>NC_091046.1:27558210-28303389 GCF_963966145.1 Tenebrio molitor | reverse complement strand
GAGATGTTTAAATTCTTTTACCACTGACAATCTACTCCAAAATCATTTGCGTTATTGCCTAAAGTCAAATCAATGTTGTGTCAAATTACCTGATGAAACAAAGAAATTTTTGCAGTTTGAAAATCATTCTTATAAAGAAAAAGTTCCCTTTGTTATATACGCAGATTTAGAAAGTATTTTAGAAAAGGCATCAGACAATAATTACTCTACCAAATCTAATTCTAAAATATATCAAAATCATGTTGCATTTAGTGTAGCCTATTATCTAAAATGCTCTTATAACGATTCATTCTCTAAATTTAATATTTATCGTGGTAAAGATTGCATTCAGTGGTTTGTTAAAGAGTTGGAAGAAATTTCACAGTTTTGTGATGAACAGCTTAAAATAATTTTACCAATGACAACAATAACAACAACAACAACAACAACAACAAATGACAATTGTCACATCTGCAAACAAACATTTCAACCAAACCAAATGAAAGTACGAGATCATAATCATCAAACAGGAGAATTTCGTGGTTTAGCGCATCAAGTTTGTAACTTAAATTATAAAGATGCTCATTACATTCCTGTTGTTTTTCACAACTTGAGTGGATATGATGCTCATTTTATAATTAAAGAACTATCAACACAGTTTCAAGGAACAATCAAATTGCTACCTATAAATAAAGAAAAATACATTTCTTTTACTAAATATGTTGCAGGCACAAATGTATCTTTACGATTTGTTGATTCTTTTCGTTTTATGTCTCAAGCTCTAGGAAAACTTTCATCAAATTTACAAAACGAACAAAAATCTATAACAAAATTATTTTGTAATACCGAAGAAGAATTCTTGTTATTAACAAAAAAAGGTATATTTCCTTATGATTACATTGATTCATTTGAACGTTTAGAGGAAACCGTTTTACCTTGTAAAGAAGCATTTTACAGTGAACTTACTGAGGAACCTATTAGTGACAGCGACTATTATCATGCTAAAAAAGTTTGGGACTGCTTTCATATTAAAACAATAGGAGAGTATGCTGATTTGTATTTAAAGACTGATGTTCTTTTACTTGCAGATGTTTTTGAAGCTTTTCGTGATACATGCAAAAAAACATATGATTTAGATCCTTTACATTACTTTACTACTCCCGGACTTACATTTGATGCTATGCTCAAAACCACAAATATAACATTAGAACGTTTGATGGATATTGATCAAATATTATTTATAGAAAAAGGAATAAGAGGTGGTGTATCACAGTGTTCAAATAGATATGCAAAAGCAAATAATAAATATATGAGAGAAAATTTTATACAAAATTTAGACAGCAAGTACTTAATGTATTTTGACGTGAATAATTTATATGGTGCAGCAATGTCAGAATATTTGCCATATGGTGAATTTGAGTTTTTAGAAAATTTTAACATTCAACAAATATTATATACCTCCAATACTTCTCAAATTGGTTACATACTTGAATGTGATTTAGATTATCCCATTTGCATACATGATATGCATAGCGATTTACCATTGGCGCCTGAACATATGGTGCCACCAAATTCTACATCCAAAATTAAAAAACTGCTTTTAACATTATTTCCAAAAAAAAATTATATTATTCATTATAGAAATTTGAAAATGTATTTAGACCTGGGAATGAAATTAACTAAAGTTCACAAAGTTTTAAAATTCAAACAATCACCATGGCTTAAACAATATATTGACTTAAATACCAAACTCAGGCAACAGTCTAAAAATGATTTTGAAAAAGATTTCTATAAATTAATGATTAATGCTATTTATGGTAAATGTATGGAGAATGTTAGAAAACATAGAGACATTCGATTGGTAACGAAATGGGGTGGAGGACGCTGGGGACTACGCGCATTAATTTCAAGACCTAATTTTCATAGCTCCATTATTTTTGATGAAAATATTGTTGTTGTTGAAATGAATAAATTAGAAGTTTATCTGAATAAACCAATATACGTTGGTTTTAGTATCTTAGATATTTCGAAAACTTTCTTATATCATTTTCATTACAACTATGTTATTAAAACCTTCCAAAACTCTGCAAAATTACTTTATACCGATACTGACAGTTTAATCTATGAATTTAAAGTTTATGACATATATGAATATATTAAAAAAGATTTTCATCTTTTTGATACCTCAGATTATGAAACTAACAATATTTATAACATTATACAAAGAAACAAAAAAGTACCCGGCCTTATGAAAGATGAAAACAATGGAAAAATTATGTTAGAATTTGTTGGTTTAAGATCAAAAATGTATGCTTACACTGTAGATGACGATAAATCAAAAGAGTATTTAGTTAAAAAATCAAAAGGATCTACAAAATCTTCAATAAAAGCCATCACATTTAATGATTATAAAAATTGTTTGTTCGATCAAACAATTTTAGAAAAAGTGCAAAAGTTAATAAGATCTAAAAACCACAAGGTATCATCTATCAAACAGAAAAAAATTGTCTTAAGTCCATTTGATGATAAACGTATTCTTAATTTTGATACAACTGACACTAAGCCTTGGGGCTATATGTATCAAGCGACACCTAACAGAGAAAAAGAAGAAGAAAATATTAATTATGAGTAAAGTACATATGTGTACATAAGTAAATAATGGAAGGGATATCAACTACAAAATGAGGTACTGCATACAAACTAGCAACACAAATAATTTTATTTTATTGTTGTTGCAGTGCTAACCAGTGTTTCCAAGATGGATCTTTTGTTACAAATCAAAATCGAAGCCCAAGATGCTCTACAGAAAATTTATATGAAACATTTAAATAACCTGATCCTGTATGAAGACACTCATCAAACGAAACTTAAACTTTTTACTCTGATGAACCGAGAAGACTTTATTATTCCAAGTGAAATTTTTCCAAAAATGTCTCTTTACATAAAAAATGCTAATGTTGAAATATTTGTAAAACTGTTACAGAAAAGAAAATTTTTAGATAAGTATGTACACACATTTGTAGATATCTGTAGGAAAGAAAATGTAAGTTTGCTTTCTTATTCGAAATTATATGCCTTGTTAACTGCTCATGGTTTAGAGAAAAATGTATCACATATTTATTATCTGTTAGAGTTATTGTCCAACCACAATTTGCAAAACATTTGCACAAAGGAATTTCCATTGTTGAATATTTTGCAAAACCATCAAACTGTTGTATCATGCATTGATCAATTTGTATGTAATGTTTCATACATAGCTGACTACAAAAAGCTTCAGATAGCGATTTTGTCGTTGAAATTAAATAAAGATGTTTTATATAGATTTAAGCCTCATGAAAATGTTAAACACTCCCAAATATTACAATGGGTAAAGGAAAACATATTCAAAGGAAACAGCGATCCAGAGGCTCAGCTAGGTTGGACTTGCGGTCCAGACTCAGCGAGATGGCCATCAACAAAGCTCCAGGATTATAAAGAAACTTTGACTCTGTTAACATTATTATCATCTATTCAATAAAACACTTTTCATATTTTTTTTGTCTTTTATTTATAAATTTTCTTACATAATTAAGGTGCTACAACTATTTATCTTAAATACTACCTAAGTAATAATAACAATAACTAAATAAATAAATAAATACATGGGTACCTACTTATAACCTATCTAACTAAAGATATTATGTTTTTAATTGGTATATATTTAGCTATTCTATCATGCAAAATTAAACAATAAGCAGTTGTTTTATCAGGTATATTTACACTTGTTTCAAATTCTATTCTAATATCCACTGCACTTCTTTTTAATTCTTCGTTTTGTTTAGAACAATCAATCACTGCAATTGGTGCAATATCTTTAAACTCTTTTGGAGTAAAAATAGGTTCACTTTCTTTGTAAAGAAAAGAATTTTGAAAATTAGTAAACATTTCATATAAGAGAGCATATTGATTGTTAACAAAATTTATATTTAAATTGTCATATGGATAATGTGTATCATTAAGGAAAACTTTAATATTTCTTAAATAACAATGATCAAAACGACTACAGTTTTTAGTAAGTTGATTTTTTCGATCTGTTTGTAATGCAAACATTACATATTGAGGTTTTTCTATAGCAGATTTAATAGCCCATGTATGTTTTTGTGTTTGAGGTAAAACTGGATATTCATGTAATTCTCGACTTCGAAAAGGAATGTACAATTCTTTTGCACTTTTAACAATATCCAATAATTTTAATTGTTCTTTTATTGTTGTTGTAATATGAGGAACTCTCCATGATATTTTTTCTAAAGACAATTTTACTGTCTTATCTAAATCATCATCAAGCAAAAATGCATTACTATCATCACTACCGCGACGTAGTACTAATTCTTGTCGAGCATTTACCAAAACTTTTTTAAAGTCTTCACACAAACCCAAAACCATGTGAAGTGGAATTATAACATCAAAACTACCACTCACTCCATCAATAATAGTAGATTGTTCTTTGGGAAACCAACCACTGTTTTGAAGAGCCTTACTTTGTGATTCGTTGTATGTTGCATATCCTTTTAAAACAGACGCAATTCCCGGATTTCTAACAGTATCAATGGAATCTCCTGATATTTCATAACGTATTTCATTAAACAAAAATAAAATTCCCATGTTAACAAATTCAACGCTTGAAGGTGGTAAAACAGCATTATCTTTACCATACACTTTTACTTTTCCTTGAACATGTAACGTACTGTACCAAGGTAAAGTGTATATGTCTTGTTGTTGTATTGGAATTCTAATTTCATCATTGTTATTAAAAGAACTAGATGCATAAGGTGGATGAGTACGTTTTTCAGCATAAGCAATTGTCATATCAAACAACGGTGGTTCCTGAACATTCAGAATTTCAAAATTCATTTTGCTAAATTTATACTTTTACTCGAAATCCTAAAGATTTTAAAAACAAACGGTTTGCTGTAGTTAACACTTTCACGTTTTTCACTCGACTAGAAATTTTATTTGTTTTTGAGATATTTATATTTTTACCCTTGTATGCTGCACCAATTTTACTATTAACATTAAACACTATTCCCATTGCAGGATCGCTATTTTACTTTACGCAAATGCAACCTTACTGTTAGCACTTCTCCTCTAAAATTGACAATATTTCCATCTTGATCAGTTATTTTAATTGTTATCTCATCTATTTGTTTAGTGTTAACTGGTAGATAAATAACACTAGAAGGTGTTTCTATTATTTTGTATCCAGGAGGTACACAAGGAAAAAATTCATGAATAACATGCACTTCTTTACCATTGCGATACGCACCAGATACAATATTACACTCCACACATAATGCATTTACTTTGAATATTTTACAAGGATTATCTGATATATGTTTTTTGTTTGCTCTAAGTGTATTACTGCTGAAACCTAGTAAACTACCAATAGTGTCTTTTTTTGTAAAGTCAATATCAAGACTACATTTAATTTCACATTTTAAGGTATTGTTATTTCCTTCTATAAGTAAAGTAGGTTGTTGCATGTAGTGATTTGTTTTTAATGATTCGTTTTTAACATATCTAATAAGTTCTTGACTTAAAAAAGCATTGAGTTCATCAATTTCATAAGAACCCTCAGGAATTTCAATAAAACCTTTTGTTTGATTTATTAAGGTAAAATAAAATTTGTTATTTGAATTAGTTACGTTTGCTATTGAATTAAATGTTTCTAAGTTTATTAAACCTAAAGCGTATTCACTGTTATCCAATACTAAAGGAGGATAATATTTACTTGAAAGTATTGAACTTGTTCCTGTTAAAGTAAACGTAACAGACATGATACAAACACATACAAAAGACTGTGCTAAACTAAAAACTATCTACATCCGTTATTAATTATTATAGTTGTACAAAAATTTTAAACACAAATGTCCACAAATTACTGTATCAAACTTTTGTAATGTTTGATGATTATATATTATTTCACACTTATTGTTTTTGTTTAAATATTTAACTAATTCTGTAGGTGGCGGTAAGTTGCCAAAGCTATCAAAATAAATGACCTGGTTATTAATTTTTTTATAAGCAGTCCAGTGAGTTCCATTACCTTTCTGATCATCTAAATTTATGAGACCAGTTTCGTTAACTTTGGCTCCTGATTTAGGCAATGAATCTTTCATAAATACTCCTCTAAAATTATGAATTTCTAATAGTTTTGCAAATTTTTTTAAATCAATATTTGTTAAGGCACGTTTTGGAAGCTTTATAGGAATGTCCTTGGTGATTTCCATGGTCCTAAAAAAAGACCGAATCCCTTTTTATAAGGTTTTAAAAACAATCCTTTTCCTGATTTAGACTTATTTAATGCAATGGCTTCCATATTTTGATTATGTCTTTGAGTTTCTTTAAGTTGTTCTTTAGCTGCTTTAGTATCATTTACTGCTTTTGCAATTGCTGCAGCACCACCACCTAAAGAACCTAAGGCCCCTAATGCAGCAAAAATTGGAATAAGCGGTAAAAATCCACCAGTTTTTGGTATAGGAATAGTGCGTGTATGTTTAATAGGACTTTTGTTTTTTACTGATTTTACAGCTTTTACTGCTGCTTTTATAACATCAATGTTGTTTTTAAACTTCTTTCCTTTAATTGCTGTTTTTGCAATTTTTCTTAGTTGGTTAAACCCTAATCCTTTTTTACTTTTCTTAAATTTAGTTTTTGAGCGCTGAGATTTTTTTGCTGATGAACAACCCATTCCAAGTGTTAATTTAGCTTTCATTGCAGATGCAACACCCAAAGCCGCAGTTTTTTCTCCAAGTGAAGAATTAGAAGAACGTAATCTAAGCTTTGCTTTCTCTAATAAGACACGGTCTGCTTTATGTCTATTGATTAGATCTAAACTCTTATTATAAGCGATATCATGTTCCTTGCAGGCTTCATCCAAATCATTAACTCCTTTATCGCCTCTGGAAAGCCGTTTTGATAGTTTTGTTCCTGGTCCACAATAATTATAACCCGGAATATGAAGTTCTACGGGTAGCTTATTTATCACCGAATTTAGAATACCACGCCCACTATATCTCTTTTTAACCGTTTTTACTTGACTGTTACGCTTTCGTTTTTTTACTGCCATATATAGACTTTATGAAGTTTAGGTTTTACCAACTAAAACACAACTAAAACAAAACAGGTTTGGATAAGAATATTTATAGTTTACAGAAAATTTTCTCATTAGTTTCATGCAAAATGCGAATAGTACAACAACCAATAACACTACAAGTTTCAAACAATGATTTTAAAACTATTAACAAAAAAAGACATGGAGGACTTTTTCCCTCAACTATACGTTGTCTTATTGTAGGACCATCAAACTGTGGTAAAACCAATACAATGATAAGTTTAATTGAACATCCTAATGGATTGCGATTTGAAAACGTCTATGTTTTTTCAAAATCATTATTTCAACCAAAATATCAGTATTTAGAAACATTATTAAAACCTATAAAAGGAATGAATTTCTTTGCATTTAATAATCTAGAAAATAATATTCCCTCTTCATCAGAAGTTAAACCTAATTCCTTAATAATTTTTGATGATGTAGCTTGCGATAAACAAAATGTTATGAGAGAATATTTTAGTATGGGTAGACATAAAAATATTGACTGTTTCTATTTGTGTCAGACTTATACCAAAATTCCGAAACAATTAATTAGAGACAATGCAAATTTTTTAATAGTATTTAAACAAGATGAGTTAAATTTACTTCGCATTTATAGAGACAACGTTAGTTCGGAGCTCACTTATGAACAATTTAAAGAAATGTGTCATTTATGTTGGCAGGATAAATTCAATTTTTTAGTAATTGACAAAGAAAAAGATTTCAATAGTGGAGGTTATAGAAAAGGTTTTGATTGCTTCATACAACCTTAATTTCAGTAAGAAAAACTATATAAACAAAACAAAGTACCAAATTCCACAGTTTTAGAAGCAGTTTGTTAACGCTTTGTAACGCTTTTACGGTTTGATAACGTTTTGCGTATTTGTATTAACTATGAATTTAAAAAGTAGAGTTAATGATACAGACACAGACAATCTAAAAAAATTAATTAAGAAAAGAGATGAAGTAAAGCGAAAAATGACTTTGCTAAAACAAGATGAGTCTATTTATGAAAACACCTTTTCTCCTATTACCAAAAGACTTGAAACAATATCCAATCAGTTACAAGAAAAAGGCATTGTCAACAACTTTAAACCTAAAGAAGAAAAACAAGAAACATTTAAACAAATTATTCCCGTCGAAAATAAGCTTACTCTTTCGGATAGAATCTCTAAACTTCAAAAAAGAATGGATTCAATAAAAGATGATAAAGTTGATTTGAATGAAATTGATAAGCTACTTCAAAGTACATCACATGATGCATCAGTTTTAAAAAGGGAGGTAGAACCAGAAAGTTTTATAGAGGAACCTGAAAATGTAGACAATATAGAACTAGATGAGTTAATTGAAAATTCAGTTGAAGAAAGTAAAAATAATATTTCAAATATTGTTGGAACAGATTTATTTACTGAGTACTTAGAAAGTTTTGATGAAATACCACGACAATATATAAGTGCTATGATTCTTGATAAGAAACGAGAATTTGATCATAGGACTGGCATAAGACACGACAGCTTTCAAGAGAAATTCTTCATTGGTTCATCTGTTGTAGAGTTTATGGGCAAAGACATTAAAGTAGATAACAACTTTTATAAAACAACACCGGGACTCTATGAACTTTTATTTAAAAACAATCCTAAAAAGTATACACAAAATGACTTGAGTACATATAAAGAGATTTTGGATTTAGGCAATGCTTGTCGTCCTAACTTTGATCCTTCTGCTCCAATTCGCCTTAGATCTGATAAATATAAATCAGTTATTGCTCCCTTATACTTTCCATCTCAAAATTATACTGAAACTCCTAAAAGACCAAGAAAAGCCATCGGTAAAGGTATGATAAAAGAAACAAATAATTATCCAATAAATTATGTTTACTGGGATGATCCAAATGAATTAGTCGAAAGACTTCGGTTATTAGTTGCTTCGCAGACAGCGGGACATTCGGGTCACAATAACGAAATAGTTTCAATTGTAGAAGAATTGCGTGAATCTGGTATTATTGAATGATGACGCTTGATAAATTTGGACGTCACTTAGTTAAAAATCCACAATTGGTATTGACAAAGTTTAGTGACAAAGAAATTCTTTCATCCTCATATATGTTTTATAACGTAATTTTAAAATTTGAAGCTAATGCCATTGTAGATAATAAATATATTATAGGATTTGACAGAGTTGATTATAAATTTCCATTAGAACAGGGTACCATTGAAAAGATTCTTCTAAACAATGAAGAGGTTCTTATAAGTTTAAATGATAAATTATTTACTAAAGAACAAGCTTTGAATTATCAAATGCAATTTGGAACAAGTATATCATTTGTTGTTAAACAAAGTACATCGAAAACTAAAAACAATAAATTTAAATGTTTATTTGCGCAAATAATTGTTAAATGTCCAATAAAATTTGAAAATCAGTCAGTCAATGATGAAAAAGCGATTATAAAACATTAATAATAAGCATGGTTTCCAAATTAAAAGATAATGGTTATAAACCTACTTCCATCAAAATGGATATCGTAAAAGAATTACATAAGCCTGCAAGAAAAAAATTCAAACGTCGTCGTATTATAATTAAAGGACTAAATGAAACATTGCAAGCTGATCTTGTGGAAATGATTCCATATGCCAAAGAAAATCAACAATTTAAATACATTTTAGTTGTAATTGATTGCTTTTCTAAGTACGTCTGGATGGCTCCATTAAAGACAAAAAATTCTATTGATGTGAGTACAGCAATGGAGAATATTTTACTAAAAGTAAAACCACCACCTAAAAACTTACAGACTGACAACGGTAAAGAGTTTTTTAATACAAAATTTCAAAGTTTAATGAAAAAACGTAAAATTAATCATTATAGTACGTTCAGTTCTATTAAAGCATCTATAGTTGAACGGGTCAACAGAACGCTAAAGCAATTAATGTGGGTACAATTTAGTTTTCAAGGAAATTATAAATGGGTCAATATATTAGATAAAATCGCCAACGAATATAACAACAAATATCACAGCACAATTAAAACTACACCCGCAAATGTTAAAAAAAGCAATGAAAGATCAATATTGAAATCAATTTATACTCATATAAAGCTTGCAAATGTACATAATAAATTTTCTGTTGGTGATCATGTACGAATAAGTAAACATCGTCAAATTTTTGATAAATCTTATACAGCCAATTGGTCAAACGAAATTTTCATTGTTAAAAAAGTAAAGCTAACTAATCCAACAACATATTTATTAAAAGATGTACAGGGCGAAGATATATTAGGAGGATTTTATGAAGAAGAATTGCAGAAAGTAAAACATTCGGATATTTACTTGGTGGAAAAAGTTTTAAGAAAAAAAGGAAAAAAAATGTATGTCAAATGGTTAGGACTAAACAACACACACAACAGTTGGATTGATAAAAGTAGCATCACATAATACATTCAAATGTAATTTATATTTTTAATAAAATTATAATAAAGAATCTAGTGTTTTATTTCATTATTTCCTTACTTTGCAGTTCATAATCATCCGGATAGAGATGACTAACCTAAGTCAGCATCTTCAACCTTCACATAATTGTGATTAAGCAATATTTTACATCACAATATGGTAGTGATAGTAGCAATAAAACAACATGAATATGTGAAAGTTTATTTATATTTACATTACTACAAAATATACAATTTCAAATAAATAATAATAACATTTAGGAACACACAAATTCACTCTTTAGTTCTATATTCTCGTAAAAAATGTTTAAAATGTTGACTCTTAATTAAATCATGCATGGCGCAAGGAAGACATCTGACACCTTCCATATCACTTTCACCTTTGCATGATGGACACTTATATTTAATCGGAACAGGCATTTTTTTTTCTCGTGTAGCTCCAGAAAAATTTATTCTTCTGTCTGTTCAACAAACTTGATATTGGTTGTTCTTCCAACTATTCCTTCACTAACCATAAAAATGTTTTTTCCTTGTTTCAATAAATTGTTTAAAGTTTGAATAACTTTTTCGCTAAATTTTTCTGTAAACCGTTGTGGAAGAGGCGTTTTAAATTCACTACAATCAACGACTACTTGTTCACCAAACTGAGTTTCCGTCTTAATAAATCTTTTAATGGGGAATCTTCTATCAATTTCTAAATAACTTGGCCTCACATATGGCACAAGATGAGTTTCTTCGTTTATAGATTTTAAGAAATGACTCATCGTTTAATTTTGATACTATGCAGCTGCTTTAATACTATGAAAATGTAAGTTCAGCATACAATTATAAAATGATCCCCCACTACCTCAATGTTTAGATGAATGAAAACACAATGACCCCTTCAGAAAAATAAAGATCATGCAAAATACTACTTATTTGCATGAATCAAAAACTATGTTTTGCAGAGAACACAGAAATATGAAACTTCAATATCTTCCTCAATGTTTCTAGCTTATAAAAATATAAGTCACGCAAAATACCGCTTATTTACCTGAATCAAAAACCATGTTTTTGATGGAACCAAAACGGATGTAATGATCAGATAATTTACTCTTAATCAAAAACTATGTTTTGACTAAACTACAAACGCAAATTAAAACTAGCGTTTTGATCGCGACATGACTGATACAGTTGAAGGTCACGCAAAATACATGATTCTGAAACTGGCGTTTTGAAGAGATCACGCAAAACACATGATTCTAAAACGTGATTTTTGAGTGAGCCAGAACCAGCACTATATAACTACTACTGGGTGTTACAAAAGCTGTGTATTTAATACTTTCTTCGGCAACAGGAACATGAAAAAATCCATTGCGCAAGTCTAGAATTGTAAACATCATCGCTGTTGACAATTTGTCGATTTGATCTTCAATTACTGGAAGAGGATAACGATCCTTCACGATCTTCTTATTTAATTTTCGATAGTCAACGCATATTCGAGTGCTTCCATTCTTCTTTTTTACCAAAACAATTGGACTTGCAAAATCAGAGCAACTGGGTCGAATAATTTTCTTTTCTAACCACTCTCTAATCTGTTCTTCGACTTCTTTCTTCTCAGGAATTGACAAACGGCGAGGTGATTGATAAATTGGTGTTTCATCTTCTAAAATAATCTTCGTAGATATTTTCGTGTTCTGAGTGTACTTTGGTTTGTAATTTTCTATCAGTTCACTAACCTGTTGCAGATAAATGTTCTCACCAACATCAGGAATTTCTTCTAAGTTAATCTGTAGTATACTTAATTCATCATCTTCTATTGTTGTATTCTCATCTTCTGCTGCGATTCTCTCTTGTACTTTCTTTTCATTATTCAGTAAGTTTGTTTCTTTCATTTCGGTTACATCTTCAGTTACCATCACTCCTTCGGAATTCATGATTAACGTTACTTTATTCAAGATTGGTCTTCCAATTATGAGATTTATGGAGATTGCTTCATCTGATACAATGTGAATTTCGGTCACAAATTCGCAATTATCAATGTTTATTTTTGTCGAAAACTTTCCAAGTGTCTTTACCTTTCCATTTCCTAAACCAGTGAGTGTAAGTGGAGTTTCTTCAAAGCGTGGTGCACCTATTTTCAAAAAAGCACTTGCCTTAATTAAATTAACGTCACTTCCAGTATCGATTAGAGCTTCAAAATCTGTACCATAAAGTTTTAAATTTTTGAAATTTCTTGAATTTACTCGATCCGTTACTTCTCTATGGCAGATTTCATGATTTTCAGGTGGTTCTTCGTCTTGCAATGAATTTGACAAATACACTGTTGGGGATGATTTCTTTTCAATTTCGCTTTGTTTCTTCTGTTTATTATCTTCGTTGCATTCTTTTGCACGATGTCCATAATTATTACATTTAAAGCACTTCGTTCCCTTCTCTTTAAACTTGCAATCTGTTGATCTATGGCCTTTTAAACCACAATTGAAACAACGAATTTGCTTGCCTTCTTCTTTTTTATATTTCATATCTTGCTTCTTCATTACTTCTTCTTTAATCTCCGGTTCTTTCTTAGTTTTAAACATCTTCATTGAATTTTCTCTCAACGATTCGAAAATTTGAAGTTTTCTTTTAAACTCTTTTAAGTTATTAGCTCCGTAGAGAATAATTTTGTTACTCGTGTCGTCGGTGATGCCATCAATAGTATATTGGATAAGTGCATTATCTTCTACATTACCTCTTGAGGCCAGTTCTTTCATAATCAAAAAATATTCCTGAACAGTTTCTTTCTTCTGAATTTTTCTTGACGATAACATCTGATGTAAATGTGCGCTATTGAGTTGAGTTGAGAATTCAGACAACAAAGCTTCTCGCAGTTGACTCCAAGTAGAGATACCACATTCACTCTGTATATAAAGTTTAGCAAGACCTTTCAAAGATTTCTTGGCGAAAATGAATTTCTGTAATCGACTCCATCTTAACAAAACGGAAGTATCTTCAAAGTCTTGAATCCATTTTTCGACAGGATACTCGTCATTACCACTAAAAGGACGAATTGAATCTTCCACATCTCTAAAACTTAACGGAAAACATGAATTGCCTTTTGCATAATCGTCATCTTCTTCTTCGTCGTTGGGTCTGCTGCTTTTGAGGTTATTTACCCTTCTTAATCTTCTTTGATTTCTCTCTTCATCTTGGTCGTCTTTGGTATTATCTTCTTTTTTCTTAGAGGTTGTGACTCTTCTTTCTTTGTTACTATTTTTCTTCTTTGAAGCTGTTACCACGTCGTATTGCTCTGCATCGTCTTTATCGTCTTCATCATCATCTTTATCATCTTCATCGTCTTTATCATCTTCGTCATCTTTATCATCTTCGTCGTCTTCATTTACTTCATTTTTCTCCAACATGCTAAGGTTCATTAAGTGGCAGCAAATTTTTCTTGATAGTTCGTCTTCGTCACCATCATTGTCGAGACAGAGAAGATTAGTAATAGAAATCAACTCTCTTACTTGCAAAGTGTCAACCACGTATTCAAGTTTAGTCTCAAATTCCTTAGAATCTTCGTCGAAATCGAATCCTTTGAATCCGCGCAGCCTTGATCTGTTTTTTCGATCACCTTCCGATTCGAAAATAAACATATGAAGGGCTTTAATCGACTTCACAGGAGCATTTTTAATATTGTCTCTGATAAAAGCAATTTCACCCAATGATATCATTTTATTTTTTAATTTCCTCGTAACTGTCACTTGTTTTTCACTTTTCCGTAAAATAATTAGAATTCCTTTAATTTATCACCATTCTTCTTTCTACAATTCTCTGTTTATCTTGTTTCTATCCCGGTTGAGCCCCCAAAATTTGTGGGATATAGTTTAAGCAAACAAGATTTGTAACAACTTTTAATGATAAATTGTAATGTCTCTCGAAAATACAACGTCAAACAATAATAAACTTCTCCTCGCCCACTATCCATTTCCTACATATATATGTCTGTAAGAGCAAGATTGATAATCAGTTGTAATCAGTTGTTATTAGTCGTTGTACCGCCGTTGTGTCTGTAAATAAAGTTCTTTTTTAAAAACTTGTTTATTTAACAAGAAAATATAATTGGCGCAGTCGGTAGGATAACGCGATCGCTAATAAAATCCTGCATCGTGCAAGTTTCCGCGATTTGGAATTTCAATTCCTTAAGTGTTATCTCGAAGAACCTACAGCAGACCCACAACGCAAATCCTGTATCGTACCAAGATTTCGAGGTTCAACGATTAATCGGCGACAAGTTGGAGTCAATTTCCGGAGAATCCATCGAGAGACAACCTCCAGAAACAGACGCAACCCTGCACTAGGTGAGTCTGAGCTCCAATTTTTCTTTTCCTTCCTTTAACTCTCTGCATCGGAGTTGAATGAACATTTTGAATTTTTAATTTTCTTCAAAAGAAAAATATAATTAAAATAATAATTTCACGAACTACATTTTCGTAGTATTAACTTAGATCAATTAATCGACAAATTCAAGAAAAAAAAACAAATCAAAATGACTCCCACACCTCAAAATATTGATCCTAATCAAGTTGTAAACAATTCAACCAACCTCAGCTTATTAAAATTATACGTAGACACGATTCCCACATATGATGGAAACGTTAATACATTAGAAGTCTTCATTAACTCATGCGACTACTTATTCACAACTTTTGGCACTTTGGCAAACGACGTTAACGCTTATTTGTTGAGAGTAGTAATTAGTAAACTGACTGGTCGAGCTCTAATCTTGATCGGCACTAAAACAGATTTAAATACTTGGGATTTATTAAAAAATGCATTACGCCTGAGTTTTGGTGACCAAAGAAATTTGGATTGCCTGGAACAAGACTTACTTACCTTATTTCCGTTTAAAAACGAACCACCTTTAGAATTCGGAAAACGTATTCAAATCGTTAGAAGTAAACTTGAGTCGAAATTAGGTAGCGTCAGTGAAACCGAAATGTGTATCAATACAAAGAGAGTTTACAGGAACCAATACAACAAATTAGCTCTCAAAACATTTATTCGCGGACTACAGCCACAACTACAAAATATTATCCGATTACGAAATCCCGACACCCTAGAACAAGCAATGGCGTACGTGACTGAAGAAGAAAACTTCAGATATACGCAAAATTTCGCATCATTTTTACACCATCAACGACCACCCACCTCATTTTCAACAAAAACACATCAAAAACAAACGACCATACCATCGAACATACATACATCGTACCCAACATCATTTTCACCTCACGCAACTAACAACGAATCATACCTGAATTCACGACAATTTCATAGACAACCTGCACAATTCACTCAACCGCAATTCCCTAGGCAAACAATTAACATAACACGTTCTCGCAACCCCCCACAACAGAAATTTTTCACTAATAATCAAGTTTTCGGTAAGCCAAAAAATGTATTTCGTCCTACAGGCCAACAACCAACCGGTAAACCTGAACCGATGTCCACTACCTCTCGAAATCCCACAGTTAAACATTCATACCCATATAATCCGAATAAGAATTATTTCCGACCTAATAATGGATCCAAAAATTTCGTATCAGAAGAACTCCATAACATCGAAAACGACCAAGCCCAACAGAGTCCACATCCTTTTGAATTTGACGGTGACGATTTCCAAGGCGACTACCAGGACAATTCAAATCTCAATAATTACCCCGAACACACAATTTACGAAGAAAACATTAATACTGAAGATCAACAAATTCCCGCACCACCTTATCATTACGAACAACAAATACACGATGAGCAAAATTTTCCAAACGCCAGCCCATTTTACCAAACGACATGCGAAATTAACAACGTGTCCACTTGCAACTCACTACCGTATATCAAAATTCAAAACCCACCATTAAAATTACTAATAGACACAGGCTGTTTCGTTTCAATAATAAGACCATCTGTCGCAGAAACTTATTTCCCTTCTTCAATCTATCACGAAAATTCCAAAATTAAAACGGCAACAGGTGAAAAAGAACTTAAATATAAAGCCGACATCCCCGCATTTTCAGAATTTTGTTCAGATGACAACTTTAAATTCCTCCTTTACGACTTTCACGATTTTTTCGACGGTATTATTGGCCTCCGAGACCTATTAAAATTAAAATTATCAATAGACTTAACACATAACCGACTAATCAGCGATTCTTTAATCATACCCCTTTTCTTTCGACAAACGCACGAAAAATCGTTTACCTTTAGTGTCAACGCACACGAGGTAATGAAAATCAAACTACCGGTGAATTGCAAAAAAGGAAAACAAAATACCAACGCTGATGCCTTGTCGCGAATAGAAATACATGCATTAGAAAAGGACGATGATAGATTTTCCACAATCGGAAATGAAGGCGACATTTCAGAAACCATTGACAAATATTTAACTAATCCTGATCCGAAACCCACTCTCGATTGCCCCTCACTAAAAGAACTAACCTCCAAATTAAAAAGCAAACAAAAAATTAATATCATATCCGATATCCAAATTAAACCACCCGATTATGATGATAACGAAACAATACACACCTCCATTGAAAACCCCGTTCTTGAAATCCCAATAACAAATAAACCTGTAAATTACTTTAAAAGCCAAATTATAATCCACTGTAATAAAGACGCACTAAAACCAAACATTAAAATCACAAAAGCTTTTGATAAAACCAAAATAACTGCTTCAATACCTCTAACAAATTTTGAAACCAACACCGTGAACATACTAAAAACTAACCTCGATCCCAAACAAACCCATTGTTTATTCTTCAAAAGTCCTGAAATTGAGCCAAGATTTATAAAAACAGTCCAAATGTATTTCAAAAATACAGCCTTTAAATTCATCAAGAGTAACATCATCTTACAAGACCTCGTAAACCTGGAAGATCAAAAAGAAAAATTAAAATATCATCATGAAAGCAAGACATGTCACAAAGGTATTAACGAAATGACCAATTCCCTTCAGAGAAACTACTATTGGCCAAACATGATAAAAGATATAACAGCGTACGTTAATAATTGTGAAATATGCCAAACCGCTAAATATGAAAGAAACCCACCTGTAATAAAATTCAATTTAACACCGACATCTAGCAAGCCATTCGAACACATACACATGGACACATTTAAAATCCTCAATCATTCATTTTTGACCATCCTCGACTCATTTTCGAGATATGGACAAGCATATTGTATCACTTCGCTGAATCCAATTAACATATTAAATAGTCTATTAACCTTCATTTCACACCATGGTCTACCCCAAAAAATTACCACAGATTGCGGTGGAGAATTTAAAAATAATGTTCTAAGCGACTTTTGTAAACTTCACAAAATAGAACTTCATTATACAACCCCAAAGAACTCAAACAGTAATTCTCCCGTAGAAAGATTCCATTCGACACTCGCCGAAGAAATCAGATGTCTCAAATTAGAAAAACCTCGCGATAGTATCGAAACCTTAATCAGTTATGCCATCATCGGATACAATAACGCGATTCACTCAGTAACAAACTACACCCCTTTCGAAATAGTTAAAGGACACATTAACTCAGACGACCCTTTTGAAATGACAGATACCAAAATCATCAATAATTATATCCAACAACATAAGGAAAAAGTTCAAACATTATACGCTGACATAAAAGAGAAAACACAAACAAAAAAGGAACAAATAGTCGATAAACTAAACGCAACTAGAGAAGAACCTAAAACATTTATACCCGGACATTCAGCTTATATTAGCACTAAAGAAAGAAACAAAGCTAAACCTAAATTCATTTCCAGTAAAATTCTTGCTAATAATGATAAAAAATTAAAAACTCGTCAAGGTACTGTTACGATTTAAATCGCCGCGCGATTGTAAATCTTCGCGATTTTTCTAGAATGTTCTAGAATCCATCGCGACGGAAACGTACTCGGACTTCCGCCGAAAAATCTGCGCACAGAGGGGGTGGAAGCTATAAATCGGGGGAACCAGAGACAGAGCGGGGGATTTTTCACGACCTTTTGCCGGGAGTGTTGTCAGTGCCTGGGGAGAGTCAAGGGGACAGTGATCGAGTGAATTTGCAGGGCCGACGAGACGACGTAGTGGAGTTCACGAGGGCCGTTGGAGACGATTCGTCTAAGTACCACCGCCCACATCGCCAAGCGGATCACGGACTTCACTACGGAAGGTTCCAGACCGAACGCTTTTGCGGATCAGGATCTCGTCGAGTTCTGTCAGTCCAGGTCGTCCCCGGACTCACCGGAAGGTGCCGGATCTACCCACCAGCAAGTCGGGAGCAGTGGTGACACCCCAATTTTTACAGGCCGTAGCTTCTCAAAGTTTTCGGTTGTATTTTGTCACTCCGTCGAACTAATTGAGCGTTTGTATTTAACTATAGTCAAATTTCCATTGTCACTCATTATTTCGACGGGTGAAAAGTTCCATCAAATTCATTAATTTGTATATCGCGTTTACGATTATAATTTGTTCCACTGTTAAAGTTGCAGTTTTATAATAAGGCGCGTCATTTCATTAATCGTACTAACTTAAGAAAAAAATTTCCTTATCAAGTCCGTCGGGTTTTTATATTCACGAACGATTATCAATCGGTGAGTGACCTCGCCAGGAATTGTGTATCGCGCTCACCGAACATTTTTTTGCGCGTGGTTCTTCACCGGTCCGTACCGGAGAAAAACATCTTAACTTCAATTTTTTTTTGGAGCGAAGGAAGACTTGGAGGACCTCCCCGCTTATGCGGGCGGCGTAGCCGAATAGCGACGTTACGTAGGACCAGTCGGCCTTCCTCCTTCGCTAAAGAAAGGAATTTTTTTTACTGTTTCGCCGGTACTCGTTCGTTGAATATCTGGGACCCGGAGGACCCTCCGAGGAGTTAGGGTTATTCAATTTTGTACACGCCATAGGGCTAGTCAGGCTTCGTTGTTTTCTTTTTCATTTATATCATTATTTTCATTGTTTGACATCTGAATAAACGATTAGTTGGAAGATTGTGTATCAATTCCCGTACTCCGGGCTGTTCTCACCAATTTTTCAGCTTCGGTCGGCGTTTCTCGTGGTTCGCATTGTAAACCGAGTCGAAGCCACGACTTGTTCGTTATACCCCTGAACATTCCGGATTTGTAACCGGTAACAGGGTTGCCCAGTTTCGGGAGCGTAATTTATAACGTAACAATATTGGGGGCTCGTCCGGGATTCATTTTGAATTTCGTTGGCTTCGGTCGTCGGTAGCGCGGCCCGAGAGCGCAGACTGAGGGTTGATCGCCCCGGAGAGCGGGAAAACATTTTCTTGTGACTTGTCTAACTTCTTCTTTGATTCTGTTTTCGTCGGGGGAAAATCACTGGAACCTGACTGGACCGCAACAACAACCCGGAGCCTGAGTGTGGAGATTGCCGATTAGTCCACGGGGGAGGAGTGTCATTGCCTTCGGAGTTCTCGGAGGGGAACCGAAGTTCGTCGTCAGCGAAGAAGTTCCGAATTGGAGGTTCTTCAGGGTGGAGAGCCGCAGCTGGCCATGGCTACGGTATTGGTTCTGTGATGGGGTTTCATTTTAGAGGTGCGCGCTTGCCAGTGGATTTGCCCGGGAGCCCGACCTTGAGCCCCAGCCACGGAGATTGTACCAAGGGTCCTCTGAGCGCAGCTGCCGTCTTCGTCCACCTGGAGAGAGGACAAGTAGGGCGAGGTATCAAAGACGACCGAACCTAGGGGAAGACTTCGTACTCCAGTGGTACCGTTGCTCACCCACGTCGGCGGACCGGTAACAACATTGTGTCACACCAGGTGGATTGCACAAGAAAGGAGTAAGTCGGAAAAGAAAATGGTGGTGAAAATATTTTAACGTGTTCATAGTAGTCGTCAGATTTTAGCAATTTCGTGTTTGTGTTGTCAGAGATTCACGGTCACTGGTACTCCGGAGTTTTCTTTTGTCGGGACCTGGAGTTTCCATTTTTTTTTTTTCCTTTGTTGGATCGTGAACGTCGCCAGCGTCCTCGTCCATTTTCGATGTCGATTTTCAAATCTTTGGGAGGTTGGTTGGGAGTGCGGCAGGTCACTTTCGCGATTTTTTTTTTCACCGGTTCGGCTCGGTGTCGAAGAGCGAACGGTCGCGTGGTCAACATTGGGGGTGACAAGTGAATCGTTGCGTTTTGCGTTTCCATTTTTCTGTCTGGTTGTTGCGTTTCGTGAATCCGAGGAGTTTCTAGTTCGCAAGGGACGAAAGTTGTATTTTCGGACGTCGTGTCGTCAAGGTTAAAGACCCGGAGGACGGTAGCGTGGTCGTCGGCGTGGTGCGCGGGCGGTCCGGGGCGAAAGAGGGAGAATCGTGGTGAGGTTCACTAGGGGCGAGTGTCCTCTGGAGGGCCGAAGTTGAACGGTCGAGGAACTCGGCGCCATAGCGCTGCGGCGGATTTGGAACCTCACGCACGGAAGACCAAGAGTGGTCGAACGCCTAGTTGCGGATTTAATTCCTTACTTTTGCACTAAATCTTCGCGCCGTCCACGCGACGAAGAAGACCTACCACCGTGATGTCGTTCCGTTCGGGAAATTGAATCGGTTTTTGACAAAGTCGCCAGTTTTTGAATTTTGCAACTCGGGGGAACGAACGCACGATCATCAATGTGGGACGCGGGCGAAGAGCGCGCCGACGGTTTCCAGCGGCTATTTCGAACTTGACCCACCAATGTTGACAGTCTTCAGGGTTTTCGTGTGTTGTTTTGAAATTCGTGCTCGGTTGTGGTAGCAACGGCTACACAGCCGCACATGGGTTATCAGCTTTGCAAATCTTTGGGAGGATGGAAGGGCGAGCGGAGGTCTCTCTCGGGGTAGCCAGACCATCAAGGCGCTCAGGAGTAAACCCCAAATTTCAGGGCAGTCCAGCAACCGGGTCAATTTGCACAAATGCCTATTGTTTCAAGCCGCTATATCGACGTGGCTGTCGGTTCCTTCAGATACGGTAAAACGGACCCCTTATCATTCCGAAACTAAATTTCAGCGGCTGCGGCTAAATAGCAGCAAGGGGTGTGGGAGAGTTTTGTTATTTTATGTTTGGGTTGTCAAGTTTTAAATAATTTGCATACGATCCTTCTGATCGCGTCAGTCTGGCAGGACTACAAACTGCTAGGTCTGTTCCAGAGACCTGGGGCTTCACCCCGAACAGAATCATCTACTGGACATTCATCTTGTAAGGTAATTTAACTCCGTGGTCGAGTTTACTACGTTGGGGGTCCACCAGTTTTCTCTATCGGTTCACGGTTTGTAAAAATTTCGCCCAGCTCAATTTTTATATTTTAGGGGGGGTCGCGTGTTACGATTTAAATCGCCGCGCGATTGTAAATCTTCGCGATTTTTCTAGAATGTTCTAGAATCCATCGCGACGGAAACGTACTCGGACTTCCGCCGAAAAATCTGCGCACAGAGGGGGTGGAAGCTATAAATCGGGGGAACCAGAGACAGAGCGGGGGATTTTTCACGACCTTTTGCCGGGAGTGTTGTCAGTGCCTGGGGAGAGTCAAGGGGACAGTGATCGAGTGAATTTGCAGGGCCGACGAGACGACGTAGTGGAGTTCACGAGGGCCGTTGGAGACGATTCGTCTAAGTACCACCGCCCACATCGCCAAGCGGATCACGGACTTCACTACGGAAGGTTCCAGACCGAACGCTTTTGCGGATCAGGATCTCGTCGAGTTCTGTCAGTCCAGGTCGTCCCCGGACTCACCGGAAGGTGCCGGATCTACCCACCAGCAAGTCGGGAGCAGTGGTGACACCCCAATTTTTACAGGCCGTAGCTTCTCAAAGTTTTCGGTTGTATTTTGTCACTCCGTCGAACTAATTGAGCGTTTGTATTTAACTATAGTCAAATTTCCATTGTCACTCATTATTTCGACGGGTGAAAAGTTCCATCAAATTCATTAATTTGTATATCGCGTTTACGATTATAATTTGTTCCACTGTTAAAGTTGCAGTTTTATAATAAGGCGCGTCATTTCATTAATCGTACTAACTTAAGAAAAAAATTTCCTTATCAAGTCCGTCGGGTTTTTATATTCACGAACGATTATCAATCGGTGAGTGACCTCGCCAGGAATTGTGTATCGCGCTCACCGAACATTTTTTTGCGCGTGGTTCTTCACCGGTCCGTACCGGAGAAAAACATCTTAACTTCAATTTTTTTTTGGAGCGAAGGAAGACTTGGAGGACCTCCCCGCTTATGCGGGCGGCGTAGCCGAATAGCGACGTTACGTAGGACCAGTCGGCCTTCCTCCTTCGCTAAAGAAAGGAATTTTTTTTACTGTTTCGCCGGTACTCGTTCGTTGAATATCTGGGACCCGGAGGACCCTCCGAGGAGTTAGGGTTATTCAATTTTGTACACGCCATAGGGCTAGTCAGGCTTCGTTGTTTTCTTTTTCATTTATATCATTATTTTCATTGTTTGACATCTGAATAAACGATTAGTTGGAAGATTGTGTATCAATTCCCGTACTCCGGGCTGTTCTCACCAATTTTTCAGCTTCGGTCGGCGTTTCTCGTGGTTCGCATTGTAAACCGAGTCGAAGCCACGACTTGTTCGTTATACCCCTGAACATTCCGGATTTGTAACCGGTAACAGGGTTGCCCAGTTTCGGGAGCGTAATTTATAACGTAACAGTACCTATCATAAAGCAACAGTCAAAGAACCAAGAAAATTTAGCACTGGTTCTCTTTTACAGGATGATCGCTAAACACATTTTCATCATCTCGCTTGCGTACCTAGTGGTACAAGCAGAAGACATCCAAGTAACCCCGATCCCTTCGCAAATCCTCCCATTCCACTTAGGAAAAGGAAAAATAATAGAATCTAAACACACCTTCATCCACTATGTAGAATTAGCCCCCTTAGTTAAACTATTAGATAATACGATTACATATTATAACATAATCAATAATACTTTAAGTAATTACACAACGTTTAGTTCTAGAGTCACCTATCGAAATATATTAAACAACTTACTGACACACGCTCATTTTCTAATTAAACAAGCGGACAATAAATTAAAAAATCTCGCCCCACATATTAGAACTAAAAGAGGACTAATAGACTTCGTAGGAAAAACGTCAAAATTTCTTTTTGGTACATTAGATTCGGAAGACGCAACCAATTTCGAAAAAGCAATCGATACCCTTTCACGTAATCAAAAATCTATAAATGAACAAATGCAAATGCAAATTTCTTTGACTCAACACTTAATCGATCATTACAATCATACAATTACCACACTCAACAATAATCAAAAATTAATAGAATCCAGACTGAATTACTTCGAACATAATCTCATTAAATCTTTTGATGATATTTCAAGTTTTCTCAGAGCACAGAATACCCTAGATCAGATCATTTTAAACTCACAAAATTTAATAACACTATTGGACAACTTAGAAAATGCTGTTACATTTGCAAAATTAAATACTGTACACAATTCCATCATTTCCGTCTCTGACATAAAACATATTTTAAATACATTAACCAACCTCTATAAAATCGATAAAATACCATTTTTCCAAAACATCCTTTCATACTACCAATTGATTGATCTAAGAGCTTCCTTTATTAAAGATAAAATTATTTTCGCAATAATCATGCCTATCTTCAATTCCGACAACTTCGACTATTACCACCTATACCCAATTCCTCAAAACAACCTAACCATAATACCCGAACAACCATTCCTAATGCTCAGCTCGCTAAACCATCAATATGAAGACGAGCCATGTGGTGCCATAGAAGACCTCTACATCTGTCCAGACAAACTAAACCCCAACGGAGAAGATTGCGTCATATCACTAATCCTGAACGTGAAGAAGAAGAAATGTTCCCTAACACCAATCCACACACCTCATACGATCACTAAAAGACTGAGTCATAACTGTGTTTTAGTCATCCCAGGAACAACTATATCCAAACTTGAAAAATCTTGTGAAAGTAACGGCTACTTCATCATAGAAAAACCCAGTGTTATCAAAATCGCTCACCACTGTAAAATCAAAAACAAGGAATCCACCTACATCAATGAGGAAAACTCCATACTAGGTGAACCCTTCATACTCCCGGAAGTTAGAACAGAAGAAGTTGAAAACCACCCTACTATCGAACACCTGAACCTACGTCACATCGATTTAGACGACATTTCCCAACTGAAAAAGGAAGCCTCATCAATCCACACCCCTCGAATTGTAGAGTATCACCAAAGCCACCCCGTCTACATCAGCATACTTGTTGTCCTGACCCTTGCCGTGTGCTGTTTACTACTCTGGAAATTGAAAAATCGCTGCTACAAGAAAACCACAAATTCAACCCCGGAGAACCCAAGTCCAGAAGAAAAAATCGAAAATAAACCAATTTTATTTTCGAACTTAAGGAGGGAGGAGTTAGATATCTGACCTCACCAATTTTATATAATGTACTTGTTTATTCCAGAATAAGTTCTTTAACCGCATTATTTCATAAATAGTAAAAATATAATTTCAGTTAGATATCTGACCCCGCTATTTAAGCAATTATAATGTCACTTACTCATTACAGTTAGAGTTCTTTAACCGAATTATAGTAAGAATACAATGTTATCCACTATTTCCAAATATCATAGCTAGATTTGTGAGCCCATCATTCATATTCTTATCAAATTATAGATATTTAACCCTGTCACATTAACACTGTTTTCAATTAGTTTCAAAACAAGAAAAACCTATATATATGTCTGTAAGAGCAAGATTGATAATCAGTTGTAATCAGTTGTTATTAGTCGTTGTACCGCCGTTGTGTCTGTAAATAAAGTTCTTTTTTAAAAACTTGTTTATTTAACAAGAAAATATAATTGGCGGTCACCCCAACCATAAATCATGCTTCAAGCAATTCTCTGTTGTGAATTCCAGAGCCGGCCTCAAAACAAATGCGTGCTGACGAAATTATATTTATTTATTAAATATACAATACTATTACAAATCATCTTTACTGTTTTCAAGACACAAAGTACTAAAGGGAATTTCGTTTCAATAACAAAATTTACAATAAACATCAAAAACATGTTCTTTCACAAATTTTTAATCCCTGCCCTGAACGAAGGAAAAGGGATGCAGCTGCACGAGCCGAGACAACCATCTTAACGCCAATATTGGTTTCCATTATTGGGATAATTTTAGTGCTGCCATATAATCTTATACCTTAAGCGTTACTTTAAATTAAAAAAAAAAAAACGTATCCCACCTCCACCCGGCGGCACGGCAATTTTGCCGGAGTACATACACTATTACGGACATTACTATCAAGTAATAGTGCAGTGCTTATCAACATAATTACCGGCGTCTTGCCTCCGCATTTTGACTTTGTTGTGTATTATGTTCTGTGAACCATAATACATAGAGAAATAAAATCCGTGATTAGAATTTAATGAAAATGTTTTGATGTAAAGATATTTGGTTTATTTAATTTGGGGCGTTTTACTTTATGAAAATGGATTGAAAAAAATTAAATTAAGAAACCTAAGTTAAAATAGGTATATCATCTAATTATTATTAACCTAAAAACTAAATAATCTCAGAATATGACACTCAAACTTTTCTGTTCCCATCCATTCCAATATCGAACCCGGTATCGGTCGTTTGGGCCAAACTACCTGCGTCTAGTAACGTCGAGTAAACGGCCAAGCTGTAGGTAATTAGTTGTTCTCAGTAACGATTGAATATAGAATATTAAAACCCCTACTAATTTATACAGAAACTATAATTTTTTCCAATAAATGTCTAAATGATTCTGACATAGTTCTAAGTATAGTATTTTTCTGCAATTGGAGAAAAGTTGTAAGTATTATCCGATAACAGGTTTTTTTAATGGAAATGATTTGTACAGTCGATGGACAAATAAAACTGGGACAAAAATGAGAATCACATAAGTCAAAATTTACAAATTTGCATCGTTTAATTGTGGCTTTATCACAAATAGGTTAACTTTGGTATGACATGTTATACAGACACTGACAAATATATTGACAATTCAATGGTCTGATTTACATAGATTAAATTTTAAGTGTCCCAGTTTTATTTGTCCACCGACCGTACATACAGGTAATGAAAACGGGCGCTATTGTAATCCTACCTTTCTTACGCTAAATAATCCCTAGGATTACGAAAATAAGATTCAATCTCTGAACTCTGAAGTTATGGTCCAATTTTTACCCTTTTGGGATGACGTCACGATTTCCTTTCTCGCTTTCTCTTTATTGAAACAACAGGAACAAACAAAAAAATGCGATGCGTTTATTTATTATTGATTACTTGTGGTTATTTTATGCTCTTGTCAATTTGACATTTTTTTATTTTTCATTTATTAGTTATGTTATTAAATACATTGATTACAATCGTAAACTTTCGAAGCAATTGTCAACAAAATTGAAATTTAATAGTTATTTTTGATACATCCAAATTTATTTCTGATCCTAGAGTCCAATTATCACCCATTTGCGATGACATCATTATTTAGTAACTTCACGTATGTTTGAGCTAGGATCAGAAACTAATTTGAATTGATCATAAACAACTATAAGGTTAGGTATTAAAATGATTGTAGTCGAAGCAAGGCATACCCATGTTATGAAATTTTCTGACAACTGCTTCGAAAGGTTATGTTTGTAATCAATGTAATAAGTGAAAGAAATTAAAAATTGTCAAATTGACAGGAACATAAAATAACCACAAAGTAACCAGCAATAAATAAACATACTACATATTCCGGACAAAAAATGTTGTCCACCTTTTTCCTATCATTTCACAAAAATTTGGTGTAGTTTAAGCTTTATTGTCATTATGATTGACGTTTGCAAATTAAAATTTGAAATTTATTACTGTCACCCATAAAAACATAAATTATAGACATAATTTGATTGACACATGTCAACATGTGAAGCGAGGTTATTCGTTCCTAAAGGTCGCTTTATAGCATATGTGAGTGGAATGACAGTGGACGAAATTTTTTGTCCGCCATTGCACCGCTATTTTGTTTTTTACTCTTTCTGTCGTTTCAATAGAGAGAAGGCGAGGAAGGAAATCGTGACGCCACCTCAAAAGGGTAAAAATTGGACTATAGTTCAAACATATAATTGATTTCATATAAATGTTCATCAAGTGAGCTGTGCATTTGTAAAAGCACCTTTAATTTAGTTACATTACAAAAGTCACATTTATGAAGATCATGTCCAATAAATCTTTACTTGGTAAAAATACAAAGACAAAAACAAATAAGAATTACTTTAATTTAATCAATAGTTTTTCAATAGAATCGACGTTATTTTATAGTTGTAAATTTATAAAAGCAGAAGACTGCATTTCTTTTTCGTTTCACACATGTAACAAATTCTTTCTTTACATCGGAGTTGTTGTATTAAGTTTAAGTTTATTCACCGCGAAATAATCAGATAAGTTACAAGGTCACCTGTAAGGGAAAGCTTTCTTAATAAGACCAAAATAAGTGTATTTAATAAGACCAGTAATGTGAACTGGTTCGAGATTTCCAATTGAACAGAATTACGTAGAATAGCGTTGCCAATTCCACGGACCAGTGCACACTTAAGTAATCACTTCTTATTTCCTGGACTGTTGGCCCTAAAGTTGAATAAACCAACTATTTAATTCCCAAGGAATTAAGTCTTTTTATTTGTATTGTCTCCGAAACATCAGAGAATACTGAGCACTTGTCCCGGCAGCTGGACAAGCTTAACAGCTTAACAACCAGCTCAAAACAATAGCTGCCTGGCGCCCATTTTTTTATTTTCCGAACCCACGCCCTCTGCCCCGAAAAACTCCCTGAGAGCCCGGAGCTGTCACTGGCCAACTTTTGGTCACAAAATCTTCCAAATATCAGTCGTCATCAAATAGCGTAATATGTAATAAATAAACAATCTTGCGTGTTTCGTAAGAAAACTACCCATTCGTTACACCAATGTACTTCATTTTTAAAAGTAAGTAGGTATGAGAAATTAAAACAACTCATCAATTTAAAACTTTGCGAAAACTGTCTCCGGGGCAATCACAGCACAGCTAACTGTAAATCAAATAATACTTGTTGGGAATAGCGCCCCATACACGAGCGGATTATCCGTACAGATCAGACATGTAGAGATCTGATTCGACAGATCCGGCTCGTCGGACGAGCTAAAATCTTTCTATATAATACCAGGCACGTATCGAGCCACACCTGGCTCGTGGTTAACCATTACCGCAGCGATATCTTTACGAATTTGGCTCGTCACGTATCAGATATGAGGGATAATCCGCTCGTGTATGGGGCGCTATTGTAAGGGCCGTCATCACTCATTATTACACGCGGCAAAAACCCAGACCGATGATTCAGTTCTTTCAACCAGCACGGTGAGCCATTGCAACGCACAACATTCCGAAAATGTTACGGCGCAATTGATTTCCTCCAAATGCAGGGGGCGCACTCGAATTCTCGTCTGACTTATTGCTTGTCATAAAGTAATGCAAGAATTCCCGTCAGGTAATTATCAACTGATATAATCCATAACTCGAGTTCCCGTCAAGGGTAAAAGAGCGCTTCAATCCCTTACTTACCTACCTCTCTAGCCGTTGCCAGGTAGGTACCATTGTTGATTACCATTACGTGGACCAAAAAAAAATTTTTTTTTAATTTTAAAAAGTTACAAATACCCTGTGATCAACAATGATATACTTAGATAAGGAGCGGCTGTGACTTTGACAGTGTCAGATTTTTCGTATCTGTGCTAAGTCAGCTAATAAACATCAAACAACTGTCACTATTAACCAAATTTTAACGCAAAAATGGTTTTTACTTCAGAACATAGAAGATTCATCATTGAATCTTACTTTCGCAACAGTGCTTTCAATAACCAAGATTTTTTTCTGACGGGAATTCGAGTCTAGAATTTGTGGTGCATTTTTGCCTTGACGGGAATTCGTGTGCAGGATTAAAAGGCCTATGTCCAAGGCCAGGTATAAAATATTATGCTGACGGGAACTCGTGTGCACCGAATGCAGGTACCAAGGTGGATGTCAGGTGAGGGGTGAGGTAGCGAAATGTAGAGGATTATCAGGGACGGGCTAATCACACGAAAATGACACGGCAAAGCAAGTACTCTTCAAAGTATTTTTATTCTTTCTCAAAATGAAACACAAAATGTTCAAATGTGTTTATTGAATATACAAATTAAATTTTATTATAATACGAAACTGCTTTCACATACCTAGCGTGTTTTTCCATCTCTCATCACACTAGCTTTAAAAAAAAATGCAAAATTAATAACCAATAAAGGGGGTTTCTTTTTCACTATAAATAACTTTTTGATCATTCATTGTACGCAGAGACAGAATGTTAACTTGTCACCAGAAAAATTGATATTAAGTGTTGTATATTTACCCTTAATTTTAAGTGGGGTGGGTAGGGGTACCTACCTTATTCAAAATCTTGGAAAAAATTAAACATTTTACTGAATTTTAACTGGTGGCTAATGGCCAATCCGGATGGACCGCCGCCGCCAGTCTCTAATCCGATTACAGGTACTTGGAGGAATTCGTTTGCCGATAAAGATCAAAAAGGTAGAGACTTGCAAAAATTTGACCGCGTGGAGGAACTCATTTGCGACCATTTGTTATTAACCGCCGTGGTTTTAGTAAAAGATTGCCACGAAAAATATCACCAGTGCAGAGCTTTGCTGGACGCAGGCTCTCAATCAAACTTTATAACGAGACATTTAACAAACAAACAAAAACTAAAAACAATTCCGATCACACACAAAATTATTGGAATAAACACTCAACCGAGTAATGTAAGGAAATCTGTAAATATTAACATAAAATCCATCTGTAGTGATTATGGTTCAAACTTAAATTGCTTGTTTCTGAGTAAAATAACAGGTAACTTGTCGCTGACCTCTTTCTCAAAGAAAAGTTTAAGGATTCCCGAACATTTGGAGCTTGCCGACAAAGCGTTTAATGTTAATGGCTCCATAGATTTATTACTCGGTACCGGATTATTTTTATCACTGTTGAAAGATGGGCAAATTCCATTGCAACACGGACATCTGCGCTTGCAAAATACCCACTTAGGGTGGGTTTTCGGGGGTCCACTACACCTTCAAGGATTCTGGGAAACCTCTTTGTTCGAATAATCTTCCCAAAGACGAAACAGAAACCGAAAATCATTTTCTACAAACTTTTCAAAAAGACCATACGGGAAGATTTATCGTCAAATTACCAATTAGAAATAACGTAGTCGAACTGGGTGATTATAGTCTACCAAAAAAACCGTTTCTCAATTTAGAATCGAAACTAATAAAAAACAAACAATTTCAAACTGATTATGGGAATTTCACCCGCGAATATCGTAATTTACGACATATGGAGAATGTACCATTAAACGAACTGAACAACTCTGATTGCTATTAACTGCCTCGCCATGTAGTATATAAAGGCCCATACACAATGGCGTTAACGTTACGTCGATGTTAAAACGTTAATGTTAACATTAGATCTAGAAATTCAAAATTACATGTATTTCATTGTAGACCGTTCACAATGACGTTATGATGAAAATTAATGTTGCATGATATTGTTAGCGTTAACGTTAGTTCTAGAAATGTTCTGGATTCTTTAACGTTACATTCTAACATTAGCCGAAGGAAATAATTTATAAAAAGTACTGAAATACATGTAATTAGATATAACGTTAACAATAACGTTTTAACATCGACGTAACGTTAACGCCATTGTGAAAGGGCTGTAAGAATTCTTTAAATCCGCGTAGTATTCGATGCCACAGCGAAATCCAACAACGGAAAAAGTTTAAACCATAATCATCTGGTCGGTCCGAAACTCCAGCAAGATCTATTAGAAATTTTCATTCGTTTTAGGACACATCACTATGTATTAAACGCGGACATAACAAAGATGTATCGCCAAGAAAAAAATTATTAGAGAAGAATTACATTACAAAATAATCATCTTTTTCAGGTTTTACTAATTGTCGGTATATCAGGAGCCTGCGGTAGGCAAGAACTACTTCAGTTGTCTATAAAAGACATAGAAGATATGGGAGAACTCCTGAAGATTCAGATCCTTGAAACTAAAACAAAAGTACCACGAGAATTTACCATAACTCCGGGAAATGTTAGTGGATTAAATTTATTAGAAGTCTTTCGAAGATATTCTTCATTGCGATCTAAAAATACACGGCACCAGAGATTTTTTGTTGGTTATAGACTTGGAAAATGCATTGCCCACCCTGTTGGAATAAATACTATTGGCGGCGCTCCAAAACAAATAGCCACTTTCCTTGGTTTGAAGAATCCCGAAGAATACACCGGTCACGCTTTCCGCCGTAGTTCGGCTACATTATTAGCTGAATCCGGAGCAGATACGTCGATTTTGAAACGTCTTGGGGGCTGGAAATCGACCAATGTTGCCGAGGGTTACGTTGACGCATCAATACAAAATAAGAAGAAGATCGCTCAAATGATTTTAAGCAAAGACAACACTACCAGTAAAGCCTTATCTTTCAAAAAATTGAAAACACATGATGCTACGTCTTCAAGTGGTCAAATCCCAGAGAAAAATAATTACTTATCGGTTGATAGTTATCATGAGATGTCTGCTGTATCGTCAAACAATCAAATTTCAGACGAACTTAACTTGTCATCATCATTAACAGAAGGTTTCCATATTTCACATTTACATAATTGTACTGTAAATATAAACTACTCAAAATAATTAAAGGGTCAAACTTTTGAAAGGCAATATATATTTCATATTAATCTTGAATTTAATAAAAATGATAAATTCGAAAAGAAGGAACATTTATGATCAAAAGCCTAAAACAGTTTTACAGTGGTACCAACAGTTTCTAACAAATTGCAGATAATTAAAAATAACTCCAAAAATTAACAAATAATGCTGAATTGGCATAATTGTTTTTGTGTGCAACCGTACGCGAAATGAGCACTTCGCGTGCCTAGAGCAGGCCGCGAAATTGAATTTCGCAGCCGTTGCCTTGACGACGGCCGTAAAAGTAAAAGTCATTTCAATATTTATTTATTATCACAATTACAACATATCTATCTCTATATTTGCGGTGTGATCTTACAAAATCTGGATTGGGTACAGTTAAAGTTTGATTTATGCCAGTTTTTGTGTCAGGAACGGCCGCTATTAGTACAGAATTTTCATCCAGTTTGAAGTTCCCGCCAATTTCAAATGGAGTGGTCGCCTGATGATTCGATGATTGACGTATTGACGAGTCGGTAAAAAAGATCGATCTAGAACAGACACGTATGAATTAGGTTAATTTTCCACCGGTCAAAAAGGGAAATATCTAGTAACTAGTAAGAAGTAACATATCCTGAATCATGAATGGCATCAACAGACATTTTGGTTTATTTGTCTCTTCGCACGGCATCTGATATTTCCACGATTAAAATAACCTAAAACTTATAACAGAATTTAACGTTTACCTGTCACAATAAATAAATTCCAGTAAATAGGTAAGCCAATGCAACATTATCCGACAGGGTTTTCACATTCTTCTTGTTACATCAGTCTCAAAGTCACTGTAACATTTTTTATATTGCTGTTTCGATTTTTCAGGTTTCAAATGCGACACTGCACAATTTATAATCTTTTTTTAACTCTGGATGAGTACACGGAACAAGAGCTGCATATTTGCGGTATAATCTTACAAATTCTGGATTGGTGACAGTAAAAGTTCGTTTTATGTCAGTTTTTGTGTCAGGAACGGCCACTATTAATACAGAATGTTCATCCTTGATGTCATCGATAGACATTTTGGTTAATTCGTCATCGTCTCTTCGCATGGCTCCTAATATTCCCATGATTAAAATGACCTAAAAAAAGGGCAGATTATACAGCAAATTGATCTGGTCTCGTGTCAATACCTTACACTTTTTCACCTGATAACCAACTGACTTTTTTTCAAAAAAGGTACCAATTTCAGAAACTTCGTAACACCAATGCCATCCCGTATGTTCAGCGTGAGCTTCAACATTGAATATGTACTCCATAAAGTTGAACTTTTCACAGTTTTTGATTTTTCCATTAAATAAGCCAAAACAACATTCTCCGACACCGTTTTCACATTATTTTTATTACACCGCTCTTTAAAGTCATTGTAACACTTATCGTACTGCCGTTTGGACTTTTCTGGTATTAAATTGGACACTGCACAATCTGGAGAAGTAGACGGAACAAAAACGTTGTAATTTTTTTGCGACATTTTTCCAATTTTTCTCAAAATGAATTGTTTTATTTATGTCGTTTCCATAGCGACATGGCGACATGTAGGCCGACTTTATTTTTATTGACAGTGAAGGAAATTTTACTTGTTCATTTTATAACTACAAATTTTCGGGTTGCACACAAAATGTTGTGTACACCTCGGCTACGAAATCCTTTGACGACCTCGAGATTGTCTTGTCTCGGCCGCAAAGCGGCCTTAACGACCATTTTTCTCTCGGTTCGTCAAAGTAGGATTTCGCAGCCTTGCTATACAAATAACTATTGATGCCATTTCGTGTTTATTTTTTCGGTTTTGACTTTTCAGTACTTGGTTGGACCCCCTCTTGCTTGAATTAAAGCCGCACAGCGTCTTGGCATACTGCGGATAAGTCTGCGGATGTTTTCCTGGTGGATTTGTCTCCACTCTTCTAAAAGAGCATTTTCCAATTCCAGCAGTGTGATTGGTGCGTTTTGACGGTTTCTAATTCGTCTGCCCAGTTCGTCCCAAAGGTGCTCGATGGGATTCATGTCGGGGCTGCACGCTGGCCACTGCATTATGGCGATGTTCTGTTCCTGAAGGTAATCAGTAACAATTCTCGCTACGTGTGGCCGGGCATTGTCTTGCATTAAGACAAAGTTCTCACCGCCAGCATGTGCACGAGGTTGTATCTGGGTCTGCAGCACCTCGTCAATGTAACGCCGTGCATTCAAAGCACCATTTCTTATGACGACGAGATCACTTTTATCGTCGATTGAAATACCGCCCCACACCATGACGGAACCATTGCCAAACGGGACTACTTCTTGGACTGTACTGGGCAAAAATCGTTCTCCTGCGCGTCGCCATACTCGGACTCGTCCATCATTCGAACACAGAGCAAATCTAGACTCGTCAGTGAACATAATCCTTCTCCAGTGACGAATTTGCCAATTATGATGTTCTTGGGCGAAGTGCATTCGCGCTTGCCGCTGATTTCTCGTCAAACGCATTACTTTCGCTGGACGTGTGGATCTCAGGCCTGCTTCTCGTAGTCGATTTCTTACGGTCTGGTCAGAAATTTGTACACCTCTGGTACGTAAAAGATCATTTTGTAAAGTGCGTGCTGTGTTTGTACGTTTCCGAAGAGCTTGTAAACGCAAAAAACGGTCATCAAGCAGCGTCGTTGCTCTGTGGCGACCTTGTCCAGGAAGACGAGTAACGCTTCCAGTGTTTTGGAACCGTCTCCAAAGCCTCCATATGACGGATTGCCTTACTCCCAGCTGTTCCGCAACATATCGCTGTGTTTTGTTTTCTTCTAGAAGAGTAACAGCTCGAGAAACTTCTACTGACGTTAGTTGTCTTCGTCCACCTTGATGGACCCCTCCATTGCGTTCCATCTCTTCAGAACGTTTTCGGAACAGTAAAAATAAAATCACTCGATTCACAATTATCACTTTGTTTTTGCAACGAAATGACTCTAATTGGAATTTTTTAGAAAGTAAAGCTTTTTTGACAATTTAAGTTTTCCTGATTAACAAAAGATTGTCATAGCAACAACTAACCAGCCACCCAACATTTTTGCCCATTTCGTTTAAAATTTACAGCCTAAATAAAAGTTGACCCCTTAATTATTTTGATTAGTTTATATAATAAATCATCCACTTAATTATTCTTAATTGAATTTGTCACATTTTTTTCGCATTAATGCAAAAAAGTGACAATCAAAACGCATTAGTGCAAAAAAGAACGTCATTTTGACATTCAAATCGACAACATAAAATTCGACATTTTACAACGGAATTAGAAAAAGCCAATTTTATATATCTTGAGGAAACATGGATATATCAAAACGGAAGTCAGGTCCGTTTATGGGGTCATGATGATGACAAAAAGGCAAATCCTTCCAAAATACCAACGGAAGGAAAAAGATTTACAGTTCTCCACGGCAGTCATAAAGGTAGCTTCCTCGAAGGGTATAGTTATCTTTTAGACAGCAACATAGAACACCGGGATTACCATCGCACGATGTACGGTCAATTATTCCAGACTTGGGTTGAACAACAACTAATCCCTGTCTTAAACAAGACAGATAGGAAAGTTGTCATTATTATGGATACCGCTCCATACCATTCCATGGTTGGAGATAAATTACCCACATTGAAATCTACAAACGGTCAACTACAGGAGTGGCTAACAAAACAAAACATTGAATACGACGAGACAATGACAAAAAAGAATATTTGGAATATAATAAAACCACACCTCGATGCCGCTAAGATTACAAAGAAGTATGTCATCGACGAGATTTTAGCTAAAAAAGGTCATGACGTCTTACGTCTACCCCCATACCATTGTCAATACAATCCTATCGAAATGATATGGGGGTTAATAAAAACATTAGATCGCAATCTGCTTGCAAAAATTGGGTGTCCAGATTGTGACAAGAAGCGTTAGCAAACTATATACCTGAGACGTGGGCAAACAGTGTTCGACATTGCGAGAACCTGATTAAAAATTATTGGAATAAAATGATGGGTAATCTTCCGATAAAAGATATGCCACCAATCATCATAAATTTGGCAGAATCATCAGAGGATTCAGATTCAGACATCAGCGTTGTGTCGCACTCCAACGAAAAACGTCAAAAATACGATGATCTCCACTCAGATCAAAGTCCATTAGATTCAGAGAGTGATGAGACAACTGAAAGAATATTCATTGAAGTAGTTTAAATGTTAATTTTGTTTCCAGTTAAAGTCTATTTGATTTTTATTTGAATTCTCAATGTCAAAATTCAGGCGAAGAATCACTTTCTGAATCTGTTTCGTCGGCCAAGGAAATAATATAGGTGAAATGTTGTTCACAGAAGTGTGCCCCATAAATTTTACCCAGTCTTCTTTTATGATTTTTTCGCAGTGCAACACGCTAAGATAAACTGTCAAATACACAGATATTAGGAGTTCAATGTGATGGTGGGACAAATATTGGTAACTATAATCTATTCGTTTTGATTGTGACCAGTCCCTAGTAACTTTTCAGTTGCTAGGTTATTTATAGGGAATTTTAGATAACACTAAATCCAGCCGCAGGTGGCAACTCTGGAAGGCGCCAATTTGTCGTTGACAGAACAACTCGCGCAAACGTTTTTCGACGTACACTGCGTGCGCATATAAATTTGAGTTTTGGAACGAAATTTTTGATTTCAAAAAGAAAATGCCACGTCGTCTTCTCAAAGTTGAGATCAAAAGGTCAATATTGACTTGTTTCCAGACATTTATTGAAGCCAACGGAAAACAACTGACAAAGACAACCATCGCCAATAAAGTCGATCAAATTTTTTCGGTAAATATTACCCATTCGATAATAAACTGTGTACACTGTTGGTATTGCTACCTTACAGATATCATAGGTTCCCCAAGTTCTTTCACGATATACGTACCTAACAATGTTTTTTTTATGTAGGTTTCTAAAGGTGAAGTGTTCAAAATTCTGAAAGAGGGTGCAGAAAATTTAACAACTTCGCGAGTTGGTCATCGAGAGCCTACTGATGTTTTTGAAAATTATTGTTTCCGCAAGGATTTGCAAAAACATATTTGGGAGTTAAATAGCTAAAACGAGTACTTTACGTTAGATTCTTTGTTGGAGTATGTCAAGGCCGATTCAGAATACAAAGGTGGAAGAACAACTCTTTGGAAGATTCTTAAAAGTATGGGCTACAAACACAAAATAGTGAATGGTCGCAAAATTTTGTGCGAAAAAAGATATGTGATTGTAGCCAAAATTAAGTTTTTGCGGCGTTATAAAGAACTGAAAAATGAAAACCTCTACAACTTTGTGTTTTTAGACGAAACATGGATCTATCAAAATGGTAGTGCTATTCGTCGTTGGGTCCATGATACGGATGTTAAAAGTAATCCCTCGGTAGTTAAAACCGAGGGAAAACGGTTCACTATTTTACATGCAGGGTCTAGTGCAGGATTTTTACCAGAGTGTGGTTACCTATTAAATTCCAAAAATAACGACCGTGACTATCACAAATCCATGACAGGAGACATTTTTAAAACGTGGGTGGAGGATCAGCTACTCCCTGCACTATCAAAATTTGAAAAAAAAAAGTGTTGTGATAATGGACAACGCTCCTTATCATTCCATGCGAATTGACAAAGCTCCAAATTATTCAAATAAAAAAAGTGAAATGCAGGAGTGGCTGACCCTCCACAACGTGACATTTGACCGGACTATGACTAAGAAACAACTATACGAACTGATTAAACCTTTTAATAACCACAACAACAGACGGTACCTAATTGACGACATATTACAAAGACATGGACACATTGTATTGAGACTACCACCTTATCATTGCCAATACAATGCAATTGAATTGGCTTGGGGATTTTGTAAGCAATATTACAATACAAAAGTTGCTTCAGAATCTTCATCCAAAAACAAAATTGAAAATTTATGGCCTGAATCACTATCTAAATGTAGCCCCAGTTTTTGGGAACACTATGTAAAGCATGTTGAAGACATTATTGACAAAGACTGGTTGGCATTAATGGGTAATTATAGTGTGCAAGAAATCCCTCCCATTATTATCAGATTGAATGAGTCTGATTCAGAAGATGATGATTTTGTATCAGATGCAGAACTCAGTTTCGATGATAATAATGAGGATGAGTGTGGATGTTCAGTGTGATTGTTTGGTAAAAATTCTGTACTAAACCCTTTTTGCAAATATGTTTGTTTCTCGATGTATATAAATTCATTGTTCGGTTAACTCTGTTTGTGCTATTTTGCTGTACATTTTGACTAGTGTTGTAGTTTGATGCCTTCTGCCTTTTCATCCCCTATAAAACATTTTTCTGAACTTCATGTTTTTTTATCTGAAAATATTTCTACTAATCAATGCAATTAATTGAAAGGTTTGATTACTTTTAGTAATCCCCAGGTATTTTTCGCATTTCTCTTACTGCCAAATGACCATTTTCTTCATTCTTCATTTATATTGAGAATTGCATGAGGTGATTTTGATGTTTTGACATTAAATGATCTGTAATCTGAATCTGTACCAGTGTACCTTGACATAACCCCACATTTCAACAGATATGATCATAGCATCAGACAGACGTTTTTAGTTTCTCCTACCACGAATATTAATTTCCGTTATTAATATTGATAAATAGATTGAGATCATTGCTTTACGACCATTATCAAGTTTTGAATATTGTGACATTTTCACATCACGTCATACCACACAAAAATTTAGTGGAAAACGTACGCAGCACACAGCTAAACAGCGCCTACTATGTTTTTCGTTGTGGTCACAATCAAAATGAATAGATAATAGCTGACCCAGCGAACTTCGTACCGCCTCAGAATTAATAAAAAATTTTGTGTTAACTGTCTAGCTGAATTGAATGAAGCTTTTTTATTAAGATAAAATGAATAATCAAAATGAAGGAGATTATTGGTATTCACGTCACGTGATGTGCAAATGTGATTAACTCCCAGGAATTTACGACAATTCATTGATAGAGTACTGAAAAATTAAGTTTTTTCGGTAAATTCATTTGCAAGAAGTGAGAGTATAATGAGTAGTAGAGCAAATTGCTGTGTCCCGAGTTGTAACTAACTATACAGTGAATTTTTTATCAATGAACCATAGGGATTGACATGGTGTAAACTTTATTTCATGTCCGAAAAATAATTTTGAAATTAGCAATAGAAACACCATTGACGCGAAATAAAGTTTATACTTTATACCATTTAAATCCCCATGGTTCATTGATAAAAAAATTCACTGTATAAAAATAATCCAGAATTACCAATCACCATAAACGGATTGAATATTTTAATGAGTTTGGTTGGGATGCAGTCAACATCTGACGGGAAGAAAATATGGAAAATTAAATTAAAAATTGGAAAGAGAATTACTAAGCATATGCGTGTTTGTTGGAAACATTTTGTCGATGAACATTTTGTTCCACTGGTTTGTTGGTTTGGATGCACTGTTCACTTGTTTGATAGTTTCGAGGTAAGGTATGCCGCACAGCAATAAATGTTCAACCCTAAAACAGCTTCCCCCGCGACGTAGCATTACTTGGGGTAGCATTTAAATAATTACAGACAGTTGACGTATTTAAATGCATAATTAGTTATACCTATACAGGTGCGATACACTGAATAAGTGAATAAGCCCATTTCTAGCGTTAGCCATGACATAGCAGCGGGTATGTTCGCAATTTCTGCACGGATATTGGCCTTGTAGGGTCCTTTGATGGTTGATATAAACGCGAGATTTCAAAAAAAAAACACAAACAAAATTGCAAGGGGACAAATCGGGCGAGCGGGCTCTCTACTACAAATTGCCCCTTATTGAGGTGAGACTCCAGTTCTTCGTCTTGTCACACTCCCGGTTTGTCTGAAATCATGGTCTGAACGTAGTGACCCATGTGACAATTGATTTCTGGTTCGCGACACGACCCAACATTGAAGCGATTTCGGAAGGGTTGTGATCACAGAAAATCAGTTTGAAAAGTAGACCTCAACGGCAAACGCAGGCTTTCCACTCTTCCAACGCATGATGGCAGCTGACAGGGATAGGAAACAAATCTTTAAAACCACGGCTTCCGAATGAGACCACTCCCGCCCCATTACGACCCCTACAGTCTGAATAGCGCGCATTTCAAAAAAGGAAGTTATGTTGTCGCACCTTGTACGATGCAAAAGTACGTGTTGTTGATCACCATAAATCACACTTCGTGTTAAAACTCAGCTGACGTTAAATCTCACTCTCAGTTAAGTTCAAATTGTCGATGCGCGCACAATGACAGATTGGGACAGATGACATAACCTTTCAAAATGAATTTTCTTCATAATTTTTTTTTTTCGTTAGTTATTCGATGTTTTAATAGTTATTCTGCTAATCGGGGCGGAAACAAATCCAACAATATAATGATCATAGAAATCTGTCCGGCCGTTCTTGAGTTATAAATTGCGTAACTAACCCGACTTTGTTTTATACAGTGAGCGGCAAAAATATGGAATAAATTCATTAAAAATTAAACAAAATTTTTTTCAAAAAAATCGTTGGACAGGTCAATTTTAGTTTATAAAAATACATATTTTAATACAAAATAAAATTCCAAGCAGTCATTTGATTTCGAGTTATGACGTCATCGATATTTTTTTTAAATGGAAACCTCCTATTTTTTTTCTTGATTCTAATAGCCCTTTTAATTATCTAAATGCCAGTAGAAAAATGTTGTTACCTTACATAAGGAAATTTCTGAGGAAAAAAATAATAAAGTTGGAAAAAATAAATTTTATAACGAACAAAAACAAGTCAAAAACTGTGTTAGTAAGTACTTAAAATTATGGAATTAAATGTTCGAATTGCCATCCCCCAGCTTGTTGACAATAAGCAAGTTTATGAAGAAATTCCCTCTGTTTTGGTTTTATCTAGGTTTATCCCCGCACCCAATCAAAATTAAAATTTCTATACGTTGTGTTTCTGTTAAATGAGTCATTTTTCATTTTCGAAAACGTTTTGTAAAATAAATAACTCATACGAATGAAATTGACAGTAAGATATGACTGTTTGATTTACCTATTTGATTTTTTGACTTGTTTTTGTTCGTTATAAAATTTAGTTTTTGCACGACCTGTACATAATGAGCAACTTTACTCCCTGATTGTATGGAGTGAAGTGGCTCTTTCTTCCCCATGGGCAAAAAAACCATAGCCTATTCAACCTTTTATGGTACATATTTATTTCGAATTACTTTGTTTTTTCACTCGAGATGCAGTTTGTAGCCCGAAGGCGAAGCCCGAGGGTCCTACAAAGCACCGACGGTAACAATCATGCAATCCCGAGGTGCAGATACTATTGTTTGCACGATCCAAAAATTTTAATTGAAAAAAGCCGAAAGGTTAAAAATTATTTTTAACTGTCAACATGACATTTAAATTTAGCTTGACAGTTAGTGATAACTTACAAATTTTCGGCTTTTTTCTATTAAAATCGGTGAGTCGTGCAAAAAATAGTGTATGGACATCGGGAGTGAATGATTTTTACCCTCAGTGCTTTGTAGCCATCGGGCTACGCCCTCTGGCTACAAACTGCATCTCGGGTAAAAATCATCCACTTCACTCCCTCGGTACATAATATAACATTTTCCAACTTTATTATTTTTTTTCTCAAAAATTTCCTTATGTAAGATAACACAATTTTTATACTGTCATTTAGACAATTAAAAGGGCTATCAGAATCAAGAAAAAAAAAATAAGGGGTTTCCATTTAAAAAAACTATCGATGACGTCATAACTCGAAAACAAATGACTGCTTGGAATTTTCTTTGGTGCCAAAACATGTATTTTTATAAACTAAAATTGACTTATCCAAAGATATTTTTGAAAAAAATTTTGTTTAATTTTTAAGGAATTTATTCCATACTTTTGCCGCTCACTGTATATACAGGGTGATTTACGAGGAATAATGAGCCCGACGGAATAGAAAATGCAACCCGCAATTCATCAGGAGAAAAACCCGGACATTTACCGCTTCGATGTCCGGCTTTTTGTTGCAATGTATTGTGGGTTGCATTTTCTATTCTGTCGGGCTCATTATTCCTCGTAAATCACCCTGTATAGATAGAAGATGAGGGTCTATTAGATTTTGTTATCACTACACCAACTCCAATTTTTTACAAATCAATATCAACTGAAGATAATAGACACACTGGAGAATATATTGCTAATGAAATAAGTGTCATATAAGAACTGGGCATTGAAAAAGTACTGGCGTGTTGCACAGACAATGCCAGTAATACGGTAAAGGCATGGGACCTGTTAAACGATAAATATGAAGGATATTTCATTTCATATTATAGTTATGCTGCTCATACGCTAAATTTGCTTTTAGGAGATATATTGAAGCTAAACACTATATCAAATATATTTAATTCAGTGAAAAGTCTGATAAAATGTATTAAAAAACCTCAAGGTTTGACGGCTACGCTAAGTAAAGTACAGAAACAGGAAGGAGTTACTGAGTCACTAAAATTACCAGCCGTTACTAGGTGGGCATTTTTCAAAATTTGCCTTGACAGCTTCATTGCTAACAAGCAACCAATAAAAGCACTTGCCATATACGATACTGGCTGCAAATTGTTAGATAAGGAATCAATTAAGGAGATTCTAAATGAGACATTTTGGGAGACATCTCAAATTCTTTCCATATTATTGATTCCGATTAAAGACTGGATTATTTATTTAGAAAGTGATATTCCAAGAATTAGCAAAGTACCAGAAGCATTTTATGAAATTAAGCAACACTGTTTAAAACAATTAAATATTCCTCTATTACAGCTAGAGGGTAACTTGATATTGGAAGCTATAGACCACAGATGTCATATGGCTTTAACACCTTTACATTTCTTGGCAGACATGTTGGATCCTTCTTTAAAAGGCAAAAATTTAACTGCAGAACAAAAAACAGATGCATTTCAGTTGTTGGAACATTTGTCCATTAGATTCAATTGCAGATTATTGAAGACTTCACAAATTACAGGACTTCAGAAGGTTATTGGGGTTTACCATTTGTTCAGGAAACATCAACTGCAGGTACTATGAAACCATTATTGTGGTGGAAAGGTATATGTGGAGATACAACTTTAAGTAAAATTCCAATAGCAGTTTTAAGCATGCCTGTAACTTCAGCAGCAACTGAAAGAGTATTTAGCTCCCATTCCACCATTCACACCAAAAAGAGGAATAGACTCTTGATCTGAACCGATCTGGAAAACTTACATACATATACCACAATTTGCGGCTTCAAACTTCAGTAAATAAATCAAGTAACAAAGTGAGTAAAGACAAAACAATTCTTGCTGATACAGCTGACGGTGATGTGCCAATGATGGAAAAAAGTAATTCCTCAGATGAAGAAATTATTAATTTGAAATTTTCTGATAGTGATGATGAAATTCATGAAGTAGCGAACATATCTCATCCAAAGAATACTGAGTAGAGCGACCCAGCTCAGAAGTCCCAGAACAGATGGGTTATTTTGTTTTTCCAGAAGTTTTTTTTTATTGTATTATTCGTTATTCATGTTTTTGTGCTATTAATGTTTTCTTTTTGAATTTTATTTTTGTTTTCGTATAATTTAAAAACAAAATTTATATTTTTGGACCTCGTATTATTAATTGCGAAGCTTTTTACAAATATTACCCAAAATTACGAAAAAAACCGTAATAAAACCGGTAATATTACGCAAACAAAAATTACCGGTATTTTTACAACACTGATTATAATGTTAAAAGGTAACGGGTGACTAATTTTCACTTAGGTTTTCCGTTGCACCTTAGACACTGACAAGTTTGACATTTTTCAATAAATCTTTTTATTCGGTGGGAATGTGTTTCGTTCCTGTCTCGAGCATTAGTTCACCTCGGCTAAGCCTTGGTAAACTATCTTAGCTCCCGACAGGAATGAAACACTTCCCACCTCGGTATGTAATCTACTATTTCTCTTAATTTGGTTATGTTTCAATTGTACTGACTGACATTTGTCCTTCGTTCTTGCGTGTGTCTAAAGTAACAAAAAAAATTAAAACTGATTCAAAGCCAACTCCAAATGAATATTTTAATAGTCACCCGTTATAATAGTACTATTGCGGCCAAAAAAATTTGGCCGTCATTTTCTGACATTTCAAAAAAAAAAAAAAATTGTAATCCATACTTTATTGTCATTAGATTTCAAAACTCGAAATTATTTTGTCATATGTCAAAGTTTTATTGAAAATGCCCCCAATATCTCTACATAATAAAGTTAAAGTAGTAACTCTTGCCCAGTACGGCTTATCCCATGGGCAAATTTCAACAGAGCTTGAAATACCCAGAAGTACCGTGTCAGCAATACTGCATAAATGGAGACAAACTGGCACGGTAGAAAGACGTCCAGGCTCAGGAAGACATCCAGTGTCGGGCGGCGACCAGGACGAGGCACTGCTTAACATAATACGTGGCAGTCCTTTTACCACTGCGGTTAATGCAGCAAATACTACCTTATTTCCTGGTTCTATTAGAACTGTTCGTCGACGCTTAAGGGCAAGTGAACTACGGAACCGTGCGTCGGCACGAAAAATTGGCCTTACACCCCGTCATAAAGAAGCAAGAATAGGGTTTGCTTTGGAACACCTTGCTCGAGATGAAGTATTTTGGAGCAGTGTAGTATTTTCCCATGAGAAGGTGTTCCAGTCCTGCCCTAATGGACGCCTAAGGGTGTATAGGCCAAGAAATTCGGCTTACGACGAAAGATATGTGCAGACTACTCAACGGAGCGGACGATTTTCTGTCAACATGTGGGCTTGGATTTCGGCAGATAGTCCTGGGGTAATGCTACATGCAGAAAATCGGTTAACCAGTGACGTTTATATTAGTATTCTGGAAAACTTAATGCTCCCCTCTGTGTCAAGAACCTTTCCAAATTTAAACTTTACTTTCCAACAAGATAACTGTTCCATTCATACGGCGCACAGGGTAGCATCATGGTTTAGGAATAACAATATAAACGTTCTTGATTGGCCGAGTCGCAGTCCAGACTTGAATCCCATCGAGAACATGTGGGGACTTTTAGTACAAAATTTAACTCGACAGCGGGTAGTATTTCAAAACAGAGACGAACTTCTGACTGCGATTACTAATGCATGGCATGCCTTACCCCAAGATTACCACCGAAATTTGAGCCTTTCTATGCCAAGACGATTAGAGCGAGTTATAGAGGTCAACGGTGCTATGACCAAATACTAGTTGCAGTTAGTTAGGCTTAAGTATGTTATTTTTCGTTGAAGTTTCTTTCTTTAAATTTGTTTTGAAAAAAGTAGTTACAAATAATTATGTAAATTATTTTTATTTATTTTTTTATTTACTTATTATATTACTTTATTTACAGTTAATATACCTATTTTATATTACTACTGAAATTTGGGCTCAAAAATTTATGATTGGACTACAGTATGAAATCTTGTTCTGTCTTTTTCTTCCTTAGTTGAGTCACACCTTCTGAAAATGTCTGCAATTTGCTTGTTATATCTACCGATGCGACCATTGATTTTCTACTACACAGAACGTTTACCTCAGGTTACTTCTCGTATGTACGACTGCTCTAATTTTGTTCATTCATGCCGGATTTTTGGAATATCTGAGTTTTAAACATTTTAAATTGATTGACAGAATAACAATATGCATGTCAAAATGACAAGAATTGGAAGTGGGGTTACGGTTCCTAAAGGTTTATTTACACTTTACTTGAATGTCAAGAAAGTAACGGCCAAAATTTTTTGGCCGCCATAGTACAAGCAGTTTTAAGATCAAATGACGGTCTGGAAGACCCAGCATTACCACTTCTGCTAAAGATCTAAGTATTGTAGTCCGCAGCAAACGAAATAGACGTCTCACGGCCCCAGAAATTACGGCTCAGGTCAACGAAACGAGAGAAATAAATGTTGGCGTTTCAACAGTCAAAGTACGGCTAAAAAAAACTGGTTTAAATGGGCGCCTAGCAGTAAAAAAGCCTCTTCTGAAGGCTGCTAATCAAAACAAAAGGCTAAAATGGGGATATGATCATAAGAACTGGACATTGGAAGACTGGCATCAAGTTCTTTAAAGCGACGAATCAACGTTTGAAATTTTTGATAGCCGTCGGCGAGTATTTGTGCGCAGAACGATCACTGAAAAATTTGCAGATCCTTGCATCGTTCCCACAGTCATTTGGAGCTGTTTTGGAGCTGCAGTGGGAGATCTTAGCAGAATTGACGGTATTTTGGTAAAAGAGCGGTATAAACAAACTTTGCAAAGACATGCTATTCCTTCTGGAACGCGGTTAATTGGCAGAAGGTTTACTTTTCAAGAAGATAACGAGCCTAAACATTCATCGAGACTCTGGCGGAACTACTTGAGCAATCAAGAACGTCTAGAAAAATTAAAAATGATGGAGTGGCCAGCTCAATCTCCTGACTTAATTTTGAGAAAAATTGCAAAAATGTCGGAAGAAAATGTTTTAGTTTCGTCTACTCCCCCGGAGTAGAAATATTGCAGATTGTGCAGTGTCGAATTTGATACCCGAAAAATCGAAACGGCAATATGAAAAGTGTTACAGTGACTTTAGAGCTGCTTTAATAAGAATAATATGAAAACGGTGTCGGAGAATGTTGTTTCTGGCTAATAGCGGTGCTGATATATCGATTCTAAAACGTCATGGTGGGTGGAAGTCACCTACAATGGCAGAATCATATGTGGAAGGCTCAATTGAAAACAAAAACAAAATTTCTAACTCAATTTCCGGTACTGTAGCGTCAAATCCAACCACATCAAGTGTCGAAAATAATGCTTCAATTTCAAATATTAACTCGGTTAATTGTTCGAAAACAGTAGATTTATTTACGTCAACATCTAGGGTCAGTATCAGTAAAACTAATAATGTAAATTGTACAATTAATATAAACGTTTACCCTAAATAATAATAGTTATTTACATAATTAGTAGGATAAAAGCAATATTACAGGACTCGAGTGTGAAGATTGCAGATGATGAGGGCGTTAGCCCGAGTTCATCTGTATAGTCCTCCAAAATTGCTAAGAGCTCATAAAATTTTAGGGGTATAACGAGCCATTATAAAAATATCAACTTATCTCAAATGATTTATTACGGGATTAACAAACCACCCAAGTGAACAGCTGCAGACCCTTTGCGTTAGAGAAAGAGGAACCGTTGTTCTTTTCAGAAAAATAAAATTATTCTGGTAGTTTGAGGATTGAGCCACACAATAGTCGGTTTAAAATAAGTCAATATTTTTATAATAGCTCATTATACCCCTAAAATTTTATGAGCTCTTAGCTACTTTGGAGGACTATAACACACGAGTTTCCTGTAATATGCTTTAGCCCACGTGTTATGTACACCATTTTATCTACGGCTGCGAATTATTAATAAAAAAATCAATTTTTGGCAAAAACGTCAAATTTGACATTTACAAAAATATATTTTGATAATTGTTAAATGTCAGTTTCAATCATTTTAATTCATAATCAAAGCAACAAGATTGAAACAATTTGCTCAAAACCAGGACAACCAGCTAATTCTGTTTGTAAACAACGCGTTGTTTTTAATTTTTCATAATTGAGAGCCGGGTCGTTTACGTCTTATCGCGGCTCTCGGAAGTGAAGTGACTTCGAAAAATGTACCCCGACGTCAAGTGAGAAAAGTACCAGAACCTGGAATGGAAACGTGTGTGATCCTGTTTCGAGGACGACCTGGAGTGCAAGAGACGAGCGTCTCTGGAGGTGTCACTGCAGTTTGCGTCGTTTTTCCAGTATGACGTGTATTACAAAGAGGTCTCTTGTGCGAGCAACCCAAAAGAGAGTAGTAGATGATATCATTAAAAGTGGAAGTGAGTCTTTTTGTGCCAAGCCCAGAGAATGAAGACCGAAACGAAGTCGATGCCGGCAACTGGGCGAACAAAATGCAAGAACTGTGTTATGTATTTACAACAAGTACCTAGCTTTTCTTTTGTATTGTTGTATTTCAATAAATTTTGTCTGTTTGCTTCTAAATAAAAATGCGTTACGTAATGAAACCAGTGTGGTAATGAACTACATTACGCAACTCAAATGACTATAAATGAATGTGGTTATAAGATCTTATCCAAGCAGCCGTAGATAAAATTAATTTCTTCATCTTACAATGTTTACTGATTCCAATTTAACACTCAAAACAAAACTAAACATGAAAGCTCTGATTTACATCAAATATTATAATGAATTTTACTTTTACAATGTAATCATCTGCCCTCCCTCACAGCCCCCATTGGTCAACCGTTCCCGCCGACACCACACCATCGAGAGAACGCCAACCGACGCCTACAAAAGATCAACATCCAGGCAGCATTTACAAGAAATTTCGCTTTCGCAGGGACTCAGCTCCTCTAACCTCTCTCCTAGATACACTGCTTACTTTTTGTAACTTGTACCGTGCGATCGAACATAAAAAAAATTGAGAGGGCCGTGATTAATACGCTTCAGTTGGCAACACGTAAAAATTTAATTCAAATGTCATCAGATGTCATTACAATAACGAACTGTCATTATTAATTATTGACTATTAAAATTTGCTATTACAGTATGTTCACTTTAGAGCAAAATATTTTCATTGTGCAGTGTTACTTCAGAAACGGCGAATCGTCCTATTGTACACCTCGAGTTTTTGAGGTATTTCAACAAAAGTTTCCGGACTTCCAAGGCAATTACCAACAACTTGCCTTGATTATTTTTTTCCATACCTGAAAAGCAATGTGTTCAAAAACAGGCCTGGCACAATTCCCGAATTAATGCAAGTGATTACTGATAACTGCAATTTAATTGATGTCCCAACATGAAGTATTATGTTTGGAAGCTGAAGGAAGTCATTTCGAACATTTACTGTAATTCTTGTAAGAATACGATTGGAGCTCCTCCTGTATGATCCTTTAGCACAATGTTTGAGTAATAAAGATAATCTTCATCCTGGAATATTTACCAAAATTCGATCGTATTGGAGTCATTTACGGCGTAGCTTTTTGTCTTTTTGACTTGAGAAAGAGACAATAGAAAAGAGCCCCCAAAAACATAGCCTTTCTGTAACCAATCGGGGTGCACGTGGTCCTCACCAGAGAACATTAATATTACTAAGTAAAATGAAAATGTACATATTAATTTAGCATTAAATATGTTTTACAGACTGTTGTATTTTTTTACTTATTACTTATTAGCCTTAATAATGGCGGGCGTTATCATAACGCCCGCTTATTATGCCCTAGGGCGAAATGAATGGAGTTATATATCGGGTATCACAGATATAAATAACCAATTACAGTCAAGTGAAAAATAAAAAAATATGTTTTGAGGTGGTTGGCAAAACCCCGGTTGGTAAAAAATTATAAACTACGTACTCGTATCTCAAGATTGCGAATATATTATGTTGCTTATCATAAAAATTATAAGTATAGATGGGTTGTGTGGCCCTGCAAGAATTGCAAAAAAAACTAAAAGCGTGAAGAACTTTTTTTTAAGAAGTCATTTAACTTTAAATCAAATATTGATTATACATAATTTATTGTTGGGCAGAGATTTTAGAGGTTCTACACATACCACTGTTGATTGGTGTTGATTTCTGAGAAAAGAATGTGAACAACATTTAATAGACGAGTCAAAATGTTTTCATAGGAAATATAATAGGGGTAGATGGAAGGGGGGAACTTGGGTATTTGGAGGGAAATGCTTTTTGGTGGAGGTGGACGATAGGAGGGCTGAAACGTTAACAAATCTTATAGAACGGTAATCCTTGTATGAAAAATGGATAAAAGTAGTTTTAAAAATTTAATTTTTTCAAAATCACAACGTTTTTGGGTGTCTTTTAAAATGTTTAAGGGAACAGTACTCTCTTGATTAAACCATTTTTGAAATTTTCTGTCACAATTCGCGTTTATATTTTCATTTTTACATTTTATTTCATTTTTTTATTTAATTACAATATACAGGGTGTCCCAGAACTGGCTCCCCAGAGAAAAAAGGGAGCCTTAGGGCGAATATATTAACGTGTATTTTGAAGAAAAAAAGTCCTATCTCAAATGATAACCGAGAAAAGACATTCCGAAGTTGACCACTGAGAGTTGCGCATCATTAAGGTGGAATAATCGCAATTTTGCGTTGCCTAGGTTTCCTTTTTATCCGTAAACCTCTATAATTCTGTCCATTAGATTTGGTCCACTACATTTATTAGAATGATTCTTTACGTCAGTTTGACATTTGTTATACAATTTCGCTGCGATATTTAATTCAAGTGTATCATTTAACATGTATTCTTCCTCTGAGTACGTAGATATGATTCTTACTTTTGCGCGATGTGGGAACAATGCACGTGAAGCAGTAAGGCTGTACCGTGAACAATTTCCACAAAGACAAAGTCATCCGGATCATAAAACAATCCTGAAATTAATCGCTCGGGGTCGAGAAACGGGTCAGATGCAGCCAGTTCGAAGAAGAAGTTGGGGGTACTCCAAGAAATGTAAGGACTGTCGAACACGAGGAAGCCGTATTGAATGTCTTTGAGGAAGACGGCACCCGGAGTATTCGAACAGTTTCTCGTGAAATGGGTTTATCCAAGAGTTCGGTGCAGAGAGTTCCAGCTGATAATAGGAGGCATCCGTACCACTATACAGGAGTACAACATCTTCTGCCAGAGGATTATCCAATTAGGCGAGAGTTTTATCTATGGTTAATAAACCAAAACGATGCTCCACACTTCTTGTCACGGATACTGTTTTCTGATGAGTCGCTATTTTGCCGGTAAGGTTGTTCCAGTTATCACAACCTTCATATCTGGGCAGAGGGAAATCCAAGAGAATTATTTCCCAGAGGTTTTCAACATAGGTTTTCTGTTAATTTGTGGACTTGGCTCTTAGGCGATCGTTTGGCAAGTATAAGCGTGGTGGATCCATCCATTTGTTAAAATTCCGAATCCCCGGCTCTAGATTGGACGGTTTGAATTCCCCTCAAGATTAACGGGGGCAATATATGATCAGTTCATTGGCACGGAGCGGAGCTACCTGATTTACTTGAAATTGTACCTCTTGCTTATCGCATAAATGACTGGTTCCAGCATTTTAGCAGAAACGTTCGGGAAATTTTGGATAACCAATATCCACAGCGCTGGATCGGTCGAGGAGATCAGATCAGAGATCAGAGATTTTTTGTTGTTGTTTAGCAACCGATCGGATTTTTTAGTAACACCTGAGGACGAGCTTCCGGGATTGGTGAAATTAAAAACTTTATAACTCGGTAATTTGAGCTAGCACAAAATTTATTTCAGTCAATTTGGAGTCTCTTTTGTTGTCGGCACATGCCTGTTTTCTCTGGGGAGCCAGTTCTGGGACACCCTGTATTTATTGCTTGATGACCCAAAGTTTTTTTTTTAATAACTGCGCAATCTGGTAACCCTGCAATGGGGCTCTCACGGCGACGAATGTTCCAGAAGAAGGAAGCGGAGGTGCTACACACCACAACCAAGCTCCACGTAAAGTAAAAAAAATCGTTTACGATTCCTTGGATTGGATGAAGGGTGATTTAGTGGACAACCACACAGATTTTCTAGAGCAAAGTTACGAACAATTCAAAACTTTGACGCAAGTTGAAATATGTCTGAGTTGTGTTTAGACGACGACATAGTCAAGTACATTATTGTTAGTGAGTCTACAACATATGCACCACTGAAAAACTTTCCGGACCCAAGATTTCAAAGGAGAAATGAGATGTTTTTTTGCCGTTTTAATTCTGGATTTTTTTTAATCGGATACGGAAGGCGACATGGGGAATAAGAGAGTCATAAATGCGATGTGAAGGGGAAAGGTTTCTTACAATTTGGCGTTTCCTTCATCTTAACGAGCGCGTCAAAAATACCTCCCACCATCCCGATCCAGTGCACCGTGCTCGTATTATAAAACGATCCACGGTTCACGCTCGCAGCGAAAAGATAGCGGTGCGACGCTGTAGCGGAATGGTGGGGAGCGCCAACTATTTTCCGCCTAACCCTAAGTATTACTGTTATAGGGCATTCATTTTAAATGTTGGGTTATGTAATAAAACTTGCCTGCTTTGACACTTGTCCGAAACTCAGTGAATCTAAAACTGTGTTCAATATATTCGGGTCCAAAATTAAAGAATGGTGGGATCGAGATCAACTTTTAGAAGACCAAGTGGAACCATTAATATTTATTGCCAATACTGGTGAATCATCTAGTGAATTTGATTCAGATGACGATTAATTTTTTATTTGTTTACGTATTTTATTTCTTACTTACTTTAAAATTTACATGTAATGAATACTTTACTAATTACTGAATTACTGTTAGCGCCAAAACGTACCGCATTACGTGTCCAAGTGATGATTCTGTATAATAGTGCTAGTCTTACACATTCTTAAGTGCGGACCGCACCCTGGCAGATTGACCAAGCGCCTCGTACAGTGCGGACGCATAATCTTTGTTTAAGCTTTTAACATCAAAAGCTAATAATTACTCTTATTTCTTTATTTAGTAATCTTATTTGTTAAATACATTATTTAAAATCAACAATCTCTTTACATTTTTTTGGTCACTGATCACAAAATGTGTTTTATATATTTTTTTTTACTTGTGGATATTTTAACGTCTCTTTCTTTTGCTCGTCGATAAGATGGTGAAAGTACGACGTGGTACCAGTTTTATACACATGAACAGAGGGATTCCTACTTTACGGTACCGATACAATGATAATTTGCCGCTTTCGTAATTTATGGTGTTTTGAGTTTACAACTTTACCCAACATTTAAAATGAATGCCCTATAGCAAATCCAAGGACGAGAGGGCACGTGCTCTATCGCTAGGAGGCGTTCGGCTCCGTCCGTGGCTGCGAGGCGGGACGAGCAAGTAGCGTGCAGTTGGCCGGAACACGAGATGAGTGGGAACCCTAGGTGGGAACATTGGGAAAACCGTAGTGAAAGCAATCTGTGCCTGGGTCCATTTTGTCGCTTACAATTTTGTTAGTAAATAGTTCTGTTGATAAAACTGTGTTAGTGTGTTCAACCTGGTTTCGAGAGTAAAGTCTTTCTAACATTAACATTACGTTCCGGAATGCGAACTGAATTGCGACGAATCGATGGTCAAAATACTTTGGTCGCCACTCTTGTAAACAGTTCATCAAAGGAAAGCCGATTCGTTTCGGATACAAGGTGTGGGGTCTCAATACTAAAAGCGGATAACTTGTGAAGTTCAACATGTACCAAGGAACAGATCCCAAAGCAAATACAAAATATTTCAAAGTCTTTGGTGCCTGTGCGTTCTTTCGTCACAATGCTCGATGAATTACCAGGCAATAAGTGCAACTTACGCTACAAATTTTATTGTGATAATTTATTTACGAGCTTCCACCTTTTGGCACATATAAAGAATCGTGGCCATGGACTTATCGGAAAAATACGCGAAAATCGCATCCCCAAAAACAGCTCTATTGTTTCAAAAGATAAGATTCAGACACGTAAGAGAGGTGACATTGAGTCGGTCTTTGAAAGAGAAACTGATATTATCCTTGCGCGATGGCTGGATAACAATGTTGTGGGTGATGGTGTGGAACCGCAATCGGACGTAAAACGGTACTCGCAAGCAGAAAACAAAATAATCCAAGTGCAACGTCCATATCTGGTTGGAAGATATAACCATGCACATACCTGATGGACGAGAATATAAACCGTTTTAGAATCGGAATGATAGCAAAAATGTCATACTGGAGCTTGTTTACCTGGAAGATAAACGCGACATTACAAAATGCGTGGGTTCTACACAAAAAATCCGGCAATAAACCTACAGAAAAAAATTTGATGAATTATCATGTACACAAATCGAGTGTATGTGGAGGAGAAAATTCAAATTGAACAAAAATATGAAGCGAAACTCTTCCACGAGAGTGAATGTTTTAAGAACGTTATGAAAAAACAAAAAAAGTAGTAAATATTTCAGGCACAGAATTATTTCACCAAGCAATGTTGACTGCTCCAGATTCAGAAATTACTTTACAATTGTGTGTCTTTTTTATTACTTATTTCTATTAAAGAATGTAAATCCAAATTGTAGGATCTACATATTATTCTATTTACACACTTGGAAAGACAGTTTGGAGTGCTAAACTACCCAATTTTTTTTAACTCAAAAGATATTGAAACTAAAGAGATGAAATATGAAATTGAAGCACTTAGCAATAAGCATATTTGAAAAAAATAAAACAAGCTACGAAATCGAAAGATTGGGGGTTTCCATTTGCCAGTCTTTTACCAATGGCTTGCATATTCACCATACAGTGTAACTTTCTAACTTTCTGCAGTGGAAAGCAACAAAGACTTCTAGAAATGAAATATCCATATTTGGGTATATTTTAAAAAGATTGTCACTGATTTACTCTAATACTATTTGTTGTTTTAGGAAAAATAAAATAAGTGTTGAGGAATCTACTGTATCTTGATCAAAATTTCCGTTTCAAAGAAAAACACTCATATATGCATATATATATTCTGTAAAGCGAAGTTATGTTAAAAAATTGACACACCCTGTTAATAAGTCTTGTTATTATTAAAATTTTAACGACTTCTCATAATGTGCCTTTAAAATTCAACATCGTGTTATAAATTATTATCTGGTCGACTAAAAGGAAGATTTAAATATCTTGTGAAAGACAGAACTTTACATTACATTAAGCAGCCAATAGTAATTAACGTTATAAGTCCGGGAACTCATAGTTTACAGTACGAGTTAGACGTTTAAGGACGAGGCGACGAAGGAGCCGAGTCTTGAAACTCGAAACGAGTACTGTAAAAAGAGTTCACGGACGAATGTCGTTATGTATTTTATTTCATCCTGCCTCAAATTTCGTTTGAAAGAAACATTGAAATTAATTTCAAAATATTCAACAAAAGCTCCAAATCTAGTCACATTTTAGGAACATGATTAGCAACGGCTGTTTGGCAGTTGTTTATTTTTTTGAAATAATTTTGTGCGTCAAAATGACTTCTAAAGCAAATCCTCCAGAAATTGTAAGAAAATCTGCAGAAGCCTGTGCTGAAATAATACCTAGCAAGTCTGGTGAAAGGTACCAAAAACAATTCAGCCATTTTTGTAAATGGAAATCAGAAAATAATGTGAAGAAAATTACGCAAGAGGTTATGCTGGCTGGCCTATTTTTTAGATTTGGTTTAAATGGTTGTATTATTTTATTTGTGAACTACCGTTTTTAGTCTGAGAAAGTAAGTGCATCTTCTTTGTGGCCGAAATAGTAAAATTGTTAATTTGTATTTAGATGTAGTTTTGAATAAAACATTTCTTAAAACTGAATCATTGTTATTGCGATTGTTACTTTTGTGTTTCCAGTAGCAACACTTAACCGGCGTCCGGCCGTTTTTTGCGTTTTCCCGGATTCAAACTGATGACGTAAAGTATTGAAATTTGACACAGGATGAAATAAAATCATTTACAGTTGCGGAGTGCTTCATAACATCTGTCAACATTTTCGAATTCCTTGGCCTGATCCTGACATAAATGAAGAAGAAAATGGTAGAATTTATAACTTTGCAAACCATTATGGTAAATAATGCTCAAAATATACTACATGACAAAGAAAGGTAAACAACCAGTACTTATACTTTTATTTCAATAGATTTTTGCGGGCAAATGTGTTTTGGGTCAGATAATAAATAATTAAATTTGCAGCCCTATCTATGAAGTATTCTGCCTTTTGTCCTGCGGGTTCGGTTATGGCAAGTGTAAGGAAATTTTGTCTACATTGAAAATTTTGATTTTTGAATTTTAGAAAACGTTGAAGTGTTTTTGTAAGGCGCGAAATTCCGCGAGTGCGTAGACTTGGTCACATTCCTCAGTTTAGTGACTTTGAAAGAAGGCGGATTGTAGGCTTATTAGAAGCGGGTTTGTCAGTTAGAGAAATTACCAGAAGAACTGGCAGATCTGTACGCACCATTTTAAGTGTTATCAGGCATGGACTCAAGAAGGTCGTGAACATAGGACTGGGGCCACCGGACGTCGTAGGATGACAACAGAGATTGATTCCCTGATCTTGATCAATAAAGAGGTGTTTACCTTTCTTTGTCACTTAGTATATATTTTTCCTTCAAGGACAAAGGAAAAGAGATGCGTTTACAGATACATAGTTTAATTGGAAAGAAGAAAAAAAAAACATTATTAATAGGTCCACGAAGAAAAATGAGTTAACATTGATTTACCATTTGTTGGCGGCATACTCGTATTTTATAGGTTCGACCAAGTCACTGATGGCTGCAGCTAAACTTTTCGTAGATGAAGCCAATGTTTTTTGGCTTTTTATAAGATCAACTGGATTAAAATTGTCTTGCAGAGAACTTGCGGCAATTTCCGTTTTCTTTGCCTCTGTGGTACCTGTTGTGTCATATTAGCTGCATCCATTGTAATTGGTTCTGGTTCTGTTATTTAGATAATTTAATAATATGTTTGAACATCTTCATTATCACTTCTTTCTGCTTCTATGTCTCCCACAAGGTTTATTATATCTCCGTCTATGTTAAGTCCAGGTTCAGAAAAATTTGATGCATCGTCAATTACAATAATACAACGTAGCTATGTAGTATGTTTAAAATTGGTTCTTCGATATCAGTCAGAGGTTTTTCCCTGACTGACCCACCACTATTTCTTCTTCTGGTATTTGCTTTTAGATCCCCAAAGACCTTAAAAGCATATTTTCTTCAAGACGAATAAGTAGTAAAATACACGTTCTGAGCGCTTTGGACCTTCAAGATCATTATTTAATATTGTTTTTAACCTCCACTCTCTCTAAGGCACATTCGACACCTTCCAGTGCCGCCCATTGCGGCGTTTAATAAAAATTCTGGTGGTATTTGTTCACATACTGATAGGATTCTTTTTATTAAATCATCTCTGTTATCGGCCGGAGTCAAATAGACATTGTCTTGAACGTCCATAGCTGTCTTAGTCACTTTGCAAAATTAGAATGCACTTTTATTACTGTTTAATGTTACTGCTTGATTTAAAAAAAATACATCATTTTTTAATTTCTTCTTTTTGTTTCTATGCATGAGCATGGTTGTTTACATGTTCATATTTAAAATAAAAATCTCTATAAAACTGAGCAAAAAAGTTAATAGTGCCATTTGAAAAAAAAAGTTGACTATCATTTGTCAAAAACAGAACTCAAGAACAAATATTGGATCAATTCAAATTATAGCCCACTTAAAACGACTTTGTTTGACATATCATTTATTAAAATCGGATAAGAAATAAGGAAGTTATAGCACAAAAGGTTTTTCATAATACACCCGGTACAAATTAATCAGTTCTACCAACCTTGAATAATAATACTACTAGCGCCACCTTGTGTACTATGTAGTGTAAGTCCCTTTCTTAACTCAACCAGAAATGTGCAGTGTGTTGCAAGCCACCATGAAGTTTTAGCCCAGACCCGCTAATAAATCAACTTTTTCGCAGTTTGTAATAGTGCTCAGCTCACAAAATGTCGGGAAATTACTTAGTAAAAGTCAAATCATCAAACATTCAAGTACTTCAAGGAATTCAAGAAGTTGGTTGAGAACCAGAAATCAAAGAAAATAAAAAAACCTAAGTTCAGATAATGGAGTTCAACTGAAATGAAGAACTACTTGAAGCGATGTGGTAAAGTGCATTAGGAAAAGAAATGTATATACGCCAGAACAAAATGGGCTATCAGAAAGATACAACAGGTCTATTGTAGAGAAAGCTCGCTGTCTGCTGTTTGATGCTCAATTAAATAAAAGTTTTTGGGCAGAAGCTGTAAATACAGCCGTGTATATGAAGAATAGGTCACTAGCAGCAGGACTAGATTCTGATTGTACACCCTATGAAATGTGGACGGGCAGAAAGCCAAATGAAAGTCATTTGAGAATTTTCGGAAGCACAGTAATGGTCGATGTCCCAAAGGAAAAACGAAGAAAATGGGACAAGAAAGCAGACAAGATGTATCTAGTTGGTTATTCTGAGAATATCAAAGGTTATCGTCTGTACGATCCAGAGTCACGAAAAATCATTGTTGCCAGAGATGTTGTAGTCATGAAGAATGTGAGTGACGATTCAACAACATATATTTTCATAGAATACAAAGAGCAGCCTGAACCTGAGGAGGATAGCCAGTTAGATAGCACAAATGTTGAAAATAATGTGAATGATGTGACAAATATTCCTAGTGAGATGACAAGTGAGTCTGAAGGCAGTTTGTATGAGTCTTCGACTTCGGTTGATACAACTGCTGTTGCACAACAAGACACTTTGAATGTTCCGGAGAAACGTGTTAGGCGAAAACCAAACTACATATTATGGTTATACAAACGTGTGTGGAAGAAGTGACAGGTGAACAGATTTCTCTCACTGAGGGAGTGATTGGACCCGAGAAAGTGGAGTGGCAATGTGCAATGAAGGAGGAATTGAAATCTCTTAATGAAAATGACACTTGGGAGCTAGTGGATATGCCAAAGAATGGGACAGTGGTGAAGAACAAGTGGGTGTTTAAAAAGAAATACAACAGTGATGGTGAAGTGCTTCAGAATATTGAAAGATAAAAAAATTTTAAGAAAAAAAGCTTTTAGCATTGTTCAATTGTTTGATTATACCGGGTATCAACCACCAAACCTGGCCATAGGCACATTACACATATTAAAATAATATATGAGTTGCTATGAAACATATTATTTTTTCGTCAAATTTGCCCAATAATTGAGCATAATAATGATCTGTGATCCACTGATCGTTCTTCCCTTTTCCAAATTTCAAAAGTATTTATACTTTCTACGTTACCTACATCAAAAGTTTCCTGATGGCATTGTTTGTACGGATGATAATTATAGCTGTCAATGTGACATTACACAATAATATATTTCATAGCAACTCATAATATTATTTTAATATGTGTAATGTGCCTATGGCCAGGTTTGGTGGTTGATACCCGGTACAACAGAAACGTTTAAGCATTACGTTTTAAAAAAAAAACATTACTGATATTATTACTGGACGTTGGGAGGGCTCAAAGCGTAAAAACAAATATTACATAAATAAACCACAAGTTGCAACCACAAACTTACAGTGTACAGAACTGGGCTGTAATTAATACCGTATGATTCAAAAAAATTCTGGTCAAGTAGGTCATGAAAAACAAAAGCATTAAAAACGTATGGCTTAGCTTGTCAAATAATAAATTGAACTGTCAAAAACGTCATTAATCGCCATTATAATTTTGTTCGCAAAATTCAATCTCTGAAAATGGGTTTTACTCCAGAACAAAAGATTTTTATGATTGAATCTTACTTCCGCAATTGCCAGCGAGATGAAAATGGACCGTGGGTATACCAAATTGCACCGCCCTTTAACGAATTCAGGGGAAAATTTCCAAATGTTGCTATTCTTAATGAACAATTTTCCGGGACCTTGAGGTGCACAGTTCGCACATTTCGAGACAGTGGCAGTGTTCAGCGGGAGCCTCCTGTCAGATGATTGTTCGAAAGGATCTTGGCTTGTACCCCTATAAAGTCCAGGTTGCCACCTGATTACAATCAAAGGATTGCTTATTCCAATTGGTTTAAACACTTTATAAATAACGATGAGACTCTTGACCTTACCTTCTACTCAGACGAAGCATGGTTTCATCTAACTGGCTTCATAAACTCTCAAACAATGAGAATGTGGAGTGCAGATAACCCACATTTCTTTCGTGAAACACCACTGCATCCTCTGAAAATTGGAGTATGGGTTGGTATGTCCCGACGAAGATTGATTGGACCCATCTTTTTTGAAGATTCAGTAACAGCTAAAAGGTACCGGAACAACATTCTTGATGTTTTCATTAATCAACTCCACGATGATAAATTGACTCATGGGTACTTTCAACAAGATGGGGGCTACCGCCCATACAACACGGGAGACTCTTGGTTATTTGCGGCAATTTTTTGACGATACGTTGATCAGCCGAGATCTTTGGCCTGCAAGATCGCCAGATCTTACGCCGCTTGATTATTACCTGTTTTCCCATTTAAAAAACACCATTTTCAAGGAACCTGTCCATACAATTGATGATTTGAAAATCATAATTAACACTTATATTGTGAACTATGAATTGGAACTATGCACTTGCTACATAGGGAACAGAGGGGCGCCCTGTAAACATCCGTTTGCTGTTATAAATAAACTGAAATTAGTGTCACCACAATTTCATCCTACACTAGTAGACACCTACTTGAAAGAACTATTGCATTTAGTTATCCATGGAACTCAGTGCCAAGTATAATGAAAATTCGGAAAGTGCTAAAACACGAACAACCACTACTGATGTTGAAGTAGAAGGGGCAGATATGGATGCACTTCGTGTACCCCTACTGCTACATACAGGTGTCCCAGAGTTGTGAAAAAGCTCCATAACTTGTTTGTTAAAGATATCAACTTTTACTTTTTTCTAGAAGAGAGCTACGCTTCTACTGCACATTCGGAAAATATTGCGGTGTGTCTCAATATTATAAAAACACTAAAGTTTTGTTTTTTTAAACGGAACCTACCCAGTTTGATTTTATTTTTGAATTCTATGCTAAATTATGAATCAAATTTATACAGGTCGTTTTTACTTGTCTGCCATCGTTTTTGATCAGTGGCGCTTTTTTTACCAGAATTTTGAATTGCAGGGGTCCCTTCGAAAATTCGTACCTTCCAAATCGTTGCACATAAATTAAAATGATTTACGCTGTTTGATTTCTGAATGTTTGCCGCATCTGCTCAGTCGCATATGCCTACTGCGATTTTTTAAACATAACGAACTAAAAATGTCCCCGTATTTATTATTGCACTGGTCGAAAGCTTTTTTGACAAGCTTTTGAACGATATAAGGTTTGTATAGTCGAATCTGAATATCTAGGGTGCTATCCTAAAATCGCTAAATTTGGTGCAATTTTTCCGTTAAAAAGACAATACAAAAATCTAGTAGGCCTAACAAAAGATAATCACACAATATGGTCACTCCATATATATGAATCAACCAAAACAATGTTTAACAATTAAACATTTAATTATTTTAGTGATTTTAAGATAGCACCACCCTAGATTTTCACATTCGACTATACAAACCCTTTGGAAAGCTTGTCAATAAAGCTTTCGACCAGTGTAATAATAATAATAAATGCGGGGTGCCATTTGAAAAAAATGGGTTTTTGACATTTTTAGTTTGTTATAAGTAGATAAAAAAATCACAGTAGGCATATGCGACTTAGGCCCGATTTCTGGAACGGTCCGATAACTTAATGGTCGGTTAAAGCAAGCGTTGCTATAGAAACGCTAGAAAGTGACCAATCATATTACATGATTTTTGTATTTATCGGAGAGTTAACTAACTGGCCAAATAAAATGTTTCCAGAAACCGGGCCTAAGCACGTTATTGAGTAAACAGCAGATACGGCAAACATTGAGGAATCAAACAGCGTCAATTATTTTAATTTATGTGCAACTATTTCGAAGGTACGAATTTTTGAAAGGACCCCTGCAATTCGGAATTCTGGTAAAAAAAACCGCCACTGATCAAAAACGATGGCAGATAAGTAAAAACGACCTGTGTAGATTTGATTCATAATTTAGCATAGAATCCAAAAATGAAATCAAACTAGGTAGGTTCCATTAAAAAAAAAAAACATAACTTTAGTGTTTTTATAATATTGGGACATTCTGAAAAAAGAAAAAGTTGATATCTTTAATAACAAAGAAGTTATGGAGCTTTTTCGTAACTCTGGGACAACCTGTATATCAAAAGAATCAAATTCTGAACCAGTGACGAACATTAATGCGGGGACTCATGGTATTCGCAAACAGAGCAATGCATTGATATACATATTAACGGAGAAGTACGATAATAACATGTAGGAATTTGACAAACCAATTCAAAAATTTATTGAGAATTTTCATTCATGCAAAACTCACAGTTTTCTTGTTACTGCCTCACGTACTTTTGGCAAATATAATGGAGCTGGAAGGCCAAAAATCAATAGAGGCAAAAACTTGCAAGGAGGGCGCAATATTGGATTTCAACCAACCGCTTTCGCACGGCGAAAGACTGTTCTTGGGGGAAGAAATGCCATTCACAGCGGTAGACCTACAAAAAAGTTTCGTTTGACTGACCATGCCCATTGCAAAAGAAATAATCACGACAATTTCAAAATACCCAAGCCCAGTAGAGTAGCAGCTCCACATTCTCTATCCTACTGTGTACAGGAGAACATTACTTTAGGGAAGATGTAAAGAAATAAATAAGCTCTATAAATGTAAACTTCATTAATTTTTTTAGGTACTGTTCCGATTTAAATCGCCGCGCGCTTGTAAATCTTCGCGATTTCTCTAGAACGTTCTAGAACCCATCGCGACGGAAACGTACACTTCCCCCGAAAAATATGCGCATAGAGGGGGCGAAGGCTATAAATCGTGGGAACCAGGGAAAAAGGGGGAAGTTCACGGCTGTTCGCAGTGTTGTTAGTGCCTGGGGAGAGTCAAGGGAACAGTGATCCATTGAATTTGCAGGGTTGACGAGACGTCGTAGTGAAGTTCACGAGGGTCGTTGAAGAGGATTCGTCCAAGTACCACCGCCCCAAATCGCCAAGCGGATCAACGACTTCATTACGGAAGGTTTCCGGACCGAACTCCTTGCGGATCAAGATCTCGTCAGGTCCTGCCAGTCCAGGTCGTCCCCGGACTCACCGGAAGGTCCCGAATCTACCCACCAGCTAAGTCCGGACGAAGCAGTGGTGACCCTTCAATTCTCTAGGCCGTGGCTTCCACAATTATTCATATTTAACGGATAGATTAACTTTCCACGTTTTCTATCACCTCTCATTTTTTATTGCATTTCATTTCATTTAAATTCAATGACCGACTCATTGAAAACATTTTATTACTCATTTCGTCACTGTCTCATTGGCAGTTGTATATAATCAATTTTTGAATCAAATTTAAATTTTTCGTCAAGGGCGGACACTTTTTATACACGGCTTCACCATATCAGCTGGGAGTGACCTCGTCAGCATCGACCTATCGGCGAGCACCACAATTTCTTGCGACGTTTCTTCATCGGGTTGATAAAGATCAATGACTCCAGTTGTCGACCGGCAGTAAATCCGGAACTCGCTGATGGGAAAGGGGAAGAGCTCGACATCCTAACCCTCATCAGAGGTCGGTGTAATCGTTTAGCGTCCGAAAAAGGACCCCCTTACATTTCCTGATTTGCTGTCAACGGTGTCGGAACATTTGCTTGTTGGGTTCGCGTCGAACAGTGAAGCTGGTGAGATAATTAGTCACCTTTTGTCCGGGATAAAGTAGGAGAAAATTAGACAGCGTTGTGTTAGGTTTTATTCAATTCGTGGAGTTTTTACAGATTGTGTCATTTTGTTAAGTTGTAGGTAAGTATTAGATAAGAATTGTACATTTCTAGGTTTCTTTTGTTATCATCATCTTGTCTTGTACCAACCATTTCACGTCACAATCTGTGAATAAAAAAAACTTTCTCCACGAATTGTTGTGTATGACATTATATGTTTTTGCATTTTAAAATATATTCTGAACAACTGGAAAATTAACCAGGTAACGAGAAAATTAATAATTTGATCACATACATATAATCTATTTTTTAATCAAAGAACCACAACCTGTTGATTTAGGTTTGCAATAATAAAATTTTACTAAATTTAGGTAATTTAATAATATATATTGGCTACTCCTGCCAACGCCTGTCATTTTTAATGTCGTTGAAAGTACGCAAACTCGTATCCCTCATTTAAAATTTGAACGTTTAATTTAAAAAAAGTGAGACATTTTATTAAACTCTCAAATGAAGACTGCGGTACCACGTTGCCATGAATTAATTGGACAAATGGATCCAGAGCTAAGTAATCGTCAAATTGACGATAAGCTTAGTCATGTCTTTCCGGTAATTTTTATTTTTTAATAAATTATTATTTATCTATTTAAAGTTTATTCGTTTTTGCAAATCAGGTTTTTCGTTCTACACTGATATAATGATCGCGGTGAAGTACTTAAATCATATAAAAGCAAGGGCGGGAGAAAAAAATTGGCAGCCTTCGAAGACCATTTTTTTAAAGAAGAACTTGGTCGTCAAATCCTCGAGTACAAAAAAAATTAGAACACTTTAGTTTGAACTCTCTTTCACAGTTTTCGAAAGAAGAACTCGAGTTTCACGGATCTAGAAGCACATTATATAAAATATTAAAATCAATGGGTTTCAGGTACAAATTAGAAAATCACCGTAAAATTTTAATATAGAGGCCATTTATCACAGCAAAAAGAATTAAATTTTTAACACAATATCTGCGTCACAAAGAAATGTACCCAAATAGTTATAAAATTCATTTATTTAGATGAAACGTGGATATATCAACATGGTTCAGTAAGAAAGATGTGGGTGAATGATAACATGCCAACAAAAGAATTTTGGATTAAGAAATCTGAAGGTAGACGTGATACAGTTTTGCATGCTGGTTCTTCAGCAGGTTTTTTGGATGGGTGTAGTCTCTTCTTGCTTCCAGTAATAATTACAGAGATTATCATAAAATAATGAATAGTATTATATTTAGAAAATGGGTGATTGACCAGTTAATTCCCGCTCTAGCACCGTTCCAAAGTGATTATAAAGTTGTAGTCGTAATGGACAATGCTCCATACCACTCTGTTCGCACTGAAAAGCTCCCAACCCGTTCAGCCAAAAAATCAGTACTTCAGGACTATTTAATTAAAAATGGTATAGAATTTGACACCAGTCGGACTAAAAAACAGTTGTAGGAAATCAGTGAATCTACACTCCAAAATTTTCAAATTATTTACGAAATTGATGTATTGTTTGCCCAAAATGGTATTGATGTACTACGATTGCCCCCATATCATTGCCAGTACAATCCCATTGAATTAGCCTGGGCACATTGCAAGTCTCACTACAACAAACACATAGGTCAAGATAGTGACGATAGAAACCGAGTGGCTAACTTATGGATGGAAGCTCTTGACAATTTTTCTACTGTTATGTGGGCAAACAGTGTTAGGCATTGTGACAACTTGATATCGGAGGATTGGAGAAGAGAAATGGGCACGTACACTCTAGAGAATATACCTCCCATAATAATAACACTTGAGAGCCTGAGTTTGAGTTCGGACAGTAGTGATGATAAAAATGGCTCACCATCGCTAAAACGTTAACAGATTAGAGGACGCTGCTTTTTCACTTTTTGGGTCTGAGCCTGTTGGGGTCGGAACGTGTTCGCGTGTTCCAAAGTGTAACGTCGGTCGAGCCTGTTAGCAGGTAAATGGTATCCAGTGCTTCACGCTACGATAGTATACCCTTTAGTGGGAACAAGTCTATTATTTATTATTAGATTTAGTTTTGTTATTCTCTTTATCAACATGCTGCATTACTAATACCTCTACATAATGTAATTTTTTTTATTATGACATTTTCCACTCCAGGTCAAGTGTCCAACGTTGCCAGCTCTATTTTGGGTGTAAATTGCGGTGTTGTGGTTCTTTGATAAAAAAGCAGACTATATGTGCGTCGGGACAGAAAAATAATTAGAAAATTGTATTAAATTGAAGAAATACCAAACTGTGCGATCCCGAGTGTCGGTACTATTTTAATTATACCGTTCTCATTTGAGAAATAATCGGGGGTGCACTTACAAACCATGGAGATTGGATTTCAAATTAAAAATTGAAGTTTTTTATTATTTTGTCCAAAGTGTGGCCCCTGTGCATGGCACCTGGCAATGTAACCAGTGGTTGTGAAGCAACGGGAATATATTCGTTTAATTCTTATGCAATTTCTGAAGAAGATTTTCAAAGAAAGCTAAAAGAAGCAGGTAATTAGTAACAACAAAATATTCAGATTTGATGGAAAAGCATTTTTGGGAAATATCCTGTAATATACATTTTCAAATATGACGGCTTATTCCAAACTTTTGATCATGCAATCGCATTCTGTAAGAGGATCATGCGTAACACCGTCAAAGAGCATACCTATATATAGGTCCAGTACGGCATTACATCCCGTGGAAAAAAAGAATGTACAAAATGGTACAACGATGAGTGGGATGTAATGAACCCAAAGGATTGCCACGTTTTTGAAAAAAAATTGGTTAAAAAAATTACTACATTCATAACAAAAATACGCTATTGCTTGCCCATATTATCACTATAAACGTGGTCAATATGGAAAACAAGAGGGTTATTTATTTGATAATTGTTGATGCTTTTGACAAATTTGCTCGACCAACAAAAACAGCAGGTGCACAAGAAGTTGTTGACCACTTGAATGACTTGTTTAGCATGTTTGGCACCCCAAAGAGAATTATTTCGGATCGCGGCAAGGCTTTCAAAAGTTCAACTTTTAAAGCATTTATAACCCGATACCATGTTAGGCATGTACTCAATGCTGTTGCGAGCCTTAGGTCTAATGGGCAAGTAGAGCGCTACAACCGCACGATTGTCGATGGGTTAAATACGAGTAGAGCTCATTTCATCTAAGAAGTACATAATGCGCACGAACGCGTTTTCGTCGGACAAGTCCATATTCAAATTTTTAGGGGAGGTTCAAGTCCAGCGGCGTACAGACCCATCAACCACGTGGAATCCATGCGCTCATTGTTATTTGTAACCTAACCCCGTTAGCGTTTCCGTTAGCGTTTAGAAGTGTTTTGTTCTTGTAATTCTTTCGCTGTGTATCGTTATTCAATTCAATAATTATTAAATTTGTTAGAAATTCAATCAATATAAATTATTATTATTATTATTATTATTATTATTATTATTTGGTATGTTGGTTAACAGGTTGTACACCCAAACAAAAACCAACAGTAAACAGCGTTATACAATGCAACAGCTCAAAAAGCGACTGTGTACCCGTTACGGGAAACGCTCAATTAAACCTCTGAAATGCAGGTAATCAATCTCTTAAATTGTCCAAGACTAATCACAAAAATATCGCACTCACTACAGTTGCTATTGAATAATGTGCAGGCAGTATAAAGAGGGGAACGATGCAGTATATTAGTAACTGCTCGCGGAACATAAAAAAAACGACCAGATCTAAGATTTGCCCGAGGCACATTGAAATAAATTTGGGATAACAAGAAGGGAGAATTAATAATGCCGTGTATGATCTTATATAGAAATATCAGAAAACTATCATTACGTCTCATATTGAGAGAACGCAGATTTGCCATATCATAAAGAACAGAATTAGGAGTACCTCTTGGAGGAAATTAATTGAACTATAACGATAGCGACCTCTTAGCTAATCGAATGTTTCTACGCCACTGATCATCAGCTGACTAGCGTCGTACGGTCAGATTTCGATGAGCCATCATGGACTTCTTAGATGAAATCATCTCTACATCAATTGAGAACGAACCAATTGGCAGAAAGCTCTTTAAACTGTTGTCTGGGGTATGCATAATACTGTAAATATGTAGTAGTACTGGAGTTATGGGTTGGAACTGGTAAGAGTTCGAAGGAAATTAGTTAAGGTATTATAGATTTTGTGGGCTCTATAAAATCTAGAAAATAGTAGGAAATGATCGTTATCAAATAGTGGCAGTTGACGGCTTAAAGGGGTATACCTATTAGGCATTCACGATCTTTCTGGGACCGAGTTAGCTATTACCATCTAGTGATTTTTTTGGCAGTACCTCGGTGATAACTAAATTCCATAAAGGAAATTGGCACTTTTTGTGTCAGGTTAGGTTGTTTTCAGTTTAGGGTTATATTTTCTGAATAGGTACATTGTTGGCGGATCTCTTAAATCTGATCTGTCCTTTTTAAATTAAATTAAATCGTTTAATAGAAATTTTTTATCGTATAAAATAATTTTTGCAATTTTGACTGTTCCGTTGACGGAAATTTAAATTATTTTTACATAAGTAAAAGAAGAAGATGTCGAACAGACACTGACAGAAAAAAAATGCATCCGTTGCATCACTGAGTCAGTTAGTCCAACATGAAAAGAAAAAATCATAGCCAACTCGGTCCCAAAAGGATCGTGAATGCCTAATGTGTGATATGTGCAATAACTGCAATAAGTTAGGAAATGCCATTTTTCCTCCATTAGACTGGAAAAACATACCGTGTATGAAAAAAATTGATTTTTTCTCCAACCGTCTTAAAAGTGGTCACTTTTAATACCGTTTGTGGTCACTAAAGTTGATGTTTTCGTAACTGTAGAAAAAAGTTGCGTGTTACCTAAGGCAACACTTTTACCTCCTAGTATTAAAAGTACTTTTAATACTAGACTTAAAAATTATTTCAAAATTATAAAATGAACTAACTAAAATGACTAGTTTTTTTAAAAAGTACAGTTCGAGCAACTTTGGAAAAAATTAATCAAACCCGATTTGTCAACAGCATGAAGATTTTCACTGCTATCGATATACAGGCTGTCCCAGAATGAACCAGCACAATTTTAACCACGAACTACTGGCTTCATGTAGAACTCGGAAAAAATATTAAAAAAATTCTGTCAAAAAATAAAATGACATTTAATTTTCGAGGTACAATTATTTTTTTTAATTGGTTTTAGTCTTCTACGTTGTCCCACAACCTCGTAGGTAAAATTTCGCCACATTTTAAAAATACACCCTTGTATATCATATTTTATAAAATGTACACCAATGGGGTTTCCTTGTTTTAAAGCACATTTCCTAGAGGTTACTTCGTGTACATTTTATATTATTTGAAAATAACCTCCCTTATAACCAAACCATGTTAAAAGCAGAACTTCTGGGAATTGTGAAAAATAATAAACAGCAAAAAAATATGTAATCGGGTCAATAGTTACTCAACATGGCCAGGAAGGTTTTGAGGCTCCCCCATATCATTGTCAGTTCAATCCCATCGAAATGGAATGGGGCATTTGTAAAAACTATTATGATTCTCACATTGGTGGAGATGGATATGGTGATGAGCATGTCAAAGCAATGTGGTTGAAAGCTTTGTCTACTGCAACCCCCGAAATATGAGCCAAATGAGTGGACCATGCTGAAAAAGAAATAGTGGATTGATGGGAAAAGGAAAAAGTTATTGTACGGGAAGAAGTGTAACCATTACTTTTTAGTGTGAACACTGGCGACTGTGCCTTTAGCGATACGTCTACGTCTGACGAATAATAAATGAGGCTGGGCTGAAATTCTCGGCGTTAATTTTTGTACATATTCAATTCTTAATAAAAAAAACTTCCAGTCTTGTAAGTTTCTGCACAATTTCAATATTGTTCTTGCAATTATAAATTCAATGAAATCAAATTGGGTAAGTTCTATTTAAAAAAACATAACTTTAGTGTTTTTATAATATTGGGACACCTGTAATATATACCGCAATATTCTCCGAATATGCAGTAGAAGCGTAGCTATCATCTATAAAAAAAGAAAAAGTTGATATCTTTAATAACAAACAAGTTATGGAGTTTTTCGCAACTCTGGGACACCTGTATGTTTCGGGGATTTAAAAAACCCAGATCCGTCAATCTATACGTAGACTGAAAGTCAGGCAAAAAGAGGGTCTACTGAAGTAGGATCTGCTTTACTATATTTTCTTAAAAAATATGACTTTCCACCTAATTGCACAAAATTACGATTATTTTCCGACGGCTGTGCCGGACAAAAATAATGGACAATAATCCACGCATTAATATATTGGTTGCACAAGGATACTCCAAAACATTTGAAAAATATTTTGTTGATATTTCTTGATGTAATACATTGGAAGAAGACGCGTTTCAGACCGAAGACTTCATTACTTTCATGGATACGCTGTTTGATAGTTTGAATGGGAACAATAAAACTTGTTCTCCATGCAAACCATTGAAGGTGGTGTGTCCCGAACAAGTGACAACGAAAATTTCTGACTAAGAGCGATGGACATTTTACAACAGCCAAGTTTTTTTGTCATCACAAGAAAAGTTTGGTGCGTACTCATTGCATACAAAACTTGATAAAGACTATTAAGGGGTTCCTATTTTTATGTAAAACTTTCCTGACCAAATTTTCGTATTTCTACCTCGGGGATTCCAATAAGACCCTCTGGAAAACTTTTTCTCCTCATTGGGGAGTCATGGAGTAAGGAATGTTTCCCCGACTGTAGTGCAGTTTGTAAACTCATTCAAGGCACTCTTGATTAATAATATTTCCAAATGCACAATCTCCACAGTAGGCAATTATGAGCAAGACAACTCATTGGGGGCTTTAGAATCAGTTAAATATTTTACCTTCAATCAACAATAATGAAGCGCCGAATGATTCTGCTAATATTTGGACTCATCACAAAGACCTCGTTAATCAACAAAATATCACAGTTGGAAGAATTAAAAATATAATTGATAGGGAATGGCACTCAGTATGTCGACGCTCCTTTCGCAAACTAAATGATCAACGATTCAAATTATGGGACGACTTGAAAGTTTTTTTCCCACATTTATACTGGGTGCCCCAAAATTCGCGGAACAACTTAATGAGGCAATGTCAATTCATGTTAGAAAATAACGAGTAAAATAATTAAAAAATTCTATACCATTTAGATGTGAAGATATGGAGGCCCAAAAGGTGCACCTTTGATCTCATTTATTTTAAATAATAGAAAAGATTTTGACTATTTGTCTTTTACTAGCCTATTTGTCTTTTACTGGCCTAATAATTTTGAACGATTGTGATCAGGTTTGCAATTATTTTCTTCATTATTTCCGTAGTAATTTTATGTTCGTTTTACCTCAAATAGCGTACGGCAACACGGCTTTGATTTTTCCCTCTCATTTCCAAGGATACAACAAAAATGAAATATTATTGCAGACTATTGGGATCATTGGGATGCATAGAATGTTTTTAAATGTTGCCACATTTAGTATAACGAATAGGTCCATATCTTCTACAAAAAAGAAGATTGATTTTTTTAAACATTTTTACCTGATCTCTTAATGACTACTTAACAACGTACTACTACCGTTGTTCCGCGAATTTTGGGGCACCCAGTATAAAGTGGCAAACAGATCCCTAGTGATTCCAGGTACTTCAGTTCCTTCAGAACGATTGTTCTCGGAGGCTGAGTACATTTTGAGAGACTTCAGAAATCGTTAAAAGGGTGATAGTGTAAAAAAAGTCAATTTTTTACATTCCCTCGAAACCAAAGACTGGCCTTAGATATGTACCTAATTGTAAAAGTTAAACGCTTTTTTATTATTTTTTGTTTGTTTTACAGTGTGGAAACTACTTATGGAATAAATTCAGTAATTTTAAAACCAACTACATTTGCTTAAAATTTTTTAATTCTTGGTTTAGGTATTAGGAAGGCCTATCAGAAAGAGAAGTGGGGGTTGTCATTTAAAAAAAATGGTGATGACGTTATAGCTTAAAAATGAATGACGTCATGAACAAATGAACCAACTTAAAATAAGCATTATGAGAAATAAAAATGGACCTGTTTCAGCGTTTTCGAGAAATGTCATTAGTTTTGAAATTACTGAATTTATTCCATAAGTAATTTCCACACTGTATAGCATATTGCATTTATTTTTTTGTTTTTGATATACAGGTGGTCCCGATATAACCTGCCAAAAAAATTCTGGGTCATTAGAAGGATCCAGCAAGTACAAAAAACCCCTTTTCATTAGGTCCAAAATAATGGGGATAAATTAACCCCTATCCACACCCATTCGACGCTGCTGACCACAAAAATACGTACCTACTCAGGAATTAATTGTTGGTGTTTGTAAGGATGACAGTACAGTAGACTCCCGATTATCCGAATCCCGATTTACCGAAACGCCGCGTCATCCGAAACAAAGGGAAATTTTATATCCGCCGTTTTAACCGAAACAATCTAGACGAAACTCCGTATTATCCGGAATTTGCACGTGCACTTCTTAGAATTAATAAAAATTTCGTTTTTGTGGGAATTAACTTCCGAATCTCATTTCAGATCTAACAGAAATGCATTTTAAGGTTCATTTGTTCAGGTTAAAGTTGACATCACCATGAGCAACATAATAAAGTGTAAACGTGTTACTAGTGTTAGGCAAAATGAACTGCCATTACGTCTTGATAAAGAAGAGTCATTGCAAAGTAGCGTTGTCAAAAATGATTGTGTTCGTATAAGCACTGTTTCCGAATGGAAAAAAATCACAAAAAAAATTGAACAGTGCTGTATTTTGTGTATTAGCATCCCCCGCACTACAGCGAAAGTGTATGAAAAAAGCGAGTACAATAAAATTGATGAGACTTATCAGTTATTAATCAAAGAGAACATGAAAAAAGCAGTATATTAGTATGTACTGTATTTTAGCGGTTTTTTTTTTGTACAAAAACTCCGTATTAACCGAACTTTCATTTATCCGAAAAGGCTCCGGTCCCGACTGTTTCGGATAATCGGGAGTCCACTGTATCTAAGCAACATAGATACCTGAATCGTTTATGACAAATCTCAAATCTGACATTAAACTAAATCAAATTGATGACATTTATTGAAAACGTTGTACACTGTGTGCGTTAATTCACTGGTAAAAAGCTGGTGCTTATTTAGGTATAAAAGCTGATTTTGTATACTGAGATGAATGAGTAATAAATAAAGTGGTGTTCCTCAATCTGTAAATAAATGTAGAGGTAGCGTGTGCAAAATTGTGGAAGAACTGTGTAATAAGAGTATCGTCTTAATTGTGCTGAAATAGCCAAAATAATGTATTGAACACATTTATTTACACTTTACGTATTTGTACTTTCAACTCTAACTGAGAATATCTACTGACTAATGAGAGGTAAACTAGACTAGAAAAATTCTTTTATAATAAATGTTCTGTGCGCCTTCCGTTAGCATTTAAGCACATTTAAGTACGCCGGTTCCAATTTTCATAAACAGAATTCAGCATTTCTGGGTTTTACGAATCTGGTTCGCGGCGTCTGTTACGCGTTTCTGGAGTTGGCCTTTTGTATTTATTTCAACTTCGTATACCAAATCTTTCGTGTGGCCCCAAAAATTAAAATCCAGAGTGGTTAAATGGAGGATCGGGGACGCCATCGTACTGGAATCAGTTAGAACCAACCTCACATAAATGCAGATGTAGCTCCACAAAAGTACAACGGGACGGAAGGACTCCTTCAGGAAAACGCTCGCCGTATGGTCGCCTTGCCGGTCTTGAATTACCAAGTGTTTCACCATAGAGTAAATGCAAATCGGCGTATTCTTGTTTTGTGGATTTCATAACTTTTTGAAGGATTCGCAAATTTAAAATTAAACTTGACAAATGTCATAGGTGTTACAGGTACCGTTGCTAAAAAAATTGCAGCCAAATAACCAGAATTACCTTTTCAAAACCGATTAACTCATTAGCGTACAGCAAATTTTGACCAAATTTTCAATTATTTTTATCTCGAAAACGAAAAGACTTTTATTAGAAACATTTTTTGTGTACGAGTTCTACTCATCGCCACCTATTACTGGATTTCTTCTGGCAGGTTATATCGGGACCACCCTGTATAATCTATTCCATCTTTAAAAAAACAGTAGTTTGCCATGCTTTAATTATGTTAAATTGGCAGTACTGAGGAAAGTAGTAGTTATATTTCATTTCATGTTGGTTGTAAACTTTTTTTAACTAAATTAGAAATGCTATGTTGCAAGATGATTCTAAAACAAAAAGTAAATAAAGTCATCAATAAATGTAATTTTGACGTTTTTCTAATTTATTTTAAATTAGACAACACAAAGTAATAATTTAAAGAGTTTACTATAAGTGTAATGCCAAAAGTTGTGTCTTTCGAGACAAAACGTAGTGTGTTGAAGTGCTACAAACATTTTAAATGAGATAGACCCGATCTAAGTAGCGATGCGATTGATGGACATCTTCAATGTGAGAACAATGAATTTGTATTAAATTAAATCCTAAACTGTATACAGTCCAACTTCGACAATTCGGACACACTCTGGTTCTGTGTTAATTTCTTTTAATACAGTTTCAATCGATTCTTCAAAAAGCGTAGCATAAGTATGGCAACATTGTGACTTCAAAATTTTCAAAATTCCTAACCAAAGTTTTCTTCAGATATACAGGATGAAATCTGTCAGATTGTCATGGCCAAGCATCGTTTTTTTAAAGTTAGAATACATTATACCTACATGTTTACGTATTATTTTTTTTGTATTTACAATTTACATGGAATGTTACATTTATTTTGTGTTTGGCATACCTCCGAAAAAGGCAAAATTTACAACGAACTTATAATTATAAATCCACCAAAAATTTGAAGAAGAAAACTGGAAGAGGTCCAACAAGGTTCGTATATTTCGATAGATTAGATGAGTTGCTTGGTGAGAAACCAAATAATAGCAATCCACATTCGATTGACGTTGCCACAATGCAAGAGGTGGGCTATGATAATTCTGCTACTATTCCAAACCCAGACGCTTACGAAGAACCCAGTAACACAATAACACCATCAAGTAAACGAAACGAAGCAATTCATCAATAGAATTGCTCAAAATAAAAAATATTTATTATTTAAAAAAGAAGCCGCCTTAGAAAATAGTATATTAAAGTATGAGTGGATAACAAGGTCTTTAAAACACGCGCGAGTTTTCGGGCACGACGGCGTAGCCGGAGTGCTCGAAATAGAGCAAGTGTTTTAAAGACCAGTTATCCACGAATACTTTACGCTATTTTTTATTATACCTGAAATACTGGAAATAAATTACGCACTAAAAACTTAGAAATAATTTTTGTCGTGATAAATCGAGAGAGCATAAGGCAGAATATAGCCTAAGGGAGTCCGTTTCGGTTCAGGGACGCGAGGGTCGCGGGTTCGATTCCGACCCAGGGCGAAATTTAAAAAAAAAACAAATAAAAAAAAGACTATATTCTGTCTCGTGATTCGGAAGTCACGTTAAGCCATTGGTCCCGGTCTATTGAGTTGGTCATCATGCCCCTCATAGATTTGTAAACCAGTCCTAGACTGTGTAACAAATTTTTGCTACTATAGTTACGAGAATTGTTTACGTTTTTCTCGCGTTCACATCCACGTCTACGTCCGTCGCAAAAATCGAGGAAAATGGGTGAAAAAGAGATTTCACCCGATATACAAGCATAGGCCGAACAAGCGGAATCAAGAATAATACCGGCGAAGTCAAAAGACGCATATATCAAGGAATATGAAAAGTTTGTAAAGTGGATGGAACTGAAAAAAGCCAAAATTGTAGATGAAACGTTGATGCTTGCTTATGTGATGGAAATGGTAAGTTGATAAACAGATTAAATCGTAAATTTTATACTTATTTGACTTTTTTTCTCAGTCTAAGACATATAAATGTTCAACGGTTTGGTGTATTCATTCAAAATTGCAGGCAATGTTAAGATTAAAAAGTGGGATAAACATATCAAAATATAATAAGCTACATGCATTTATGAAAAGTTTGAACAAGGGGCACGAGCCAAAAAAGTCTTGGGTGTTTACGGACGAAGATTTACGAAAATTTTTCATTGATACTCCTGACGCTAGCTTCTTGTTTTTAAAGGTATGTGTATGAATTTTCTCTAAAAAAAGTCAGATAATGCTTTCAATTTTCAGGTTGTCACCATTTGTGGAATTTTTGGTTCGTGTAGGAGACAAGAAATGTGTGATTTGCGAATGTCTGATGTTAAAGAAGAAGGTTCTATGTTGGTGGTCAACATTCGTCCGTTAAAAACTGACAAAGGCCGGAAATTCGTTATTGTAGATGATGACGGTGGCATACCATACGTTCAGTTGTTTAAAAAGTATCTTTCTCTTCGCCCAAGCAATGTTAACACCGACAGAGTATTTTTAAAACATGAATCTGGCAGATGTATTCGCCAAGTTGTAGGAATTAATACTTTCGGAAAATGTCCCTCTCTAGTAGCGCGTTTCTTAAAGCTGCCAGACCCTGACAAATACACTGCTCATGCATTTAGGTAGTTTACAGTCATTCTATAAATAAATTAAAGATTAACAATGGTATTTTTTCAGGCGGACGTCTGCTACAATTATGGCAAATGGCGGAATGGACATAGATAAACTTAAGCGTCAAGTTGGTTGGAAGTCTTCTACAGTAGCAGCGAGTTATATTGAAGAATCCATCACAAACAGGACGAAGGTATCAAAACTCATCGCTGGAATGGTCAGTGGTGAAAATACTAGTGTCTCAGTTGCTGCTAAGGGGGAAATAAACTACGTGTCTAGACCATCTACATCACATAATGTTACTGAAAGCCAAAGACAAAATCTGGAGCTAATCAGATTCAGATATCTAATAATGAAAATTGTACCTTGAATTTCTACCTTAATTAGTTATGTTGTTATTTCAATAATTTATTTTCAATAAAGATAGCGATGAAGTTATAATGTTACCTATATACCTTGTTTCCTTGACAACCTTTAAAACTCGGCGTGCTTGAATCGCCTGTTTTCGCACGCTCAGGCGTGCTTAAAACGGCGATTCTGATGCAGGTATAATAAAAAAAAATTATGTGTGCCTCACCCATATAAGCGCACGGTTGAAGTGAAACTTCTATCGTCTTCGTTAACCACGCGAATTGAAATTAATGTTATATACATTCATGTTTTTTTTTTTCATAATAAGTCTCCGTTATTAATTATTATATCTAAAGGAGGGAGAGCCGGTGATACTTTTGGATATTTAAATCAATAGATATAAACACAGTCGGAATAATTTTTTCAATAATGACTTTTTACATGTCAAACATACAATGACACTATTTGAACGTATAAACATTTGGTAATATATGTAGTATTGATAATATCAATGTACCTAATCAAGAGATACATTCTTAAACCATAAGCAATCGCAAACGTGCAAGGAGTTGTCAGTAAATTTTTTGAGCACCTTCATGACGGATTATATAATTTGTGTATCATAAAATAGCCTCGTTAGGTTGCTCACAAATCAACGAATTAACAATGTTTGACGCAAATTGTTACTAGTAGAAGATGATGAAGTCGATGGATTATTTATATTCGAGGGTTCTTTTACTTCCATTGAATTCCTTCAACATAAAAAAAAATCACTTGTAAGATTATAATAACAATAAAAAGACGTTTACGGTTTTCATTAATATACTAACTATCCAAAAAATCCGAACACCATGAAAATGACAGAATTTTTTGATAAAACTTGGTAGACGTTTTGCTGTCAGTCTAACACATATCATATCAAATCCGTGGTCAGTAGAAAACAGAGATAGTCGTGCTCAAGGTTCTGGACGTCCTAGACGAACCACAGACAGAGAATTTCTATGCCAACGATTTATCGTCGAATAAGATCTTGGGGCCTCCACAGTTACCGTCCTCATTTGGTTCTACCTTTGACCCGTGAACATCGTCGTCAAAGGCTAGACTGGTGCCGAGAAAGAATCAACTGGGATAGGGAATGGAACGTGGTCGTCTTCTCGGACGAATCCAGATTCTGTTTGGGAATGCATGACGGACGACAGAGGGTCAGAAGATTACGTGGAGAACGGCGCAATCCAGCTTATTCTGTTGAACGGCATGTGGCTCGTACCGTAAGCGTAATGGTTTGGGGGGCGATTTGTTACGGGAGCAAGTCTCCTCTCATTTTTATTCAGGGCTCAATGAATGCCCGGCGATATGTTCAAGAGGTGCTACAACTTGTTCTTGTTCCGTATGTTCAAGACATTCCAAACGGTCTTTACCAACAAGACAATGCTCGACCACACATTGCACGTGTTTCTTTAGAGTATCTGGAACATGCTAATGTTAACTTCTTGCCTTGGCCGCCACGTTCACCGGATTTGTCACACATCGAACATGTGTGGGATATGATAGGACAAAGATTAAAAAATTTAGCTCGGCGCCCCCAGACTATACAGCAATTACGGTACGAGATTCAGGTTATATGGGATGCTTTGCCTCAGGAGGAAATTGATAATCTGATTCGGAGCATGCCAAGACGTGTGGCAGAGTGCGTAAATTGGCAAGGAGGTCCCACGCACTACTAACGGAAAAACAACTGAATTTCATGTTTGACTTCTCCAATTCAACTCGCTTTGTTACCTTATTTTATTTTTGCTTATTAGAACAGTTGTGTTAAGTTTTATTAAAAAATGTTAACTTTTTCTTGGTGTTCGGAATTTTTTGATAGTTAGTATACAGTGAGCGGCAAAAGTATGGAATAAATTCATTAAAACTTAAACAAATTTTTTTTCAAAAAAATATTTTAACAGGTTTTTTGTTTAATTTTTAATGAATTTATTCCATACTTTTGCCGCTCACTGTATGTTGTTTATATTCTTGCCTGCGATTAGCTGTAGTTTTTGAGCCCCTGGGTCAACCAGCACCTTATCTTTTACCTTCATGTTGACTTTAAAGTTTCCATTAGGGTGACCAATCGTCCTCCTTTAGGGAGTAGAGTCCTCCTTTTGTACGTTCTGTCCTTCCTCGAAAAGTGTCCTCCTACCTGTCCTCCTTTTCGATATTTTAAAACTAATCTGTTAATCCTGCCTCCTGTTAGGTCATGTGACGGTACAGTTCGGAAAGAGCCGATTATGAAACGCATGCGCAGGGCACAGAAGAACTTTACGATCACGTGCACCCTGCACGTGTTTCGCACCATCGCTTTGTTTGACTTTGTTTACTAAAACCTATTATACTTCGTGTTTACTTCTAACACTAACGGAAATACGAAATTAGTTCTTTCGCAGTGAATATTATACTCGGGTAAGTACAATTTACGTTTTATTAATTCATTAATTCACTTTTATTATTATACAACCCTGTTTTCAACACAAGTGTAAAATAAAATAATTTAAGGGATGGAAAAATCAAGAAAGAGGAAATGCCACTTCAACAATCAATTGAAAAAGGAATTTCCATTCCTCATATCAAAGAGAAACACCATTGTTTTCTGCAATATTTGCAGAGAAGAATTTTGTATTGCAGTTGGGGGCAGAGCAGCTATAACGAAACACTTGAACACCAACAAACATAAGCAATCATTAGATGCATCAGCTTCTAGTAGTAAAGTAACTTTTTTTTTTTTTAATTGCCATTCCCGTTTTTTGCCATACGGCTTTTACGGTACCTTTCGGTCGGCCGTTTTTCCAATTCATTTTCCTTGTTCCTTTGCCTATCGGTGATGCGACGGGGCTCCGGGCCACTTTCCCCGGCCACCCACGCCCATTCCACCTCACATTCACAGACATACACAACAACATTTATACACCCATGGGCACCCTTCCCGACGGGACTCGAACCCGTGCTGACCTCGCGGTGGTGGCCGAAAGAGTGTTGATTCTTCCTTCCACCACCCTACCGTCAGCCCCTGATAGACATACACACACATCCATGGCCGGGCGGAGGTTCCTTCCTTTGAAAAAATCGTCCCCCTTCGGTGGGATTCGAACCCACTAGCATCGGGACCGCGACCTCGGAGTACTTTCTCCGACAGCCATGCGGCCACCGAGCCACTAACAAGTTGACAGTTCTCGTATTGAGGGTCATTTACCCGAGAAGCATCATACCTCCCCAAGTAACATTTTTTTTTTTAACTTCTATAGGGTGGTAAAATTTAAAAAATCCCATGTAGGTATAGTTTGTCCAGCGAAAGATTGGTTGACATAAAAGCCACTAAATTCTACGTAGAGAAAGGAGTAGCTAGTGCACATAAAATTTGAAACATATCCTTCAAGCAGTAACATTTTTGCCCGGAAATTATACTCTAATTCTAGTAGTATTCTAGTGCATTTTGTGGAGTTGGGTTAATTTAACACAATTTAAAATCTCCCAATCTCTCGCTGGACAAAGTTTATATTATAAGTTTATTTTCCGAATATGCAGTGGAAGCGTAGCTATCATCTAGAAAAAAGAAAAAGTTGATATCTGTAAAAGACAATTATCCGTAATCCCAATACAAAATCATAATCCTTATTCTGTATCCTTTATGCCACCATTATCCATCCTTTAGATATCGATGTATTGATGACAACAAAGCCACAGATGGAGCTTCGCAAAAAGAACGAAATGTTGCATGGCAATGGATCGTCCAAGAGTACAATGCGATAGTAGTTTCTGCCCCAAGGAGGGTAAAACAGCTAAAAATCTTATGTTCAAATTTGTGGAGAATAGCCAAAAAAAAAAACAGTAGCTGAAACAAATGTAAGTAAATAGGTACCTACTAGTCAAAGTTTAATTTTTACATATGTATGTACATTTTTAGAAAAGAAAATTTTTGGACCAGGAAAATGAGAAATTTGATGTGGACGACGAAAAACGGAGGATAAGGTTTGCTTACAATGTAACAACTTAATAAAGGTTCTACCTCTGATAATATTTATTTCAGAAAAACAGTCTAAAACAGGTGGTGGACAATATGAGGCTCAACTGTCTGAAGTAGAAGCCCGAGTCTTGGCAATGGTGTAAGTACAAGCTAAGCCATTGGCAAATACACTGCCCCAAAAAAGTTCTGGATATTGCTGTTTGTGAACAAGAAAGGAAGAACAGGGATCATAATCGATACTAATTCTAGTAGTATTCTAGTGCATTTTGTGGAGTTGGGTTAATTTAACACAATTTAAAATCTCCCAATCTCTCGCTGGACAAAGTTTAGTTATTTTTCATACTCTGTTCAAATTGTTTTATTATTGCTCAGCACGTTTCATTTATTTATTAATTTTAATTATTTTTACTTAAACATGCCCAGTAAAACAAGATACTTAATAAACCTCGAAGTTATAATTTTCACCAAATTTTACAGTAGACAGCGTTGCCGATAATCGTTACCGAGGACGTTAGTGGTTTTTTGATTCTTGAATGGACTATAAGAATAATGAGTGTATTTTTTCAAATGGACCCCCTATTTATTATTGCACTGGTCGAAAGCTTTTTTGACAAGCTTTTGAACAATATGAGGTTTGTACAGTCGAATCTGAAAATCTAGAGTGCTGTCCTAAAATCGCTAAAGGAGAACGCACACTTTATACAGGGTGACTGACAAAAAACCTTTGACGCTGTATCTTCCTTATTCTTTATCCGATTTGAATAAATGACACATCAAATGAAATAGTTCGAAAAACATTTCATTATTATCTCATTCGATATTTTTTTCGACATCTATTTTTTGACAGACGATAGCCAACTTTTTTTTTTCAAATTGCACTCTATATATTTTTTTATTCGTTCTTATAAAGAATCTTCTTCTGAATATTTTTACATTAAAGGAAAAAACAAAAAATGTATTTTAAATGAAAAAAAATGAAAATCAAAAATCAAGTTATCAAATTTGTAAACAATACAAAATCTATTCTAGTTGTTCAAAATGTCCTCAATGCTATTGCAGACACTGCCGATACCTTCTAGAAATACCCACCTTTGCATTCAGTAAAAAAATTCGAGGTTTTTCCTGACATACTCGCACTATCTTTTTTCTTCTCTCTCTTTTTGGGTACCTGATGGGGTCAAATAAATATTGTCTGGAAAGTTTCGAATGAATATAAAGAAATCCAATTGATTCAAACCTGGGGATCTAGCAGGCCATCGAATAGCTCCATGAGCACCCATTCGTCGTTCACCAAAATTATTTAAATGATTTAAAAATACAAAATTCATGCGTGCATTATGTGGTATGGCGCCGTCCTGATGAAACACGACTCTATTCAACACTGCTAATGGTATCTCATTCAGAAAGTTGCTTATTTCGATTGATAATCAATAATATGATATTTTGTTTGATTGAGACTGCTATCAATAAAAAAGGGACCCACTAGTCCATTCTATCTCCAAAAGTGCCACACCACACGTTAACACTAAATAGTCTTTGGAAATTTTCTTCCACAGCAACATTATTATTATTATTATGATCAAACTGATTTGACAAATGAATATTCAGAGCTTACTTAGTCATTTCGAGCATTTAAAACAAACTTCTCTCTTGTTTATTTTGGTCACTTGATTTTTAAATTTTGTACATTTACTCTTTGATTTCTTGACTTTTGATTAATGAATGGGTATATAGTTGACTCAAGTTGCAAAAAACCACTTGCCATTTGCAACAGCATTTTTTTCATATTTTTGAACCAAATAAAGGCACAAAGGGACCAGAAAATCATAGTTTGGATTGAATATTTTCCATATAAGTACAATTTTAAAGTAATTTCAATTGACTGATGCCATAAAAGTGCTGTTGCAAATGCAAAGTGGTTTTTTTGCAACTTGAGTCAACATTAGTTCTTTGCATTTTTATATTCAGAAGACGAATCTCTACAATACTGAATTTAAAAAAAATGTACAGTGCTATTTGAAAAAAAGAAGCTGATGTTCATCTGTCAAAAACTGGACGCAATATATTTTTTTTATTTAGTTGGTATTGAAGTGTTTTCAAAAATAAGCAAGATACAGCATCAAAGGTTTTTCGTCAGTCACCCTGTATGTAATTCTAAAGACCACTCAAATGGGGATATTATGATATCAATCGACGCGTCTTGAAATGACAAATATTTGATACCATTGCGCCAAAACGCTAACTCTATAAATAAAGCCGCAATCTATAATTGAAAATCAAAAACTTCCATTTACTTTGCATGAGTGTGAAAGAGAGCGGTAGATACCCTTTTCAGGTTAGTTTTGGGGACTTCATAAATAAAGATAGTTATTTACGGGGGCAATTGACTTCTTAAGAGGGTTCACAGTAGGATGTATAATTGCAAAGATGACACTGAACCAGTACAATGCCTTTAAAAGGGAATAGCCGAATCCGAAATCCCCCGTAAACTACAAATGACAGTTTTATGAAGTGTTCTGACAGAAATCAGTTGGAAAATATTTCAAGTTTTGTCGATTTTGTCGCTTTATTAATCGAGTTACACATTTGGCGCAATGATATCAAATATTCGTCATTTCAAGACGCGTCGATTGATATCAAAATATCCCCATTTGAGTGGTCTTTAGAATTACATATAAAGTGTGCGTTCTCCTTTGGTGCAATTTTTCCGTTAAAAAGACAATACAAATATCTAGTAGGTCTAACAGAAGATAATCACACAATATGGTCACTACATAAAGATGAATCAACCAACAAAACAGTGTTTAACAATTGAACTTTTCATTATTTTAGTGATTTTAAGATAGCACCCTTGATTTTCACAGTCGACTATACAAACCCTATACCGTTGGACAGCTTGTCAAAAAAGCTTTCGACCAGTGCAATAATAAATGTGGGGTGCCATTTGAAAAAAATGAGTGTTTGACATTTTTAGTTTGTTGTATTTAAAAAATCGCAGTAGGCATATCGTTCATGCAACTGCAATATGTCACAAGCCACGAAGCAGAAATTTTTCAGGAGACGATTAAAAGTGGCTTACGACGTCTTGATACAATGCAGTGGGGTTACAACATATTGGTTACAAGCAGATATAATATAGAAATATTTGTTTTTAGGTTACGACATATTGCAGGTGGCTGAACAATCATGTTCTCTGTCCAATGATACAATAAAGTATATTTTCACTTTTTTGAGGGTTACGACAAATTACGGTTGCATGAACGATATGCAACTAAGCACGTTATTGAGTAAATACTCAACAGATGCTGCAAACATTCAGGAATCAAACAGCGTCAATTATTTTAATTTATGTGTAACTAAATATTTGGAAGGTACGAATTTTTGAAGGGACCCCTGCAATTCGGAATTCTGGTAAAAAAAGCGCCACTGATCAAAAACGATGGCAGATAAGTAAAAACGACCTGTGTAGATTTGATTCACAATTTAGCTTTGAATCCAAAAATGAAATCAAACTGGGTAGGTTCCATTTAAAAAAAAATAACTTTAGTGTTTTTATAATATTGACACACCCTGTATATATACCGCAATATTTTCCGAATATGCAGTGGAAGCGTAGCTATCACCTAGAAAAAAGAAAAAGTCGATATCTGTAAAAGACAATTATCCGTAATCCCAATACAAAATCATAATCCTTATTCTGTATCCTTTATGCCACCATTATCCATCCTTTAGATATCGATGTATTGATGACAACAAAGCCACAGATGGAGCTTCGCAAAAAGAACGAAATGTTGCATGGCAATGGATCGTCCAAGAGTACAATGCGATAGTAGTTTCTGCCCCAAGGAGGGTAAAACAGCTAAAAATCTTATGTTCAAATTTGTGGAGAATAGCCAAAAAAAAAAAACAGTAGCTGAAACAAATGTAAGTAAATAGGTACCTACTAGTCAAAGTTTAATTTTTACATATGTATGTACATTTTTAGAAAAGAAAATTTTTGGACCAGGAAAATGAGAAATTTGATGTGGACGACGAAAAACGGAGGATAAGGTTTGCTTACAATGTAACAACTTAATAAAGGTTCTACCTCTGATAATATTTATTTCAGAAAAACAGTCTAAAACAGGTGGTGGACAATATGAGGCTCAACTGTCTGAAGTAGAAGCCCGAGTCTTGGCAATGGTGTAAGTACAAGCTAAGCCATTGGCAAATACACTGCCCCAAAAAAGTTCTGGATATTGCTGTTTGTGAACAAGAAAGGAAGAACAGGGATCATAATCGATACACATATGTAATTCCATTCATTTTCAGCCAAATCAATACAGAATGGAACTAAAAAAAAAATTAAAACCTTTGAAATTAAATAAAATTAAAAATAAATAAAAGAAAATAATTTTTGTTTTAATTTCAAATAATCGGTATTTCGTCTTCGTAACCGTATAACTTATCTAATACGACGAATTAAGTTGTCAATATCTTCCTGGGGGATCTGTTGCCACAAAATAGGGAACAAGTCACTCAACTCCCGAATATTCTCTGGATAAGGCAAATAGTCTGCGAGAGTGTTTCCAAGGTCTCAGGCGGGTTCAATGGGGGTTGAAGTCCGGAGATCGTGCACGTAGCTGAAAATGTTGAATTTCCCGCAAATCTAAGGTTTCCAAAACCAATTGTATCCTGTGCAGACGAGCGTTATCATTCACATATCGAGAATATCCTTAACTTTTTTGGGGCAGTGTATTTACGATGACGACAACGTTTACCATGTCGGTAAATATCACATAGTCATATAGTTTGTGACAATTGCGAACAGTTAATTTTGTGATTAGCTATTTCAAAATTGTAATCATTTTTAGATTTAATACTGTCTTCAACTCATGGAGCACTGATACCCAGTCCCATTTTCAGCCCCACTTATTCGTTGAGCCCGGAAAGCCCAGAACCAATTGGTGGTGGACTTTCTCATATTTGCACCACTCCTGTTTCTGAACTTCATAATGAAGATCTTTTTTAGATTTAATACTGTCTCCAACTCGTGGCCAGTATCAACTTGATTCTATGATGTTACGTTGCTAAAAAATGAATAATAAACTGGAAAAGCGTAAACGAAAAGTTGTGATAATTGTCCAGAAACTGGAAGCAATTAAGCGTCTCGATAAAGAGGCCTTGTTAAAAAAAATGCTGCAGATTATGGCGTAGGAATAAAGGCTCTTGAAAAATCTTTTGCATATGTAGAGCAACAACCCACTGCAATCGCAAGTGATGTTTTACTGATTAAAAGGTGGAGAGATATTGCGACTAGGAATAGAGACAATGGGCCATATCACGACACCCTTATTAAATTTAGTCATGACTCTAATTACGATGGTGACGCATTCATCTCTTTCTAGCACGTTATAATTGCATAAATCTATATCGTTTTATGTTTATTTTAATCACGATTTTAGTTATCGGCAACTTTAATAAGAGTGTCGTGATACGGCCCAATATGTTGAAACTAAAACTTATTAATTCGATTTTCAAATAACTATTTAAATAACATAAAAAATTTCTAACAATTATGTTGTTAATTTACTTTAATATGATGAATTCAGGAATTAACCTCCGTATTATCCGAACTATCAGTTATCCGGAATGGCTTGGGATATTTCGGATAACCGGGTGGGTACTGTATTCCATTTACTTAGGAATTAAAAATGTTTTACCCAATACGAAAGTTGCCGGGTGGCGCTTCCATTTAGGTTACCAATGAAAATTGTACTCTGTCCAATTTACATTTTGACAGTGAATTACCTATTCTTCAATGGTTGGCAAAACGTCGATGTCAGGTTTAAATGTTATTTATTAGAAGAAATGACATTATTGATAAATGGCGGTGACAATGTCGGCTTTGCAAGGCATCAGCCAGTGTCCGAAAAAATTCATTTTTTTCGCATGGCCATGTGTCACTGCGACAAATTATTATTCTTACTTACTGCTGGGCAATGGATTTCCCCAAAATATTATTGCCCATGAAGTAGAAATAAGGCAATGAAGCGCCCATACTATGGTAGACTCGACTTCTTTTTGCCGTGAAATATGCGAACAACATTTAATGGACCACCCGATGCAGATTGGGGGTTTAGATCAAAATGACATGTCCGTTGTTGTAGAAATTGATGCATCAAAATTTTTCCACAGGAAATACCAATACAATAGAGGGCAATGGAGGGAAGGACATTGGGTTTTCGGGGGCGTTGAAAGGAACTCCGAAAAATGCTTCCTGGTAGAAGTTCCCGATAGAACGGAAGTAACACTATTGGGTATTATACTCGTAGAAAGGTATTCAGATGTTTTAAGGGACACTGTTTTGCTTATTAAATTATTATTTAATGACATCTGCTTTATTTTTCTTGTAAAATACGAGTATAAGTTTTTTGTTACCTACAGATTTTTAGTTACCTCTTTTACAGAATTAGAGTTACGTTGTTTTTAATTTTTATGTGCCATTTTTATACTTTTGTCTCTCCGTACATGGAGGTTCACACTCAAAATGTTGAGAATATGTGGATGCGGGCCAAAAAAAAAATCTTCGCCGCCAGTATGGTACATCCCAAGCCCTATTTACATCGTATCTACACAAATCTCTGTGGAGAAATAAACATAGAGCTGTAAATAAATTTATTTGTTACTAAATTGTAAACGTCATTTATTCGAACTGTCACTTGACGTTGAAAAGTCATTTTAACTGGCTAGTAGCGTTAAATTGACAGCAGACCAGTTATGAATTTAACAAGTTAGTAGAGAAATTTGAAATTTGGAAGGATAGTAGCGTTTTTAACATTTGAACATTTTTATTTCTTTGTTTCATACAAATTAAAATTAAATGTACAATTACAATTTCCGCTAAACTGCAGCCCTCATCTGTGATCGTAAATCTTCTTGTTGTTAAATTCTTTGTATTCCGTAAAGTGACGATAATATATTTCTCAACATCTTCTACGTCCTTCACCGTCAACGAGAGAAGCTCGTCACACCGGCAAGCACCAAAAATTCCAAAAATTGTAATCACTTTATATAACAACCAATAGTCATCAGGAGCTTCAACAAGAAATTTTTCCACTTGCTCTTTTGTTAAAACCCTTGCCTTCTTCGGCACGTAACGCTCATTTTTTCTCTTGAGAAAAGCAATTACCTTATGAAATCTACAAATGTCAAGTTAAAATATCACTTTTTTGACAACGTCTGTAATAGGAAAACAAACCTGCGAACTTCAATATTTTCTTTAATTTCCAGGCAGCTTTTTAACATGGACCATTTCGACCACAAAGAATTGGGGCTAAATTTGTCTGACAGTTGGTGACGATACACCAAAAGAACGTCTTCCGTTACACCAGTTACGTTATTGTTTTTCTGCAAATTTTTAAATTCTTCATATTCTCGTTCATATCTTGCTAAAGACTTCGCTGGCAGTTAACTGGAAGCCACATTTATAGCTTCCTTTTTGATTTCTTCTGGCACGTTCATTTGAGAAAAAATCTTGACGGAAATAAACAATTTGAACAAACGGCGCGTTGTCATAGTAATTGTACTTCTAAGGTTTCTGAGTTTTGACCAATAATTTGGAAGAAAACAGAATTTGATCATTTTTAATTTTATTCGAATTTTATTTAGTTGTTTACAATTTAGTAACAAATAAAATATTATACAAGACACGCCAGGTAACTGGTTTTACTGGCTCAAGGAGGTAACTGACTCGTCTTCGACTCGTCAGTTATATCCTCCATTCGCCAGTAAAAACCATTTTACCTGGCTTGTACTGTAAAATACTATTTCGGCATAAGTGTAGGCAAAGGTGCGACAACATAACTTCCTTTTTTGAAATGCGCGCCATTCAGGCTGTAGGGGTCGTAATGGGGTGGGAGTGGTCTCATTCGAGAGCCGTGGTTCTAAAGTTTTGTTTCCTACCCTTGTCAATTGCCATCATGCAATCTGTACATAATGCAAGAATTTGGCGAAACTCCGACATAAGAAGAGTAATACTCGTAGACAAAAATCGAGAAAAGGCATCATTTTTAGGAGATGAAGGCTATGGTATTGCACCTTGATTAATGACACCTTTTAAAAATCCACATAGGTACTCCTGAAGAAAGGGCTTACAACAAATTATTTACTAAAGAACAAGTCATTATTGAAAGATCTTTTGGACAACTAAAGTAAACATTCCCAGTATTACAGAACAAAAGTTCAATGACCACTAAAATCAGTACCAAAACTGATTATTTGTTATTTTATTTTACATAACACAGGGCTTCCAGCGACAGTGTAAAAAAATTATATGATTATATGACTTTGGCTACTATAAATATGACTAAAGTATGTATAAATATGACTTAAAAATAAATTAAGACCATATTTTTTTGTCTTCAAGTTTATTTGATTTAGAATAAAAAAGAAACCGTAATATTAACAATTATAATAAAATAACATTTTTAATTTACAATGCGAAAATTTCCGATAATAATGCGGAATCTGGAAAAGTGCCCCGAATGCTTGCAGCGTTTCCACGTTGAATGGCAAGGGAAATCCTCTCAAAAAGGAATTTCTTAGATTTTGAATCCCCTGATTCCGCGATAAGTCGGTCTCCGATGACATTAATGAAATCTATTGTTTCTTTGCACCAAGGGCCAAAGGTTTCAAAGGCTAAACCTTTAAATATGTAGTTTGACGAAATAATTGAACTATATTTGTTATGTTTGCGTTTGCAAGCCATTTCAGCGGCAAAACCTGAGACTTCAGATGTTTTCAATACGTAACTGTCTGCAAGTGTATCTACGACAGTAACGTCCCAAACCAAAATTCTTCTAACAAAATATAAAAAGGAATTCTTTCTTCCGTTTTTTAATAAACGAATTGATTAAAGCACTTTTGCGTTTATTAAGGCTAATTTTTTTGGTTTCAGCAGCATCTTTGGTTTCCATATTTTTGATTTGCTGATAACCTTCCAAAAGATCTTTGGCTACTCTGACCTCTACTAGGCCTCCCTTCTCAATTGCAGAATCAAGTCTCTCACTAGCTTGCTGTAATATAGAACAGGCAGCTTTATTTTGTTGGAGGACATTGCTTTCTCGCGTTTTTAATTCACTCTCCAGAGCTTCCAAAGATTTTGATTCAGTAACGACGACTTCAACTGATGTTTGAATGGATTTTAATTGATCTCTTAAATGTTCTTCCTCACAAATTCTTTTCTTTGCTCCCTCATTCTCCAGATATCCTTGATAACTTTTGTGGGCTAAAGTTGCCATTTGAATCAGCTTCTTTGAGATTCGGGTCTGTTTTCATACATTGCGAGACCATCAATAATATTCAACCGGGCATTCAAAGTCCTACATAAGAGCCCAGTCTTATCATCAGTTAGAATTCTCTTCGATGTTGAAAAACCTCTCTCCACATCAGCGCTTCCATGAGATAAAGACAAAACCGCCTTGACCACTTTCGTGATATTAGCATATTTTAGAGTAATGTCATCTGCATGTTTAATTTGGAAAACGTCTTTCCAAAATTTTTCGATGCAGTTGCCTTCACCACACGTCTGATAATTAATTACACATTTTTCACATTTCAAAAGAGACCACCCATTTGTAAGTAGAGTGTTATTTATGTCCATTAAAGGTAATTTCTCTGCTATTGCTTGGACATGACGTTCACTAGAGATTTTAATTTGGTGTGGTTGCAAAATACGGCAATATTTTAAAAATGAGCTGTCGTTAATAGATGACTTTTTAAGAATATGTTTGGCCACTGCAACATTATGGTCTCTTACACCTTTGTAAAAAGTAACGCGATCCAATTCTTTAAACTCCGGATTATTAAAAACCTTTCTGGTATTTACTCCAATGTTGATCTCTTGAAGAGGAAGGTAGTTACCAACATCAAAAATTTTAGCTTCCGAGTCATTACGTATATCAAAAGAAATATTATTCTTGAAAATCTTCGCAACAATGGTGTTAAACAAATTTAACAACTCATCTTACAAAATCTGTATCAGAGGTTCATCTTTTTGAAAAAATCGAGTAAAATGGGTAATAGTTGAAGTACTTTCTACAATGAAATGCAATTTTGGTTTTAAACATTTGTCTGCCAAAGCTATGGTGATAGCTTTGTATTTTGGCGTACTGGTCAACTGCTTCCTTTTGGACGGAATGTAGTTTTTTGCTCACGATTCTTTAATGTGTAGAACAAAATAAGTAGGAAGGTAAAAAATATGATCAAAGTCATATTTATTCCCAGTTTTCATCAAAAATATGACAAAAAATGACATCTAACGTAAAATATGACCAAATATGACAAATATGACTCGCTGGAAGCCCTGATAACATTGTCAAATATTTAAAAATGGAACCACTGCAGCAAATTGAACTTGAAAATAATAAAATCCAACAAGAATTACCTATGAATAACATCCATTTTCGTGGCCAACAAAAAAAAAACGAGAAATAGTTCACATCATCTACGAACACAATTTATACGAGCTTTGAATAATAATAATTTTGTTGAAAGTATGAAGTAGTTTTTTCAATGTTATGGGTTATGGGCCGAATCCATACTTATTATAATGATAATAATTGTATTTGCGTGTTATAAATCATACAATTTTACACATTGTCTACAATTACCGAAAAAAAAAACAACAATATGGGTCATATGCATAAACCATTAGCGAATGCTTTTACTTGTATTAGTGAGAGATAGAAATACATGGACTTTATTAGATAGAAAAAGACAAATATATAGTATAAGCAAATGCTTATTCTTATGCATACTACCCTATTTCGCGGGCATTACGAATATTTAGAATATACCGGTGTCCCAGAACTGCCGCATGATATTTTAATAGCGTATTCTGGAGTGAAAATCAAGACTAAAATTGAAAGAAAAAATGTCGAGGGCCGTATAGTATCTATACCGTAAGCGATTTTCGCTGACCAATCATAAGATCTTTGTTAATTGCTTTATTAGGAAAGCTCATTACTTTGTTTCATTTCCATAGATTTTCATAATACGATAAAATTCTTTGAATTATTTGGTCCGCTGTAATCGAATAATAAATACATTGGACATTTCTTAACGTCATTTTGACAGTAATATTTTTTCTTAAAATCGAAAAGTGAACAGTTTTGAAAATGTTTACCGCTGCAGAGTACTATGATATGCTCATAGTTTATGGAGCATGTGGTGAAAGTGCTTACGCAGCCGTAGAAGCTTGCGCTGCACGTTTTCCTGCAAATGTATTTTTGCGTTTGGTGAATCGCGCTAGGAATACGGAGAATTTAGTACCTCAAACTAAAGGAGTTGGTGGTGTTACACAAGAGGCTCGCACTCCACAAAATGATGAGGCTGTTCTTCAGGCTTTTGAGGAAGACGGAACGTTAAGTATTAGAAGCGTCGCTAGTATGTTTGACATTTCAAAAAGCACAACACAGCGGATTCTAAAGGATAATCGACAACACGCTTATCATTATACGCGGTTACAGAATCTATTGCCTGAAGATCTTCCTCTCAGAGTGCAGTTCTGTGAATGGTTACTACAACAACATGAAGCAAATCCCAACTTTGTAAAAAGTATTTTATTTACGGATGAATGTTTTTTCTCAAGAAACGGAACATTTAACATTTAAATTTAAATTTAAGTGATAATATAATTTCAGATATTGTTCAGCCAAATATAACTGACACTATAGCAAATATAAAACAGAAGTATTTACATGGGAGATACTTTAAAGAACTGGAACAGCCAGAAATTAATATTCAGGCTGCTCCTCATGCATGGCTTAAGAAATCAAATATTCACCCTGAGACGAAGGGTTTTATATTTGCAATACAAGATCGTGTTATAAATACAAGAAATTATAAAAAAAACACATATGCGGTTTGCAATAGATAATTGATAAATGTAGGATTTGCGGAACTGAAGGGGAAACAATTGAACACATAATTTCTTCTTGCACCATTTTGGCTCAAAGCGAATATAAGAAACGACATGATATATTCGTTAAAATTATACACATGAATTTAGCTGTTAAATTCAATTTATTAAAGAATACACAACCACATTATAGTTATACACCAGAAAGTTGTTTGGAAAATGAAAATTACAAATTATATTTTGATCGAACAGTTTTAACTGACATTCATATTAAGCATAACAGACCAGACATTATTATTTTAAATAAACAACAAAAGCAAGCATATCTGTTAGATATGGCTGTCCCAAATTCACATAATATAACACAGACATATAACACAAAAATTAATAAATATTTAGAGCTCTCCGTTGCTATGAGAAATCTTTGGAGTTTAGAAAAAATTTTTATTTTACCACTTATAATTTCAGCAACGGGAATAGTACCCCAATCTCTTTTTAAAAATTTAAAAATTCTGGATTTAGGGAACACATTGGTAGTTGAAATTCAAAAAGGTATATTATTATACTCATGTCATATCGTGAGGAAATTCCTTAACATTGACACAGAACATAAAACACAACAAAGTCAAAATGCGGAGGCGAGACGTCGGTAATTATGTTGATAAGCACTGCACTATTACTTGATAATATTATCCGTAATAGTGTATGTACTCCGGCAAAATTGCCGTGCCGCCGGGTGGTGGAGGATTCAGACAAAAAGTTTAAACAAAAAATCTATAAGGACTTTGTGAATGAATAAAACTCTTCGAAAGAATAGAATACATTTTCAGTTAGCAATTGCTTAAAATGTTGTTTGAAGAATTTAAAGTCCATGTTTTTGAGATGCAAAGGAAGAGCATTATAAAATTTTACGCAATAATAGCGAGTGCTATTTTGTGTTTTGTGCAGTCTCGAATAATTAATGATATTGATAAGTTATGGTGCCTGGTTAAGTGCAAATGGTTTAACGAGCGGTAGTTGTCTTTATTCTTGTACATATAGAGTACGCATTGTAGAATATACAGTGCATTTTTTTTAACTGTTGCCATAGGTGCATGGTAAAACTTATACCCCCTGTTAACTTTTGTTCTGATGAAAATATTCAAACCATTTTTGGAACAAGGTTTGAAGATTTTTTAAACTATCGGACAGAATACAATTCAATATCCTAAACTGTCGAAAAAGTTGTGAAAAAAATATTTTCTAGCGCGCCGGAATGATGGTACGTCGAGCGGCCGCCAGAATAGCGTCCCTGTCGGCTCAACCAGCCAGCACCTGACCATCTCCACTTTTGACTTTTGTCACTTTCATTTAAAAAATAAATAGCGAGATCTCCTCGAGGCTATGATTAAAATAAATAACAAAATAAAATATAAAATCTAATTTTTGTTCCCATATCGTCTACTACGTTTTTGTCAAATTATTTACGTTCATTAATTTCAATTTTGAAGAGTAAAATTAGTAAAATAAACCTGCTTGTCGTTGTTTAAACAATATGCATTACGTAGTCTTATTAATGATCTATTACTAAAATAAAAATTAGCACCAAACCTGCAGTGGATCATAAGTTAACAGAGGATATTATTTTTACCATTCAATTATGTAATTCCCTATGGCAACAGTAAAAAAACGCATAAGAGGTCAACCAGAAACTGTGGATAAATTAAGGGCAAGAATAACTGAAGCTTGTGATTCCATTACAGTGCGACATTTACAAAACACGCGAAGAAATTTTCAAGATCGCTTGGGACATTGTCCAGCAGTCGAAGGAAAACACTTTGAACAATTCCTTTGACAATTTCTGTTAATTTCTTGAGTTACTTGTGCGTTAACGTTTTTACATTTTGTTTTTTTTTTTTAACAAATAAATGTTTAGATGTTCTGCCATCCAAAAGCTAATTTAATCATAGCCTCGAGGAGATCTCGCTATTTTTTAAATGAAAGTGACAAAAGTCAAAAGTGGAGATGGTCAGGTGCTGGTTGAGCCGACAGGAACGCTATTCTGGCGGCCGCTCGACGTACTATCATTCCGGCGCGCTAGAAAATATTTTTTTCACAACTTTTTCGACAGTTTAGGATATTGAATTGTTATCTATCCGATAGTTTAAAAAATCTTCAAACTTTGTTCCAAAAATGGTTTGAATATTTTCATCAGAACAAAAGTTAACAGGGGGTATAAGTTTTACCATGCAATTCCCTATGGCAACAGTTAAAAAAAATGCACTGTATATACAGGGAACCGTTATGAGGCCTATTCTGTAACTTTTGTGTTAAAATTGATAGGGATGTTAAAACTTTAATTATAACAGAATTGTTAAAATTTTAACATGGATGTGTATTCTGTACGGTAATTTTTAAAGCAACTGTTATAGATTATTTTTTAACACGCATGTTAACACTGACAACGTTGTCATATCATACAAATACGTTTCTCCTTTACTATCTCATATCATATCATAGTATCTCTTCTTGTTCTGATATTTAGTTTTGACGTCTGTCATCATATTTTTCATTTTCATCATTAAAAGATTCAGAAAATGAGCGTGCGTTCAAGACAACGCATTACAACACGGCAACTAGAAGCTCTTGTTGCCTTCTTGGAGGAGAATTTGGCGGAAAACAGAAAGCTGTTACAAAATGAAGCTGGGATAGTAGGTAGAAAGCAAATGGATAACTTAAAAACAATATTAAATAACGATCTTGAAGGTCCAAAGCGCTCAGTAGAAGAGTGGAAACGTGTATTTCACTACTTATTCGTCTTGAAGAAAGTATGCTTTTAAGGTCTTTGGGGATCTAAAAGCAGAAGAAGAAATGGTGGTGGGTCAGTCAAGGAAAAACCTCAGACTGATATCAAAGAACCAATTTTAAACATACCTACTACATACCTACATAGTATTGTTGTAATTGACGATGCACCAAACGTTTCTAAACCTGGAGTTAACATAGGCGGAGATACAATAAACCTTGTGGGAGACATAGAAGCAAAAAGATGTGATAATGAAGATGTTCAAACATATTATTAAATTATCTAAATAACAGAACCAGAGCCAATAACAATGGATGCACCTAATATGACATAACAGGTACCAGAGACACAAAGAAAACGAAAATTGCCTCAAGTGTCACTGCAAGACAATTTTAATCCAGTTGATCTTATAAAAAGCCAAGAAACATTGGCTTCATTTACGAAAAGTTTAGCTGAAAACATCAGTGACTTGGTCGAAGCTATAGAATATGCCGCCGACAAATTGTAAATCAATGTTAACTCATTTTTCTTCGTGGACCTGGACCTATTAATAATGTGTATTTGTTTTTTTCTTCTTTCCAATTAAACTATGTATCTATAAACGCATCTCTTTTCCTTTATCCTTGAAGGAAAAATATATTTGAGCATTATTTACCATAATGGTTTGTGAAGTTATAAATTCCACCATTTTCTTCTTCCTTTATGTCAGGATCAGGCCAAGGAATTCTAAAATGTTGACAGATGTTGCAACTGTAAATGATTTTGGCTGCTTAATGTAATGTAAAAAGTAATGTACGAGGGTCATCCAGAAAGTAAGGTTACAAGGGTTCCTGAGGCCGGGGGAAATTTTTTGTTTCGAAGTCCACCCAGAACACGAATACATCTCCTCTGCTGGTTAAAAACTTTACATAAGTGTGTAGAATGACCCCATACGAGAATAGCGTAAGTTATATTACTGTGTACTAGGGCATGGTAGGCAGTAAGGAGTGTTTTAACGTTTACTTCACTACGAAGTTGCCTTAATACAAACAGCTTTTTGGAAATCGTCTTCAACAAATGGTCTGCATGAGCTTCCCATGTCATTTTAGTGTCCAAATGGATTCCAAGAAGTTTAATGGTTTTACTATTTTCACCAATTTCCCGAAGCGAAAATATTATTGATTGTGTCTTATCTTTATTAACAACCAGTTTGTTTGCAGTAAACCATGTGAAAATTTGTACCTGTGTGTGCTCCTTTTCTATATTAAGAGACATGAGACTACGACTGAAAATACATAATATTGCATCGCGTACGTCATTATAAGAGATTTCTTTGAAATTAAATCATCCGGAGGTCTTGTGATATTACTTAGATAGTTTTGAAAGTTGGTTTCAGGTTGTTGCACGGGAATTGTTTTAACAAGTTTTTCGGCAATACCTGTGAAGTATAAATTGAAATCTGAAGCACAAATGTTATCACTGTTATCAGGAATTGGGTTAATTTTTTTTTTATTTTTGTTATAATTTCCCACATTGCTTTTGGCTTGTTCGCTGCTTTGTGTATGAACTGCTCGTTAAATGTTTTTTTGGCTTTACTTAATTCTTTCCTATACAAATTCCTGAAATTTTGATATGTTCTATTGTCAACGGTTTTGTTATTACGCAATATATTTAGGAGCTGAAGAGTATCTGTCATTTTCCCCAGTTTCTCACTGAACCAATTATTTTTTTTATATTTGTGCTATGTTTGGGCTGTATTTTAATTAAGGGAAAGCATGCATTTACATTGTGGGCAATCGTGCCCAAGAATGTTTCGAATAGATGGTCAGAATCTAGTTCGCAATTTTTGTCAATGATTGAACAATTTGTGTTTTCTATAATATTGTAAAGTGTGAATAAACCATGCTCAGTAATTGGGCGATGGAAAATTTCTTTTTTTATTGTAGTGTTCTGCGTTGTTGGTTGGAAGAAACTCATGCAAACAGCTGAATGGTCAGATAGTGCAGGGTTGAAAACTTCGATAGAGAATTTGTCTTCTCTAATATTCGTGAAGATGTTATCTAAACAGGAAAGTTGTCTGGTAGGTAAGAAAACAGCTTGTTGAAGACCAAATGAAATAAAGGTGTTTACAAGAGTTACTGCTTGTTTTTCTGAAGTATTAAATTTGCAGTTGAAATCGCCCGTTATTATTATATAACTTTTGCGATGCTCTGAACGAGAAATTATAGTTTTTCAATAAAGAGATCGAAATTGCCAGCAGGGGGTCTGTAAATCGTACAAAGTCGACATCCGTTAAAAGCGATTCCTGCTATTTCACAATGTAACTCTTCACAATATTGTACCGTATTTAGTGACTGCCAGAGCTTTAGAGAATTATGAATTAGTATTGCCACACCGCCATGTTTGTACTTGGATCTATAGAAACAGTGTAGTTATCAATACTTCATACATCTATGTCATTTGGTGAAAGCCAGTGTTCATTAAGACAAAGAATTTCTATAGGATATGCTGATTGCAAGAATGATTCGAGTTCCAAAATTTTGGATACAACCGACTGTATGTTTATATGTAATATGTCAATGATTGAAGTTATGTTTTGGATTGAAACATTAAAAACTTTTTGAATTAATTCATTAACCACTTAGGTGATGAAGAGCTACAGTACGGTTATTTTCAGCAAGATGGTGCGACACCTCATACAACTAGTGCAAATCTTCAGTATTTAAGTGACTTTTTTGCTGATCGTGTCATAAGTAGAGGTACAAATACGCCATGGCCTCCGCGTTCGCCGGACTTAATTCCCTTAGACTTTTCTGTGTTCGGCTACTTGAAAAGCGAAGTGTATAAACGAGAAATGAATAATTTAAATCAGTTAATGGAAGAGATTACCAACTGTTGTCGTAACATCAATGAACAGATGTTACAAAATATTTTTGAAAATAAGAAAATGAGAATAAGAAGATGTTTATAGCAAAATGGAGGTCACTTCGAGCCATTTCTTTAATTTTCATTGCTACATTTTGTAATTGAGTCACTGATGTTATATACCTTCTTCTTAAGTGTTCAATAAATACGTAGTTTGTTGAGAGTGTTGAGACCTATCAATAATGCATTTCATTAATTTATTTTTATTTAATATTTTTTTTGTAAGCATTAATTTTCTCAAGCTAGGCAATAGGCAACCAGTAACCAGTTTTTTCTGGGGGTTGCATATCGTAGCTCAGACAAATATTATTCGATTTCTGGTGAAAGAGTCGGCAAACATTCAAACCCTCCATCGATGCCACAATAATTTATAGAGACTCTGTAGGTTGCAGAGGTCGGACATTCTTTTTTCCAGGAGGCTATAGAAATGTTGGACCACCGATGGAACAAGTGTATCAAACTTAAGGGAGACTATGTTAAAAAATAGATTTTTTTGTTTTGTAGAATTATTTTTAAAAGTGGGTCAGGGGTGGGTCATAGGGATCACCCCCTGTATAGTTCGGTACGAAAATTTTGAAAGAAAATGAATATCACGATTATAAACTGCACAACTTACTCGTAAAACACTTGTCAGATCAAGATCAACAGCGAAGAGTTAATTATGTTGCCCAAGTGATGGTAAATTTAGAGATCAATGACAATCGGTTTTTTCACCATGTGTTGTGGACGGACGAAAGCCGTTTTGAAAAAATGAACATTTTTGGGCTACAGAAAATCCACATTTTGTCAATCCGATTAATAACCAAGGACACTTCGGAATTAACGTTTGTTGTGGTATTATTAATGGGCATTTGATTGGTTCATATTTTAACGAAGGAATTTTACATAGTGAGCGATATTTGCAATTTCTTCAATAACAACTTCCTGTGCTTCTCCAAAATGTGCCATTACAGCTGCGAGCAAACATGGGTTTCCAGCATGACGGAGCTCCACCGCATAAAGCAAGAATTGTCCAACAATATTTAAATAAAACTTACGGAGGAAATTGGATAGGTATAAATGGACCGGTACTGTGGACGCCTAAATCACCGGACTTGACCCCACTAGACTTCTTCTTGTGGGGAACTTTGAAAAATAGAGTTTACAGAACACCATCTGTTATCTTGGTACATTTAAAAGAAAAAATCAGAAATGCTTGCGATGAACTATCGGTTGTAATTCCACGAGAGCTCTGAAATAATCGATGCCAAAGTATAGGTAGGGATGTCTCCCGAAAAAAAATCGATGACGTAATTACTTCAGTTTTCAAAATGTAGAAAAATATGCAAATTTGGTTTAAAATGGACCTTACTCAATCCCATTTAAGAACCTTTTTTCAGATTTTTTGTATCGTCTTTCCTTTTCTTTTGAAATCAAATTACATAATTTAATTACAAACTAAAAGTGAACTTTATGATTAATCAAATAAAGAGCCCATTTAAAGTTGCCGTTTTGAGCGTTAGTACCGCCACGACCACACGAGGAGACGTCGACGTTATGCAGCCAATTCAAACATAGGAAGTTTTCGCTTCTTAAGCTTAAGTGTTCTGTGTTGTAAACCCTGGAATTATTCTATTTAATAAAACCATGTTAAAATTAGAGTGTTGACTGTATTCATGCAGGTGTATCTATAAGGAGAGACCGCAGCATCAAGGTCAAAAAGTGTATATTTTTTCGTCCGAGTCTGGATTTTCTTGACGAGGCTTGAAAACAGGTGAAGACTTTTTGGCAGAGCTGCACATTAAATTTTTTAGACGATCGCATGAACTACAAAGCACAAAATGGCGCTATCCATTAAAAAGTGCGACATAATAGCACTGTATTTATCAAAATAATGCAGCCATAAAAACCCGTCGGACTAAATAGTGTCGGTCATAATAATTCTTTGACAAAATAGCGACGAAAAATAATAAATTGCGACAAATTTTGACATTATACATATATCTTGACTTTAACAGGACTTTTGATAAAGTGCCTCACCAACTGTAACTAATGAAGCTTCAGCCGTACGGTATTGAAGGATGCTTGCTTAGATGGATTGAAGCTTTTCTATCAAATCGCAAGTTCTTTGTTAGAGTGGGAAAAATAATGTTGTCTTTTAAAAACAGAATATTAACTTTTGGAACGCGAAACAATCTAGACTTACTGAAAGAATTTACTCACTGGTCCGTAGATGGAACATTTAAAGCTTGTCCGGGGGTTTTTTATCAAATATTTGTGATACATGCTTTCATCGATTTAAAGGCGTTACCGATGTTATATGCTTTGCTTCCAAAGAAACGACAAAATATTTACGTTGAACCCTTCGAATCACTAAAAACTTTGGATCAAGCATTGGAACCAGTCAGCGTAATCGTTGATTTTGAGCAAGCTTCCATAAACGCGAAAATGCATGTTTTCCCCAATACTAGAATTGTCGGCTGTGCTTTCCATGTCGCACAGATTTGTGGCGAAGAATTCAACAAAATGGTCGAACTCAGTTGTATAAAGACAACGAAGAAATTCGACTTCTGTGTAAAATGTTACTTGGGTTAAGTTACGTACCGGAAAGTGACGTCCAGTTTGGGATGGAAATAATTTCCCAGGAAGTTCCCGCTCAACTAAAACTGATTTTTAAATGCTGGGAAGACAATTATCTCGGTAGAAGAATTAACAACATAAACCAGGTTTGACATATCAACGTGGAACGCATTTGAAGTGTAAACAGTGATCTGCTAAAAATGAATAACTCTTTGGAAGCATGGGATCGTTCATTACAGCGTTGTCTGAACTGTCAACATCCACATGTATATAAATTATTGAACCAACTGAAGAAGGAACAAAACTCTGTCGAAATTTTCATAAGCAGACGTCGTGCCGGTTTCAGAAAACAAGATACTCCCAATAGTAAATATGTACAAAAGAGTAAGCGGTTAAAGGTTCTTGTGGAAACGTATTCATGTCTAGAATTTACCAATATTTAGAACTCAATGCGTTCAATGTATCTCTTTATCTGTTATGTAATGATTTCTTTTTCAAATCATGTTGACTACTTTTTTAATATATCGATAAAGTTATTGTATCTCGACTTGATTTTGACCAAAGCTCTTGAGTTCTTAAGGCGTTTCATCCAGTTCTCTTTAGTCTGTAAGTTATTTTGTCCGGTGCTATTTTGAATAGCGCTATTTTTGACAGCGCCATTTTGTCCTTACGGTATTTCAGAGCGCTTTTTTTGATAGCGCCATTTTGTGCGGCGCTAATTCTTGGCTGAGCCAAGCAAAAGACATCATTGGACAAATTACAGATTTATTTTGGCTTTTTTCAATAGATAAAGTTATAGGCGAACGAAATGTTCTAAAGTGACCTTTGGCGCAACCTGGTTGAATTACTTTGTGAAGTATACCTCGTGGTTGTTACATGTGTATTTACTATTTACTAAAGTTGATTAAAGTTGCAAAAACCCACTTTGCCTTTGCAACAGCACTTTTATGGCATTAGTAATTTGAAATTACTTTAAAACTGTACTTATATGGAAAATATTCAATCCAAACTATGATTTTCTGGTCCCTTTGTGCCTTTATTTGGTTCAAAATAGTTATTTATTCTTATCTGACCCAAAACACATTTGCCCGCAAAAACCTATTGAAATAAAACTAGAAGTACTGGGTGTTTACCTTTCTTTGTCACGTAGTATATGACAGGACCTGACTGCAATCTAACAAAAAAATATCTTGGCCTGCTGCGTATTTAAAACAATCGTCAACGGCTAATAACTAACAAGTAAATCTATAACCTCAAAAGTTCATTCAATATGAATGTTTAATCTTCCTTAGTTTTTCATTAAATTGGTACCTACATTTTAACAGATTTGGATTAAAAGAAAAAGTTGATAGACATAAAGCATGGATGCTTAAGTTTTCAGGCACAGAGCAAATATAACCACTCTGGTGACACTTTTTAAGACTCTCTGCCCTTTCTCAACACACTGAGATGAGGGTACTGCCTCCAAATAAGAAAAAATATCCTCAAAACTAAGGTACACCATCGTACACAATAACAAAAACAGAAACGAAATAACGTAAAACGTAATATACTTCTTACGACGGCCATATTTGTCACGATTGCAGCGCCACCATCGGTCATTTGTTTCGCCAATTAATACATATTAATATTTTTTTTTTTTTATATTTGTAATCAGCTTGCCAACAAAACTAGAAATTTACTATTTGCAATACAATTACATATTTATATAATTTATGGTGACAGGACAAAGATCGGTTTTGTCGTTGCTAACTTACTAAACAGACCAACAGATAGCGCCGCAGTCAGCGTCCGAAAAATAGTTACTTTTCGTCCGCTAGTAGTACGTAAATTTCTTTTTCTTCCGTTGGCGATACTTACTCCACGGTGTAATGATTTGAATTTAAAATTATTTTATGACATGTGTAAAATTTAAACTTTTGAGAGAAGAACTTAATGGAATTTGTTGAAAAATGTATACAGAAAATACACCACCACATATTCAAAAAGTGGCAGTCGCTGTTGGAAAGAATATGAATTATTCAAAAAATGGGGTTCTGATAAGGGAGTATGTACACTAACGTTCAGATAAATCTGACAATTTTATTTTTCGAGGGTAACGTGGGCTGAACATTGAACAACATTTCCATTTCATTTATTTGTCAAAGTTGACATGTAATTATTCTTTTCAAAGCAATTTTACCGGAAAATGGCTATTGATAATAAAATAACAAGCATTGAATTGTTATTTTAGGCAACAGTAGACTGTTTTATTAGGATAAAAAGTGTCACTTTTTGACGAGTAAATTTTGCATTTGCGAGGCGGAGCGTAGCGAAGCCGAGCGGATGCAAAATTTGTAAGTAAAAAAAGTCACTTTTAATCCGAATGAAAAATGCTATTATTTCTCCAGCCAACAATACATCGCGAAAATACAAAATCTATAAATTCTAAAATACACTGACCGGCACTTTGAATTTTATTAATACATATACATAATGTTACGATTTAAATTTCGCGGTAAATCGTAAATGCGAGAAAGTTCTAGAACGTTCCAGAACGGGCTCTCGGACCCCGACTTCCGGTACCGGCCGCGTCAATTCAGCGAGAGGAGGGGAAAATATATAAAGGTGGAACAGACGCCATGTTGGAGGTTCCCGACTAGTTCAGGTTCTGGTCAGAGGGTTACGACCGATCCGGGTGTGAGTGTTGTGTTCAAAGGGGGAGATTAGGGGGTGTTTTCAGTGTGCAACAGGTGCTGGCGAACCCGTGGAGGAGGACCGAAGCGGCTGGGAAACCGTCCAAGAGGAATTCCAACCGTACGTCGCGGCGGATAAAGGCTTCCTTCACGAGGGTCATCGACCCTACGCGTCAGCGGATCATTTTCGCCACCCTGTTGGGCCGGCGTCATCCCCAAGGATCCCACCAGAGAACAGGACCACACACCGGACTGTCCCTGGCCGAGGAACCCGAGTCCAGGAGCAACTCTTATCTGGCAAGGTCCTTCAGCGTCTTTCTTTTTGCAGTCCGCCATCTTGGCTCTTTTCTTTTACGTAGTTTCAGGTTATCAGACCTGAAGTGACCTCGCCATAAACGACGCGCTCGCTGGCTCTCGGAAGTTTTTTTTTATCTTTATCACTTTTCATTATCATTTTTTTTACACCGGGGTTAACTCTGACTAATTTACGCCTATTCCTAGGAAGGGTCGAGGGGAGGAAGGACCCCGAGGACTTTCCGAGGATACGGACGGCGTGATAGACCAGCGGCGGAAGAAGGAGTCGGAGGACCTTCCTCCAGCTCACTCTTCCAGGGACTCTCTCTGGATTTCAAGCCCCAGGCCCGGTGTAAGGGAAGTTTTCATTGAATTGTCAAGTTGAGATATAGCCTGGTAGTACGGGCACTGTTTGTAAATTTTTCTAGTGTTTAAGCGCCTTCAGCGTGTCATTTTGGGAACGTTTCAGTTCGCTTCTAACCTCACCTTTTGTATTGTTAACCTTGGTTAGTTTTATTTTGTCTTAAAGGTCAATACTTTAACTAGTTTTTTTTTTTGGAATAACGTTTGAGTATATCCTAGTATCACTTTACATAGACGACAGTGTTTCGCCCGCAGCGGCATCTAAGTTAGATTTAATTAATTACTTTGTCAAACTGTAAAGCTAGGAAACGAAGATTAAACACCATTATTATTACATCTGTGTTTCTGTCCAACACCTGGTATAACACCGTGTTTGTGAAGCATCATTTCTACCTTCCACAGTGTTGCTCTCGAGACGTAAGTGAGTTTATGTGCCGGACCTGGAGACAATCAGTCTAGAAAATCGTTATTTAAATTTCCCCCGGTGAAGTTGGGAGATTTAAGTTTTCTCTTGTTGTTGTGGTGGTACGGGAAAACAATAACGTAACGATAATTAAGTAATTCATTGTCTTAGAAAATTTTTTGATATCATGTTGTATTGATCTGTTATTTAAGTTATTCGCGGCGCATCTATGAGTGATCCATATCGACGGTGATAAAATCGATTTCTTGGGCAGGTAAGTGATTGTTTTAAAAATTCTTTTAAGTCAGTTTTCTTTTCTATCATTAAAAATAGCACGGTAGGTATTTTTACATTGTAATTTGTGATTGTTTAAGTATACATTCCAGTACCAAAACATAATCTAACGTCACTTCGAGCGGGAAATCTTAGCACATTTTTATGATTTTGTATCAGTGGGAGGTATGAGTCAGAAAAGTGTGGGATGTTTGAATCATGACCCAAACCTCCCGCATAATAAGGGAGGTTTGGGTCATACATTTATTCAACTAAAATCAGTAGGTTGTATAGCGATACATTTATCAATTCTTGCCTCTTACAATGCAGGCTGGGTATGATGCCGCGGAAATACACTAAAAAAACTGAAAGATCTCGAAAAACCAAAGAGCAAATTAAATTTGTCGTCACCTGCGTTCTTAAAGATGGAATGAAAATTAGGCGAGTGGCTGACGATTTGGGCTTCAGCTTTTCATCACTACAGCGACATGTGAAGAAAGCTAAAAGTCTTCCTGTGGAGGAGCAGGACAATTACGAATATGAAGCCAATTCTTCATCTCGACAAGTTTTCAATGCGGAACGGGAGAAACTTCTTTGCGAATACTTGCAAACGTGCAGTAAAATGGATTATGGCTTAGATACTAAGCAAACAAGAGTGTTTGCATACGAATTCGCTAAGCGATTGGGAATTGCTTACCCACGGGAATGGGATGAACATAAATCTGCTGGACGAGATTGGTTGTTAGGATTCATGGACCGCAATAAAGACCTGTCGTTGAGGCAACCAGAAGCTACTAGTTTGGGAAGATTGACAAGCTTTAATAAACACAATGTTGGTATGTTCTTCGAAAATCTGAAGTTTATATTGGATAAGCATAAATTTTCGGCCGAAAATATTTTCAATCTAGACGAAACGGGCTGCACCACTGTTCATAAGCCTTCAAGAGTCATTGCCATGAAAGGACAGAAACAAGTGGGGCAGGTAACAAGTGGAGAAAGAGGCAAATTAATTACGGTATGCTGCTTTATTAATGCTGCAGGAAACACTTTGCCTCCTGCTATAGTTTTTCCTTTGAAGAGATTTAAAGTTCACATGCTTATGAACGCCCCTGAGAACACTCTAGGTTTAGCTTGTTCAAGTGGATGGATGACCAAAGAAAATTTTGTTCTGGTAATGGAACATTTTATCAAATATTAGGGAGCTACAAGGAAGAATCCGTGCCTGCTCTTATTGGATAATCACGAAAGTCACGTGAACCTTGATGTCGTCTCTCTGGCAAAATCAAATGGTGTGCATTTGCTCACCTTACCACCGCATTGCAGCCATCGATTACAACCTTTGGACGTTTCAAGGCATATTACAGCGGTGCAGCTTCTGCCTGGATGACCTCTAATCCTGGTAAGACGTTGACTATTTATCACCTACCGGAGTTGATCAAGACTGCTTTCGATTAAGCAATGTCAAGACAAAACATCCTGTCAGGATTTAAGAAATCAGGAATTCATCCACTTGATGCTGACATATTTTCGGAGGCAGATTTTCTGACGTCATCTGTTACAGACAGAGAAAATCCTGCTTTAGAAAATCATACACACACCGGAAGATCAAGCGAATATTACATTGCAGCCTGATGCAGTATCAACAACAGCTCAACCGAGGACACCAAAAATTGTTATAACAAGCGACATCAAACTAACTCCAGAAATGATTAGACCTTTTCCAAAAGCAAAACCAAGGAAAGTAACGAACAAAGGACGCAAACCAGGTAAGACCAGGATATTGACTGAGACTCCCGAGAAAGAAGAGCTTGAAAGACAGGAAAATAAGAAAATGTTGAAGACTCGGAAAAGTGCAAAAAGGAATGTTTTAATTGACATAGACGAAAGCGAGATCGCGAAACAGCAGAAGCAATCATTGAAGACCAAGACTTTAACTAAAAGGAGAAAAAAATCTGAGAGTGAGGATAGCGACATTAGCTGCTCAAATGTGAGTTCTGGCGAATCCAATTACGTCCCTGAAGAGCTAGACAAGGATTTTGACCACTCTGTCAATGGACTGAATTCTGGAGACTACATTGTAGTCAGATTTTCAACTGAAAGCAATCGAAAAGTGTCGCCTGATATTCATTATGTAGGACTAGTCGAAAACATACACAGCAATGAAAAATGTTCGGTCAACTTTATGAGAAGAAGAGGTAATTCACTCACTTTCTTTTTTCCGGAAAATGAAGATAAAGTAGATGACATCAATTTTGGAAATATTGTGCTGCGACTACCACCTCCAGTTTCAGTTGGAGGTACTAGCCGGTCTGTGCAACATAAAGTCTTCGGAATTGATTTAACTTTTATTAAGCATTTACGTTAATTTATGTTGTTATTATTATTACTATTCGTTGAGATTACCATTACCATTATTATTATCTACATTTTATTATTTATCTTAGAGTTCTAAACCTGCTAGGAGAACAGGCAGCGCAGGTCTGTTTAATTTTTTATGTGAGGATGTTTCATGTGTTCACTGTGGTTTTTATTTTCATAATTTTTATGTTTGTTATGTTAGGCATTTACTTGCAAATATTTAGCTATGTTCCTACTTCGGATGTTACCATCATTAAAAACAATTTTTCACATGAATGACTACATATCCAAACATCCCCCACTACCTACCCAAACCTCCCACACTTGGGTCAAATGTACATGCCCGACAGTTTTTCAAATAACTTTTTTGAAAGTTACAGTGTCCTATTTCAAATTATTTACACAGATTCTATAATATATGCTCTACGCGATGCTGTATAATTGAGCTATGAATTCGATTACAAAAATTAAATAAAAATTCAACAGTGAAAATTGACCCAAACCTCCCGACTCTCCCCTACTTAGAAATAAAAAATTGTTATGAAAAATTGCCAAAATTTGAACAGCATTTTCAATTAGTATCTCGTATTGTCAAATTAAATCTTTTAACACGTAAATCAACCGACAAAAACACAACATGGAAGTAGCGCAAATTTTCTAATAATTTTTTAAACAAAATAATTCCATAGCACTCCTGATCATTGAAAATATCCCAATTTAACTATAATAAAGAAAAATAAGCACAAATATAATTTCAAGATCATTTATTAAAGAAATCATAATGAGTCCTTTCTTGTGCCGATCAGTGTATTAATGACATGCCGAGTGAATCGCGTACTCGTATCTACGTAGTCATGACATTGTTTCTTTATGTCATTGTTTTGTGAACAAATTCAAATTAATTTAAGTTTTATATTTTCTGAAAATAACGATGAATCCTGATATTTGGTAAAAGTGGCACAGAAAGTTGTGTTAGACTTACTTCAAACAAAATCGCGAGAGATTTATGAGACTGCACACAATCGTTTCATGAAATAGTGCGAGGAGATACCCAGTTATTTACATAAAAGTCAGGAAAATTTCACATTACTGAAGAGGAGCTAAATTAATACGAAGCACTTTGTGCCGAGTATTTTAAAGCTCCGAGTCAAGTAAGAGATTTTACTGACATGTTTGGTATTAAATTTTTCCGGAAATCGTAAAAAAGACGAAATTTACAAATTTTAGAAATTTTTTTTACAAATTCCACAAAAATCAAGTTTGTCAATTTTGTTGGTAACTATAGTTACAAAGTAAAAAACATCGAAAAAATGTATTTTGCATCTTGTAAAGTCTTTACAGTACTAGTCCGGAAAATTCGCTTTTCCTGCGCGTAAATAAACAGGAAAATGTTGTTTCAAAGACTATTTCCGGAAAAAACATTAAAACTTATTCAGAGGACGTTTTATTGGTATTTTGCCAATTTGGCAAACAAAATTTTAATCATCCACATTGTGGTCGCAATGTTCAATGGTAAAAGCGACTTTGAGTATAAAAAATGGCGTAGAAATAGAAAAATGTACGAAACTAAAAGCAAGGTGAAGGCTACGGCCAAATAGAAGTTTTGTTAAACGATGCTCCTGATTACAAATACTTAATGATGAAAGTAAGTTTACAACCTTAATAAAAGGCCTACATTTTATTAATTGACTTTTAGGTCGTTGTAATCTTCGGAGTGAGAGGAGCATGTCGCAGTCAGGAATGGGTCAAATTAAAATTTGAAGATATTGAAGAAATTAAATTAGGTTTATTCGTAAAGATTCCTCATACCAAAACCAAAAAACCCAGATCATTTACGGTTAATAAAATAGTAAAACATCTAGCTCTTCGACCGAAAAATTTTAATGAACGTCGACTTTTTATCAAGACGGAGTGTGTCACCGACAAGTATAATCCGTTCACGATTGTTTTAAACACGCAGCAGGCCAAGATATTTTTTTGTTAGATTGGCGTCAGGTCCTGTCATATGACGTTTCGTTTTTAAATATTCGCATTGTTGTCAATTTCGTCATTAATTTAGTTAAGAATAATTTACCCAGAACTGCCCTACAAATATGTATGTTTCATTTCAATTAAAATTTTATGATTATTGTTCCTAATGCGTCAATTGTTTAAAAAATTTAATAACCTCGGAGCAGCGTTCGGTTGAATTATAACCTAAAATACATTTATAATGACAAATCACAATACTGCCAACTAAAATGTCAGATTTTCATAGATAGTCCGAATTTGAAACAATCGTTAATGGTATATAGTTGGCATCCACAAAATTAGTAGTGTTCTTCAACAAACAGCTCAATATTTAAACCTGGAAAATGTAAATGAATACAGCTTGTTATTGAAATGCGTTAGGAAAATTTAAACGGTGATAGAAGTCATCAAAACAAATTACTTTTCTATTTATCATTTTTTTGAAAACTCAAATTTATGCTCGAATTTATTTTCACCGTATTCCGTGTCATCGAGTCGTTTATGGATGGGACGGTGAAAGAATAACGGCTTCGTACGAAAAACGTTAACGCCAAAAAAGTAAATACGGCAAAAACCCAGGCGGATAGGTCTTGCAAAAACTTACTGACACGATTTAGTCACGTCCTTCACCTGCATGCGGCCGTGTTTACAATTTATTAGAAAGTGAATTTCCCGTAATTATCGTTAAAAATGGTGCAGTAGGTACACTGATCCGGAGTTAACGGACATGGTCCTCATCTAAGGGGAAGCTTTATCAAATGCTAATGGAACCAGGCGTTTCTATGTAGGTACATGAAGAGATTTTGTGTGCAACCGTACGCGAAATGAGCACTTCGCGTACCAAGAGCAGGCCGCGAAATTGAATTTCACAGCCGTTGCCTTGACGACGGCCGTAAAAGTAAGTAATTTCAAAATTTATTTATTATCACAGTTACAACATATCTATCTCTATATTTGCGGTGTGATCTTACAAAATCTGCATTGGGTACAGTTAAAGTTTGATTTATGCCAGTTTTTGTGTCAGGAACGGCCGCTATTAGTACAGAATTTTCATCCGGTTTGAAGTTCCCGCCAATTTCAAATGAGTGGTCGCCTTATGAATGACGAGTCGGTAAAAAAGATCCCCATTATTGATCTAGAACAGACCCATCTGATATTTCCACGATTAAAATAACCTAAAAGGGAGCAGATGATAACTTATCATAACAGAATTTAACATTTACCTGCCACAATAAATAAATTCCAGTAAATAGGTAAGCCAATGCAACATTATCCGACACGGTTTTCACATTCTTCTTGTTACATCAGTCTCAAAGTCACTGCAACATTTTTTATATTGCTGTTTCGATTTTTCAGGTTTCAAATGCGACACTGCACAATTTATAATATTTTTTTAACTCTGGATGAGTACACGGAACAAGAGCTGCATATTTGCGGTATAATCTTACAAATTCTGGATTGGTGACAGTAAAAGTTCGTTTTATGCCAGTTTTTGTGTCAGGAACGGCCACTATTAATACAGAATGTTCATCCTTGATGTCATCGATAGACATTTTGGTTAGTTCGTCTCTTCGCATGGCTCCTGATATTCCCATGATTAAAATGACCTAAAAAAGGGCAGATTATACAGCAAATTGATCTGTTCTCGTGTCAATACCTTAGACTTTTTCGCCTGATAACCAACTGACTTTTTTTCAAAAAAGGTACCAATTTCAGAAACTTTGTAACACCAATGCCATCCCGTATGTTCAGCGTGAGCTTCAACATTGAATATGTGCTCCATAAAGTTGAACTTTTCACAGTTTTTGATTTTTCCATTAAATAAGCCAAAACAACATTCTCTGACACCGTTTTCACATTATTTTTATTACACCGCTCTTTAAAGTCATTGTAACACTTATCGTACCGCCGTTTGGACTTTTCTGGTATTAAATTGGACACTGCACAATCTGCAATATTTTTTAACTCCGGGGAAGTAAACGCAACAAAAACGTTGTAATTTTCTTGCGACATTTTTCCAATTTTTCTCAAAATGAATTGTTTTATTTATGTCGTTTCCATAGCGACATGGCGGCATGTAGGCCGACTTTATTTTTTTTACTTGTTCATTTTATAATTACAAATTTTCGGGTTGCACACAAAATGTTGTGTACACCGTGGCTACGAAATCCTGTGACGACCTCGAGATTGTCTTGTCTCGGCCGCAAAGCGGCCTTGACGACAATTTTTCTCTCGGTTCGTCAAAGTAGGATTTCGCAGCCTTGCTATACAAATAACTATCCCGGTCGCCAAGTTCCCTGTCCACGTACCTTTGTGAATGCTGTCCAGCATTTAAGGGATTATGGGACTTTTAGTCCTGTCCCGTCCTGTTGACGAAGAACCTAATGTTAGTTGCCGACGACTTGCATTACGAATTGACGTTTCCAGTTTTACAATTTGGAGAACGCTGCACGAACAGGGATTACATCCTTATCATCTTCAACGCGCCCAACACTTAAAATCAGAAGATCCACCACGTCGAATTGCATTTTGTCAATGGCTTCTTCAATAGGTCGTAATTGACCAGTTTTATCGCCAGCTCGTTCACCGGACTTAAACCCTTGTGACTTTTTTTATGGGGCCATTTAAAACAGATTGTGTATGAGACTCCAGTTGACACCGAGGCAATTCGATAAAATACTGACATGTTGATGAGAACTCAAGCTTCAGTGGCTCTAAGGGCACACAAGAGCGTGCATCGATTACGGAGGGCGTCAATTCGAACATTTAATTTAAAGGTTAGTGCCCTTGATCAAGTGTGGTGCGTAACTTCAATGTCACTCTCAATTACTACGAATAAAGAATTGGTTTTTGCTTGACTATCTAAGTTTTTAAATTCTTTCGCTTTTAATGTACGCACGGACACATTGGCGGGTACTAGAATTTACGATCAAACTAATTAAAATTTTATCTGGGTTTAGAAAGATTTTTCGAAAAAATGGTAAATAGAAAAGTAATTTGTTTTGATGAGTTCTATCACAGTTTAAATTTTCTTAACGCATTTCAATAACATACTGTATAATGGATACTGTCTACGCCGCACTTCTGCCACCCTCCTAGTAGATTCTGGCGGTGATATTACTTCCCTGAAAAGACAAGGAGGATGGAAATCCGATAGTGTAGCAGAGGGATACATCGAACAATCCCTTAAACATAAAGAATATGTAGGAAGAAAAAATTTTCGAGGATGTTTCCGGTTTCGTTGTTTGTGTTAGTGCTTGTTCACAATGGACATAAGCCAAAGAACTACATAACAAATTCGTAGTTCATTAAGATGAACAAATGGAAGCAAATGTAAGTGTTCACAATGCGCCTACATAATTGTAATGTTTATGTCATCCTTATGCATCTCTTATCGTACGTAAGAAATAATGGCGACGGTGCTGAATCCAAAGCACTGACAGAATTGTTGTCTTCGAGGTTGATCATTTGGAAGTAGTTCATGAACTAGTTGTAAACGATAAGGATGTAAATGAAGATCGTGAATACGCTGACAAGTGCTATAGAGCACAGATTGACTTGTTGTAAATGGCGTTTTGAAGTATTTTGCTGTTCCTCAATTACTTGTACCGTTTCAATGTTTTCCTCATTTCTCATCTTTGATCCCCCACTACCTTATTTACGTCCTACACTTCTAGTTTTCCTATATAAGTAAAACAATGTACTTTTTCTTTTCTGGTGAGTGTCTCAAAATGCACGAACTTTCCTGGAAATCTTCAAAAGCATTACGTGTGAATTAAACCCACTGCCCATCAATTTTTACGCCGTTTCTAAAATAAATTTCCAACATGCAGCGATTTTGGTGGTTTGTGAAGGCCATAACGTCCAATAATTACAAAAATAACCTATAAAATTCATAATCATAAATCTGAATTTAAATCTGTTACAACTGACGTAAGCTACGACATTCCCGTCATATCTATTTATGTCTTTTATGGCTTACGTTTTTTGAATCACTGCATCATCTCTTCGCAATAAAGTACATTCAAATTTTGATGTATATTTTGACGTTAAAGTACTGCCTTCTTTTTTTTTGTAGAGCGGCACTTCGAATTTTACAAGGGTATTGGAAAGGTAACTAGATGTAAATCATTTTATTCCACACTGTAGTGTGAAATTTAAAAAAGGTTGTTATAGCAATTTGTCAATAAATAGTGAAAAAAGCGTGATTGAACCGTACTGACCAATTTCTCAAATCTGATTGGCCGAGAGAATGCGAGTTGAATTGTCAGTTATAACTTATAATAACACGAGTAGTCAAAGATTGTCGTATATTTTTGACCTGGTATCACAAATGGTCATTCGCTTTGTGAACACCATGAGTGCGCAGCACGAAAATAAAAATATTCTACTTCTTTGACTATAGTATTGCCGTTATAACTTTTTATCTGCTACGCCCACATAAATTGACCAATGAGAATCAAAGCCAGATTCAATGTGTATAATTTTTCATCAATTTGCAACGTAAAAAACTTAAGGTTAGAATTTTGCTGTTAAGTCCACAATTATTGTTTTAGGTTTTAAAAAATAAAATGTCATTAGACAATTCGAATGTCAGATTTTTTTTCTGTGTAAATAAGATCGTCTTAACATATTTGATTGGTAACTAAGAAAATGTAATGGGCGGAGAAGATGAAATGTTACGTTTTACGTTGTCCTTAGTATACGAATTGAATTCAACACACTATTCAATGAACCAAATCAATGGTTAAAATAAAATAAAAGCTAGTTCGTAAATCTGCAAAAAAAACCTGCCGAAAAATACACGGAAGTTACGAAAGTCGGTATGGCGTCCGTTTTCTCAGTTGTAGGAAGAAAAAGGCTAAAATATTCACTGCAACCACTAGTAGAATACCCAGTTATATTTTCACTAGTGGAATATTCGCTGGAATTTGCTGTTGCTAGGCTACGAAAGTAAATATCTGCTATTTTATTGGTTAATATTTGAAAAATGACAGGTGAATTGAATATTCCTTTAAAAAAGTGGGTTCGTGTCACCTTGTATACACAACTGCCAAAGTTGTACTGTGTTCTAGTGGTGAAATCTTCTTTTTGTTGTGTGATAAATGGTGAAAGGGGAAGTTTTAATAGGCTTTGGCATTTTAGTCGGTTTTTATTCTGCAATTCTTGCTTTTTTAACCGATGGAAAACGTAAACGGTGAATTATTAATCAATTTGGTCCGGTCGCAGCCGTATTTATTTAACAAAACTGATAAGCGGTACAAGGATATTAGGATCAAGGAAAATGTGCCTCGTTATTTTTCGAATTCTTGGGTCGGCGGTTGGCAATTGTTGCCGGTAGCTCAGTCTTGGGCGGGGTAAGGGAGCGAATCAGCCAGACCCGAAAGACGAGAGAGTAAGGGCGCCAGGATCCTCCGGCACTTCGGGAGTATCCGGATCCAATGATACTCCGGGGCCGATACCCGAAATGAAACACACGTGTCCCAGTTAACCAATTTAATTAAGTTGTATTCCCTGGTACAATGAAATATTTACAATAATAAGTGAAATTAGAAAATAATTTGTATAATTTATTTTTGGTGAAAAATTAAATTACTGTTCGATGTGGCCAAAGCCAAATATAATCGCAGCAAACAAAAAAAATTTAGTGAACGGTCCTGACCGGTAACGCACAAAATAAATATAAACTAAAAATGAAATTCCCGCGAGCCGCCGCCGATACTTGTACAAGCTCGGTGCGACCGCAAAACAAACGGTATCGAATCAAAGCGCAACTCTAAAGTTACCGGCGTCGGATTTACAAATAATATTATAAAAAAAGTTTGAATTCTAATTACACATATGACAAAATACGCGACACAAGAAGAGAAAGACGGTAAAACAAAAGAAGGGACGTTATCTCCCTGCCGAAAAACTGCTGCGGCCTCGAGAGATGAAGATACCCGACACGAGCAAAATGGAGGCTCGGTTCCTGAAGGTGAATATTCGGGAACGATCTAACCTGAGCCTTCTGCGTCGTTCTTCGGCGTCCTGCGGGGTTTCGCTGCTCGGCGGTCCTGCCGCTGTTGAGGCCGCTGCTGACTCCGGTAGAGATGAAGGAAAGAAGAATAAAAGGGGACTCGACGGATCCGCTTGAACGGGTCCGACAAAAGGTCCTCGTAACAGATCCGCTTAAAAGACCCTTTCATAGAAAGAAGAGAACGCCATTAGGTAACGTACGACGGGAAAACTGTGACTTACTCAATCGGCGTGAGGTCTTTTTTTGGGGCGACGAAAAGCTAAAAAAAAGTCCGTGACTCCCAAGATCCGGAAAATCCGACAGAGTTGGGGTTCCAAAAGGTACGCTATCCAGCACGAAACGGAGAACCACGCAACTCTTCTGACGGGCACAGGAGACTTCGCGAAAATCCCGAAAATCGGTGCGATGCACAAAAAACGCTGCCACGAAGTTCACCCAGTCACGGTACTTTTACGAAAGAGGAATAGTGGCATCCAAATGCGAACTTATCGCCTTGCCCAAAAAAGTCTAACCAGTCTCGGTGAAGGAAAACAGACCTTAACAGCTGTCGACAGAAGGAACATCGAGAACCGACAGGTGCGTGCGTGCTCGAATTTTTGACGCGCGACAGTGGGACCGAAATAGGTTAGAAAAATCAAAACAAAGGGGGCCAAAATGCCTACGCCGTCGTCTCCAGGTGTTTCGGGAAATGAAGAGAGTAGGATTGAGAGGTCCGTGAAGAAAGGAAAAAAAATGTCTAGGGACGAGAAGGTGAAGGGAATTTATGGAGTTGGTCTTAAAAAAGGGAAAGGTAAGTTAACGGTACATTCAGAAGACCTACTCAACTCCGATAAACTCTAGGCCGTGAAGAAAGAAGAAGATAGGAAAGAGCGAAATTTTTCTGGCGTAGGGCCAAGGTTCGCGACCTGACAAACCCGACGGTATGTAGCTACCGTCCCGCTGAAATTGTGAGGCTAAGGGCACGATTCCAGCTGCCTCTTCAGCTGGGGCCAAACGAAAAGAAATGGAAGAAAAGCCGACAAGGAAAACCAAAAGAGAAGGCAAGGTAGAAAGGATTAACGACAACGACAAGCGAACGGGAGGATGAGGGATCGGGAAGGAAAAAGACACAAACAAAACGGTCGCGGTAACATGGGATTACTCTCGGCCTAATTGTGAGCGAGAGTTTACTGAATTCGTTACTTTTAAGGTTACTTTCGAGGTGTTCGAGTAACGATGGTGCATCCCCAAGCATTAGTGGAACCCATGGGCCTTCCACTCCGGCCAAATCCGCAATAAAACGAAAAACGAACGGAACGGAATTTTCGAATCGTGACAAATGCTTGGGAAGAAATTGGGCAAACGTTGCTTGTAACAGGTTTTACATTTACCAAATTATTTACCTGTACAAACAAGCTTATTATGATTCTTTGATCTTGTAGATACTGAATGTGAACGGGTTTGAAAAAGCATCAGGCATAGGTCTAGCCGCGAAAGGAAAAAAGCAAAAAGCGAGTAGAGCGGTACTGGTCCCAAAAATGTTACTAAATGGGCATGGTACGATGACCTAACATGTTTGGATGAATGCATCCAAGAAAGAAGGTACACGTTTTTAAAATCTTACACATTTTTACAATTTATATTAAACCATTATCCTTTATAAGAACTTCCATCACCTACATAAAAAGAAGTGCAGATGGGGGAAAATCGACATGTTTGGAAATGGCTAGCCCCGGACCTGTAAGCATCCAACAGTTTAGTGAACACGACAATTCCGCTGATGAATTCTCAGCAGAAGGTAAGATATAATAATTCTTGAACTAACTAACTTCAAAATGACATTTCGCAAACGCAACAGTTAACCGCGAACGTCGATTTTCGCGCACTAGTGCTTCAAAATCATCCAAAAACATTGGCCTTCTTGAGCATTCTGAAAATAATTTGACTTGATAATAATAAAATCTGTTTCACAAAACGTCATTTCTTCAATTTGGATGTTAAAAATTTCGAAAGAATGAAAATAAATCGCTATTAATTCGATTGACACTTCGGCAAGCGCCATCTATTCACTAAATTCGAAACTATTGGGTAATAATTTTAAAATGCTAATGTTCGTTTCAAAAAATATTGTACAAACCTCGATGCGTGAAGACGTATTCGGCACATTCGCGCAAATGAAGCACTCCCCCCTTCGACGCTTGTGCCTCAAATAATGCGCTCATGTGCGAAAAATGTCTTCTCGCCCTCGGTTCGTAAATAACTATTAATAACAAGAAGTTATACACTGTGGAAACTACTTATGGAATAAATTCAGTAATTTCAAAACTAATGATATTTGTCGAAAACGCTGAAACAGGTCAATTTTTATTTATGATAATGCTTATTTTAAGTAGCTTCACTTGTTCATGACGTCATCCATTTTTGAGATATGACGTCACACTCATTTTTTTTAAAAGACAACTCCCACTTTTTTCTTCTCTTTCTGATAGACCTTTATACTAGCTAAACGATGAATGAAAAAAATTGGTACTTTACATAACAACTTTTTTGAGAAAATGACAAATTTTACTTCAAAAAATTCAATTTAATTTTTAACGTAATAGTAGTTTATTTAATAGAGTTTTCGCGTTACGTTCCGTTAAAATAACCGGTACGCTATTCGCGAGAAATTACCGTATATTGTACCGCTTATTGTAATAATGAATCGGTTACGCTATTGCCTAGCAACACCGGCGTTAGCGTACACTGTTATCTGAAAAACGTAACGTAAATTGGGCGTTTTTTGGCACGAGTGGGCCATTTTAAAACGCGAGTGAAACGAGTGTTTTAAAGGCCCACGAGTGCCAAAAAGAGCCCAATTTACACACGAACGAATTGAATACAACGTTTCTTTGTTCGACGAGCCCCTCAAAGGTTCCAAATCACTTAAAATCTTTAAAATTAGCTTGACGTTTCGTTTTGACAAGTTGTGACATTTATCAAAATCCGTTCACATAGGAGAAAATTCTAAAATTCTGACAGTGTCGAACAAAAAAAAATCTTTTGTATGGGTATTATTTAAAATAGAAGATTTATTTTAATATACCAAACAATTTAGAAGATTTACGCTAGAGAATTTGCGCTGAAATGAAACAAATCAGCCCTGACATTATTGAGTGCAGTGTACAAAGTGTCGGTGAGTGCCAAATAGTTGGCGGGGGACAATTTCAACATTTGCGTTACATTTTATTGTTAACCTTAGATCTTTGTTTGCTTTTTTTAAGGTCAATTAAAATTTTTGCATTAAAAATTAAACTAAATGTTTGAAGTAAAATTTGTCTTTTTCTCAAAAAAATTGTTATGTAAGGTACCAATGTTTTTCATTCACCGTTTAGGTAATAAGAAGGTCTATCAGAAACAGAAGAAAAAAGTGAGGGTTGTCATTTAAAAAAATTGGTGATGACGTCAACTCAAAAATGGATGATGTCATGAAGAAGTGAAGTAACTTAAAATAAGCATTATGATATGAGAAATAAAAATTGACCTGTTTCAGTGATTTCGACAATTGTCATTACTCATTAGTTTTGAAATTACTGAATTTATTCCACAAGTAGTTTCCACACTGTATACCTATTGGTTCTTCAAAATTCTTATTAAACTACGGTCATTGTATTGCTTATATTGGGTGATTCAAAATGATTGTGGATAAGTATGGCAACTATGTATGAAAATATATGTGGCAACTGTGTAGGTAGAATAGATTTAACATTTCTTTGACAGTTCATAGTCGCGCAATTTTGAAAACTGTCAAGTCAACGTGCAATGATATAAAAATATCAAAAGCACGCTTATGAAATGCCATACATATGTCAACTCTAACCCACCCACACAATTGCCACTGTACATAGTACACTTCGTACATAGTTGCCATACTTATCCACAATCATTTTGAATCACCCAATAGATTCTATGGAGATAGATGAAACACAGGGAAGTTGTAGTTGTAGTTGATTGGCAAAAAATGTAAACGAAGCATTAACATCAGGTGAACATTGACGATCATTTCAAATTATTGACTTTTTTCTTGTAAAAAATAAGGCATCTTCCACCCCTCAAAAATTTAGAATAGCCTCCCTTGCTTCTGAAGGATTGTATATTGGCCAAATTGCAGAAAGATTGGGTACAGCAAAAAGTACTCTTATATGTTGTCAAAAAGTGACGAAGAACGGGCCTAGTAGAACGTTGCAGACCAGAAGCAGGCAGACACAGGCTATCTACACTTGACGACTTTGCTTTGATTGAGACCTCTGTTGAGACGATACAAAACAGCCCCTTCACAACAGCTAAAAGTCTTAGGTGGGACACCCTGTATAAATAGATGTCGTCTTTTAAAAATAAAAAATTTCTGTGGCTGCAAAAAACCTTTGTGCCTCCATGACGACAGCTTTAGAGACTATTGTGAATTGCAGGCAGATATCATCTGAAGCATTAGAAACTGCATATTTTATTAAAGATGTTAACGATTTATTTGATAGCTTTAATTCGACTGGAATGACGCTTGAGATGTACCTTAACTTCAAATTCTACCCATTGAAACTTTTATGAACAAATTAAATGCAAAATTAGAAGTTGGAAATTTTATAGTGAAGAAACAGGGCTAACCAAAGAGGATACACCATGGGTGGCTTAACAAGCCGTAAAATATGTCTGGGAAATTTGTAAAGCGAGTTTAAAATCTTTAAGAACAAGAATGTTAAACCAAGACCCAATAGAAAATGTATTTGCCGTAATCACATAATATGAGGCTGGCAATATGAAACCACATTATCTTCAGTTTATTTTCGGTTTGAAAACGACCGTTCTAAACAAAAGTTGCCCTTAAAATTGCAAAAAGGATGAAGGTAGAATCTTGGAAAATGTATGAGACTTTTTTCACAAAATTCAATATTACCACAGTCTATAGTCGTTTTCAATGACATCAGTGCTGTCAGTGTCATTTTTAATATATGTAGCAGATTGTACACAAATTCATAACCAGTATTCAGAGTATAAGCGAATCTAGTTAAAAAAATGTCAAACAAGAAATTGAGGTTATGGTAAAAGAAAAGTTATATTCAGTGAAATATCAACAACAAGACCTCAATCTTCAACATGACGTAAAAAAACATGGTTAAACTACAAGAAATGAATTGACAAATTTTCAAGTTCCTATTTTTAATGAAAATAATGCTTTTATAGCAAATTTTGATTATTTATCAGTCATTGACTTATGTGTGTAGTTTTTAAATCAATAAATTAAAAAAGAAAGTCAATTGTGATGATTGCATTAATAATTTAACAAAAAAAAAAAGTTTAGATCAACGGCACAACAAGGTGATTCTGAAATAAGTTTGGACAAAAAACCGGTAATTGGTGATAATGAGAAAAAGTTATAGACAAAAAAATTTTCTTATAAAAGTTTTTTCGTTTTCGAGATACAAAGGATTGAAAAGTTGGTTAAAATTGCTAGTAAGCTGCTGAGTTAAAGGTGATTACCTGATTTTCTTGGTAGTTTAGCAACAACAACAATGAAAGGTAAAAGGTGCCCGTCAGTCACAAACCCCTCGCGATCATTTCCATAGAAACATTTAAATAAAGCAGTGTGCTTTATTGTGGAGTTGATGTAACAATGGTTGCCAATAAAATGAACAAATTCGGACAAATTTTCCCTATTCATAGGCGTTGAAAATACAAGAAAATAGGGTAATTTCCATCCTTTTGAGTTCACTTCTAAAAGTCATTTACGCAGAATTAATTTGTGTGAAGGATACTTCACATTTTTTTCCAAACTTATTTCAGAATCACCCTGTATATATAGGGTGCTATTCACTGACAATTTTTTACTAATCCTATGGTCGCTACTATAGTTTGTCCAGCGAGAGATTGGTTGACATAAAAATCACTAAATTGTATGTAGAGGAAGTAGCACTTAGCGCACGTAAAATTTGAATTATATCCTTCAAGCAGTAACATTTTTGCCCGGGAATTATGCTCTAATTAATGTATTCTACTGCATTTTGTAATGTTGGGTTAATTTAATTCAATTTAAAATCTCCCAATCTCTCTTAATTTTTTATTATACCTGAATCATAATCCGTGTTTTTGACACTAAAATGCGTGCGAAAAAGGGCCTCTAAAACACTAAAGTTTTAAGGGTTTCTTAGGTAACAATGAATTCACCTACATTTTGAACAATGATAAATAGACCTTTATACAGGGTCTATCAGAACTGGCGGACCAAAATAATACGGTGAAATCATCATCTTCTGGGAATCATAGGAAAAATATTTTTAAAAATCCATCCTCATTGGATTTTAAAATAAGAACGTTTTTAATTGACCAATCGCGTGTAGCTATAAAATTACCTTAAGCAATTATATTAGTAACTATCGAAACAAATTTGATTGTTGCAAAGGCATAATAATTGAATTTTATGTCATAATAAATTATTTCTGACAATTACAAAAGTCATTAAAAACGCTTAATGTTTACTTCTTCAGAATATTTTGATATGCTTGTCTTATATGGACAGTGTGATGAGAGTGCCACAATTGCTGCTCAGGAGTACGCAGTTCGTTTTCCCAATAGGGAACATCCTAGCAGAAATACTAGAACCTGAAAAATACTATAACCTAAAAACGTCCGTCATTGCACAAACAATGCAGATACCCAACAATGCATATGCATCATTTGAAATGCATCCATAGTTACAAATAAAGCAGGAAAACTAATTTATAGGTAACTTAACATCAACAACAGGATTGGTCAGTTTAAATTGCTTCTTTTCCTAATCAGTAATCACTATTTAAGATGAATTTTCTCTATTAAATTTTTACGTGTTGCCAACTGAAGCGCATTAATCAGGGCTCTCTCGATTTTTTTTTAATTTTCGATCGCACGGTATCTGCAACAAAGTTTAATTTTAGGCTGAGCCATCGTCCTGGATATTATCTTTGGCTTCATAACATTTTTGGCATGTATCACAAGTTTTGCACATTTTGAACATTTTTCCTATTATTCCCAGAAGATGATGAATTCACCGTATTATTTTGGTGCGCCAGTTCTGATAGATCCTGTATAAAATTTATAATAGTAACGAAACAACAACAATTGACCATTTCTATATCAACGATTCATAATGACACAGATTACTTCGGAAAAGGAATTTCAATTTACTTTTTCTGTTATAATTTTCAGATTTTAGTGCAGGTATAATAAAAAATAGCGTATGATACAAGTTTATAAGGACCTTTAAAGCCCTTGCGACGTTAAAAGCACTCCGCTAAGTGTCGTGCTCTTAAACTCGTCGCGCATGCTTTAAAGGCTTTCTTATAAACTCGTATCATAATATACTATTATTCACAATCGGTTAGTAACGTACAGCTTTTCGAACCCCTTAAAGGTTGGAAAGTGAGCGATTAACCGCGTACAATTCAACCGGTCAATAATAGTGAAAAAAGGAGTCAGTAATGAGTCGTAATCGGTTAGTAATAAAACCCATAACTGACCTGTGAGGGCGCTACTTCCACACCAATTGTGAAGATCTCTGTACGTTTTTTTGGGATCGTAATTTACTTTTCTCAGGTAAGACATTGAGTGTTAATTTGTGTGCCGATTCTTTTGTTTGTTAAAAAATCTGAGCAAATGTCAATTTGGTTTGACTTTTGTGAACTAAAATTTAATACAATCTCAATCGTGTGCGCCTACTAAGTTTTAACATTTTGCCGGTCGCAAATGAGTTCCTCCAGGCGGTCAAATTTTTGCAGTTCTCAACCTTTTTGATCCTTATCGGCAAACGAATTCCTCCAAGTACCTGTAATCGGATTAGAGACCGGCGGCGGCGGTCCATCGGGACTGGCCATTAGCCACCAGTTAAAATTCAGTGAAATGTTTAATTTTTTCCAAGATTTTCAATAAGGTAGGTACCCCTACCCACCCCACTTAAAATTAAGGGTAAGTATACAAATACTTAGTATCAATTTTTCTGGTGACAAGTTAACATTTTGTCTCTGAGTACAATGAATGATCAAAAAGTTATTAACAGTGAAAAAACAATTGATTATTAATTGTGCAATTTTTTTAAAGCTGGTGTGATGCAATATGGAAAAACACGCTATGCGAAAGCAGTTTCGTATTATAATAAAATTTAATTTGTATATTCAATAAACATATTTGAAGGGGCATGGGTCACTTGCGCGCCGCGGTCAAAAAAATCTACGGGTGGGCTTAATCCTACAGGACAGTGGCGCGCCAAGTAGTAATAGGCTTTTGGTCAGTAGCGCGCGGCGGTCAGTTTACCTGCGAATCGCACCTAGGTAACAGATTTATATAAAACACTGAAATGGGGAAATATTTATATTATTTCTTGCTATATTGGTAACAAACACTTTTTGCAAAATCAAATCGGTAGATAGCATTATTCTTACATGTAGAACTTAATTAAATTGGTTACATACTTGTAACGCTTCCTATACATATTTCGAATTCTATTTATTGTATTTATCCACCCCCTCTAGATTTTCTCAAATTTCAGAATTCCACAAAACAACCCGACTTTACCTACAGATTTTACTAAGAATAGCAAGATGAAAAGAAACATGTGCAATGCAAAGGGCAATAAGTAGTCCTACCTGTTTAACGGTATAGCTGTATTTTATTATCTTAATCCCTCATTTGCGCGCAAGTGTCCTGTACCTTTTGGGGCCGTCAAACTTCTAGCAAACATTTTGTGTTTCATTTTCGTGTAATTAGCCCGTCTCTGATAATCCTCTACATTTCGCTACCTGACCTGACATCGGGCATGGGTCACTTGCGCGCCGCGGTCAGAAAAATCTACGGGTGGGCTTAATCCTACAGAGCAGTTGCGCGCCAAGTAACGGGTGACTATTAAAATTTTCACTTAAGGTTGGCTATGGATCATTCTTTGTTTTCCGTTGCACCTTAGACACTGACATGTTTGACATTTCAATAAATGTTTTTTCTCTTAATTTGGTTATGTTTCAATTGTACTGACTGACATTTGTCGTTCGTTCTTGCGTGTGTCTAAAGTAACAGAAAAAATAAAAACTCGTTCAAAGCCAACTCCAAGTGAAAATTTTAATAGTCACCCGTTAGTAATAGACTTTTGGTCAGTAGCGCGCGGCGGTCAGTTTACCTGCGAATCACATCTAGGTGATAGATTTATATAAAACACTGAAATGTTAGGGGAAATATTTATATTATTTCTTGCAATATTGGTAACAAACTCTTTTTACAAAATCAAATCGAGCGATAGCATTATTCTTACATGTAGAACTTAATTAAATTGGTTACATACCTATTTGTAACGCTTCCTATATTTCGAATTTTATTTTTTGTATTTATCCACCCCCTGGAGATTTTCTCAAATTTCAGAATTCCACAAAACAACCCGACTTTACCTACAGATTTTATTAAGAATAGCAAGATGAAAAGAAACATGTGCATTGCAAAGGGCAATAAGTAGTCCTACCTGTTTAACGGTATAGGTGTATTTTATTATCTTAATCCCTCATTTGTGCGCAAGTGTCCTGTACCTTTTGGGGCCATCAAATTTCTAGCAAAGGGCAAACTGACCGCGGCGCGCTACTAACCAACACCCCCTGACATGCACCTTGGTACCTGCATTTAAACGGTTGCACAGCCATCTCTACTTACAAGCCGTGAAGTTAAAATTGGCAACATCGCTTAGTCGCCTTCAAGTGGGTCTACGCGCCAGGCCGCTCAAAGCGCCTTATCTAGTTAATTCGTTTTTTGGTAGGTAATTTTTTTAAATTTCATATAGTAATGTAATGAATAAAGGATGGATAAAAGGGAAACGTATAAAAATTGTAGTTTATTTAGCGAGTTTGCGTGTAAATTGGACCTTCTTTGGCATGAGTGGGCCAGTTTAAAACGCGAGTGAAACGCGTTTTAAAGGGCCACGAGTGCCAAAAAATGCCAAATTTACACACGAGCGAGTTGAATACAACGTTTTTTTGTTCGACTAGCCTCTTAAAGGCTCAAAATTCGATAAAAATCGTTAAAATTAGCTTGACGTTTCATTTTGACAAGTTGTGACATTATCAAAATCCGTTCACACAAGAGAAAATTCTCAAATTCTGACAGTGTCGTACAAAAAACATTATTAAGATTTCAACGATTTTAATACTTAGTACCTACATATTCGCTAATTATTCAAAGTGGTAAGTTTTTTCTTTGTACTAAGTTTTTCATGTCGACAAGCATTATTTTTATTTTTACTATAATTATTTAACACTATATTGCTCATAATTAATGCCGCAAGGACGTATATTTTTTCACATGGTGTTCCACATTCGCATACAACACTAAAATCAACATAAAGGTTATCTGATTTTATACTTTTAATTGCTAATGTGGTTAATACTCGTACTTTTTGATGATTCTTTTTGCTCAAGAATTGTTAAATACTTATACACACGCGACGTTTCCAGATTTCTAACTTCACGGCTTGTAAGTAGAGATGGCTGTGACGGTTGGTTTTTATTTATTTTTTATTATTGTAATGTTGCTTGTTTTATTAAATTTCCTGTGTCTCGAGAACTAGTTCACCTCGAGGTCAAGCCTCTCGGTAAACTATTGTTCTCTCAACAGGAATGGAATACTTTCCGCCTCGGTATGTAATATAAAGGGCCTTCAAATAAATTGATATTTAGAGCAACCTATGGAAATTCAATTGTTTGCAACATTTTTCCAGCGTAGAAAATGACACAAGAAACGTCTGACATTTTAACGAAATAAAATTAGGTTGGAAAATATTTTTAATTTTTGTAGTGCATTCTCCCTATTCCCCCTCCATGGAATAGGACAATATGAAATTGGAAGAAAGCTTACTATCTAACCTCTGGAACTCCGGAGAATAATTGATTACCTACAAAAATGACTTTACACTGTTAACAGAATTAGAATGTCGCCTACGCCTACTCTAAATATATATTTATTTGAAGGCCCGATACTATTAACACAAGCTAGCAGCGATTACCATGTATCTAATTTTTCATTATCAAGGATCGAGTATTAAAGTGTGGTTACATTTAATTCAACGATAGTCAACAAACAACGTTGCCGTTGCTCTACAAATGTCAAAGTGACAAATAAATGCGAAAGTTGGCGATAATTTATTACAATTGGAGATTATTAAGATGGGAGAACACGAAAAACAATTAAGAATATTCAACTGGTCCCAAGAAGAGAAGGACATGCTTATACTTCGCATAAATAAAAGGCTACCTGTGATAGAAAAACGGACAACGGACACGAATAACAACACCCGAAAATTGAGAGCTTGAAAAGAAATCCATGACCAATTCGCAGCAATGTTTAATAATAACAACAGAAATGTAATGTAAGAATGAAGCAGATGGCAAAGAAAAATGTTTCCAAAGTGAAAACCTACAGACAGAAAACAGGCGGCAGACCTCCATTGGAAACAAAGAATGCTGTAACTGAGTTGGATTGGGCTATATCTAATATGATTTCCCATAAATTTGAAAAAGATCAAATCATCTTCGATTCCGATAATACAGTGTTTTCGAAGCTGACGCGGTTCTTTTAACATGTGATAGAATGCGGGGTTCTAAAGAGTTTTAGGCAAAATCACCTTAATAAAATGTATACGGCGATGAAGTTACAATAAGGTTTTTTTTTGAAATTTTTGAAACCGGTCTGCTCAAATTTGCGCTGATTTGTTAGAAATTAGAATTGACAAAAAAAATCAAAAATACTGTCAGAGAATGGGTTATTATTATGGAAATAACGAGCTCACAGATGTATGGACAATGCTAGCAGAATGCAGCTGCGGCGTCCAGAGAATGCGCAGAGCGATTTCCGGAAAGACAACACCCTGAGCCACGTCAGGAAAAGTACTGAACCAAGAACCAGGCTTAGCGCACTCAGCTCAAGGTCGTTGATTTTGTGTAGTTCGTCCCGGTGTCGCATTTGGCGACACTAGTTTATGCACTAGTTGAAGCGCGCATGCGCGTACTGTCTGTCAAACATTTTGTTTGTCAAAATTGCAGTGTTAAGTGTTAACGGTTATTCACGTTCACGTGTCTATTTTTTTCAGTTGTGTGTTTTTAAAATTGGTTTTGTTACACCATGGTTTTTAAGTGCTGCGTTAAAAGTTGTACAAGCACGACAAAGAAAAGTCACTGCAACAGGACGTTGAGTGAAGTGGAATCTTACATCACTGGCTATATTTGCAAACGGATATTTAAAATTATTGGTGTTTGTAAGGAATGCCGACAAATTTTAGTGACATCAGATGAGGACATTGAGGAACACAAATTGATCAAGTTTAGAGATTACACCAAACATTCCCTTATTCGCCCAAGGAATAAATTTGCTACTCTGTTTAATTTGTGTTACCAAGTTGCTTATTTTTATATGCCAAACTTAGTTAATAATGTAAATGACTCCCTTTTAAATTTATTGTATCAACGCATTAATTTGAATATACCCCAGTGTCAAAATAATCATGATTTTGTAGGTATGTTTTATAAACATTTTGCAGTATTGTTTGTACAGGATTATTCTAAATGATTGTAGACGAAGTAGGCCATGCCCATGTTATTACATTTTTGCCGCTTTCATGTGAACTGTCAGTTTTGTCGCTGTCACTGTCATTTTTTAGGTGAAAAGTGCGGTGATGAGATTTTTATTTATTTTTGTTGAATTAACGATTGAATCCAGAAATATTGAGTTGTTTTGCACCCAATTTAACTCCCGTGTGTACTCACTTACTCACATAATTTTCATGTTTTTTTATGTGGAGCGGCAACCATAAATTTTACATTGAGTTTTCACGCCTACTTCGACTACAATCATTTAGAATAACCCTGTATATTGTTGCCAGGAAGCGGGACGCTAGGCACCGACGATTATTTTAAAAAACAAAAAAATTAATAATACGTAACTGTCAATAAAAAAAAACAGCAATTCTTTTGGTTTTGTACCACAAGTTAATTTTCTTTTATATAAATAAATATATATTCCTATCGTGCGTGTGTTCGACTGAATTGGGGAGCAATGGGTCGAAGGAAAACCCGGCAAGTCCATTCTGTTACCGCAAGTCGGCGGCAAACTCCTTCAAATACGGAAAGCATGTGTTCCTGTGACAATATACTTATGTAAAAAATATCAAGCAACTTGTATAGTTGCTTATTTGTTTGTACTATTTCATGTCCAAGTTTTTACTTTTGTATACATTAAATATTTTAGTTTTTTTTTTTTTATAAATTCTAAAACATTTTTTTTTACTGGTACCTCTACATTTTTTACACCACTATTATTGTCTGTATTTTGTAGTTTTTACAATTATTTTAATAACACAACTTATTAGAATGATTACTAAAGGCTTGCAAAGTATAGACAATAATGGTATGGAAGACTAACAAGTACATAAGTAAAAAAAGCATTCGAATATCCCGCTAGACGCGCCATGGCGACACCGGGATCAACTATTCAAGATTGACATGTTGTGTTGAGAGTTGTCTATCTATATAAACTATATAAGTCTATTATCTGTGTACTGAACGCCACACGTCCGATACGCAAATAACAGACTCGGCTGATTATAAAATCTCGGCTTTCGCCTCGATTTTACAATATTCAGCTGCGTCTGTTATTTGCTTCATATCGACCTTATGACGTTAATAACTAGCAAGTGTTCAACTGAAATCAATCAAGTTGGCTTTGACTTTATTTCTTAAAAGACAACAACATCGTAAATTAAGTTGGTTAGACAAAGATAGCAACAAAGATCAAAGCCGATTTGATGAACTTTTCGATTGAACACGTGTTATTTCAAACTTGCAATTGTTTGTATTTTTGAAAGATGAAATGAATATCTTGAGTTTGGGTACAATTAGATCTAATAGAATAGGAAGCTGTCTTCTTGAGACTGATAAGGTTTTGATCAAATCCTGAAGAGGTACTGTTACGATTTAAACCGCCGCGCGCTTTAAAATCTTCGCAAATGTTCTAGAACGTGTTAGAACCCCATCGCACCATTGGAATCGTATCCGTTTCCGCCAAAAACCTCAGCGGAGAACGGGAGAGGGGCGAAACTTATAAATAGAGGGAACCAGCGACGAGGAGGGCAGTTCCGACCTTTTGTTTAGAGGCTTTTACGGGTGTCTCCACCAGTAGGTGCTGGTGTAGTGTCGTGGTGGAGTCGACGAGGGCTGGCTGGAGCGACGATTCTTCAGGAACTCCAGAACCAAGCGCGAACTGCGGATCAGCGGCCCCACCGCGTAAGGTTCTTCAGAACTGAACGCCGAAGAGCGGATCTACATCCACATCGGCGTCTACTAACCGACGTCGTCCCCGAGGCTCACCTGGAGGAACCTACACTTCAGCCGCCACCGGATCCAGGTCCCGGAGGAACGGTGAAATTCATTTGCATATAGGTATCATTGAGGGCCGTCGCTTCAAAATCTTTCATTCCTTGTTGTTATCATTATTACTGACCGAGCGGCGTGCAAAAATTATATTCCTTCTAGTACATTTTATCATGAACTGCGCGGCTGATGTAATTTCGTTTCACTATTCAATTATTATTAATCACGGGATTGGGAGCATTGTTATGGTAGAATCTCATAATTTTTTATTCATTACATTTCTTATCTCATTGTCATCGACCTTGCCTGATAGTGAGCATAGGCGCTCACCAACGACTTTTTACTGAACCTTTGAAGTCGGTGAAAGGTGCAATAAAGAACAGAAATGGAAAATGGATGTACTATCGAGTTCATGAAAAACTAGTACAGCAAAATTTTGTTGGGAGTAAATTGAGCTACATGAAAATGTCAAATATAAACGTCTGTCATTATGACAGTTCGAATTATTGCCGTGCCAATAGGTAGACCAACCACCACAAACGTATTTAGGTTATCTACTTGACATGTTGGACATTAGCGTAGCCAACGTTAAATGAACTAGCCGTGCTCAAGTAAATTTGGCAACAATGCCCGCAGACCTAGGACCGAGTCAGTTTATGCAGTATACAGTGATCTTAACGTTTTAACTTCAGAAAACTGTGTTTATTTCCAAAATTTTAAGGTACCAAGTTGTTTAAAAGTTGAAGGGAATTTAGTATAGAGTTTGTGAAATAAATTGTGGCATTTTCTTCTGGAATTAAAGCCGTCAACTTGGTGGAAGTTAAACCGAGACAAACCTAACCTAACTTTTGTGTGTTAAACGAAATATCGTTGGTTCGAACTTGTAACAGGTATTTAAAATTTAAATATTTTTCAAACATGCCTAGTAGGTGTTTGTGTAACAGGATGTAAAAGTAATTACGACTCGTCTTTAAGAAATGCACAAAACAATCGCGGTGTAAGTGTTTTCAAATTTCCCAAAAATGTAGAGCGCAAACAAGCATGGTTAAAAGCAATCCCTTGAAAAAACTTCAGCTTCAAGTGTCAATTACATTTTAGTTCTGATGATATGATTTTATATGATAAACATTTGCAACCTGATGGAAGCTGCCTACAATTGCTTTTAAAAAGCCCCAGACTAAAAGATGCGGCTGTTCCTAGCGTGTTTCCAAATTTAGCGTCTTATCTATCAAAGCTAGCAATTAAAGAGAGAACTGATCCAGAGTTTAGGCGTGAAACAATTTCTAAAAGGCAAAACGATGAAGTAGAGAATTTTATGAAAGCAGATATAATAAACAATTTTAATGATTTAATAACAACATTTTCAATTGAACTTACTTTGATTGGCTGGGAACATAAAATTGTTGAATTTGGTAAGTATATATTTTTTACATTGAATTTTAATAATTCTTTAAATATTGAGACAAAAATTTATATTAATGAATGTCTTCAAGTAAAAGTTTTTATAAAAGGAGAAGAATTAACTCCACAAGTTATTTAGTCACTTGTTACGAAAAACGCATCTTGCACTCTACCTCTACGGTGATGAGGAAAAGTATGTAGCACAGCACCTTTGTTATAAATATCTATTCTGTCTCCCCCTTCTGATTTTGTTACGAGCCGCTACTGCTGGACAGTGTAAAATTAGATATCATCAATTCTTCACTCCATGGGGGTAAGATGGGAATTGTTGTAATACTAATAATCATCTAATAAACAATTTCAATTTATTGAGAACGTGTAAAAACGCGCCTTTTTGTTTGTTAGGCGTTCAATGTTCGGCGGTTCACCCGGTCCGCCAGTCTGAACGATTGCGACGTTGCCTTTTTCTCAGCACGGCTAGTTATTTAACGTTGGCTACGACATTAGTAACCAGTTAACATAGGCCCAGTTGTATAAAGCTTAGTTAACATCGTGTCAGCTAACAACGCGTCAAGTCGGAAATCCGCCCATTTGATTGGCTGATTCAAATAAAATGTTAAATATCCTTCAATCAGACAACAATTATAACGGTTGACTATTAAAATTTTCACTTGGAGTTGGCTTTGAACGAGTTTTTATTTTCTTTGTTACTTTAGAGTCTTTAGACGCACGCAAGAACGAACGACAAATGTCAGTCAGTACAATTGAAACATAACCTATAATGTTAATCATAATGTCAAACTTGTCAGTGTCTAAGGTGCAACGGAAAACAAAGAATGATCCATAGCCAACCTAAGTGAAAATTTTAATAATCACCCGTTATTAACTTTAACAACGACTTGACATCGCTTTATACAACCGGGCCATAAAGTACGTAGAAACGTTACACTACATTTTTGAAAAGTTGACATAACTACGACGTTTTGCTGTCCAAATTTTTCACGAATTCGATAGTACCTTGTTCTTCAAGAATACATACTCTCATATAATAAGCATAATGAGAGGTGTGGATAAGGCAAATGCTTTGATGAGGCAGTATAGGAGTCCTAGCAAAGCTAGAAGATGGTATTTCCCCCTGTTCACCTACATGCTGGAGATCTGTGTTGTACGACTAAATGGGTGGCTGCTATACCGGAATGATTGCAAAGCTAACAACATAAACAAGAAACATATGCCCCTGAAAACATTTAGGATGGAGGTAGCTAAATCTTTAGCGCAAACTGCTAAAGGAAGACCAAGCGCAGAAAGCCAGAAGACACTCGAAAAGATACGACATCCTGTGGCTCAAAGGCCAGACGATCTGTCACGAAAGGACACCACTGGACATTGACCCGTCTATTTCTGAAGGGGAAGATGCAGGTATTGCAAAACGGAAACCAGTCGTCTGGGATGTCATAAATGCAACGCCAGATTGTGCATTACCTCCGAAAATAGTTATTTAGACAACGTGTGTTAGAAGTACCGTGCCTTCAAATAAATTCGGAATTAGAGTAGGCTGTGATTTATATCTTTTGTCTATTAACGGTTGGTAATAGACATTTAAACACGTGTATTGTGCTGTCCAAGGTCACTGCTGTGTCTTTAAAAATTCCATGTTACCAACTTCATAATAAAATCAGAGCCAACTCTAATTCCGAATTTATTTGAAGGCACGGTATAACTTTTTTTCACAAGTGTGGAAGTTTATTAAACGAGCCGTAGGCGAGTTGAATAATTCACACGCATGAAAAAAAAAGCACGCTAACACCAGTCGTTTATATATTTTTTGTTTTAAATTCCACTAAATCAAAACCTATTTTTACTGTAATTTTATGTGCTTCCATTTTGGTCAAGTGCGGTGGCCAGTTGTGGTAACTAAGGAAACATTATATGTTTATTGAAATTTTCTTTTTTATGTCACTCTCAATAAAAGTGAAAATGAGTGATTCAGATGAAGATTCTGAAATTATTGAAGCGGCAAATGCCGCAATTGCCGGGCTTCTACCTCAAAAAACGAAAGAAGTGTATGAACACACCTACCGCATCTTTTCGAAATGGTGTAAAGGAAAAAGTGTCCAGGAAAAGTGAATGAAAATATCCTACTTGCATACTTCGTCGAAAAATCAGAACCGAAAATCTCCAACATTATGGTCCACCTACTCGATGTTAAAAGCCACTATTAATGTAAAACACAACATCCATATCAGCAAATTTAATAAACTTGTGTCATTTTTAAAACGGATGTCTGACAATTATAAACCAAAAAATCCAAAACGTTTACAAGTGATGAGGTCAACAAATTCTTTACAGCGTGTTCCAAAATTGGCGCACTAATTACTTACATACTACCTTATCGAGGATGTTTAAATGTACACGAGAAAAATATGGAAAAAATTCTTCAGACTTTTTCAAATCGGGGAGGGTTACCTAAATGTAAATAAAGTTGGCATAGTTGCTAAATAAAGTTGGCATAGTTGCTGTAGGTATTATCGATTCACGATGAATGTGGATAACGGGTGGCTATGACATTTGGTAACATTGTTGGTAGTAGCTACAAAACAAATAAAATTCCCTAATAGCAATTGATAGCTTTCGTGTTAGGTTAGGTTGATTTCAATTAAGGTTAAATTATGTGACGGAAACGGTAACATCGTTGCCAGCTTGAACGTATTTCGAGTTGAATCATAATTTGAGTATGAATGCCTCTAAAATTCGAATTTGAATATTTATAAAAATAAATGTGCAAAGTTGATTAATGCTATATGTATTACGAGGGCAGTTCATCAATTATTGTCCCTAACATAGAAGCCGTTGTCTGACAGATGAAAAGTTGTGTTCCTCGGAACTGTCATTTATTAACATTAACGTACGACAAGTTACGTTTATCTGTGTATTTCTGTTTAAAAACTGTTAAATTAATTTCGTCGTGGTGTTTGCGATTTTTTAAAAATTGAAACAAGAGCTGTGATAAAGCACTTCTGTAAAAAGGACTTTTCGTTCCAAAATATTTATAAGGAACCGTTGGAAATGTTAGGTGACTGACTCTACGCCTTCGTATCAAGTTGTTAAGAACTGGTCCCGAGATTTCAAATTGGGAAGAGAGTCTTGTGAACAGCTACCAGGTGCTGGTGCTCCGAAAACATCCGTTACGAAAGAAAATATTGATTTAGCCCATGCTGTGGTTCTTACTGATCGAAGAGTTACTGTCAGATTTATAGTGGAAAATGTGGCCTTTCCTTAGGTACGGTGGAAAAAATTTTGCACGATGGATTGGGACTCAAAAAAATCTCGGCAGGTTGGGTACCAAAAACTTTAACGGCGCGTCCTCGTTGAGACCATTTTGGCGGTAATTAATAAAGACCCAAATAAATTTTTGAAAAATGTTTTCTTGGTAAATGAAATTTGAGTCCATCACTATGATCCAGTGTGAAAACGCCAAAGTATGGAATGGAGGCACGAAGGCTCACTGCCCCCTCGAACATTTCGCGTCCCCACCTCAGCCAGCAAGATAATGGGAAACAGTTTTTTGTGATTTTGAAGAAGTATTTCCTTTTGATTATTTACCACGTAGGCACACCATGCCTGGTGAATATTATGCAAAATTAATACCAAAAGTTCGCAAGGCATAAAAGAAAAAAGACGAGGAAAATTGAGACGCGGCGTTCTGTTCCAACAAGACAACGTTCCTGCACACAAAAGCTGTGTTTCGATAGCTGTTATTCACAACAGAGGTTTTGAAATTTTCCAATAGCCTTCCTATTCTCCTGATTTAGCCCCTTACTGACTACTTCCTATTCTCAAAATTAAAAGAACGTCTTCGAGGAACCCATTTTTCTGATGCTAAGAGGTGATGACTTTGGTGAATGAGCAACAAGACAAAGATTTTTTCCATAGTCCTTCAGGGGACTATGTTAAAAAATACAATAATTTCAAATTTCTCAGTTGTATGCTTCTATGTTAAGGACAATAACTGATGAACTGCCCTCGTATATGGTACTAATAGAAAACTTCTATCCAGAATTTTTTAATCTAATTAAATTAAACAACGTAGTTCAAATTTGGATGCCGGAACAATCATGTCAAATTTCTGGCAGGAAAAAATATACTGCCCCAAAAACGTTAAGGATATTCTCGATATGTGAATGATAACGCTCGTCTGCACAGGATACGATTGGTTTTGGAAACTTTAGATTTGCAGGCAATTCAACATTTTCAGCTACCTGCACGATCTCCGGACTTCAACCCCATTGAACCCGCCTGAGACCTTGGAAACACTCTCGCAGACTATTTGCCTTATCCAGAGAATATTCGGGAATTGAGTGACTTGTTTCCTATTTTGTGGCAAGAGATCCCCCAGGAAGAGATTGACAACTTAATTCGTCGTTGTTCAGTTTACCTGAACTTGGCTTGAGGCGTCGGCCATTTGCCACCCTACCCCCCACGCTCGTAGTTATATAATAGTGGTAGTTTTTGAATAAGTCACTTGCAATTCAGAGCTTGACATCAGAGCAAGCGTAAGTCATTTTTGTACACTTATAATTCAAAGCTTGACAGTAGATCAAGTGTAAAGTGTAAGTCATTCATGTATGCGAGAGATCGGCAAACATCTAGTGTGTGTCTCAATAAATCATAGAATAATTATTCGCCTTTGATTCACGCGCAACATTTTGGTCCTTCGAGCCGGATTTCTCGCATTATCATCATAAAACAAAGTGTTTCCACACCGTAACATCAAAAAAGAAAAAACCCACGACGAGGACGTCCTTAGGCAGCGTGAACATCATCAACGAGCAGCTTTACGACCAGGTCAACCTCAGCAGCGTGGACATCAACGAGCAGCTTCACGTCCAAGTCAACCTCAGCAGCGTGGACATCAGACTTCACACCAGTAAGTGCAGTTCAAATCCATTTTTCCATTCCCAATTTCAATCAATTTTCGGTATCAACGTTACAATTCATAAGTAAACAATGACTGCCGAAACACTTTCATCGTTAAACATAAAGCGAGGAGCTATAAAACGCAAATTAACATTGGCTCAAAATGCCTTGCCAGATTTATCATGTTTAATGGAAATTCAAGAACGGTTAACAAAATTAAGACCTATTTATGATGAGTTTTTTGAAATTCAAATGCAGATTGAAGATATAGAAATCTCTCTTAATCAAACTTCTACTGCAGATCAAGGTACGACTTTTGATAAGGACTACCACAGTGTTTTGTCAAAATTACGCACTTTGGAAGCCCAACATAAACCACAAAGTCAACAAACAACAATTTCAAATCCGATTTCAAATTCAAATGAAGTAAATCAAAAATCAGTTCCAGTCAAATTACCAGAATTAACATTACCGTCCTTTGATGGTTCATATTCTGACTGGACCTCTTTTTACGACACTTTTTCAGCTCTAGTCGATCAAAACACGCAACTTTCAGAAATTCACAAATTTCACTATTTAAAGTCGTGCTTAAAGGGTAACGCAATTAAAACAATTGAATCGCTAAAGGTAACGGCTGAAAATTATTACATTGCCTGGAGTCTTCTACAAAATCGGTACAGCAATCAAAGATTAATTGTTCAAGAGCATATTTTTGGCATTTTAAATCACAACAATTTAAACAAACCATCGTATCAGGAATTGCGAAAGTTATTAGATACTGTATCAAGTCATTTAGAAGCTCTCAATGTACATGATATCACCCCACAAATGTTCCGCGACGTTACTTTAGTTGCAATAATTTCGGAAAAATTAGATTTCGTGTCTAAAAGAGAATGGCAGTCTAAATTAACAACCAATCTACCACCCACATGGGATCAACTAAAGGAATTTTTAGAAAAGCGATGTGAAACATTAGAAACATTACATCTAATGTCTAACAAATCCGTTAGTCATGACAATAATTCAAAAAAGGTGAACCCTAAAGTAGTCGCGAATGTGTCGACTAACAAAGGCAAAAAATCAAATTCCGACAACAACAAAATCCTCACTTGTCCGTGTTGTTCGCAAAATCACAACTTATTTCATTGCGCACAATTTATCAATTTAACGGTAAAAGACAGGATCAATCTCGTTCATTCAAAACACTTATGTAACAATTGTTTTCGCGATAATCATGTAGCATCCACTTGTAAATCGGAATATCGATGTAAAATTTGCAAGGAATCGCACAACACTTTATTACATGAAACTCTTTCACAGAGAAATAATAATCAACAACCACCAACTGTTTTGAAGATAAATTCACATCAAGTGTATTTTAGCAACGTCATACTTCCTACGGCACAAGTCCAAGTTTATGATCATTGGGGTAAAAAACACGTATTTAGGGCTCTTTTAGACAGCGGCTCTCAATTAAATTTTGTGTCAGAACGAGTAGCAAAGTTGTTAAAACTAAAATTACAACCCGTAGTTCTGTCAGTCGCTGGCATCAATCAGTCCCTAACAAATGCGTCAAACGTAACAGATATCAAAATTCAGTCGAATTATGAAGATTACAATTCAAATTTGTCGTGCGTAGTAATTCCTCAAATTTCCGAATTTTTGCCATGTAATTCATTTTCAACCGCGAATTTAAAATTTCCACAACACATCCAATTAGCAGATCCTACATTTCATGTGAAAGGAGCAATAGATTTATTAATTGGTGCTCAAGTTTTCTTCCAACTCTTGAAGCCTAATCGCGAATCTTTGGCACAAAACTTTCTTCTGCAAGAAACGAAACTTGGTTGGGTTGTTGTAAATTCCTGTTACAACAATGGACAGGATATTGCAATTCGAAATTTATGCCACTTTGTACAACCCGCTCTCGAACAGATGGTTAATAAGTTTTGGGAACTGGACTCTTTTAAAAACGAAACAATCATAAACCAAGACGAAGCTCTCTGTGAGAAAATATTTGCTGACCATCATAAACGGTCGAAGACGGGTAAATACGTGGTCCCTTTACCATTTAAACAGGAAAAACGTAATTTAGGTACTTCTAGAGCGGGTGCCATAAAGCGTTTCAAATCGCTAGAATGCAAATTTAGAAGGGACAAAGGTTTTAAAACGGTCTATGCGAAAGTGATTGAAGATTACTTCCGACAGGGACATGCTGAGCAGGTACCGGCAAACGAACTCGACAATCCTTGTTATTATTTACCGCATCATGGGGTAACAAAGGAAGAGAGTACGACCACCCAATTGCGTGTGGTATTTGATGCGTCGGCGAAAACCTCCAATCAAAAAAGTCTAAACGACCTGTTGTTAATTGGTCCCAAAATTCAGTCAGATTTGTATTCCATTCTTTTACGTTTTAGAGAACATGTCGCGTTCACAGCTGACATTATTTCTCGTGGTTGTACTCCTAAACAATTGATTGACAATAAATTATGGTTGAATGGACCAACATTTTTGTGGCAAAACGAAACCGATCATTCGGACAATATCAAAAATATCATTAATCCTTCCGAAACAGAAGAACGAAGTCGAATTGTATGCACAAAAGCAGTAATTAACGACGAATCATCCGAATTGTTATTAAAATATTCATCTTTCAAAAAATTAATTAACATCATTGCCCTCTGCTTTCGATTTTACAACAAAATTAAAGGTGAAAAAATAACCGAACCGTTGTCTGTTAAGGAAATAAGGTTTAGTCATAATGTTATTGTAAAATTAGTACAACAAGAAGCATTCCCCGACGAATACAACTGTCTCGTAAAAAATAAACCACTGCCCAAATCTAGTCCACTAATAAAATTAAACCCATTTTTGGATGCAGACTCAATTATCCGAGTAGGCGGGAGATTGGTAAATGCAAACATTTTTTACAACAAAAAATTTCCAATTGTCATACCAAAAAGACATCACATAACAAATTTAATTGTAGAACGAGAACACCTGCGTCAATTACACGCGGGACCTCAAGCCACCTTAGCGGCAATTAGAGAATCTTATTGGCTCTTAGGCGGTCGCAATACCATCCGAAGAATACTACATAATTGTGTACTTTGTAGACGCGCATCCCCAATCACTTATGAGGAAATTATGGGAAATTTACCTGACGCCAGAGTAAATCTTATCAGACCGTTTCGCGATTGCGGTGTCGACTACGCCGGACCTATTTCTATAAGAGAAGGAAAAGGTCGTGGAAAGAGGTCTATAAAGGCATATGTTTGTTTATTCATATGTTTGGCTACCAAGGCAATTCATTTAGAGTTGGTTACCGACTGTACGTCATCATCATTTATAGGAGCATTTAAAAGGTTCATGTCCCGCAGAGGTAAACCGTCAAGAATGTACTCTGATAACGCAACCACCTTCAAGGGAAGCGATCGCGAATTAAGATTCATTCATCAGGAAGTCACAAAATCAGAACTTTTCAAAAATTTCATTTCGAATTGTGCTGAGAACAATGTTGAGTGGCATTTTATACCTCCTCGTTCTCCGCATGTGGGCGGTATTTGGGAAGCAGGTATTAAGTCCATGAAATTTCATTTCAAGAGAATTATAGGTCAGTCATTGTTTACATATGAAGAGATGTACACATGTCTCACATTAATTGAGGCATGCCTCAACTCGCGGCCTATAACTTCCCTATCCTCAAATCCCGATGATTTATCCCCACTCACACCTGGCCACTTCCTAATTGGAACTGCACTCACCGCCCCAGCCGAACCTGTCGTGACCGAGATCAACATCCATCGACTGGACCAGTGGCAGAAAATCCAACAAGTACGCCAACATTTTTGGAAAAGGTGGTCTCGTGAATACATTGTCGAACTGCAACAACGCTCAAAATGGGCCACATCAACGCGCCCTGCAGCTGTAGGTGACATCGTCATCGTCCACGAGGACAACATACCCCCCTTGTGTTGGAGTCTCGGTCGCATCGAAGCAGTGCAACCTGGACGCGATGGAAAAGTGCGTACTGTGTCGGTCCGAACAAAAAGTGGTGTGGTGAAACGATCAGTGCACAAACTGAGCCCTTTACCGGTCTAGTGTTGTTGTCATTTGTGATTCAATGATTCAAAGATTTATGTATATATGATATGTATTGTAGGTTAATTAATTAAGGATTTGTTCATATTTATAGTTTTAATCATTTTTGTACATATCAATTTAATTTAAGTCAATTAATCATATTGTTTTGAAATCAGAGCATTTCAACGGCGGGACCATGTTCAGTTTACCTGAACTTGGCTTGAGGCGTCGGCCATTTGCCACCCTACCCCCCATGCTCGTAGTTATATAATAGTGGTAGTTTTTGAATAAGTCACTTGCAATTCAGAGCTTGACATCAGAGCAAGCGTAAGTCATTTTTGTACACTTATAATTCAAAGCTTGACAGTAGATCAAGTGTAAAGTGTAAGTCATTCATGTATGCGAGAGATCGGCAAACATCTAGTGTGTGTCTCAATAAATCATAGAATAATTATTCGCCTTTGATTCACGCGCAACAGTCGTATTAGAGAAGTTATACGGGTACGAGGACGAAATACCGATTATTTGAAATTAAAACAAAATTTATTTAATTTAATTATAACTTTATTTAATTTCAAAGGTTTTACTTTATTTTTAGTTCCATTCTGTACTGATTTGGCTGAAAATTAATGAAATTACACATGTGTATCGATCATGATCCCTGTTCTTCCTTTCTTGTTCACAAACAGCAATATCCTTAACTTTTTTGGGGCAGTGTATAAAATCGAGTCGGTTTATATAACATGATAAAAAATAAATCACAGCCATCCCTCATCTACATTCATCGTGAATCGATTTTAATTTGAATAATAAAATTTACATACATTTTAGCACTATAGCAACGTGACAGAAATGAAAATATAAATAAAAAATAACACTGACACTAAACTTGTAACGTGTCGTTTCCACCCCGTCGTCAGAGCCGTTTGAGGTTATCTTGTTTGTTTACATCGGATGGCCGCGGACTCCGTCAGCGATTCTGACCTCCTGTTCCACCTCCACCTTGACGCCGCGTCTCTTCAGTTCGACCAACCCACTTTTCTAGTGATTTTCTCCTTTTTTCCGTTTTTGAGTCGAACCGTCGAGCATTATGGGCGGAAGGGCGGCCATGTCACTTGTGGTTTTGTTGGTCAAAAGTGAGAGTGCGTGTCTTGTCGGTCCTGGTGACGAATTGGATTTTGCAACCGCAATCTTGGCCGGTTGATTCCATCGACGATAGGTACGTCGGATTAGGTCACCAGCGAACCTCCATTGTGCTGCTTGGACGAACATTTTGTCATTTCGCAACCTTGAGAAGGTTGAGCACGCGTCTTCAGGTCGGATAGCGAAGACACCACCACGCCGTACACCACCACGTGAAAGCCGACCACCATCTGAGGTAAAGATCGCTGCCGAGTTTCCTACACCAGGCCAGTTTCCCGTTGTGACGCGGATTTCGACTTACAGGCTTTCTTCTCTCTGCCGAGATGTATTCAGCTGCCGATTATGTTGAGATGTTGAACGCTAGGGAGGCAGCAAGAATTTTCTCTGATCGTTTTCCTGACCGACCTTCTCCTGATCACAAAATAATTTTGAGAGTACTTGCTAGGGCTCAAGAAACACGGAAACTTTTGCCGAATCGAAATGAAACTGCCGGAGGTGCACGAACCGCACGGACCTTGGCTAATGAAGAGGCAATACTGAATATCGTTGAAGAAGATGGAACTAGGAGTATAAGAGAAATTGCCCAAGACGTAGATATCTCCAGCAGATCGGTACTGCGTTTTGAATGAGAACAGACTTCATCCTTTCCACTATACTCGTGTGCAACATCTCGAACCAGAAGATTACCCTGCTCGAAGAAATGTTTGTGTTTGGTTGCTTATTAAAGCGACAGAAGATGAAAATTTTATTTCACGGATCTTGTTTTCGGACGAATCAAGTTTTGGTCGGCAGGGATGTTTCAACCATCGAAATTTGCATGTCTGGTCGTACGATAATCCAAGAACTACTTATCCGCGTGCATTTCAGCGTCGATTTTCCGTAAATTTGTGGTCAGGACCAGTGGAAGATTCAGTGGTAAGTCAAGATTGTAAAAAATAAAGAAAGCGTGTTTAGGTATTCTTTATTTTCAGATCGGATCTTTTGAATTCCTTATGCGTTTAACAGGAGCTGTGTACGCAAACTTTTTAAACATGAAACTGGCTCATTTACTTGAAAATATTCCATTGATTTTTCTCGTAAATCAGTGGTTCCAACATGACGGGGCACCGGGTGTCATTTCAGTCGCAATGTGCAAGTTATTTTGAATCGAATGTATCCTAATCGTTGGATCGGACGAGGTGGTCTACGCCACTGGCCTGCACGATCTCCGGATCTCAATCCTCTGGATTTTTTCTTATGGGGGGTACGTGAAAAACGTTGTTTACAACCGATCCATTCATAACGAGGAGGATCTTCGAAACAGATTACGAGAAACTTTTGGAATAATTACACCTGAAATAGTCAGGGCCTCTAAATTAAATTTACTACGGCGTGCACAACTGTGTCTCGAAATGAATGGTGGACATTTTGAGCATCTCCTTTAATTCTTCTTTTTTTGAGTTTTGTTTGTGTTTCGCTTTGTTATTATTTGCTTTCGTTCTATTAAACTCGCTTCTTTTTAGAACCACCATTTGTTGTTTGCTTTAGGACTTCCGCCCAATAATAAATTTGTATTAATAGTTGCGGGCTATACGATGACAACTTTTATTAAATTTATTGACATTATTCTTAACCTAAATTTTTTGACAGTGCAATAATGTGCTAAATTTGACAATAAAATACAGTCGACCAGATATTTTGAGTAGAATGAAAATATTTTTGGAAACCAAGCAACGCCCTCATTCATTCTGTTCTCCCCTAGTTTTTCCGAGCTTGACTAACGGGATTGGTGAATTTGATATGCTTCTAAGTCGATTAAAAAAGCAGATAAGAAAAAGGAATCAGTCTTTCCAGTAATGTTATTGCTGTCGGCACAAGTCAGTTTCCTCTAGGGCGTGAGTTGTGCCACACCCTGTATAGAGTGCCGTGACAACTGTCTAAATGTCAATAAATTCGCTCTCTAATAAAAACGCGCCAAATGTTGTTGCAAGTGCTACACTGCAATCCAATGGTGCTACAGAAGTTAGAAAACGCAAAAAATGGACTATGGAAATGAATATTTTCATTATACGGGAATATTTTCGGATCACAAAACTACAGGATGTTGTGAGTACTTACAGGCTTACTATTCAAAATTTAGCTGACCAGAGGAGAGTCATTATGAAGAAAAACTATATCCCTTCGGCAATTTTAGAAAATATCAAAAAAGATGTAAAGTTAGAATTGTCAATTAATTATTCTGACAATAATGAAGTTTCTAATAATTTAGTTGAAAATTCTGTTGAACCGCAAAGTTTACCAAATTATAATGACTCTTTCTGTTATCAAAATAATTCAACACCAAACACGATACAAAACGACATAAATAATTTAGACTTGAGTTACAATGATATACATGTTATTAATCAAAATTTTTACTACCATCAAAATTTTAAAGAACAAATTGAAGATGAATTTAATAGAACTCTGAACGAATTTGAACATATAGAACCATTTAATAGACCACTATTACCTAAACAACAAAGCTCCAAAAAATTCTTTGCAATGATTGAAATTTTAAATCAATTCATTTTACCTAAATTTGTAAATAACACAAGTTTTAAAAAATTACACAGTATTATATATAGTGGAGCTTTAACAATTATCAGATTAAATGGTTCAAAAGAAATTGACCAGACAAATAATATAAAAGCTAAAGAATTACCAAAATGGGAACGAAGACTAAATAAACGCATTAACAATATCAGACGAGATTTAGGTAGAATAACTCAATATTTAAAGGATATAAATTCTAATCATCTAAATAATTGTATTCAATCCATTTTAGATAACAACCGAATACATTGTTTAAAATATAATGAATATAATAAAACATTAATAGATTCTTTAAGTCCTTTATGGTTTTGTCTAGCCATTAATCCTTTGACAAATCTATTAAATAGCACTGGATACGGTTTTAATATTAGACATAACAATACCACACTATCAAAATTAAATCACCTTCTTTATATGGATGACATAAAACTTTATGCATCTAAAAAGAATCACATTTTATCTTTATTAACAATAACTGAAAATTTCTCAAATGATATTAGCATGAGTTTTGGTATTGATAAGTGTAAAACGCAATCAATATGTCGCGGTCATTACGATAATTTAGAATATATAACTAAAGAAGGAGAAATCATTAAAAATTTAAATAAAGGAGAATTTTATAAATATTTAGGTATTAATCAATCAAATCATATTCAACATTCAATTATAAAAGAAAATTTAGAAAAACAATTTTATTTAAGAATTAAATCTATTTTAAAATCAAAATTAAACGGTAATAATTTAATTGTTGAGCCAAATATACCTGACACTATAGCAAATATAAAACAAAAGTCTTTACATGGGAGATATTTTAAAGAGCTAGAACAGCCAGAAATTAATATTCAAGCTTCTCATGCATGGCTTAAAAAATCAAATATTCATCCTGAGACTGAGGGTTTTATATTTGCAATACAAGATCGTGTTATAAATACAAGAAATTATAAAAAACACATATGCGGTTTACAATCGATCATTGATAAATGTAGGATTTGCGGAACTGAAGGGGAAACCATTGAACACATCATTTCTTCTTGCACCGTTTTGGCTCAAAGCGAATATAAAAAACGTCATGATATATTCGCAAAAATTATACACATGAATTTAGCAGTTAAATTCAATTTATTAAAGGATACACAACCACATTACATTTATAAACCAGAAAGTTGTTTAGAAAATGACAATTACAAATTATATTTTGATCGCACAGTTTTAACTGACATTCACATTCAGCATAACAGACCAGACATTATTATTTTAAATAAACAACAAAAGCAAGCATATCTTTTAGATATAGCTGTTCCAAATTCAAATAATATAACACAGATATATAATACAAAAATTAATAAATATTTAGAACTCTCCGTTGCTATGAGAAATCTTTGGTGTTTAGAAAAAATTTCGATTTTACCATTTATAATTTCAGCAACAGGAATAGTACCGCAATCTCTTTTTAAAAATTTAAAAATTTTGGACTTAGAGAACACATTGGTGGTTGAAATTCAAAAAGGTATATTATTATACTCATGTCACATCGTGAGGAAATTCCTTAACATTGACACAGAACATAAAACACAAAAAAGTCAAAATGTGGAGGCGAGACGCCGGTAATTATGTTGATAAGCACTGCACTATTACTTGATAGTATTATCCGTAATAGTGTATGTACTCCGGCAAAATTGCCGTGCCGCCGGGTGGAGGTGGGATAGTAATTAAAGCAGTTAATACATACGCTGTTCCATTGTTGACCTATTCTTTTGGTATTATAAAATGGTCCAAAACTAATTTACAGAATATAAATATTCAAACTAGAGTTCTCTTTACAAAATTTTGTAAACATCACCCCAAATCTGCTATTGAAAGATTTAATTTACCACGCGAAAATGGTGGTAGGGGTTTTTCAAATCTAGAAATTCTACAACATAATCAAATTGCTTCACTAAAAAATTATTTTCACAATAGAGCTCGTGATAACACTTTTTTTAATGCTTTGGTTTCAGCGGATAAAGGTTACACACCTTTAAATATAAGTGATAATATAATTTCAGATATTGTTGAGCCAAATATACCTGACACTATAGCAAATATAAAACAAAAGTCTTTACATGGGAGATATTTTAAAGAGCTAGAACAGCCAGAATAGTAATTAACGTTATAAGTCCGGGAACTCATAGTTTACAGTATGAGTGAGACGTTTAAGGACGAGGCGACGAAGGAGCCGAGTCTTGAAACTCGAAACGAATACTGTAAAAAGAGTTCACGGACGAATGTCGTTATGTATTTTATTTCATCCTGCCTCAAATTTCGTTTGAAAGAAACATTGAAATTAATTTCAAAATAATTTAACAAATGCTCCAAATCTAGTCACATTTTTGGAACATGATTAGCAACGGCTGTTTGGCAATTGTTTATTTTGTTGAAATAATTTGGTGCGTCAAAATGACTTCTAAAGTAAATCCTCCAGAAATTGTAAGAAAATCTGCAGAAGCCTGTGCTGAATTAATACCTAGCAAGAGTAGCAAGTCTGGTGAAAGGTATCAAAAACAATGCAGCCATTTTTGTAAATGGAAATCAGAAAATAATGTGAAGAAAATTACCTACGGAAGAGGTTATGCTGGCTGGCCTATTTTTTAGATTTGGTTTAAATGGTTGTATTATTTTATTTGTGAACTAACGTTTTTAGTCTGAGAAAGTAAGTGCATCATCTTCTTTGTGGCCGAAATAGTTAAATTGTTAATTTGTATTTAGATCTAGTTTGAATAAAACATTTCTTAAATCTGAATAATTGTTATTGCGATTTGTACGATTGTTACTTTTGTGTTTCCAATAGCAACACTTAACCGGCGTCCGGCCGTTTTTTGCGTTTTCCCGGATTCAAACTGATGACGTAAAGTATTGAAATTTAACACAGGATGAAATAAATTAATATTCAAGCTTCTCATGCATGGCTTAAAAAATCAAATATTCATCCTGAGACTGAGGGTTTTATATTTGCAATACAAGATCGTGTTATAAACACAAGAAATTATAAAAAAACACATATGCGGTTTACAATCGATCACTGATAAATGTAGGATTTGCGGAACTGAAGGGGAAACCATTGAACATATCATTTCTTCTTGCACCGTTTTGGCTCAAAGCGAAAATAAAAAACGTCATGATATATTCGCTAAAATTATACACATGAATTTAGCAGTTAAATTCAATTTATTAAAGGATACACAACCACATTACATTTATAAACCAGAAAGTTGTTTAGAAAATTACAATTACAAATTATATTTTGATCGGACAGTTTTAACTGACATTCACATTCAGCATAACAGACCAGACATTATTATTTTAAATAAACAACAAAAGCAAGCATATCTTTTAGATATAGCTGTTCCAAATTCACACAATATAACACAGACATATAATACAAAAATTAATAAATATTTAGAACTCTCCGTTGCTATGAGAAATCTTTGGTGTTTAGAAAAAATTTCGATTTTACCATTTATAATTTCAGCAACAGGAATAGTACCCCAATCTCTTTTTAAAAATTTAAACATTTTGGACTTAGAGAACACATTGGTGGTTGAAATTCAAAAAGGTATATTATTATACTCATGTCACATCGTGAGGAAATTCCTTAACATTGACACAGAACATAAAACACAAAAAAGTCAAAATGCGGAGGCGAGACGCCGGTCCGCCGGATGGAGGTGGGATCAAAGACACTTTATTACAGAAGTTAAATATTTATTCTAAACGACTCAAAAGATATAAAAATAATAAACAACGGAAATTTGAAAACAAACTATTTAGAAATAATAATGGTACACCAAATATAAACGAAATTAAAGAATTCTGGTCAAACATATGGTCAAATGAAGTTCAATTTAATAATCAGGCAGAATGGATTCCTCATTTAGAAAATGATATACCAGATAGTAATAATCGACATCATATTCAAATTAGCCATGAAATTTTAGTTGAAAATATTAATAGTTCACATAATTGGAAATCCCCTGGAGGTGACCAAATTCATAACTTTTGGTTAAAAAAATTTACTTGTATTCATAAATGCTTACTTGATCACTTTAACGGATTTATTAGGGAACCTAACACATTTCCAGAGTTTTTAGCCCATGGTATAACATATCTGAAACCAAAAGATTCCGATACTAAAAATCCATCAAAATATAGGCCAATCACATGTCTACCTACAATTTATAAAATTATGACATCTTGCATTAAAGTAATAATTTACGACCATTGTCAAAAATTAAATATACTTAATGAAGAACAAAAAGGTTGTGTTAAAGAGTGTTTTGGTTGTAAAGAACAACTCATAATAGATACGGTAATAATGGAACAAGCTAGAAAAAATAATAGAAATATTTATACCGCATTCATAGACTACAAAAAAGCCTATGATTCAGTACCACATTCATGGTTAATTAAAATCCGAGCCTATTCAAATTAAACGGGGAATTTATCAAGGAGATTCTTTAAGTCCTTTATGGTTTTGTCTAGCCATTAATCCTTTGACAAATCTATTAAATAGCACTGGATATGGTTTCAATATTAGACTTAATAATACCACACTATCCAAATTAAATCACCTTCTTTATATGGATGACATAAAACTTTATGCATCAAAAAAGAATCACATTTTATCTTTACTAACAATAACTGAAAATTTCTCAAATGATATTGGGATGAGTTTTGGTATTGATAAGTGTAAAATGCAATCAATATGTCGCGGTCATTACGAACATTTAGAATATATAACTCAAGAAGGAGAAATCATTACAAATTTAAATAAAGGAGAATTTTATAAATATTTAGGTATTATCAATCAAATAATATTCAACACTCAATTATAAAAGAAAATTTAGAAAAGCAATTTTATTTAAGAATTTAATCCATTTTAAAATTAAAATTAAACGGTAATAATTTAATTAAAGCAGTTAATACATATGCTGTTCCATTACTGACCTATTCTTTCGGTGTTATAAAATGGTCCAAAACTAATTTACAGAACATAAACATTAAAACTAGAGTTCTTTTTACCAAATTTAGTAAACACCATCCTAAATCTGCTATTGAAAGATTTAATTTACCACGCGAAAACGGTGGTAGGGGTTTTTCAAATCTAGAAATACTGTTAAAAAATCAAATTGCTTCACTAAAAAATTATTTCCTCAATAGAGCTCGTGATAACACCTTTTTTAATGCTTTGGTTTCAGCCGATAAAGACTACACACCTTTAAATTTAAGTGATAATATAATTTCAGATATTGTTAAGCCAAATATACCTGACACTATAGCAAATATAAAACAGAAGTCTTTACATGGGAGATACTTTAAAAAACTGGAACAACCAGAAATTAATATTCAGGCCTCTCATGCATGGCTTAAGAAATCAAATATTCACCCTGAGACGGAGGGTTTTATATTTGCAATACAAGATCGTGTTATAAATACAAGAAATTATAAAAAACACATATGCGGTTTACAATCGATAATTGATAAATGTAGGATTTGCGGAACTGAAGGGGAAGCAATTGAACACATCATTTCTTCTTGCACCGTTTTGGCTCAAAGCGAATATAAAAAACGTCACGATATATTCGCTAAAATTATACACATGAATTTAGCTGTTAAATTCAATTTATTAAAGAATACACAACCACATTATAGTTATACACCAGAAAGTCGTTTGGAAAATGACAGTTACAAGTTATATTTTGATAGAACAATTTTAACTGACATTCATATTAAGCATAGCAGACCAGACATTATAATTTCAAATAAACAACAAAAGCAAGCATATCTTTTAGATATAGCTGTTCCAAATTCACATAATATAACACAGACATATAACACAAAAATTAATAAATATCGGAGACGTAGTACTGTTCGTTTCAGTTTGGAGGTTGAACCCATAACAGACTAATACCGAACAATAGCTTTGAAAATCAACGAAATTCTTCAGCTCAACACTCGGAGTGCCAGAAACAAGAGGCTCAATATGGAAGCCTTGCTTAGTACCCATAAGCCGAACATCGTCTCGATATGTGAGCACTGGATGAAGTATTTTGAACTTAATGGTTTTGCACTCAGTAACTATCATTTATGCAGTTCTTTTTATAGACCTACACCGTATGGAGGAGTTGCATTGTTTGTGGACAGAGCTCTTATCTGCAAGCCAGCTCAATTGGCGGTGCCGTGTGAGGAAGAGCGCTTCAAGTATGCCGGAGGACAAGTAAAATACAAGGGCCGAAACATACTGGTGATATCTCTTTATAGACCCCTAGGTTCTGACGTTAAACAGTTTCTCGAAAGATTTGAAATACTTTATAAACAAAGCATGCAAAAAATTTGAACAAATTATAATTAGTGGCGATTTTAACATTGATCTCCTGTCCGATAAAAACGATACTGTCAAGTTCAAAAATGTATTACATAGATATGGGTTTCAACAAATAATTTACAAACCAACAAGGAGTTCTCAAAGCTTGATAGATAATATCTTTATAAATTTCCAAATGCAAGAACGCGAAGCGGTTAGCTTTTTTGTAGAACTTTCCGATCATGATGCAATTTTATTAAACATACCTCATAATAACTATGAGAAATAAACAAAAACTCAGGAGATCATTCACACACGAGGAACAACTCAAGTTTTGTTCTCTTCTTGTAAACCACGACTGGGTATCAGTATACAACTTGAACGCAGTTAAACAGAAGTACTCAAAATTTATAGAAATAATTACGTCATTTCTACAGACAGCCTTTCCACTTAAACCATACAAAAAGAACAACACGAAAAACTAGGTTACCCCTGAAATTATTAATATGTCAGCGGAGTTAAAAAATGTACACTGGTTATATAAAAACACCGGAGACGATAATATTAGATTATATTACAACAATTTGGCCAAAGCCTATCAAAATACTTTAAAAAAAGCTAAGCATAAATACACCGAAAATCGGTTGCCACATACCATATCGATAACTTCGTTAAAACATCTTGGAATATTATAAACAATAACATTAGCTCGGGTAGACAAAGAATAACTAATTTAATAGCAATAACCACCAATGGCAGGGTCATTGAGGACACAAAAGAAATAGCAAATATGTTGAATAAAACCTTCACCAAAGTCACATACACATCAGGGAGTGCAGGAATAAATATAAATTCAAATAACATGACTAGAAAAACCTTAAAGACAATGGGCCGTATCACGACACCGTCATTAGGCTATGATTAGCAAAACACCTTATTAAATTTAATCACGACTTTAATCATAGACCTACCTATCACGACCCCTTGTTTAGATCGTAATTAGCTAATCACAGCTTCTGATGTTTAAATGGATAAAAAGAATCTGGCAACATCATTTAATACTTTTTTAAGGTGTTTCTGTTGTGGTTTCTGGAAGTGAGTAAATCAAATTTGGTAAAAATTGACAAAACAATTTGTAACATTATATATACAGGTGTCCCAAAAATGGCGTCCTAACTACTTACTACTGTATCGAGGATGTTTAAATGTACACGAAAAAAATATGGAAAAAAATTTTCAGACAAAAAAATCAATTTTTATTATTATTATAATGTTTTCTGGGTCTTCGTGAAGTGCGAAAAAAACTATAGTGTGTTTCTCCCGTAACAAGAGCATTTTTATTGATACGTAACAATTTTTCTTAATCTACCCATCACCAAATTTATTTACAATATAAAACAATCTTACCTGTAACAAGAGAAACGGCATTAAAGCTATTATTCGCTTTCTTTCGTTTCGAACAATCTCGAAGGTTGGTCCCCTCTCTTGTTACAGGCTAAGAACGACACGCCGCGATCTTTGTCATCACATGTCGCGCGCGCCAAATTCAAATGTACCGAGGTACAAATTAAAAAGAACTAAAAAGAAGTACGACGAACTTTTTACATTATTATTATTAACGGTAATATAATGTAAACAAAGATGTACTCGCACAACATTACCATGCAATGTTACCGTAGTGGATTTAAAATATTTTTTTCGATTTCCAAAGCTCCTAAATTCTCTATTATGCAGGATTAGATATTGGTAGTAAGTAATCTTGTACTTTGTGATAATATGTACGACTAGAGGTAGCTGTCATGACAATTTAATACATATATTTTGAAATAATTTACCTGTTAAGTGCCACTTTCAAAGGCCGCCAAATTAGCAAATAAGTCCAATAGAATTTTTTTAACATTTTTCTGACGTTTACGGTAGTCTCTTCTACACCGTAGTGCACCGTTAGTACGTCATTTTTGGGACACCCCCTGTATAACGAAAAATCAGGAATATATTTTTTGTAAAAATGTGTAATATACTTAAAAAACAGAATGTTACTCTCATTTTTTTTATACACACATGTAGGTAGGGGAGACCGGTGTCAATTGTAACCGGTGTCAATTGTAACAGGTGTCGAAACTACAGGGTTGATTTTAGCGCCATTTTTGATAAAAAGTTTGAAAAGTCTTCAACAACGTATGGCATATCTACTTTACCAATCGAGCATTGGTTGGCGCAATGCAAGTAGGTCGCGTTGTTCTTATTTAAAAAGATTTGTGATAATTGCAGCAAAACGTAAGTTTCCGCACACAAGTATTTTTCGGTCTACACCCTGGTTTATTATACTTATTACAAATCTGATTAAGACCCCACAATGCATGTTCTTTTAGCTATCTGTTGAATACGTTAAATTTGTTAGGTTATACAGCATGTATCATAAGGGAGGTGGAGAATCAGAAATGTCAACATGGTGTCGATTGTAACACATGAGACGGTGTCAATTGTTACATGTTAAAACCGACCAAAAAAAATAAAACTGTTCATGACAGCGATTCATTTGAAGAGGATGAGCAAGATAAGGAAACTTTTTGTTTAGTATGTCTTGGCCCTTATAACACAAGCCAAGAAGACTGGATCCAGTGTAGAGATTGCAAACAATGGGCACATGTTAGTTGCACTAATGAAGATCCTTATTTTGTATGCATTAATTGTCTCTCAGATTAATTTTTTAGTATTATTTATGAATACTGTTTAATTTCAAAATTTTTATAATAAAGTTACGTGAGTTCTGTATATTTTTTGTTGTTGTTAATGTTTGTAACAATTGACACCAGTCCTGTTAGAAATGACACCAAATAGGTGTCAATAGTAACATCCGACACGTGAGATAATTTTGGAACTATTGTAAAAAAACATCTTTGGCAGGCAAATTATAAAATCGGTATAAGTATGTCAAATGGTTACTTATGTTGACAAAAAATAATTTGATAAAAATTACTAAGGGGTTCCTCAGGAAAAAAATACAAAACAATTTTTGTTACATTTGACACCGGTCTCCCCTACTGTTTATTCCTTTTTTTCCACAGCCCAATCTGTTCCTATGTCACATTTTACAGCTTGACCAGAATAGCTTGGCGACTGAGATGCGTACAAGAGGAAACGAGCGATTCTCTGTAAGACAAGGATATGGCTATGGTACGGTACACTCAACGAAGCAAATCTGCTCAAAACAGCCCGGACTTGAAGCTTGAAGCGCTGATTTTATCACGTTTGTACACAATCTAAACACTTCCAGCCCAACAGACAAGTGCGCTCCGCTAGTGGGAGGGATTTCAGTCCACTGCGTCACTCGCCAAGCTGTTCTGGTCGACCTGTATGTTTTTACAAAATTCCTATTTTCCATTTCAAAGATATGTCATCCAAACCAAAAAGAATCCGGGCGGGTAACTTTTCTGCCGAAGAAAAGGAGATGACGCTGGCTTTTGTTCAGGAGCACTCCGTTGTGTTGGAGAGCAAAACCGCGGATCCGAACATTTAAAAAAAAAGAGGAAATTGTCGGAAGAATTGGCGGAGAAAATGAGGAAAGCGGGTCATATTCCATCTCCTTCAAACTTTCGAATGAAACAGGCGGCCAAAACCGGCATTACCCGATTCAAAAAGGAACAAAGAAAAACGGGGGGTTGTCCAGGTCCATCAGAGAGCGAGACACCCTCTGATATGGATTGGGCAATTCACAATGTTTGTCCCATCGACTTTGAAGAAGACGTGTCTGCGTTTGATTCGGACTATTTTACAGTTAGTTAATTATTTTTAAATTTCATTAGATATCCATAAAGTTTTTGTTTTACCATTTTTTATCGCAACTATTGAAAATTTTGTAGGATTTACCCTCCTCCTCCTCCTCTATCAAGCCTGAATCCATTGGTCTCATAGATCCCACAACAGGATTAATTGAAAATTCAGAGACACAAAAGTAAGTTTTATTTAATGCATCGTTACAGAAAAATTCTTATTTTATATGTCATAGTTTTCCCATCCGTCCTGAACCCCAACCAGATCCCGGTAGCAATGCGACTGTAAAAAAACCAAAAGGCAAAAAACGGCGGCACGAGATGAGTGCTTTTGAAGAAGAAATGCTTCAACTGAACAAGGCACATTTAGAGGCCAGGATTAACAACGAGAGGCGCATCAACGAAACGGAAATTTTGGAAACTAAGCATGAGGTGGAACTGGAAAAATTAGAGATATTAAAAAAAAAATCAGTGTGGGAGCCTTAAGGTCGACTTGAGCAACATTTAAAATTCTCATTAAAATTTGTTTCTCCCAATAACTTTTGAACTTTTTTAACGCTAAGTCAGATGGACGACCTTGCGCACCACCCAACTGGAAAAATCCCACTTAAAGGCTGATCCTTTGACCGAGAATTTACAACTTTATTTTGTTCAACCATTCACTGTTCCGTATTTAGTTACACCCTGAATACACTGACCGCAAATCAGCCACTTACTTTAGCAGCTAAAATTACTGCAGTCACAATTTGAGTGAATAATCCAGTTGTAAAAGCAGAATTAGTGTAGAACTTGGGGAAAAATGTGACGTTGAAATTATAAAAAATTTGTATTATCGCGGCCAAAAATACCTATGCAAACACCAACGTTAATCTAAACACATGAACATAACATTAAATATAAATTCCTAATTTAAATAATAAATTAATATTTTGTGACTTCATTTCAGAATAAAATGGGGACGCCTATAATTCGTTGACAGCAAAAGACGAATTTGCAAAGTAAAAAAGTAAGTGTTTCCATATTTTTGGCAGCGATAGTACATTGAATCGTAGGACTGATTCATAAGGTTAACTTGAAACTTACTGTTGTCTGTCACAATAGGAAGGTAAAGAAACTGAAAAACTATTTTATGGACGTAGGAGTCGATTTTATACATACTTTCGAAGGTCGGAATTTCATCTTCTAAAATCGCGTATAATAGCAATTAAATCTGACGATATACGCATGTTGGTACTAATAAAACGACTATGAAGGGTTCTAAAAAGAACCGTATTTATTCATGTAACACAAAACAAAACTATACTGGATGAAAACCGAAACGAAAAATCGACGAATCAAACGAAACGAAATTAAAGATGCCAGAAAATTCCCCCGTTCTATCTATGCAAAGTGCTCCTCTATGAAGCGTCGCCTAAACAAATTTCCAAGAATGGAGGGTGGGGCTTGTGCAGGATGATGGTCTGGGTCTTCGTCAGAGGAATCATCATCTACATTTTCCTCTTCGTATTCCCAATTGTCATCAAAGTCCAGCTTGATGTTGTAGAGAACCGCCATTGCCACAATACATGCCTTAGCTGTCTCCCAAGACACTTGCATGCCATTTTGGAGTGCTCGAAACATTCCCTTCCATCGCCCAAAGCAACACTCTATTATCACCCTTATTTTCTTATGGGCGCGATTATAAGATTCCTCTGCTGGACTATGAGAGTGCAGAAGAGGAGTCGACATGTAATGACTACATGGATATCCACTGTCCCCTAAAAGAATCCCCTTTTTCTGATTATTCTGCAAAAAAAAACAAATATTCACACACTTTATTTAAGACATAAAAAACATACCTCAAATTGTTCCTTTAAATATGAATTTGCCCATATTCTCGAATCATGAGCACTGTCTCTCCATTTGGCCACAATGTCAAGGATACGAGAAGTAGCATCACACACAACGTACACGTTAAAAGAAAAGGTTGGTGAAATAGTGGCGACTGTTCGCTCCGCAAATTACCTTACTACAGGGTAAAGTCCAATAATGTTTGGATTATTTATTAATGTGAATTTCAATAATCTGAGATGAATGCACTACAAAAATTAAAAATATTTTCTAACCTAATTTTATTTCGTTAAATGTCAGACCAGACGATTCTTGTGTCATTTTCTACGCTGGAAAAATGTTGCAAACAATTGAGCTTCCATAGGTCTAAATATAATTTTATTTGAAGGCCCGTTATAACCTGAAAAATACTATTACCTAAAAACGTCCGTCATTGCACAAACAATGCGGATACCCAACAATGCATATGCATCATTTGAAATGCATCCATAGTTACAAATAAAGCAGGATAACTAATTTATAGGTAACTTAACATCAACAACAGGATTGGTTAGTTAAAATTGCTTCTTTCCTAATCACTATTTAAGATAGATTTTTTTGAACATTTTTCCTATTATTCCCAGAAGATGATGAATTCACCGTATTATTTTGGTCCGCCAGTTCTGATAGACCCTGTATATTTCCATATGGCAAGAAACTTACAAAATGTTGATAAGCCCCTCCGGCGACTACATCTTATTCCCGGAAACAGTACGGTCCACCCTCGAGCCACTTTCGGCCCCACTGAATCACACGACGACCAACCTAAGCCCAAACGAGGAGTGACCAGTGCTAAATGAAATCGCACACTGCGAGGTGCAGGAACCGGGCAAGCCGCCCCTGTAACGAGGAATAAATCAATGTTGTGCTGTCTTTTGACTTTTGTGTCTCTCTTCCCTTCCGCACCCCAATCTGCACCGCTGAAGTCTGTTTTGTGGCCTTTTGGGTCGTAATAGTACATACCTACATTTTCTACGGAACGAATTGGCTCAATTGTTGGAAAATGTTGATCTGAATACGAGACAACATATGTGGTTTCAACAAAATGGAGCCCCACCTCATTTTCATGGAATTGTTAGACTATTTGGATGGAAATTTCAGTAATCGCTGGATAGGTCCAATAATATTTGCCTTATCGCTTATTCTCGGTAGGGGTACGCAAGCAAAGAAGGCGATTCAAACTTAACACACTATATTTGGATAACAAGAACAATATATGCAAATTAGACCGAACCACTTGTCGCGACAGTTGGGGAGTGAGAGAGAGATCCGTGCTCTTTTGCCCTTCAACACCTAACCGTCGTTGTGCGGGGGAGTAAGGGTAGCCGCAGATTTGAAATTGCCAAAAAACAACATCAAATAGATCCAGTGGCAATGGTTGAAGATGAATATGTAGCTACTGAGTGGGACCATGACTACATACAAACATTGTGGGATTTAAGTCCATACGTTGGAAATGTAGTTTCTTACATTGGTCGTGCATTAAATAGGAGTACATATTAAATAATCTCTTGCTTGTGTTTAGTCATTTCTGGAAAAAGCTGGATATTTTAATTTCAGTAGCCAGCTTTTTTCGGAAATTCGAAAATGTATTGTGGGTTGCATTTTTTATTCTGTCGGGCACATTATCACTCTTGAAATACCCTGTATTAATAAAACCTAATATATTACTCCTACTGTACTGAAGTTTTATTTCGTCTTTCCTAAGTGCAAACAGAATAATAATAAAACATCACGTGTAAACTTACTCTTTCCATTTTTTTTTAATTTCGCGCCGGATCTATTTGTTGTAGCGTAGAGTGAACATTTTTAGTAACATTTATGTCAAGCACTCTATGAGTGGACAGAGTTTATCAATAATTTATCCAACAAATTAAGCCCGAATTCTTTATGGTCAAAATGGTCAATGGTTAAGAGTTGTTTGGCAGTTAGAGAAAACATTGATGTTCGCGGGTTTGTTTCCTTTTATATTTGAAAAAAGTCACCTTTTTATTTGTTATTTCCAGATTTCATAAACTGGTTGCATTTTTGAAAAAACAAAATGAACGTTATGTTCCTAAGAAAGCTAAAGTTCTGACGAAGGAGCAAGTGGAAACATTTATCCTTGAAGCTCCTGACGAGAAGTGGTTGCTTTCCAAAGTCATTAATTACCATTTTTGGTGTATTTGGTTGTTGTCGGTGAGAAGAGCTCCTATCCCTCACTTTAAATGACGTGGAGGATTTGACCAAATATATTGTTGTCACCTTACGCGAGACCAAAAATTTAACAACTAGGAGCTTTACAATAACGGACTATGGGTGTAGTTTTAAACCTTGTGCTATTTATCGAAAATATGCGGCCTTACGGCCTCAAAAGAGGACTTGAGGTTGTTCTTAACGTATCGGAATGGAAAATGTGTCGCCTTAAATGCAGGTCAGCATACTGTTGGCACAAAACCTAAGAAAATTGCTGAATATTTAGGATTACAAGAGCCTGTACTGTATACAGGTCACTCACTTAGACGGACTGGAGCAACGATGGTTGTTGATGCCGGTGGCGATACTTTAACGCTGAAACGTGCAGGGGCATGGAAATCAACACAAATTGCGGAGAGCTACGTTGATGACTCAATTAATAGGAAGATCGAAATATCAAAAAGAATGTTTCCACTTAACGAATCCACGCCATTCACTTCTACAGACGATACACGTGCAAATGCAAGTGACTCAACATCGTTTGGAAAATTTAGTATAAATGCAAATAACAACTGCACTATGATATTTCATGTTTACGATAGTAATAAGACACAATTGTGAAATGTTAATTAATAACAATTAAATACCTGTTAAAGAACTTGGCTGTTATTTCAAATTATACAGGGTCTATCAGAACTGGCGGACCAAAATAATACGGTGAATTCATCATCTTCTGGGAATAATAGGAAAAATGTTCAAAATGTGCAAAACTTGTGATACATGCCAAAAATGTTATGAAGCCAAAGATAATATCCAGGACGATGGCTCAGCCTAAAATTAAACTTTGTTGCAGATACCGTGCGATCGAAAATAAAAAAAAAAATCGAGAGAGCCCTGATTAATGCGCTTCAGTTGGCAACACGTAAAAATTTAATAGAGAACTGTCATTATTAATCTGACATCATTAGGAACATAGAATTCTTCAACATCCATTTCCACAACGTGTACACCTTCACTTTATTGACTTTACAAAACTTTGTTTATTTTGAATTTTATTTTTTTCAATAGCAACAGATCTTTCCGAAAATGTGATTTATTTATCTATTTTAATTTTATTTAAAATTTTGAATATAAAGTTTCAGATTCATTTACTAAGGAGTTATGTCAGGTATCGAACAAAACCAAATACAGCACTCAGGAGTAAGGCCGCTTTTGTTCACTTGAAACGACGCGTGAACAAAAGATTTACCTTTCCTCTCTCGTAGTGTAAATAAGTATTCCTTTTTCAACAATATTGAAATGTCTGCCATTTTTGAGTGCTATTCTCTAAATTTTCACTGCATAATGTAAAAAGTTGCAGTATGTAGCTAACAGAGCAATGTAAGAAACGTCTTTACAGAGATACATAAAATTCGGATTCTCAAAATACCTCTGTAAGCATTTGCCTTACAGAGCTATTTAATATATTTGAAAATTAGTGAAGTAAGCTTTGCCTGAGTGAACAATGCAAATTTCGTACCTTTCAAAAATAGAAAAGGGTTAAAATGAACATTAAAAAACGAAAAAGCTGCCAAAATACAATTTCCGAGCAGTACGGAGAATATTTAAAATTAATGGAAACGGATGATATTTTTCATTTTGGCAAATTAACTCCAACCATTTCCATAAATTACATTTGGAAGTCTTGGGATAAGTTGTCCAAGAAGTTAAACTCAATTGGTACTGTCCCGTTTTATCGCCAAAAGATTGGGCAAATATAAGAAATACATTTTCATTACTTCATCTATTGCATATTTATAAATTGACAGTGATTCAGTTACTGGAAAAATGCCACTAGAGCGAAGTATAGAAAAGTTGCCGCAATCAGACTAAAAACTGGTGGCGGAGTCGGTGAAGAAATTAAATTGTCACCGTTAGAAGATCAAGGTCTTGGTGTCTAGGGCAATGTGGTGGTGACAGGATCTCCAGAAGTTCTCGTATTTGCGGGTTTGCAGCAGCAAAGAAAAAATAATTCACCCCAACCTGATTGTAGCGGTGGAGATGATAGAATTAGTGAAGAATGCATTCCACTGGAGAATGATATAAAAGAAGCGATGGCAATGTTGGAAAACGAAAAAACTACTGAACAAAGTAAACTTGTTTGTGAAGATCAATTTAGCGTAAGAAAAAATGAAAATGTAAAAAGAAAACTATTTAAAAGAACAAGAATGCCAAAAGAAAATCGCTCTAGTAGAAGAATAGGAGAGGAGTTGCTGGAAGAGTTTAAAAAAGGTAATTGTAATGAAAAACAGCTGTAAGAAATTAGAATTAGAAGCGGCCAAGTTTAAATTTGAAGTGGAGAAATGCAAGTTTAAAAACCCTACTTTTTTGTTTAATGCAGATTTATCGTTTTAGGTACAGTGAGCGGCAAAAGTATGGAATAAATTCCTTAAAAATTAAACAGAATTTTTTCAAAAAAATCTTTGGACAGGTCAATTTTAGTTTATAAAAATACATGTTTTAGGACCAAAGAAAATTCCAACCAGTTATTTGTTTTCGAGTGATGACGTCATCAATACTTTTTTTAAATGGAAACCCCCTATTTTTTTTCTTGATTCTGACTGCCCTTTTAATTGTCTAAATGATAGTATAAAATTTTTGTTATCTTACATAAGGAAATTTTTGAGAAAAAAAAATAAATTTGGAAAATAATATATTACACTGTAAGTGATGACAGTGCCTGATTTCTCAACGAGCAATACATGATATACCTACTCTCGAGCGCCAGCGAGTGAGGAGTCAATTTTAAATTTCTTTATATGTAATTACTTTACTTCCCTATTTTTTGAATCTTCCGGATCTGGAGTTTCAGTTAATGCAAATAACAGAGTTTTAAATTTTTAACTTACCCGACCAAAGGTAGGTAAGTTATTGTGATCGGTCCAAAATTTCGAATTGCTAATTTCATCAGATCTTTACGTTTTGAGGTCCCCTAAACACGTTAATACAGTTTTTAGAATGATGTCTGTCTGTGCGTCTGTCTGTCCCACTTTTCGTTCTCCCACGATTAGTCAAAAACGCTTTGACCGATTGCTTTCAAATTTGACCAACACAAACTTACCCATGGTCTCTCGAGTTGAAAAGCTTTTGGTGTCAATCGGACCGCGGGGGGTGGAAGAGGGTGGGGGTAGGTAGAAAAAATAATAAGGGAACATGGAAATTTGACTTTACCGTTTGAAAGGGCATCTGTTTTTATGTCGAAAACGATGTTTACCATTTGCGGATTTTTCCAATATGGCGGACTTATAAGGTTATTTACGTCTTCATAGATCGACGGCGATAACTGCTGAAACTTTTAACAAAATAATCTCGGATCTTGCCATTGGAAATAACTCTGTAATAGTGACCACCGAATAGAGTTTGGTGTCAATCCGACTACGAGGGGTGGAAGAGGGCGGGGGTTGCTCGAAAAAATAATGAGGTGACATGGAAATTTGACATTACCAGTTGAAAGGGCATGTGTTTTTATGTTGGAAATGATATATACTATTTGCGAGAATGTCCAATATGGCGGCTTATAAAGTTATTTACGTGTTTATAGTTCGGCGGTAATAATTTTAACAGAAAATTAGGTAGGTATCTCGGGTCAATTCAGCTTGGTTTAAATTGATGTCGGGTAAGTTACTAGGCCGGGTCTTCGACTCGGCTCCATCCCAATTTTTATATTAATAAGTAGGTAGTAGATTGTTAATGTAGTAGATTGTTAAATATATTTGCCTCACTAGTGAGTTTACTTTCTCCATTTTCCTCACTAGTGATGCAAACGCCTATTTTCCTCACTAAATTGAGTGATGAAAGTATCTTTTTCATAAGCGATGTTGGAAAAAATAACGAACAAAAACAAGTCAAAAAATCAAACAGTCAAATGTTACTGTCAATTTCATACGTATGTGTTATTTGTTTTACAAAACGTTTTCTAAAATGACTCATTTAACAGAAACACAACGTATAGAAAATTTAATTTTGATTGGGTGCGGGGATAAAACTAGATAAAACTAAAACGGGGGGAATTTCTTCATAAACTTGCTTATTGTCAACAAGCTAGGGGATGGCAATTCGAACATTTAATTCCATAATTTTAAGTACTTACTAACACAGTTTTTGACTTGTTTTTGTTCGTTATAAAATTTATTTTTTCCAACTTTTTTTTTTTTCTCAAAAATTTCCTTATGTAAGATAACAAAATTTTTATACTGACGTTTAGAGAATTAAAAGGGCTATTAAAATTTAAAAAAAAACTATCGATAACGTCATAACTCGAAAACAAATGACTACTTGGAATTTTATTTTGTATTAAAATATGTATTTTTATAAACTAAAATTGACCTGAGGTCCAAATATTTTTTTGAAAAAAAAATTTGTTTAATTTTTAATTTATTCCATACTTTTGCCGCTCACTGTATATCGGCATTCAATTATAAAATTGCAGATCATCAAACGACTAATAATTGAATGTACCTATACAATATAAATCATAAACAATGCACTTCTTCAAGTGGAGTTACATAAGGCAGAGTGCCTAAAATACTTGCAGCATTTCCACGTTGAATTGCCAATGAGATTCTTTATTTATTATTTTTAAATATGTATTATGAAATATTTATTAAGAAAGATTACATGTACTGACATTTATTATGACTTACAGAGGCTTTACAGTGCTTATGGTGACCATTTATCCCACCATAAATTTACAGCGACTGTAAGCTATAGAATGTATGTTACAGAGACAATTTCGCTTAGAGAATACCATTTTGTGTTACAGACTGTAGCTTATAGGGTTATAGAGTTACAGTGGGCAACTTTTGCTTGGAGAATAGCACCAGTAGTCTATTTTCAATAAATTTACACAATTTCACTTTCCTAATAAAGCGCGCCCACTTTTGCAGGATTTTAAGAGGTATACAAAATGTTGCTTGCCAATTTTTCATCAATTGTTTCAAAAGGTAACTGTTCAAATGCCTTCAAAATTTAGATTAAATTTTTAACAACAAAATCTAATCTTTTCGTTGAATCAGACGAGTGATTTAGTTAATTGTTTGTGTAGACACCCGTTTTTAATGTTTAGCAATCTAATCATCATTGCGCTTAATTTTCAATAAAGGAAACATGTGTTAGAATTACATTTTTTAACTTGAGGTAATTTTATTATTACTAACTGAACCTTCACCGTCCAAAATATCCGTATTTTAAATTTGATAAAAATCCGTTGGCAAATAACCGAGATATTAGGCTCGAAAGTCTTAGCTGAGACACCCTGTATATGCAACTATTAAACTTACCTTTATCTACAGTGGCGGACAATGAATTCAGGCCGGCAAATTTCTGACATTTCAAAAAAGTCAATGCAAGCGACCATTTATTGTCATTATGACTGATGTGCCAATTAAATTTGATTTTTTTTTTTCAATTTTACACATTATTTACAATGCCAGGCGTTTCTTATTTTAACAAAGTGAAAATTGTAACTCTTGCCCACAGTGTCATGTCTGGTAGACAAATTGCGGCACATTTGCGTATTTCAAAAAACCGGCGTACAAGCAATTCTTCGCGACTGGACGCAATTTGGTACTGTGGATCGGCGTCCAGGTTCTGGAAAACCCCGAATATCTTCCGGTGAACAGGACGAAGCAGTAATAAATGTAGGTCGGGATAGCCCCTTCACTAACACCGTTGAAGCCGTCGGAGTTACAAATTTTCCAGGGTCCGTTAGAACTGCTCGGCGACGAATAAAGACGAGTGACTTGCGTAATCATGTGGCAGAAAGGGTTGGTTTCGCATTACTACACACATCGAAAAGACTTTCCAGTCGTGCCACAACGGTCGGATAAGGGTATATAGGCCAACCAATACCCGTTATCATCAAAAATATTATGTTGATTCGGTCGAATGTAGTGGACGTTTTACGGTCAACATGTGGGTGTGGGTTTCAGTAGACAGTCCTGGGGTAATACTACATCTAGAGTAGACGCTAACTATTGATGTTTGAAAAATGTGATGCTAGCTTCTGTAGAACCACATTCTGCAAATAATAATTTTATTTTTCACCAAGACAATTATTCATATAATCATAATATAAACGTCCTTGATTGGGCCAATCGCAGTCCGGATTTAAATCCGATAGAGAACATGTGGGGTTTGTTGGTGAAACATGTGACAGCGACGGGTAATACTTAGAAATAGGGAAGCACTTCTGACTGCGATTACCGGCAGGCATTAGCACCGAGATACCACCGAAATCTATCATTCAATCTTAACGCTGCAATGACCAAATACTAGTTTTTCCAGGTCTGTTTTGTTTAATTTGTAAAGTTGTAATTACTATTGACGTTAAACCAAAACATTCTCATTTTTCATTTTGTTGCTGAAGAGTATGAGAGAAACTTAAATCCCTCATTGGTTCAATACAAAACATCCATGTGATGCTTGTAAAGCACTTGTAGAGATATCCAGGAACTGCTTGGCTGTTTTGTGGCAAGGCTCTAATAGAAAATACCGCCTCTGGCTACAGCGTTCAATAATTTCTAGATAGAATGTTTACAATGAGTATCTTTTTAATGGCATTGAAGAGGCATGGGTTAGTTGGTGAAACTGAGGTTTTCAAGCTGTTTGGCATATCCTTCGCCCTTTTCGTAACTTACAGATCATGACGAACCACCATAGCTGATTTGTGGACGCACTTCTCTCTGGTGCATGCTTCTTTCCCCAGTTTTAATTTTGATTATCGCTGTCATGATGACAAGAATGACAGAAATCGAAAATGGGGATAGTTGCATAGAAGGCCAGCTTCACATTTTGATGTCAAGCGAATGACTCGGCGGCCTAAATTTACTGTCCGCCATAGTACGTGTTTTTATAAATTTTGTGGATTTAAAAAAAGGCCCTGAAAACGGATAAAATCTGAAATTGGATATGATGTTTGTAGTCACACGTAGCATTTTTGTCTGATGTCATCATATAGTTAACCTATTTGTTAGCAAGCTTGTATTAAACCAAGCACATTTGCCAAATTTGGATTTGAACAGTTGTCATTTTTGTCCCAGTTTTTGTTTTGTCCGCCGATCGTACAGTCGATGGACAAATAAAATTGTTACAAAAATGACAACCACATAAGTCAAAATTTACAAATTTGCATCGTTTAATTATGGCTTTATCACAAATAGGTTAAGTTTGGTACGACATATTGGGTGATTCAAAATGATTGTGGACAAGTTGGTCAACTATGTACCAAAATTTATGTGGCAACTGTGTGGGTGGGGTAGAGTTGACGTTTATATGACATTTCATAAGCGTGCATTTGATTTTTTTATACAATTGCACATTGATTTGACAATTTTGAAAATTGCGCGACTATGAACTGTCTAAGAAATGTCAACTCTATCCTACCCACACAGTTACCACATAAATTTTCGTACATACTTGCTATACTCATCCACAATCATTTTGAATCACCCAATACTTCGTCCCGTAGTAGTTGCTTCAATTTGAAGAAAACTTTCACGGTAAGCCGAAAGTTTGATCGCGTCCATCTCGAAATCGTCAACCGAGAGTTCAGGATCTGCACCTCCACGATTTTCAATGGTTTAATTCACGGAATGGGTAACATTTCGCGCCATTTATAAATCGTTAATTCACGAGAACCAGCATCTGAGCGCGGTACAACGTTTTCATTATCTGCGTAGTAGTTTAAAGGGCGAAGCGCGAGTGACCATAGAACATTTGACCCCCTCAAAAGAAAATTACGCGCCCGCTTGGGATCTTTTGGTGGATCGTTATGAAAACAAAAGATTGATCATTCAACATCACATACGCGCGATTTATTCCATAACTCCAATAAACCACAAGGACTACAAAGGTCTACGTCAAATGTTACACACTTTCACGTCAAACATTGAGACATTAAAGTCGATGGGACGTCCTACTCTCAGTTGGGATGATCTTTAATTCAATTAATAAGCTCAAAATTTGATGTCAACACAACTACCGCGTGGGCATCTACCTTAACAAAGGAATCACCGACCGTCAAGGAATTAACGACTTTTTTAACGCAGAGATGTCACACGTTAGAATCCATCGAAGTCAATTCATTTCCAAAGAACACGAATCAAAAATTATCTCGCTCTCAGCAAAACGCTTACGCTAACACAACAGGCAATCCTGTAAAATGCGTCATGTGCAATAAAAATCGTAACTTATACCAATGTCAAAAATTCTTATCACTTTCCGTAGAGAGCAACGGCTAAATACGGTTAAACAGCACAAGTTATGTGAAAATTGTCTACGCGCCACACACAATACCGAGTCTTGCAACTCCGGCAATTGCAGACAATGCCACAAAAGGCACAATTCGTTACTGCATCTCACCGAAAATGCAAATCAATCTCAAGAACTCGCTGCCACATCGTCAATCGTTGCCAGAAATTCGGTTAACATGTTTAATAAACTAATTTTGTTATCGACAGCTCTGATCCAAGTACAAGATCGATCAACTACGCGCTTTACTGGACAACGGCTCGCAAAGTCAATCAAATCCAATCACAATGATTTCAAATCCACCTTCTCATGCTTAGTAGTCGGAAAGATCACAGATAACTTGCCATCGGTGTCGATCAATTCAAATCTAAACATTCCCAAAAACATTAAATTGGCCGACCCCATTTTCAACCAATCCGGACAAATCGACCTATTGATTGATTGGAGGCACACTATTTTGGAAACTCCTTTCCGTAGGACAAATTCATGTAAATCAATTGGGTACAATTATCCAAAAAACAAAATTGGGATGGATGGATAGTCAGCGGTCCTATTCCACAAATAAATTCAAATTCCGTTTGCAATGTTTCGAAAATTTCATCTATAGATTCACAATTAAAAAGGTTTTGGGAAATAAACTAATCTCCCAATTCAACAAACCACTCAAAAATAGATGACGAACTTTGCGAACAAATGTTCGAAGAAACCAGCCAACGTGATCCATTGTCCGTGAGATTTACCGTGAAACTTCCTTTTCGCAACAATCCTCCTAATTTAGGTCATTGGAGAGAGCTTGCCATAAAACGATTCAAGTCTTTAGAAAACAAATTTTTCCGAAATAGCAGTTTATTTTCCGGAAAAAAAAAATTTAATCCTGACTTTATAAACTCAAATTATTTAACAACATATTCAAACAAACAACAAACAGTCTTAAAGAAAACAATAATAAAGATTTATGATGGGAAACAGATGGTTATCCACCACCAAAGTTGCAGGTAGAATTTCGAAAACTCCCTGTATTTATATATTTTACCTGCCCCTTTTCGAGAAGGACCTACCATAAATCTTTATTATCGTTATCATGTTGTTAAATAATTTGACTTAATATCAGGATTTATTTTGTCCGGACTATACGAATTAGTGCCGTTTCGTGCGTTACTGAAAATATTCTCGATTCGGGTATCGTCCCAAGTATTTACCTGCGGCGAGTACCGTTTCGTGCGTTGGTCCGCTGACAATGCGGGATACGGTCATGTACCGAATACCCACCCCATATTTTCAATCAAAGACATTATATTAGGTTTTTTTTTTTTTAAATTTCACCTTCTAGTAGGCCTTGAACAGTCGATTGTGAACGCGCCACTCGTGTAAAACGTAAGATTCAAACAGCTGAACCGTGATCCGTAATCAGTAGGTACAGTGCGTTCACAATCGGCCCTTCAACGCCTACTATGGGGTGAAAAAAAACTACCTAGATACTCGTATTTACTACGAGTATGTTTCGCTGTCAAATAATGTTATCTAAAACTCTTCAAGTTGGGATTGATTTCGTTCACTTGACTATATATTTAGGATAGAATAAGGTACACTTATCCTTGTAAAGGCTTTATGACAAACTTCTACTTATTTTATACCTACCTATCTGAATGCATTTAAGTCCAAAATAAATATGTTTTTCACTTTTCACATTAGACGTGAAGACATTTTATAATAATTTTTCCCTCAGCCCTATAAAGAACGAGGCACGAAATGGCACTACCCAATTTTTTGGCGCCCGAAACGGCACTAAAACACATAGAAACCCAAAAACGCACGAAACGGGAACGCACGAAATGGGAAAAGACGGACTATACAATCGCACTATTGCAAGTTTTATGAGGGAGTACCTAAATTTGGGACACATGGAGAAAATAAACCATCTGCTCATTGACACTTCAAAGGCGTATTACCTGGCCCACCATCCGGTCATGAAAAAAAGTAGCTTAACAACAAAGCTGAGGATCGTTTTTGATGGTTCAATGAAAACGCACAACGGACTTCGCACCCGTCGGTAGGTACGTCATTACGGCCGACATCGAAAAGATGTACCTACCGACAAATCCTAGTCGACAAAGATCATCGAAATTACCAGTTGATACTTTGGCGGGACGTCATAAACAAACTAATAGAAACATTTAGGCTAACAACAGTTACCTATGGTTACGCCTCATCTTCGTACTTTGCAATAAAATGCCTGCGAGAACTCGCGCGCTCCGAGGCCTGACAATTTCCAGACACCCACCAGATAATACTCTACTTGGATGACCAATTAATGGGTAACGAGTCCATCGTGTCTACATTAAAAATTCGCGATGAAGTCGTACAAATTTTAAAGGGGGGAGAATTTAATTTACATAAATTCGCGGTAAATAGCCCTCTTTTAATACTATCTGACGCTTCAGAACGAAACCATAATGTACCATTAGATCGGCAACCGGAAACCAAAACGCTAAGATTCTGTGGAACTGTCATTCAGACAATTCAATTTTCCGCTAATTCAAAAAAAATATCAATAAATCGATAACAAAACGATGTATTCTAAGTACCATTGCGCGTTTATTCGATCCACTGGGTCTGGTTGCGCCGATAACAATCACGGCAAAGACAATTTTACAAAAATTGTGGTCCCTAAAACTCGACTGGGACGAATGCAGTCGACCACCGCTCATTGCTTTGGGGCCATTCGTCACCCCCTACCCTCGCACAATAGTTATACAGGGTTATCGTAAATGATTGTAGTCCAAGTAGGCCATGAATTTGTGCCGGCTTGTTCGGGTTGTGCACTGTACCTAGTGGAATATTGGCATGAGTGAGCTCCTGACCAACTGAAACTGTAAAAGTCACTGTTTGTGTCAAACCACTGGTTGCCGCTTTTTATTGTTTGGTTTTTACCTTCGAATAAAAATCAGTCTTTATTAAGAGCTGTGATTAAGAGTTAACACCACAGACGACTATAGCAGACAACGACGAGAATACAACAGCGATCAAGGTTAGGTTAGTAAAATTCCGTAAGTTTCAAATAAATTTACTTTCGGGTTAACCGTGTTCTCTTCTAAATTCTCTCTTCTAATTGTCAGTTTCTTTTAGACACATTTTTTAGAATTAAAAGGATTTTTAGGATTGCAATGGGGTACACCGTGGAACAGAATACTTGTTGTTATTGTTATTTCATTTTATCGAAATGCTACAAGAGATGAAAACGGAGAATGGTCTTAAGGCCGATTTATAGTTCCGTAACATGTACGTATGGCATAACATATCAAAATTGAATCCTGCTGAATCAAATGTATTCATTTATAGATCCGTTAACATAACATAAGTCGGTATCCGTTTACATATGAATTGGCCAAGTTCAATTATTATGTTATGTACCATGAAAGTTACGGAATTTTAATATTTTTCCATAGAAACGATAAGTCTTCCAAAGACTTTGAGGACGGTGTGGTTTCTTCCATTTTTCTTTATTACCACCTATCTCGTGTAAGACCACAGCTCAGGCAGCAGCTTCTAAAACCTCGTCTTCACAAAACATATTTGACAATTAGTTTGACACTTAAAAAGGTCACAATCATATCACGTTTTGTTATGCACTATAAATTGAATTTTAAAAGTAATGTTATGTTTATAATTTTTGACTATGTTATGCTATATGTATACGGAACTATAAATCGTGCTTTATAGTGTGCAAGCATGTAAAGATGAATATCGAGCAAAGTTTCCTAATTTAGACGTAGAGGAACAATCTTTAATGACCCACATTCGAAGGAGCAAAGTTTCCTAATTTAGACGTAGAGGAACAATCTTTAATGACCCACATTCGAAGGATTGTGGATAGATTTGCCAAACTGGAGATGTTTCGAAGGGAAAGTCGTCGGGCAGGCCTCAAGTTGGTAAAGATATTGTTGAAGATTTGAGACAGAGAATGAAACAAAATCCCAGAACGTCATTGCCGAGATTGTGAGCGCAGTCAGGTGTACCACTGAGCAGATGTCAGAAAATTATGAAGAAAAGAATAAATTTGCACCCTTATAAAGTGTCATTGGTTCAAGAACTGAAACCAGCAGATTATCCACGTCGTGTTGCATATTGCAACTGGTTTTTCAACCACATGAATGATAACAGAACTTTGAATTTGTCATTCTTTTCAGACGAGGCATGGTTTCATCTTTCAGGGTATGTTAATTCACGGAACTGTAGAATTTGGAGTACAGAAAATACTCATGTCTTCCAAGAAACACCTTTGCATCCCATAAAGGTTGGTGAATGGTTGGCTGAATCTCGTCGAAGAGTGATTGGGCCAATTTTCTTCCAAGACACAATAAATGGTACGAGGTACAGGGAGCAAATATTAGAAGTTTTTATAAACCAGTTAGATGATGAGGAGCTGCAATTTAGTTATTTCCAACAGGATGGAGCTACAGCTCATTCCCACAAGAGCAAATTTAGCATATTTGGAAGGATTTTGTGCGGACCGTATCATAAGTCGAGGATTTAATCCAGAATGGCCTCCTCGTTCTCCTGACCTGACGCCACTTGATTTTTCAATATTTGGATGGTTAAAAGATAACGTATACAAACAGCAATTACATCCTCAGGAGGAATTAATGGCTGAAATTACACATCATTGTCAAAATATTGATGCCCGCACATTAGAGAATATTTTTGAAAATAAAAAAAGACGAGTAGCTTTATGCCTACAACAGAACGGAGACCATTTCCAACATCTCTTGTAACTTAAGAGTGTAGAGTGTGTGCGAATAACTTAAAAGTGCGAAGTGTGCATGAATAACTTAAAAGAGTGTGTGAATAACTTAACTGTGTGAGTGAATAACTTAACTGTGTGAGTGAATAACTTAACTGTGAAATGTGAAAAAATGATAAAAACCTAAATTTAAAATGAAGTGATATGTGAAAATCCTTTTGTAATAATAACCAACCTGCTGGGCAATATCATACTGGGTGGTAGTTTCCACTCGTCTACTCTCTAGTTTAGATCTAAAGAAGTAGTGCGATGGTGCCTGATAGGGATAGGGATAGGCCAGACTGCCCGAGTATAACATGAATTGCCGTGAGGCTGGTAGGTGCCAAACTTCCATTTGTCAAGTCTACGCTGGATGCAGCGATCATGAAGATAAAGCCTGAACCAGGGACTGATGGTCCTGCCGTAAGTTCATAACCTGATTGTATTCAACGTTAGAACTAATAAGTATACCTCCTCTTCCATGTTTGTTGCTGATTTCGTTGACGACTATTCGAGATTGGATCAACGCATACAGGAAACTTGTCTGATGTCTCCCATCTTGTGTATCCTGTCCCTCAACATTGTAACATTGGAAATAATTTAATGCACATCAACAACAATAAAACCTTGCTAGACAGTCAAATAGCTTTAATTTGTTGCCATATAACACATAAATAAAATGTCTTTATTCACGAAGATTTCATTCTTTCGTTTTCCATCAAGAGTTTTGGAATCTTGTGGTAACATTGATTCCTCGAAACTTATTAAAACAAAAATGATTCAGTACCCATTGAATAATTTAACAGCAGCAATTCAGTTCTACACACATGTGGTTGAACACCAGTGGATAAGTTTACAAAACTGAAATAGAGAAATAGTTATTTACATTAGAGTACGGGAGGTGAATTTTCCGGCGCGACAACTGGTTTCGGCCACGATGCCGCAGCCGAGTGGCTGATTAGTTGGACCGCCGGGAAATACCTCCCGTACGACATTTGTACTAGACTTTCCGGCTGACCAAAATATTTTTTTTTTTTTTAATCAAGACTAATTTTATTGTAGAATTTGACATCGTCAATAAAGAATCGAATGCTGTGGAATCAATTCCTTGAGGACGGTGACCGCTCATTTGTTTTTTTCCTAACAAATGATTTGCTGTGCTTATTAGGTTAAATTTTCATTGTTAGTGCTTGAAAATTTAATTCGCGTGTGTTAATCGACTGAAACAATGTCTAGTTCAGAAAGTGAGTTAAATGTGACACCAGAAGCAGCACGATTAGTAGCAGGACTAAATTCTGAATTATTACCACAAAATCGAAAGAAAGTTACATAAGACAATTACTTCTCATGAAAGTATGTAATTACTATTCCTTAATTCACAAATTTTTAATAAACCACATTTTATTACAGACAGTTTTATTAATAGGTGTTTGTGGTGCCTGTCTCCGAAAGGAGTTACATACTCTAAAAATGGAAAATGTCAAGAGAAGATATTATATTGATAACTGACGCAAAAACCAATATTTGTAGATCATTTGCCATTACCAATCCAAACTGGGTTGAAACTGTGAAGAAATATATGGAAGTTAGGTTAAATTGGTATTAATACAATTAAAACAATTTCAAATAAAATTGCCAAATATTTGAACCTTGATTGCCCTATGGACACTATTTTTCGCCTAAGTCTAGTGATGACTGATGGCCTTCCTTCAACATCAAAAACAAAATGTACTGTGTTGCAGCTACAGCTCAAACAATGGTGAGTTGTGTCACAAACTTCGATACAGTGCTTTAATCTACTTGAATTTTTAGCAGTTGCTTCCAATGTAACTACCAACATTGACAATTCCATCACACCAGTACAACATACTGACATTCAACCCAGAAGTAATAAAGCTGAAAGCTGACAGTAACCAAATAATTTCTGCATTGTTCTCTAAAGTGGAGAATTGTAACAATAATGTTTACAACAACTGTAATTTTACAAAATAAATTATGTTAATAATGTTGCAAATTATTAAAATGTCTTGTACTTCCTGGTAAAAACGAATCATCTTCAGGTGAATACAAGATTTTGAGGTTAGAATGTTTGGTATATTTTTATTTTCCAGTTGCACTTTAGCACTAATAGTTAGTACTGGATAAAGTAGGTACACAAAACCATATACATATCAACTTGTGTGGTTTTGTTTTATTGTGCAATTTTGCAGATTTATGAAATAACAATTGTCAAACTTTTTGACATATACAGCTGCCAACCCAATAGGTTGCATTTTCCCTGTTACGATTATGATTATTTATTGGTCGATATAAATGAAACAAACACATTTATCGGAAAAATTATACAGGGTGTTTTTTCTGTTTTTTACACCTAATTAAAGTAACGTATGGACCTTTTAATTTTAAAGTAACTGTGAAAAGAATAAATTAACGGTGTCCGCACATTTTTCCCGTACTCCACCAAATTTTTCCCACACTCCACTAAAAAATTTTGACATTGTTCGGGGAATCGCAGCTCCCTTGACCTAAAGTGTAAGGTAACGCCATATTTCCCAGATTGGGAGGCCGAAAATTAAATTTTCTTGTCCGTATGAGATGGATTGAACCATATGAACTTTAAAGTTCACTTTGATAACAAATCCCGTCTTGATGGATTTTAGTCACTGTTACTCACGGTATGAAAACGTTGGAATAATCTCTTTAAACGAATCTTCGCTGTTGTGGTTAATAATTCAAAGAATCTTTTTTCAAGGTAAACATAACCTCCTAATGTCAAGAATAATAATCTACTTCGTATCATTTTCGTATGGAACTACGGAACGGCAAAAGAAAAAATTTCATTTGTTTTCATGGGCTCGTTGACTACAAACATTTATAATAACCCTGTATAAGTCTCGGGTCCGTATTCATAGTCAGATCTCAAGCATTTGCTTGAGACCGTCTTGGTCACGACGATCTTATTGCTTGATGAGATGATCTTATTCGGACCGCACATTCATAGTCACAAAATAAGATCATGTTGACCAAGACGATCTTGTTCAAGTTCGTCTTATATCAAATAAGACCGTCTTGAATAAGACGGCAAATAAGATCATCTTATTTATATTCCGGGCAAGATCGTAATTTGAACCAATCATATTTCTTCCAATAAAATTATTATACCTGTATCTTCAGATACACAAAATAGTTGCAAGTTGTATAATTTTGTGCAAAAAGTGGTGTTTGGTGGTGTCATTATTATATGATTGTAAAATGTCTTCTCACTGTGGCAGCAAAGGTAATTGCCATTATACCTCCATGGAAAAAAAATTTTTAGGGATATTGAAACAATTTGAAATCGTTGAAAATAAAAAGAGCGATGGTGTTACGTTGCGTCAAAAAGAAGAGGCTTGGAAAGATTATTGCTGAAGAGTACAACAACAGCGGTTGATTTTTTATAAACATTTGAAGAGGACAGTAATGCAGTTGAAAAAGCTGTGGGCAAATTTAAAACATAGCCAAAGGGAAGCTACGACCAAAGAGCGGCAAAGTCGTTTAATGACTGGAGGCGGTCCTGTATCACCACCTGCACAACTTGATCCCGATATTGCAGCAATTGGTAAAGGCTCCTACATTATTTTCGTCTAATATGTCGGAATCTGAACTTCTAGGTATTTTCAGTGAAGTTTTCTTTTAAATATTACTTCTATTAAAGATACTTATATTGAATTACATAGAGGCAAGTGAACATATAGAGGAAAAAATGTATGGACTGACGGATAAAACGGGTAAGGACGGAGAAAAAGTGACGAAAAATAATAAAGAACCAGAACAAAATACGGTTGAAGAAATGCATGTTACAAAAATACGTATGTTTAACAACTACAATAATAAAATATAGGCAGAATATAGCCTAAGGGAGTCCGTTTCGGCTCAGGAACGCGAGGGTCGCGGGTTCGATTCCGAACCAGGGCGAAAAAAAAGGCTGTAGTGTACCAAAGTTGCAGTGCGCCGAGCGCCCTCGTCGTCTCCCCAACATTTGATCATTTCCGCAACTTCCCTTCTACCCATCTCTCCCATCGTCAGACCCTACAAATTGCAGAACATCACGCAGAAGAGCTAAGATTATTCTTCTGCTCCGACCGGACAGCGCCCTAGGGACATCCACCCGGACATTGGAATAGCTCTGCCCCAGAAGCTCCTCCGGCGGACAAGCTGGACGGACGATCACTCTTGGCTCCACCTAGACAGCGCCCTCGGGACATCTAACCGGACCTTGAGTAGCTCCGCTCCGGAAACGCTCCCCAGGTGGACGAGTCGGACGAAAGTCCTCCCTCAACCCATCCTTGTTGTTTGTTTATATTTTTACTGAATAAAGCCTGTGTTTTCTCCACCGTGTTGCATCGGAGTCGAACCCTTCCCAAACATCCTAAGCGTATCATGACCAAGTACCATCCAACTTGGGGTACCGATACACGAAGAAGTGTTATAAGTGGCTCCACGTAAAGCCCGAACCCGGGAGGTGCTGCAGCTGTCGACCCACGACGACACCGATACCCAAAGGATTGTTACAAAGCTATATTCTATCTCGTGATTCGGAAGTCACGTTAAGCCATTGGTCCCGGTCTATTGAGTTGGTCATCACGCCCCTCATAGATTTGTAAACCAGTCCTAGACTGTGTAACAACATTTTCAAATAGTTCGTGACTAACTAAATTTAATAAATTTACAGAAAAGAAAAAGAATTCATCATCGACAGATAATTGTCTTAAAAAAAAGGAGACTACAAGAACTTACGCAGCACGAAAAAAAAACAGATTGACCTAAGAATAGATGAAGAGAAAAAGTTGGCAAGATTTCGGTACGAAAAGGAGATCAAAATTTGGGATTTGAAAAAACATTTGGTTAAATTGCAACAAATAGAAATCAGAAAATCTGAAGCAAAAGCTACATTGGCACAATTAATGTTAAATTCTTAAGTTATCACGGCGATATGTTGGCGATTATTATTGATTAGCCAGATTTGGACTTTAATATTTAATACGTTTCTGTTTCTTTAATGAATTTTGGTGTGTGCGTGTCCATGCCACTCTAAAAATGCGTCTGCATTGTTGGTTGCAAAAACTAGTAACTACTAGTAACTACCAAAAGTAATTAAATTAACAAATGACAATTTGACAGTTGACGAGTGACGACAAGCATTATTTTCATCTGTGATTTTCATCTCTCCATCTCTGGGTGAGCATTTGTATTTTGTATTATGCGGCGACTGTCGTCAACTTGAGTTAGATGTTTATGTGGGATAGAAATGGGAAAACAAGAAAAATTAAGAACCTACAGAAGGGACTGGGAGAATGAACCTTGGGCAAGAGGTAAGAAAAATGCAGGAATGTAGCAAACATAATAATTATTGCGGAGCTATTGTCATATATTAATATTGCATTGTTTTTTCAGGTTGGCTATGCAGGGGAGATACTAAATACTTTCAAGAAGCATTCTGCAAGGTCTGTAAATCTGCTCTCCAAGCTCACTCAGCTGATCTAAAGAAACATGTAAAAAGAGATTATCATCATATTGCAAGAATGACAGCTTCGACAATACCAAAAACCAATCGGCACAAGTAATCTCGCCACCAGTAAATTACCTTAATCTTTTGCGCATCCCCCTTGAGTAAAATCCCATCGGTAATTTCGCCACCAATGTTTTTCAATACATTTTTAACACTATTTACAAATACATGTGAATCATTTCATCATAATTTTAATGACTCGATGTACAAACCACATCCAAATTTATTTGTGTTTTTAGAAAAACTGAAAGAATTTCAAAGAAGGTCAGAGACAGACAAAAATTTATAAATAATATGATAAAACGACATAATAATAAAATAGTATATTATACGCCAAGGTAGAGACATTTTTTTAAGCCGAGGTAGTTTATTCCCCGAGAAGCGAAGCTTCGAGGGGAATGAAGAAGCGAGGCTTAAAATTGTCTTCTCTAGCGTGGTGTATATATTATTTTTTTCACTACTAGATCCGTTAAAACCCTTTGTAATAATAATTATTAATTAAATTTGTTTGTCCGATGTGACGATCCGAGTTCTCATTTTTCAACGGTTGCTATGAAAATTGAAAATCGTCTGTCTACGTTAACCAATAAATTCAAAGAAAATCTTTCGTTGCTAGGTGACGGCTGTTCATTATTGACCTTGGTTAATAATGAAAATTATTATTAACCTTGGGAGAGAAATTCTACTTCTGGGGTCGGTTCGAGAGTCAATAATGACGCCTTCTGAGACTAGTAGTGAAAAAACATTATTATTATGTCCGGGTGGCGGAGGGATAGTTTTAAATAAACAACAATATTCTTTTAGATGTAGCTGTTCCAAATTCACAGACACATAACACAAAAATTAATATTTAGAGCTCTCCGTTGTTATGAGAAATCTTTGGTGTTTAGAAAAAAAACCGATTTTACCACTTATAATTTCAGCAACGGGAATAGTACCGCAAACGCTTTTTAAAAACTTAAAAATTCTGGGTTTAGGGAACACATTGGTAGTTGAAATTCAAAAAGGTAGATTATTATACTCATGTCATATCGTCAGGAAGTTCGTTAACATTGACACAGAACATAATATAAAAACACAACAAAGTCAAAATGTGGAGGCGAGACGCCGGTAATTATGTTGATAAGCACTGCACTATTACTTGATAGTAATATCCGTAATAGTGTATGTACTCCGGCAAAATTGCAGTGCCGCCGGATGGTGGATCTAAATATAGTTTAGTAGGTTATCAATCAATTCAGAACCATGTGAGATTATCTCCTGGACAAGATTTATTGTTATGGAGGGATTACAATACAAGGAACCAATGAATTTAAAGAGAAATCGAGTCAGATCTGCGTCTGTAAATTGAACTAGTATATCTTTACTGTTTGTTTCATCAAAATCAGAAATTGCAGCATTGTCATCATCTTTCTCATTTTGAGATACATCACTTCGATTACTTAAGTCACTGTCTACGCAAACGTTTCTTGTCTTAATATAATTTGAGGCTACAACCAAATGATTACTGCTATTCATGTGTTTCTTCAAACTGAATACATTGGAAAATTTACGTAAACAGTGTTGATAGCCACATAAATAATTTTGCTGCAAAGGATCTTGTATTTTCAGATTGCAATTCAGAAAGGTTTTTCGACATAAAGTACATCGCAACATTTTGATCCTATATTGATTTTTGATTTGATTGAACAGTTTGAAGATCTGGAGCAGTTTTTTTTTCACTTTTTAAATGAATATCGTAAATTATCCACTGGATCAGAAATCATATTTGTTCAGCCTTCAACGAATATTGTATTTATATTTTTCGGTCAGAAAATATTTGTCATTGTGTAATTTGTCAGAAAAAATCAAGTCGGTGATTTCGATAACGTAGGTTAACTGATCATTTAAGTTAAGTAACTGTCAGGTTTTCGCCAAATTCAAAAATACAAGCTTTTGAGTAAAAAAAACAATTCAAACATGTTTTCGGACGAAGAAGACTTGGAATGTACACCACCCGAAATTAGAAATACAGGAAATGACGCTCTGAATAATTTATTGCAAATAAAATTGTGACACAGGTATGAAAATACCCATTATTCATTTGTTAAATGGTGTGAAGAGAAAAAAATAAAAAATTATACTGAAAATGTTTTATTGGCCTATTTCCAATAAATAAGCGAACATAAGAAGTCGTTATGGTCAATATACAGTATGTTAAAATCTTGTTTAACATTAAACATAATGCTGACATTTCGAAATACCCAAAATTAATGGCCCTTTTAAAAAAGCAAACCGAACATCATTGTCCTAAAAAAACTCAAATTCTTGATGATGAACATATCACAACATTCTTAATAAATGCACCAAACAAAGAATATTTACTCATGAAGGTAATTATTTTTTATTTATTTGAACGTGGTCCTCACATTTAACATTCATATTACAGACAGCGTTGGTTACTAGCATTTCTGGAGCATGCCGCAGAGAAGAACTCTGCAAAATGTGTTCGTCGTGCTCCAACAACCAACTCGTGTCACAATCAAGCGCCTTATAAAACTCGTATAATAATGTACTATTTTGAAGGTATGTTTTGGTTGTTAAAACAATGAGTAATAATTTTCCCTGAATTTATAGGCTGCTTTGATTTTCGGCATTGCTGGAGCATGTCGGCGCGAGGAGTTATGTGACCTCACTGTGAACGATATCCAAGATTTTGGAGAAGTTCTCATTGCAACAGTTCGAGATACCAAAACGTGTTTTAAATTTTTTAAAACACCCTGTTCTGGGAAACGTGTTTTAAAATGCTGTTTTTTGTCTAGAATTTAGATATGACCACCAGAAAAACTGCACTTTTAATGTTCAAACTATGTATTGCGGAAATGACAGTAAATAAATAAATAAATAAATAAATTAGACAGTAATTATTTTATTTCATACAACTATCCCACCTCCACCCGGCGGCACGGCAATTTTGCCGGAGTACATACACTATTACGGATATTACTATCAAGTAATAGTGCAGTGCCTATCAACATAATTACCGGCGTCTTGCCTCCGCATTTTGACTTTGTTGTGTATTATGTTCTGTGTCAATGTTAAGGAACTTCCTCACGATGTGACATGAGTATAATAATATACCTTTTTGAATTTCAACTACCAATGTGTTATCTAAATCCAGAATTTTTAAATTTTTAAAAAGAGATTGCGGTACTATTCCCGTTGCTGAAATCACAAGTGGTAAAATCGAAATTTTTTCTAAACACCAAAGATTTCTCATAGCAACGGACAGCTCTAAATATTTATTAATTTTTGTGTTATATGTCTGTGTTATATTATGTGAATTTGGAACAGCTATATCTAAAAGATATGCTTGCTTTTGTTGTTTATTTAAAATTATAATGTCTGGTCTGTTATGCTTAATATGAATGTCAGTTAAAATTCTTCTATCAAAATATAACTTGTAACTGTCATTTTCCAAACAACTTTCTGGTGTATAACTATAATGTGGTTGTGTATTCTTTAATAAATTGAATTTAACAGCTAAATTCATGTGTATAATTTTAGCGAATATATCGTGTCGTTTTTTATATTCGCTTTGAGCCAAAATGGTGCAAGAAGAAATGATGTGTTCAATTGTTTCCCCTTCAGTTCCGCAAATCCTACATTTATCAATGATCGATTGTAAACCGCATATGTGTTTTTTATAATTTCTTGTATTTATAACACGATCTTGTATTGCAAATATAAAACCCTCCGTCTCATCGAACATAACACGTGGTATGATTAATCATCGAAAATCATCAAAAATTGACAGTTCACAGTGAGGCGGCAAAAATTTCATAACATGGGCATGGCTCGCTTCGACTACAATCATTTATAATATTTATATATTTATAGTATTTGGGCAGTGAATGTGAAAAACTACTTAATAAACTTCCAAATGAAGCTTCACATAATATAAGACTAAATTGTTTAAAACTTTATTAACTGCGGCTTCAGAAATACCAAGAAGACTTCCTTTTTCCCAAATATTTAAAGAAATTTTTTTTAAATATATCTAGAACGTGCATTAATGGAGCAGACTTTTGATTTTATAAATCAAACCGGATCTTTTTTTGAACTGCTGCGAAGTATGCGATTCGGTGATAAGTGATAAGGAGTAAGTTTCATTTACAACGTCATGCAAATTCCACCGCACATAAAGAAAAGTACAATTTTTTTTTAAATAACTTTAAAAATTGACAACATTTTAAATACTGGCAAGAAAATAACGTTAAATAAGCAAGTTCGGCAGGCCGAAATTAAAATTATTTCTTTCATTTGTAAAAACAACTTATCATTTTCCCTGGTAAATGAACTACATAATTGATTTAATCAAAGACAAAATATTAGACAATAACCATGTAGCCAAAAATATCAAATTAAAACGCACAAAAGCAACTCAGTTGGCTACAGTGATACGAGTACAAGGACCAATGGCAAAAGACGTGATTTTTGAAAAATTTAAAAAAGAACCGGTGCAATAATAAATGCGGGGTGTCATTTGAAAAAAAAAATTAGTTTTTCACATTTTTAGTTTGTTATATTTCAAAAATCCCAGTAGGCATATGCGACCAAGCACGCGTTATTGAGTAAACACTTAACAGCTGAGGCAAACATTAAGGAATCAAACAGCGTCAATCATTTTAATTTATGTGCAATGATTTGGAAGGTACGAATTTTCGAAGGGACCCCTGCAATTCGGAATTCTGGTAAAAAAAAGTGCCACTGATCAAAAACGATGGCAGATAAGTAAAAACGACCTTATGGAGCTTATTCGCAACTCTGGGACATCTGTACATATACAGGGGCGTCCTAAAAACGCCGCAAACCATATCTCCGTTATTTATGGCTCGATTTAAATAAAATAGAAACTGAAAGTAATGTTATTGCATTTAGGATTGTTTTCCATAGTATACCTGACTTTTGTCGAAGAAAAAATCTCCAATAATGCTATTTTAATTATTTATTTTCGCGGTTACTATTAAATGCATTCTAACATGTGGCATATCGTTTGATTCAGAAAAATAATCTTTTTCAAAATAGGAATAAAAAACTATACCAAGCTATTTGAAAAAACAAAGTTGACTATCATCTGCCTTCAATAACTTTTTGAAAAAAAATTAGTCTATATTGTGCTTACAGTGTTTTCAAAGTAATTTATTTCAGTTCTTGTTTTTTAAATCGAGCCATAAATTACAGATATATGGCTTGCGGCGTTTTTTAGGACGCACCCTCTATTTTAAAGTAAGAAATAAATAATAAAATACGTAAACAAATAAAAAATTAATCGTCATCTGAATCAAATTCACTAGATGATTCACCAGTATTGGCAACAAATATTAATGATTCCACTTGGTCTTCTAAAAGTTTATCTCGATCCCACCATTCCTTAATTTTGGACTCGAATATATTGAACACAGTTTTAGATTCACTGAGTTTCGGACAAGTGTTAAAGCAGGCAAGCTTTATTACAAAACCCAACATTTAAAATGAATGCTCTATACTTAAATTTACTACTGTCACAGTCTACACTTTCACATTATCTATCAATCGTTTACAATGCCCGAATATTCTATTGAGGAGCAGTATGCAGTTATGCATTTTACGCAGAATGTACCGAAAATGCCAATGCTGCTGTCCAAAGGTATGTATACAGAACGTTTTCCTCAGCGGAGAGTCCGAGACAGGAAAATCATTTTTGGTGTAGCACAACGTTTGCGTACAACCGGCTCTGTGTTACCAAAAAATTAGGAAGACGTAGGTCGAGGACGGAATGCACGAATGGTGAATGTGGAAGAGGAAATTTTGCATCTCTTCTTTCTTTATCTGTACTATCTGCAACGAGTTCAAAGCCTGAGCGCAAATGATTATTCTCACAGGCAAAGATTTTGTGAATGGCCATTGCAAAGGTTTAACCAAAATCCTCTATTCCATTGCCTAATTCTTATGACTGATGAATGCTGCTTTATAAGCAGCATTCAAATACAAGGTGATTTACGAGGAATAATGAGCCCGATGGAATAGTAAATGCAACCCGCAATTCATCAGGAGAAAAACCCGGACATTTACCGCTTCGATGTCCGGCTTTTTGTTGCAATGTATTGTGGGTTGCATTTTCTATTCCGTCGGGCTCATTATTCCTCGTAAATCACCCTGTATTTCACAATACCCACCATTGGACTGACGTTAATCGTCACGTCATTCACTAAAGCCGTTTCCAGCATCGTTTGTCCATTAATGTTTGGGTCGATATTATTGGGACACATCTTATAGGACCGTTTGTGTTACCAGTAAGACTAACAGGAGAACAATTTAAATTTCTTAAATGTTGATCTGCCAGGTCTTTTGGAGGAAATTCCTCTGGGGGGAGGGCCATGTGGTTCATGCATGACGGTGCTCCTGCGCCTTTTACGAGTACTTTGAATGGCAAGTCATTTTTTGAATGTCTCATACGGACCCCAATGGATTGGACGAGGCGGACGAGCTACGTGGCCTCCTCGTTCTCCTAATCTTAACAGTTGCGATTTTTATTTGTGGGGTTACATGAAATCTATGGTGTTACAAACTACGGTAAATAATCAAGATGATCTGTTAAACAGAATCATGATTGCTTCAGAACGAATTCGCAACGATCAAGATACGTTGGCACGGGTTAGCAGGTCATTATTAAGACGTGCTAATGCTGTAAAAAATTGGAATTTGGATTGCCATGTCTGGAAGGCGATTGATTAGACCAATATTCTTTTCATGCCGCCGGCCGTTATCGACGGTTTTGCATGATTCAAAATCCGCCGGGAACGTAAAATTCCCGGCCTAGTACTTACAAAAGTTACCTTGACTAAAAATTCGCTAGAGAATGGGCAGGCAGCATTGAATATAGCCAACGGACTCCGTTTCGGCTCAGGGACGCGAGGGTCGCGGGTTCGATTCCGCTTGTGAAACAAATTTTTTACTTTTTAAAAATGATTTAAATTTGTCAGCATGAAAAATTTTGTGGATTACACACGTCCAGAAAAAATTTTGCGAGTGCTCGTGTTGCTTCGCCTCGGCTAAACCACGACGACGAACTGCAACAAGAGTTATTTCAACAAGACGAGGCGACTGGACATACAGCTCCAACAAGTTTAAACCATTTAGCTACCTTCTTCGATGACAGAATTATAAGTAGAGGTCTGTGGCCAGCAAGATCGCCTGACCTTACACCATTATTTTTTATTTCCCTACTTGAAAAATATATTTTCAAAAAACCCCATTAATACTTTGCAAGATCTGCCAAGTCGCATCGTCGAAGAATGTCAACGAATAACACCTCGAATTCTTGAAAAGGTCTTTGAAAATATGAAACGTCGTGTAGCACTCTGTATCGAGGCTAATGGCAAACATTTCGAGCATTTGCTCTAATTTTTGATTATTAGATTCGTTAATACACTTAATTTTTCCACTAAGCGTGTTACTTTAGTCGATTACGTACAGGTCGGAAAATATAGCTTGATACTTGAGAAATAGATGTGCAGTGAAATTGTGGGAAGTAGTGGGGCGAGACCCACTGTAAACGAAGCCGTGAGAGCATTTTCGGTCTTTCTTGCAAGTAGGATTTCTCATTCTATCTGCGCATCTCACGTATCAAGCTACGTTTTGCAATAATACCCATATTTTATTTTTTTTATTGGTAACCTAGTTTGCTCATTTAAAACACGCCTGAGCGTGTATAAATTGAACTTTCAAAAACGCGCGTTTTTTAAAGTTTCCATGGCATCATCAACAACCCGAGAGGACCGGAGAAACGTGAAGTCTAAATATTAACTTATTAATGATTGATCTGACAGGAGTACCTTGTAACGTTAAATAAAATACTACTAACAAACGTTTCAAAAGCTTTAATCAAATATTCAACAACCTTAAACTTTTAAATGAATGTGAATAATATAGTTGAGATTAAGTGGCAGATTGGAAATTAATTTTAGTTTTTTTTTTCATTTTCCATGACAACGAAAGGTACAGACTGTCTATAAAAGAATGTGGGATCGCAGAGGGCTCTGGAATTTGAATTTGCCAACCCCTTTAAATTCGTCGACTACTAACCTCCAAATCCGCCAAACTGTCAAATATATTCACAAGCTGTCAACACGAAGTCAACTTAACCTCATTTCCGCTTTCGAAGTCTTGTTTTGTTGTTTCTTGCGTTCCTGGTCTACTTATTGTTTAAAAAAAAAGAAGAATTTTTAGCCAACTACCCGGACCAAAATATTTTAGAAAAGTCCCTTGCAGCTCACATTAATCGAATTGTTGATCGTTTTGTTGCTACTGGTAGTGTTGAAAAGGGGAAATCGTCAGGTCGTCCCAAGGTGATGGAAGATGTAGTTGAAAACATACAAGAACATCCCTTACAAGACTGGCTCTTCAGACTGGTGTACCTCGCAGTACGTCATAAAATTGTTAAAAAGAACTTGCATTTCCTCCCGTACAAAGTAACAACTGTACAAGAGCTCCTGCCTAATGACCCTGAAAGCCGCATAAATTATTGTAACTGGTTTCAGAATAATCTCAATAATGACAGATTGTTAGACTTGAGTTTCTTCTCAGATGAAGCTTGGTGTCATGTATCAGGATACGTTAATTCACAAAATGTTCGCTATTGGAGTTCTGAAAATCCACATGTGTTTGTTGAAGCCCCCTTACATCCAATGAAAGTTGGCGTATGGATTGCAGTTTCGCGCAGGAGACTTATTGGTCCTATATTTTTTCATCAAACTATTAATGCTGAGAGATACAGGGAATTAATTTTGAATGAATTCATTAACCAGTTAGATGATGAAGAGCTTCAGTATGGTTATTTTTAGCAAGACGGTGCGACACCGCATACAACTCAAGCAAATCTACAGTATTTAAGTGACTTTTTCGCTGATCGTGTCATAAGTAGAGGTACAAATACGCCATGGCCTCCGCGTTCGCCGGACTTAACTCCCTTAGACTTTTCTGTGTTCGACTACTTGATAAATGAAGTGTATAAACGACAAATGAATAATTTAAATCAGTTAATGGAAGAGATTACCAACTGTTGTCGTAACATCAATGAACAGATGTTACAAAATATTTTTGAAAATAAGAAAATGAGAGTAAGAAGATGTTTACAGCAAAATGGAGGACACTTCGAGCCATTTCTTTAATTTTCATTGTTACCGGTATAATTTATTTCAAAAAAATTTTTTTTATTGACCAGCTATTTATAAAAAACTGTTTTTCAAAAAAAATGTATGTTAAAATTTTTGCATCAGAATGTGGCTAATGGCGTATAAAATCAATATCTGCAATCCGTTTCGAAAAATGTTTGATAGTTTTTGAATTAAATCGATTTTAATGGAAAAGTTGCTTTTATTGATGGTTGTTGGCTTTTAGTGTTGTAAATTTTCTCTAACAATGACTACCTTGTAAAACTGATCTGCTTAGGCGAATTTCTTCGATTTTACAAAGGACCCCCTGCTGTAGCAATAAAAATCCTCTAATAAATCTTATTGTTAAGATATTTGGACATTATGTCGTAAATCATGAAGCAAATACAAATTTGAATATCAAAATGCGTTTATTTCAATAATACCATACGCTAAAATTAATTTAACATGGTAAAATTGTGTGAAAATACCTGAGTGTGCATATGCTACAAGGTTGAATAAATTAAACAATTAATAATGGAGAAAATGCCAAAATTTTACCTAATTAACTTATAAATTTCATTTTTTGATATTATGTGCCTTATGGATAATAAATTAGGTCTGCAAAATATGAAAGTGAAATCATAATTTTTAAGGTCAATTTTGCCACCGGCGGTAAAAGATGAATCAGCCTGTATATAATAAGTTTGCAGTTCGGTATTTTTAGTTGTTTATTTTTATTTATAGTCACAAGTCCTGAAACCATCGTCAGTCTGGTCTAAATTTTCGATGTTGAAGGCGACTTTGAATGTAAAGGAAAATATTGACATCGGTGCGTTTCTGAAAGTTATAGCGTTTTTGAAACGTAATGCAGTAGGATACGAGGCAAAAAAATCTAAAGTATTAACGAGAGAGGAAGTGAACACATTTTTGAAGGAGACTGACGATAATGTGTACTTGCTGATGAAGGTCGCTCTTCTGTTCGGGATCTGCGGGGCGTGCAGAAGAGAGGAACTTCATTCTCTGCATGTTGGTGACATTGTGGAACAGGGTTCCTCTTTATTTATTACGCTTTCGGATACAAAAACACATTCCAAACGAGTATTTTCGGTGACAGCAGATGGTGAGGCTGTTAATGCATTGGAGTTATATAGAAAATACGCAGTACTTCGTCCACTAAACGTGCAACATGACTACTTCTTCTTTGCTTATCGAAATCAGAAATGCACGGTACAGAGGGTTGGAATACATTCCTTTAACTACTTGCAGCTGCCGAACCCGGAAATGTACACTGGGCATTGCTTTAGAAGAACTTCAGCAACCTTCATTGCTGATACCGGGGCGGATTTCGTGACTTTGAAGAGGCTGGGAGGTTGGCGATCGTCTTCTGTAGCGGAAAGCTATATTAAGGACTCGTTTGAAAAGAAAAGAAGTGTCAAAATTAATTCTGGGAGAAAAAGTTGCTGGTTCATCAATGAATTGGTTACTTTCTTCTTGTGAAGCTGGGGCATCAACGTCTACGTCAGTTACATCTTACGCTTCCGACTCACTAATTGCTGCTGTAAATGAGGAGAGAGAAAGTGGTTTTTCATTTACTGGCAATAGCTTTCAATTTGCGACAAACTGTCAAATCCATTTTCATGTGTCTAAACTAGCGTACTTGTCCCCTAAAGATGTATTTTGCGGAGTATTTTGAATCCGCAAAATAGTCATCTTAGAGAGTGAATGCAAAAAACTATATTTAGAGTAGGCGTTCACGACGTTTTAATTCTGTTAACAGTGTAGATAATTTCGTAGGCAACCAATTATTCTCCGGAGTTACACAGGTTGCATAGTAAGTTTTGTCCCAATTTCATATAAGAATTTTGACATTTGACATTCGTTCTCTTTCCCGTTTTCAAATTGAGTTGTGTTTGTGATTTTATTCGTTTTATTCCTCGCCTTGCGTACAAAAAATCAGTTCTTGTCAGAACTAAAACGAAATCTCCGTCAGTGTTTTACTGTTTTCCGACATTTTTGTGGCTTTCACTGAACAACATAAAGTCTGCATGGTAATATCTTACTTTCGAAATGGTGTGAAAATCGATGGAGTTTGGCAGTATTCCCTTGCGTTATGTATGGAAGAGTTTGGAGAAGAATTCCCAGACATTGCAGTGGAATATAAGCAGTTTCGACAAACTTTAAACATTTCCTTAAAGAATTTCCAATAAAATGGATCCGTGGGACGAAAACCTGGAAGCGGCAGGCCAAAGAAAAGAACTCCAAAAGTGATTGAAGAGGCGAGACAAGAAATGGAAGAAGCCCCAGGCACTTCAATTGAGCATTTATCACAACAACTTGGTGTGTCTGTTGGTACCTGTCATTCAATTGTGAAAAAAGATCTTCACCTATTTCCCTACCGTCTCACATTTGTTCAAGAATTACATCCAGCTGATCTCCCCCAAAGATTAGAATATTGTCAATGGTTTCTGAATACTTTAGATGTTCACTTTGATAAAACCTTTTACACTGATGAAGCCTACTTCCATCTTAGTGGATATGTCAACTCTCAAAATACAAGAATGTGGAGTTCAGAAAATCCATTTTTTTATTGAAACACCCCAGTACCCCAGAAAGTAGGCGTTTGGGCTGCTATTAGCCAACGCAGAATTATTGGTCCAATCTTTTTTGAAGGTAACAATTGTAATGTTTTAGTAATTAAATAATAATCAATATTTTTTAGGAAATATCAATGCTGCAAGATACAGAAATGAAATTTTGACTCCATTTTTAAATCAGCTACATGATGATGAGTTAGTTTATGGCTACTTTCAGCAGGATGGTGCTACAGCTCATACCACAAGGGCTACAATAGACTTTTTGGCCGAATTTTAAGACAACAGAATTATAAGCCGTAATACACCAAACAACTGCCCCCCTAGATCATATGATCTCACTCCTTGTGATTTCTCCTTGTGGCCACACATCAAAAATTCAATTTACACAACACCCATAAATGATTTGGCAGAACTACGAAATAGGATAACACAGAAAATTAATGAAATTAATAATAATCCTATTGTTTTAGAAACTGTAACTAATGCAATTAGACTAAGGACTAGGTTGTGTTTACAAGAACAGGGTGCACATTTTCAACACTTACTCTAAATTATGTATAAAATTGATCTCCTATTGTGTGAGGTTATGTGCAATACTTAATTTACAATTCTTATTAGTGTTCAGAGAAATGTTAATGTTATGTTCTCTTTTATGGTTTAAAGAAATAAATGAATTGATACGACTAACTATTTGTCAATTTGCTTAAGGTGGGTACTTTCAAACTGTCTGTTTAGTTTCATGTTCAGTTTCAGTTTTCATTCAATATAAATACTGAAACCGATTGGAGAATATGAACTAACCGTGTAACATCCCATTTACTTGTTCTCTTTATGTTAAGTTACTTGACTTTGGTGCTTTTCAAATTTTGCGACCTTTTTCGAATTTGGGGTATTTTTCTCCCGAAGATTAACTAAAATTTGCAGCAATGCCTCACAAAGATTTCGAAAACTGAAACATGATCTTCCATATATTGGCGAAAAGCCATTAGTTAGCAAATAATTTGTGATTGGAATGTTTGGATTATTTATTAATGTGAATTTTAATAATGTGAGATGAATTCACTACAACGAAAACGACGAAAACCTGGAAGCGACAGGCCAAAGAAAAGAACTCCAGAAGTGATTGAAGAGGATAGACAAGCAATGGGAGAAGTCCCAGGCACCTCAATTGAACGTTTATCACAACAACTTGGTGTGTCTGTTGGTACCTGTCACACGATTGTGAGAAAAGATCTTCACCTATTTCCCTATCGTCTCACATCTGTTCAAGAATTACATCCTGCTGATTTCCCCAAAGATTAGAATATTGTCAAGGGTTTCTGAATACTTTAGATGTTCATCTTGATAGAACCTTTTTCATTCATGAAGCATACTTCCATCTTAGAGGATATGTCAACTCTCAAAATACAAGAATGTAGTCAAATTCAGCAGAGTCAAAATACTCTTACACCTAAATCTAAAATGGTCCAATCGTCCATGAAAGGTACGAGTATATGAAAAGGAAGATAGGAATTACGGGACGTAAAAAAAATGATAACTTATTGCTGATGTTTACAAAAAAATAATTTCACCCATCTTTTTTTTTAGTGGAAGACTATGGTTTTAGACGATTCGTAGCTGTTCTTAACCCATGCTATGAATTACCGCCCAGAAAGACAGTAACAAATATGGTTCTTCCCGCGGCTTTCGAAGAAGCTTTCAACAAAACCAAAAGTATAGTAAACGATGTAAACGCTATCATCCTCACAACGGATTGTTGGACGTCGGTAAATACCAAAAGTTTTATGGCCGTTACTGGTCATTTTATTAACCTGGGGCCCGTTGCACAATACCTATTTAAGAATTTACAAGTTACAAAATACAAGTTACAAGTTATTAGTTATTAGTACCAATAGATTGTGTTGCACGATTATTTTAGTTACAGTTGTAACTTCTGCTAAATTTTATTAGAAAAAAAAAAGAAATTACTAATATAGTCACGCTAAATTTTTGTAATTTAATTTATTTCCATAAATCACAAACCAAAATTATAAATATGGGTAAACGCGATGACCAACGCAAGTTGTTATTATGCGTTTTAAACAAAAAAACAAAAAATAAACAAATAAAATGCTGCATCAGTTCTCGGGACAATTCTCCAATCACCCGATTTGGAAGAAATTTTTTTAATTTTAAAACAAAACTATATTATGTATAAATAAAATAATATCTACAACCCCACATCGCCATCGTGAAGAAAATTAGCAACTGAATAAAAATTTCCAATTTCCTCTTCAATATTTTCTGCCCATGACACAACACATTAAATAAAGTTCTATCCACTACATTCAAACAATGGCAGGATCTAAATAAGGTTACAACTGTAAATGAAAGTGATGTTGGCGTATTTTCATGAACTGATAAGTCCTCATTGTGTAGTTTCGTAGTGTATTTATCTATTTGTTTATACAGTCGAAGAAGCCCCTCATCATTATGGACGTACCACTTGATGCTACGAAGTGCAGTTCATTTTTACTATGGCATAGCTCTGTCTGTTTAAGTAATTATTATTGTTTTTAGTTCCGTCTCTTTGAATTAATAATGAATAAAGTTCAATATTGTCCTTCATTTGTTGATTGTTGTTGACATGTCACTATGGCAATATTACCCTATAGCAGTACAGTTATGATTCACCTACCATCCAACTTTTGTGAATGTAAACCAAGGCTTACTAAAGTAGGCCCAGAAATATAGTGATTTTATGGACTTAGGCCGATAATTTCTTTTACAAATTTTGGGGTCACTTTTATTACCAACTTGAAGAGAGTTATAAATCTTCTCTGACAGATGTTTTTGTGCCGTCTGAAAATGGACCATCGGAGACAAAGGTAGGTAGAGCCCAGTCGCGCGACGGGTGCCAGAAGCTTATTGCCCTACCATAACTGACCACCTCAAGTTAAAGTACTCCATCCCTCATAAAATCACTATATTTCTGAGTCTACTTTACACTGAAACCGGTAAATTATTTTAACTCCCCCACTACTTGTTGCAGTGTTGCCTTTTTTAGTACAATTGTACTAGATTTAGTACAATGACCATTATTTTAGTACCCTAGCACCTCTACAAGGAATCTAGTACAATTTGTAAATTTGGGTAATTAAATTTTTTTCATTATTTTAAAAAATGAAATTTGAATTTAGCGCGTTAATTTAGTTTAGTAAAACAGTGAAATGTGAATCATAGTTGGACAGTTGGTGGTGTGTGTGAGTTGGTAGTCCAGTCCAGCTTCGCTTCCTACGTTCACGTTTTCTCTGTTTTCTTTTCCCCGTCTTCGTCAACCCGTCAAGATCAATCGTCAATTTGACATTTCATTGTCAATATATGATTGTATGAAAAATGGATAAGTAAATAATTTAACAATAGCTCTGACAGCTGGCTGATACAGGGGATTGATTGTAGGTTTATGACACGTACACGTACTAAGAAGAATGAAGATGCTACACTCACCGGCAAAAAAAAACGGAACACTAATTAGTTAACAACAAATTATTCCCATAATACCTATTTTGATGTATTTTGACCAAGAGGCAATGATAGCAAACATAACCTTGAGCATTAGCATAGGCTATTTTATTAGCAATTTCGCATAAAAACAAATTTTTTGCTTAAAAACCTTCTTTTCTTTAATTTACCATTTTTATAATAATCAAGCAACCTGGTTAGATTTTTATAACTTTTGTAATTTTGTATTGTTGTTAACTTCGAATTTAAGTGCAGAATGTAAAAAAATGCCTCTAGCTGGTGTAAATATTGCCAGAGCAGTAGCTTTGGTTTCTGAAGACTGTTGTTTCCGTTATGGAGCTAATGCTATTGAGGCTCCTCTTGCTAGTCGTCACAGAGCTGTTAGAAGGTTTCAAGAGACTGATTGAAAAAGAGCAACCACATACCGCGACGATAGATTTTTTAATAATAATGGTGTTCCGCTTTTTCTGCCGGTGAGTGTATTAATAATAATCATGTTGCTATGGTAGTTGAATCTGTGGACCTAAATACAAAAGAAATGTAATTTAATCATTCTGTCAGGGAGGTAGGCAATTCTAATTTCCAAAGTATGTACAATTGTAGGTATGTTGCATGTGGTAGTAGTACCAATACCAAAGAGATTGAAGTAAACTGTGATAGTAGTGAAATTGATGATAACATTAGGAATGAGGCTGCTTTTAGTTCAAATAAGAAAAGAAAAACTTACAAACAAAAATTTAAAAAACAATGGAAAAGATGCATACAACTTCATAGATATTACACAAAAGTGTGAAATATTGTTCTTCGAGAGGGAAGTTTTCATATAAAACGACATGCTTCTTCAAGATTATTACATATTGAGAAATATAATGCTTTAAAGAAAACACAAAATCAAATCTATTTTAACACCAAAGGTAGCTTTAAATGAGCAAATAAAAGAAGCGGAAATTAGAATTGTAACTTTTCTTGTGAAAATGATCTGCTGTTCTCATTAGCAGATAACCTCACAGAATTAATCAAAGAAGAGGTGTTCAAGAATCCTGAAGTTGTGAAAAGCATGAGATTGAAAAGAACTACGGCTACAGATATTACAAATAATTTATGAGGACCAATTCCAAAGAATGTAGGAGATTAAAGAAACAGAAATTTTCTATAACAATAGAACAACTGATATCGCAACAAAAAGTCTTGTCATTAACTGTAGATTTTACAATGAAGACCAAAGAAAGATTAAAGATAATTTTGCTGAACTTGTAGAATAGTCCAGTCAATATAAACATTCGACCTTGCAAAAGGTCATGTAGTTCTGATTTTTTAATATGTTCTTTGGACCTCAGCCAAGAGTAAAAAACCAAATTTGCAACTTCGAAAGACTTGTGCGCGCTGCGTGGTAGCCGAAGAACAGCAAAATCTTCGCACTATTTTCAGTTTTTGCTCAATATCTATTAAGATATGAGTCTAACAGAAAAAGTTGAAGTTATCTTTTTTAAACTAGATTAAATTCACTTCAGTTTGAGGCCTAAGCAAACTTTGTGCGTCCAGCAGTTTCCGAGATACAGCTCTTCAAAAATTGGGTACTTTTTCCAAGAAGTGAAAATGTTTTGTTTATTTCCTTTTTTTTATTAAATATCGTAAAAAATACTCGCCCCATGAGAAAAGTCAAGGGCAATGAACTTGAAATGTATTTATTTAGCTTTAAAGATCTGATGGGCAGCGCAGGTCCACTGCTTCTCTAAAAAGTGGCATATAACCGAAAACCTCGAAAAAGGGAATTTCGGAAAAATAAATGAAAACAAGTTTTCAGTGCATCAAACATCACGTATGGGGCCTAAACCGATCATATAAGTTATTTTAAAGTAATTTAGTATGTGCGGTTAACAACTTGAAGGGAGTCTGTGAAGTCGGTGGAGAAATACTGCCCACAGCGCCAGACTTGTGCTGATTGTATGGAAAATCATCAACTACCCCAAGTATACTTCTTTGGAGCGGGTTCATTAAGCAGGTGACAAGTGGTCTTGATTTTTATGGCTCAAAAATTATTTTCCTCTCATTTATCCGCACCCCACCTACTGATTACGATACAGTGTTCATGTTACCTTTTGAAACCAGTCAGAGAAGTAAAGGTCATTTTCAAAAAACCTGCTTCGTTACTTTTGATCAACTACTGTTCTTTAAGGCCAGAGATATTGGCTTGGAGAGTTCCATCTCCTCATATCATTCATGGGTTGTATCGGTGCAATAATGGCAGGGAGTTGCTTGAAGACGCTATTTATGACTATTTATACAGATCACAGGCCTGGACAAGATGCTGAATGGTCATGCCTATTCACGAGCTGTACGAGCACACATTTTGACTAATCTGATAATGGCTGGCATTGTTTTGGAAGAGGTAGACTTGACTAGGAAAGAAAGAGCCGAAACTGAGAATAAGCTACGTGATAGTGAGAGGTCTCTCATCTTGTTTGTAAAGGAAAATAGGACTTACCAAAGCCTAACAGCCAAATTCAAAACTGCATTGCATAATTTGGAAGGTAATCAAAACTGTGGAACCAATAGTTTCACACGTCTACTCCCGTAAAACTATTCATGCAGGCAGAGCGTCAGGGTGATTAAGAACCTTCATCTGTATACTATCGATAAAATGCTACCTTGTTTTCATTCAGTTGGTCACTATTTCTTCACAAAGAGTGCCCACTTATATTTGCAAGATATGATGGCTCTAGAACAGCGGATGGATCCAACTGAGTTTAAGATATTCATAGAACAAAATTTTACAATCCGCCGATCCGATAAATTTTGGCCTGGCCTATGGTCAGATTTGATTGCTGATGTGGTTTATGAAAAGCTACGGTGGATTGGCACATGTGCGTAGAATCTCCAGTAGTGAGCTGGACCGTAAAAATGGTGTTCATGATAAACATACTTGTATATGCCAGGACATGTACCCGCCGGAGCTCAAATTAAAGCGCGCCAATGATTGAGAGGAAAATAATTCTTGGTCGATCCAAATCAAGACCACTTGTCACCTGCTCCAGGAACCCGTTTGAAACGAGCATACTTGGGGTGTTCGATGATTTTCCATACAATCAGAACCAGAACAAGTCTGACGCTGAGGGCAGTATTTCTCCACCGACTTCACAGACTCCCTTCAAGTTGTTAACCACACATACTAAATTACGTTAAAATAACTTATTTGATCGGTTTAGGCCCTATATGTGATGTTTGATGCGCTGAAAACTTGTTTTTATTTATTTTTCCCAAATTCCCTTTTTTCGAGGTTTTCGGTTATATGCCACTTTTGAAAGAAGCATTGGACCTGCAGCTGCCCGTGAGATCTCAATTTAAAGCTAAATAAACACACTTCAAGTTCATTGCCCATGACTTTTCTCATGGGGCGAGTATTTTTGACGATATTTAATAAAATAAGAGACGTAAACAAAAAAAATTCACTTCTTTGAAAAAATACCCAATTTTTTAAGAGTTCTATCTCGGAAACTGCTGCATGCTCAAAGTGTGCCGAATTTAATCTAGTTTAAAAAAGGTAACTTCAATTTTTTCTGTGGAACTCATATCTTAGGAGATATTGAGCAAAAACTGAAAATAGTGCAAAAATGTTGCTGTTCTTTGGCTACCAAGCAGCGCGCACAAGTCTTTCGCAAATTTGGTGTTTTACTCTTGGCTGAGATCCAAACAACATATTAAAAAATCAGAACTACATGACCTTTTGCAAGGTCGGACCCTTTTTTATGTTTATATTGACTGGACTAGAAGTAGAAAACTGTTCTGTACAATCCTTATTTTCAGCTGTTAAAGCTTTTTTGGACAAAAATCAGCGCCATATAATAATGTAGTAGAACCCGACACTGAAATACTCCTAACCAGACAATTTGTTTACCTTTTTTTTTTTGGTTTAACCCACGACTGAAATACCGGGCCTTACTGTTGTTTCTGAATAAATACCGTGAGATCATTTAAATTTATAATTAGAGTTGGCTTTGACTTTAAAATTAGGTTGGCAACATTGTTAACAACTTATTTTAATTGTTAGTGACGTTTCAAAATGTTGGATTTACAACATAAAATATTTCTTACGGAGATATTTTAACCCTCCGGAGTTGGCGCCTGGTCTGTGAGACCCCACCTCCACATAACATGTGATTTTTCTGGAGTGGGTGGAAGTTATCGTCTGCGCGTCAGTGACTTTTCCTAAAAGCATCAGTTTTGTGATGTCCGTGCGAGATCGTTGACAAAGTTTCTTTGAGAGAGAAAACAACGATTTGGTCTGTGAGACCAGGCGCCAGTGCTGGTGTTTGTATAAAATAGCGGGCTTTATCCTGATTGTTAGATAACTACGTACGTGAAAGTTCGGCCAGACCTACAGGCATTATCGAAATGAAAGCAGTAATTGGTTTATTGTATCTGGCTAGTTGCTTGAAAAGCAGCAGATTAAGGCCTGGTTTATTCACCTTCAAGTAAATTTATCTGGCCAGTGGTTGGTATGATTTAGAATCAGCTATTGGTAGATCCATGGTAATTACCGTTCAAATAAAGTTACTTGAAGGTGAATAAACCGGGCCTGAATGTAAAATAATTGTGAGACAAATCTGCAGTTGGCGTAGAAAGATTTTGGCTGACGATCTCGAAAGAACGATTTTTATTTATTATTAATTGTATGAGATTTGACAATATTCATACCAGGAATGAGAGAAAACTGGTAGATAAACTGGCACCAATCCGTCAAGTTTTTGACAGATTTGTGCAGAGCTGTATTGACAACTAAACAATAAGCGAGTATGCAACAATTGACGAAAAATTGGAAGCATTCAGGGGTCGATGTGGCTTCAAACAATACATCCCCAGCAAGCCCAACTAGTATGGGCTAAACGTGTTTGCTCTGGTTGATCCAAAAACAAATCTTTATGGAATGACCATATTGTGTGATTATCTTTTGTTAGGCCTACTAGACTTTTGTATTGTCTTTTTAACGGAAAAATTGCACCAAATTTAGCGATTTAGGATAGCACTCTAGATTTTCAGATTCGACTATACAAACATTATATTGTTCAAAAGCTTGTCAAAAAAGCGTTCCTTATGTTTAAAAAATCGCAGTAGGCATATGCGACTGAGCAAGTTGTTGAGTAAACACTCAGCAGATGCGGCAAACATTTAGAAATCAAACAGCATCAATCATTTTCATTTATGTGCAACGATTTGGAAGGTACGAATTTTCGAAGGAACCCCCGAAATTCGAAATTCTGGTACTGATCAAAAATGATGACAGATAATTAAAAACGACCTGTATAAATTTGATTCATAATTTAGCATAGAATTCAAAAATAAAATCAAACTGGGTAGGTTTCGTATGAAAAAACATAACTTGTGTTTTTATAATATTGAGACACACTCTATATATACCGCAATATTTTCCGAATGTGCAGTAGAAGCGTAGCTATCATCTATAAAAAAGTACGAGTAAAAGTTGATATCTTTAATAAGAAACAAGTTATGGAGCTTTTTCGCAACTCTGGGACACATTGTATAAATGTTTGTAGTCCAAGGCCATGAAGTTGTGCCGGCTTGTTTCGATTGTGCACTGTACCTAGTGGAATATTGGCATGAGTGAGCTTCTGACCAACTGAAACTGTAAAAGTCACTGTCAGTGTCAAATCACTGGTTGCCGCTTTTTATTGTTTGGTTTTTACTTTCGAATGAAAATCAATCTTTATTAATAGCTGTGATTAAGAGTTAAAACCACAGACGACCATAGCAGACAACGACGAGTATACAACAGCGATCAAGGCTAGGTTAGTAAAATTCCGTAAGTTTCAAGTAAATTTGTTTTCGGGTTAACCGTGTTCTCTTCTAAATTCTCTCTTCTAATTGTCAGTTTTTTCTAGACACATTTTTTAGCATTAAAAGGATTTTTAGGATTGCAATGGGGTACACTGTGGAACAGAATACTTTCATTGTTATTTCATTTTATCGAAATGCTACAAGAGATGAAAACGGAGAATGGTCTTATAGTGTGCAAGCATGTAAGGATGAACATCTAGCAAAGTTTCTTAATTTAGACGTAGAGGAACAATCTTTAATGACCCACATTCGAAGGATTGTGGATAGATTTGACAAAACTGGAGATATTTCTAAGGGAAAGTCGTCGGAAAGGCCTCAAGTTGGTGAAGATATTGTTGAAGATTTGAGACAGAGAGTGGAACAAAATCGCAGAATGTCATTGCCGAGACTGTCAGCGCAGTCAGGTGTACCACTGAGCACATGTCAGAAAATTATGAAAAAATGGATAAATTTGAACCCTTATGAAGTGTCATTGGTTCAAGAATTGAAACCAGCAGATTATCCACGTCGTGTTGCATATTGCAACTGGTTTTTAAACAACATGAATGATAACAGAACATTGGATTTGTCATTCTTTTCAAGTGAGGCATGGTTGCATCTTTCAGGGTATTCACAGATCTGTAGAATTTGGAGTACAGAAAATCCTCGTGTCTTCCAAGAAACGCCTTTGCATCCCATAAAGATTGGCATATGGTTGGCAGTGTGAGTAATTGGGTCAGTTTTCTTCCATGAAACAATAAATGGTACGAGGTACAGGGAGCAAAATTGGAAGTTTTTATGAACCAGTTAGATGATGAGGAGCTGCAATTTGGTTATTTCCAGCAGGATGGAGCTACAGCTCATACCACAAGAGCAAATTTGGCATATTTGGAAGGATTTTATGTGGACCGTATCATAAGTTGAGGACTTAACCCAGAATGGCCTCCTCGTTTTCCTGACCTGACGCCACTTGATTTCTCAATATTTGTATGGTTAAAAGCTAACGTATACAAACAGCAATTACATACACGGGGGGAATTAATAGCTGAAATTACACATCATTGTCAAAATATTGATGCTCGTACATTAGAGAATATTTTTGAAAATAAAAAAAGACGAGTAGCTTTATGCCCACAACAGAACGACGACCATTTCCAACATCTCTTGTAACTTAAAAGTGTGTGTGTGAATAACTTAACTGTCAAATGTGAAAAATGATAAAAACTTAAATTCCAAAATGAAGTGATATGTGGAAATCCTTTTGCGATAACCAACCTGCTGGGCAATATCATACCAATGAATTTTATTGTTAATAATGTTAGGAAGAATATTTTCGTATCACGCGCGCAATGGCGAAGTGGTACTGGAACTACTCCCCAAGTAGCGAATGAGTATGTTGTTGAGTAACTGCAAGATTTACGTCCAGGGATGACCATTTCCAAGTGCCTGTTGCAATGACACACGAGGGCAGCTGTGGTGACGCAACGGCTTGCGTAGGGATACGCCAGACTGCCAGAGTATAACATGAATTGCCTTTTGGCTGAGGCTGGCAGGTGCCAAACCTCCACTTGTCAAGTCTACGCTGGATGCAGCGATCGTGAAGAGAGAGCCTGAGCCAGGGACTCCGTACTGATAGTCCTGTCGTAAATTCATAACCTGTGGAGTGTGTATAGTTATCGAGGACAGACTAATGGTAATGGTATACCGAGATATTCTGCAAAACGCTATGTTACCGTCAGTAACTCAAGTTTTTGGCACTGATTTCACTTTCCAACACAACTGCCCAATTCATACGGCTCATATTATTAAACATTTTTTGCAAGTGAACAATGTGGCGACATTGAATTGGCCAAGCAGGAGCCCGACATGAACCCAATTCTAAACAATTTTGGAATCGTGACTAAGAAGACTAATAATCGAGTTCTGCCACAAAACCGGGAAGAATTGGTACAAAGTATTGCCAACACATAGCATCAAATACCGAGAGAATATATTGAGGAAGTATACATATAGATGCCAAGACGCCTTCAAAAGGTGAAAGATGCCGATGTCGGTCAAATAAAATATCAATTACTACAGTTTCGTTATTTTGTTTAATTATTTCAAGACTTATTTTTGCAATAAATTTTTTCTTCAAACGTCCGTAAATTATGACATTATCCTGCTGCATTGATAAAGCTAAAGTATCACTTCATTGTCATGGCATCTAACGAGCTGACGAGTGGCAGATAAAGTTATTATCTCCGCTGAGAGCGGCAGATAAAGGTATTATCTCCGCTGAGGGCGTCCGTGAAGTTATTATCTCCGCTGATGAGCGGCAGTAAAGTAAACTAGCTAAATCATTTGAAATTCCTACCTGGTTTCTTAACATGTCTTAAATAATTTGTTATGAAGGTTTGAAGAAAAAATAGTATATGTTATTCGGAGCAAAAATGGTTTTATGTGCTTTGGCTGGTTTGTCTGCCTCACTGCGTTCGGCCAATCTGCCAATCTACCAACCGCAGCACATAAAACTTCAGTTTCGCTCCTCATAACATAATATACTATTATGTTCTACACCTCTGTCAGTTTTAAAAAAATCAATGCAGTTCAAGCTTTATTCTCATTTTGCCTTTAATTATTGTCATATACAGGGTGTCCCCAAAAAAGAAGACGAGTCCATAACTCGGTTATTTATCGGAAGATTTTAATTATCTGTACACCAAATTAAATAGTTGTTAATAGACTACAAAATGGCCTAATAAATTCAAGTATAGCCCCATGGGCTTCAAGGGTAAACTGTCAAAATATTTTTTTCAAATGGGATTACATATTTTTTTTTTAGTAATTCTGATAGAGATTTTTATTCTGAAAACAACAATGTATCACAAGTATACACTTAAATACCAAAAATTTCACCAAAAAAATGTAAAAAAACGCTTCTATCCTCTATGTTCCATTTTGCGCTAAACATTGGCGGCATATCTGCGCAATCCCACATGTTATTATTTGTCATTTGTTGTTCCAGCTACCTTAATTTGGTTATTACATTATAACGCAATGTACCGAGCGATCATTTAAAAAATAAATCGAGTTTGCTTTGGAGCCTATGCTATAGCATAGGTTGCCATAGGTAACACGCCGACTCGATTTATTTTTTAATTGATCGCACCGTATTTTGATAGCTTTTCGCTTGATGCTCGTCATTTGTTTCAAAAGTTAGTGTAATTTTTTTTTATGTGAAGTTATACCTGTGATACATTGTTGTTTTCAGAATTAAAATCTCTATCAGAATTACTAAAAAAAAGTATGTAATCCCATTTGAAAAAAAATATTTTGACAGTTTAGTCTTGAAGCCCTTGGAGCTATACGTGAATTTATTAAGCCGTTTCGTAGCCTATTAACCATTTAATTTGGTGTATAGATATTTAAAATCCTCCGATTAAGGGTGGGGTTTACCTGATTTGAAATGGTCGAAAAACGGTGTTTTTAAACATCCACATCTTTAAAACCACAACAGATGAAGGCAAGGTCCGTTTTTTATTTGAAAGATACGTCTTTCCTCTAGGGCCCCATACTTTTCTTTTTTCGATTTCGTTATAAATAACAATAAAATAAATTGCAATTTGAGGACTATCCAGGAAGCTGTAACACTAAAACCTAATTCGAAATTAACAAAAAAAAAGTATGGGGCCCTCGGAAATTAAATTTTAAAGTGTTTGGTGCCATCACCGTGCTTCCAAAAAAATCACAGATCTTATTATACATAAACATACGTACGTACGATTTTACCACTAAATTCACATTTGAACGTTTATTTGGGAGACGAAAATATCTAAAAGCTTAGTAATGAAATTTGCTGATTAACTACACCTTCTGGCAGGTACTTACCTATTTCAGGTAAAAGTAGGCCAATTGAAAAGCCGTTTATTTCATTTCAAACATTTCCAATAATGCAACCCAAACTACACGAATTGTGAAATTTTCATCAGGTAAACCCTACCCTTAATAAGGGAGCTATGGACTCGTCTTTTTTTTTGGGGACACTGTATAATACCACGAGTAGTCCAAATTATGTCGATTATTTTTCAAACTGGTCACGAATTATCAATTGTGCTTGGGAATGAATCCACGAGTGCGTCAGCACGAGTGAGATTACCAAGCACAATTGAATAAGTGAAACCAGTTTGAAAGATACTCTACATAATTTGGACTACGAGTTGTATTCGGAAGACTATTCCATGAACCAACTTTGGCAATTTGGCAGCAAATCGGAAGAAATTAACGCAGAAATCGAAGAAAATGTTTCCAACAACACAAAAAACACACGTAAGTCCATTTGGAAGCAATTCTCAAGGATGCATTCATTTGTTAAAAATATTCGCTGCGATCACTAGTGGTATTACCGATACAATTTCCACGAGTGGGAATATTCGGTCCAATTTTTTGAAACCATGGTAACAAATGTGTAAAATAGTGTTTTTATTGGTACATTTTTAACAAATGACAGGTGAATGGAATAGTCATAGAAATTTGACATTATTCTAGATGACAGTTTAAAAATGTATTTTATACTCCCTATTTTACTATTCCAAATGCCCTCTTCTTTTGATAAAAGCAAATTTTGATTGGAACTTTGCATTAAATAAATATTCACTAGGTGCTTACTTACACTCATTCCCAACAACCTACAATACCTAATGACGTCAGTCAATTCAAAGTAGGGTTAGAAACAGATAATGGTCATTTCACATTAAAAGTCAAGACAATGATGTTCATGTCCCACTTTTTTGGTTCCCAATAGTATAATCATGTTCAGATCAATCTGGGACAATTTTATTTTTCAAGGGTAATGTGGCTGAACATTGAACAATATTTCCATGAAGTTTTTGCTGCCAGGACAATTAGCAGATTTCATTTATTTTTCAAAGTTGACAAGTGATTATACCACGGCCTCTCAGGTGTTATTGGATAATTCTGTAGACAGTAATATCAGATGTCTGGAAAAAGAAATTGGTATTATGGGGGTATGTGGGCAATGTGGGGTAAGATTGTAAGGATTAAAAAAAATCAGGAGTTTGAGGAACTCAAAACTAATAATAATAAATAAGGTTACAACTGAAAATAAAAGTGTTATGTTGGCGTATTTTCATGAATTGGTAAGTGATCATAGTGTTAGTTTCTTATCGTATTGATCTTTTTGTTTATATAGTCGAAGAAAAAAGTAGTCTACAGTAAAGTTCTAATTATTCTTCGTAAAAAGACAAAACATTCTGAAAAATGCCGGCAAAGCCGCGAATAAAAGCTAGTAACAAATAAAACTGCACTCGCTGAAATTTTTTGCTGAAGAGATGAAAATCAAAGTTACAATTCCAATTTAGAACAATAATTTAAGATGTCCCCTCAAGGCGCATGTGCCAAGTGGCGTGTGATAAGAAGTGCGGGATTTAATTTTGATGTTATACCTAAATCTTAACAACTGTAAATACGTTCTAAGCTGAAGACGGCGAAGACGCTGACGCTTTTTAGAATGATAGAAAGGTACCTTTTTTAACTTACGGAAAAGATTTCTGCAATTTCAACACAAATTTTTCTGACTGACCACATTGGGTGACAAATGCAATTTATCATAAAGAGCTCTCTTCATGTCAGCACTCATAAGCACTCGTTTCTTTCTAATTTGCTCCATTTTCGCGAGAAGACAATATATGATTGATAATTATTGGTTTATAATTTGAATGAAAGACGCGTTGTGTCAAATATGACATGACATTCAACAAAAATCAAGATTGGCAATAATAGGAATAGTCAAAAAATAACTAAACACATTTGCAGCGTTGTCAAACTGACAATCAACAGGTGGTGTTTCAATAGAAATGGCAGAGCCTATATAGGCTCTATAGGCTATATAGAAAAAAAAACGAGGCCTTATGGGTTCTGACATGAAGACTGCTCTTATAAAATTATATGATAAACTTCATTTCAAATATTTATCACTCAATGTGGTCAGTCAGAAAAATTTGTGTTGAAATTTCAGAAATCTTCTCCGTAAGTTAAAAAAAAGGTGTCTTTCTATTAGTGGAGTAACGTTAGGTTTTTATTTCGGAACCGGTAGCAAGAGCTCGGATTTGAACGAAATTTTTTTAAGGGTATGATTTAATCAAGCACAAAATTAAGCTCTTTTCAGCCACAAGATGATCTAGTTTCTTTCCAGAATAACTAATCTGTCACCAAAGTGGATGCACCAAACTATTTCAATACGAATATCTGATTATTAATTTACGGCCACCACTAAATATGATTGGTTGCTAAATAATCTAATGTGTCTCAAAAATATCTAATCTGTCACCAAATTGTGTACACCAAACTATTTCAATGCGAATATCAGATTATTTATTTCCGGTCATCACTAAATGTAATTGGTTACTCAACAAATTACTGTGCCTGCAGAATATCTATAATCTATCACCAAATTGTAATTATTAAACTATTTGAACGCGAACCTTGGTTTATGTGTTTCGTCATCAGAAGAAGAAATCAAACATCAAAAAATAGTTTGAAGCGTCCCCTATTTAATTTATATTATTATAAGTCATTTATTAAGGGTCCTTAAATTAGGGCAGTACTGAAAGCAACAAATACTAAGTATACCTACTTATAGCAAAATACAAAATATATTTGTAATAAAATATAAGTGATACAAATGACAAAAATAAATTATTATTATTGTATAATAAGTGCCGGCTTAGATTTGGTAGGGCGTCCCCTCTTTCTTTTCTGGCCAATGGGCACATTTTTGGCTTCAAGTGGCGGACTTGTAAGTTTGAGACGTATTGCTAATCCCATAACATGTTTGCACATATAGTGTTTATAAAACATAGGGCAGTCACATTTTCCATCTGTCCAGTTACTATTTAGGGGCAAGGCCACTTCCCACTTGCTGAAGAATTGTTTCTTGTACTCGTTAAAGTTTGTCCATTTGTTTTGAAATTCTTCGATTGTTTCAGCCTTTCCACCAGGTACGTCATAGTACTTAAAAACATCATCGCTACGTGTCAACACAACTTTTTTTGCAATTTAGCCCATTGGTAGGATCGAGTCCACTCTCTTAGGATAGGCGTTGGCGTTGTTGCAAAAACTCTATTTTCAGCTGAGATACTCGAATATTGCGTAGACCAATGATTTACCATCTCGGTAGCAACGACCAAAAAACGTGATATCGGAAAACGTTCACGAAGAGTGTGTTCGTCTTTTATGACTCTATTGAACGATTCTAGGGCATTGTTCGTTGCCGGCGATCCTAGATTAACTCCCAAATACCAATTACGATTCTGAATAAGCCATTGTTCTTCAAAATATTTTATGAAATCTGTCTCACTGTGCCATTTTAGCAGAAATGCTTTTGCCGCCAAGCTGAATATTTCAGGATCAGTAGCTGCTTGCAGAGAATCTACATCATCCAATAGTTGTTTCTGGACCTCCTTTCTTGTCACTTGTTCCACGCGGGCTTGGATCTTTCGTTTGGCGTGGGCCCAGCGCATCCTCACCGTGACTTCCGCACCAAAAATTTCTACAAAGGCATTCTGGATAGCTTTGGACGCATCACAAACCACAACATCTGGTTGTAGACTGCATGAGAATACACTTGAAATATTAGTTTTTAGTGCATCAAATAACATTTTGAAATCGTCTTTTTCCTCAGAAGTTGCCACTCCTAAACAAAACGGGTGGAATTTTTTATCTTTGTCTGTACTTCCAATGACAAACACTGGAAATCCCTGCCACACCAACTTGTATGTGGCATCTGCATGAATTATTTTCACACCACAAGCTAATTGCAACAGAAATTTTGTTGATAGCGCAAATCGAAATTTAGGTGAATAATTTTCTTCAATCTCATACCTAAGGACATAAACTTCATCGTCATCTTCAGGAACAGTTGAATGCGACGATAACCAAGCCTCTAGTTCACCGAGACTAATGGTTGGCTTCCCATATTTAGAGCGACGTTGGTCATATAGGTAATTTCGTAATTGGGACATTTTTGGCAGTTTAATGCCTTCAACTTTAGCTAAAGCACTCATTATGGCTTTTGGTCAAATAATTTATTTATTTCTTCTTTGACTTTAGGACTCAACCCATAATTAGAGTGCGTGTTTGATTCGTGATCGTGATCACTGTCTGTACGATACATTAAAACGGCATCCGAAGCTGCGTCAAAAAGCAAGTAAATCTTCGCCGCACATTGAGGTCCTTTACGTTTAACTTTGTTACATCTATAATATTTTTTCATACCTTCCTCTACTTCATGCTTACGCAAAGATGACCATGTATTTGCTGTTTTGATGGCTTCTTCGGCATCTTTTATACTCTCAAACTTTTCCACAAATATCCACACTTTATTGTCTGACCGTTTTTTCTTTGGCAGCATAACCGCCTCATCCTCCAAGTCGCCCTCTTCGCCCGAAGAAAGTAAAGGCACTTCATTTTGCACGGCTACTGAACTTGTCGATGGAATTGCGACACCTTCACAACTGCCTGATTCCATGTTTTAGATTAGAAACACACAAGCTTAATTTGTAACAACGAAATATTGCAGCATTTGCAGCTCAAAACAGATGTAAACGGGTGTCAGCTGAATGATAAAGTACTACGCACGCGTTGGTGTTGTCCCCACCCGTTCTCCAGTGCATTTTTCATTAAATTTGCGAATCAAAACTATAAAATGATCAGCACTTTCTATTTTTTGATAACTTGGCAAATTATTTGCTGCTACCATACTGGTGACTACTGCAGAATAAAATATACATCGTTATCACGTGCTGGAAAAAGTGCCGTGAATATGTTATTTGGTGACAAATCACTAATTTTGGGGACACATTGGTTATTTTAGTGCAAATGTATATAATTTAAGAACAAAACTGATTTTGGGCGGCATATAGAAGGTGCTCAACTATTTATTGAGCAATTAGATTGCTGTTAATTTGAAGACAAATGTAAGGAGACAGTTTAGTTAATTCGAGATAAAAATAAATTTATGGGATTAAGTTAGTTAGTTAGGGTCTTCGGTTTGGTCACAAATTAATATTTTGGTGCTAGTTTAATTTATCCCCTTTTTTTAATGTGTTATAAATAAAACATATTAAAACCTTTATAGGTTAAAAATTGCCGCTCATTCTTTGTTTCATTAATTTATTGTTTATTTATAAGAACTGAAATTTTCCAGTTAGAAATCGTTATTTTCGCAAGAAAAATACTAACAACAATATAGAATGACTTTGGGAAGAGTATATTGTTATATTGAAACTTGTTTAGAATTAATTGTATGTGGAAAAGAAGAACAATAGGCAGATGTTCGGTAGCCCGGTGTTGACCGGCTCAGATAGAAACACGTTCAGTTTGTCTTCTAGAGTCGCATAGTTAGCATTTTTTGAAGAAAATATATAATTACTTTTAATAGTTTTTGACAAAAAAGGGTTTAGTAATACCATGCGATCGAAAATAAAAAAAATCCAGAGGTCCGTGAGTAATACCCTTCAGTTGGCAACACGTAAAAATGTAATTCAAATGTCATCAGATGTCATTACAATGGAGAACTGTCATTATTAATTATTGACTATTAAAATTGCTATTGCAATATGTTCACTTCAGAGCAAAAAAATTTCATTGTGCAGTGTTAGTTCAGAAACGGCGAATCGTCCTATTCAACACCTCTAGTTTTCGAGGAATTTCAACAAAAGTTTCCGGACTTTCAAGGCCCTTACAGTGGAGAGTAAAAAAAACCAGACATAATTTTTGACATAACAGTCATTAGCGTGAAACCGCCCTTCCTACATTTAAACTCATTTAGACTGATTGTGACAGTTTAGTTAATAACTGTGCTACAATCGTGTCAAAAATAAATTACTCTCTAGGATTTAGGGATATTCGATACTAGGTTGCCATAAATTTGGTTAGGTTGGGGGCTATGTGGTTTCTGGTGGCAGATAAAAGATATGTCAAAAATGTAAGGCTGTGGCTAATTCCTTGTCACAGTTACAAATTAATGACTAATGCCTCGCTAAGTGATAGATGATTTTTCGGTTCACAATCAATTTTGGTTTCTGTCGGCATATTTAATTGAACTTAATCCCTCAATTCAACCTTAGGCATTCAAAATTACTTCTGAAAATTCTAGTTACACAACATGAAAAACGTTATTTCTCTAAAAGTTCGAAATATAGGGAGAAATTTATTTTTGACAAGATAGTAGGTACTATCGCGGCCAAAATACTTTGGTCGTCAATGTGACATAAATGACATTCAATTGTAAAGCAAAGTATGTTTAACCTTATTTTTTACTACTGTCAAAATTATTTTAATCTATCAGTGTCATACGGGTGGGGTAAATCCGAGCTGCGGAGGCAGGGTTCAAAAGCAAAAGATCAACGTGGTCGCGGTTTAGACAACCTTCAGAAGCAAGTAAGACGATTCTATATTTATCAAAAACTGAAGGTGCCATATTTTTGACAAGAATAATTTGAAATTGTCATGTATATTGACATTAATACTTGATTTACATTTGAAGTGTCAAAAAGTGACGACCAAAGTATTTTGGCCGCGATAGTACGTCTGATCAATTCTTCAAATGTTCCCGTTGTCATAAACTGTCCCATTGACAATAAAGAATGGATTATATTGAATTTTTGAAAATGTCACAATTTTGATGTCCGTTTTTTTACTCCCAACTGTACCAACAACTTGCCTCGATTATTTTGTTTTTCCATTCCTGAAAAACAACGTGTTCAAAAATAGGCCACTGTAATTGCCCACCATCAACAATTTTAGATGAAAATGACATAGAAGAGGATGAAACCGGGGAAAATATTTAATTTTTATAATACACTCTTAATAAATTTTTACTTTCAGCAACTCTTACTCAATTGGTAGGTGCTATTTAAGTTATTCTTTGCCAAAGAATATCCGACAAACAAAACATTAAACACAGAAAATAAGATTTTAATGAACAATGATAAAAGCTATTTTTTAGAAAAAAATTGTATGTTATAAAAGATTGTCAAAATTTGAAGAGTATTTTGAATTAGTATCTCCTATTGTCAAATTAAAAATTTTAACACGTAATACAACCGACAAAAACACAATATGGAAGTAGCGCAAACTTTTCAATAATTTATTTAAACAAAACAATTCGGTTGCCATGGTGACCATAGCACTACCGATCTTTGAAAATATCCCAATTTAACTATTATAAAAAAAAATAAGCACAAATATAATTTCAAGATTATTTATTAAAGAAATCATAATGAGTTCGCTTTTTGTGCCGGTGAGTGTATTTCCCACTATGAGCGTCAATTTTTAAACTATAAAGGTTTTAGTATTTTGTATTCATGACATAAAAAAAAATAAATGATTACAATCGGAACTCTTGCTACCGGTTCCGAAATAACGCCGTATTTTTGTCTATCGTTACTCCACTATATAATCAATCTAAAAAGCGTCCTTTATAATCTTCAGCTTGGAACGTATTTACATTTGCTAACATTTATAGATTTATACATTAAAATTAAATCCCGCACTTTTTACCTTATGCCAGTTGGCACATGCGACTTGAGGGGACATCTTAAATTCTTGTTCTAAATTGGAATTAATTAATTGTAACTATGATTTTCATCTCTTCAGCTAAAATTTCAGCGAGTGCAGTTTTATATGTTATTATAACTCATCTAAATCCAACAGCAGAAAAGTGAGGTTACGTTTAAATTTCGTTCGTTCTGTGTTTCACTAGAGGAAAAATTCAAAATAAAAAAAGCATTTCAGCAAGTGTAGTTTATTAAAATACTTAATACATACGAGTACTTTGAAATAAACCAAAATAATTATTTTTGTTACTTAATATTTTCCACAATTCATTCAAATATGAGTTGAGTTCCCCAAACTCCTGATTTTTTAAAATCCTTACTATTTTACGCCACATCTTGTGTACACAATGCCAATTTCCTTTTCCAGATATCTGATATTAATGTCTACAGAAACAGAACTATCCAAACACACCTGAGAGGCGAAATCCTTCAAGATTCCAAAACTGGCGTCAATCCTCTGTTCGCAATCTTTACCGACCACTTTTTTAGGGAGGAATTATCCCGAAACATATTCGAGTTTCACAAAGACAATGAATACTTTACTATAGAACAGACTATAGTTATTTTTATATTAAGTGCGCAAAGCAAAGGTTTTTTGAGCTTGAGAATGTTAGGTTTTTTGTCGAGACCGTCAGGTCGAGACAAAAAATACATTCGAAAGCTCAAAAAACTGACTTTGCGTACGTAATATAAACAACTTTTTTTCTACAATTGCACAGCTTTAAATACCAAGTTTATTATTAAAAAATATTAAATTTATAAATAAAAGGCACCATTATTTTTTTAAGTTATCGTTGCACGGGTTTCCGTAGTTACTAATGTAAATAAAAAAAAAAATCTGTCATCTGAATGAGTGTCGCTTTCCAAGTGTTTTCTGTAAATTCTGTGAAAATGGACGCTAGCAGACTCATGGAAGACTCCGGTGATTCTGAATATGATGTAGAAGCAGTAGCTAATGAAGCGATTGCGAGTATTTTGCCGAAGAAGTCAAGACCGCAGTATGAAAAAGCTTACACCGATTTCCGGCATTGGTGTGACTCTAAAAAAATGAGTAACACAACAGAAAACGTTCTGTTAGCATACTTAGAGGAAAAGTCGAAGATTTTGAAGCCATCAACATTGTGGTCCCTTTTTTCGATGTTAAAGGCAACTCTAAACATAAAAGAAAATATTGATGTTAGAAAGTTTCCCAAAATAGTCCCGTATTTAAAAAACAAGAATGTAGGATACAGAAGAAAAAAATCGAAGGTTTTGACCGATAAAGATATCAACGAATTTTAGAAAGAGGCAGATGACGATAACTTTTTACTAATGAAGGTATAGTAACTTTTTACTTATAACTTGAGCTACTATTTGTCTTTTTTTTTGTAGACGATATTGATTTTTGGAATCGCTGGTGCTCTTAGACGAGATGAATTAGTGAAAATGAAGTTATCAGATGTTGAAGATAAAGATTCAATACTGATTGTGAAGGTGCCGGATTCAAAAACCCATTCTGAGAGAATTTTTACCGTTTCCAATGAGGATAATATCAGATTTATTAGAAAATACCAAAGTTTGCGTCCATCAAACGCGTCAAGTGAACGGCTTTTCTTAAAGTATGCCAAAGGAAAATGCTTCAATCAAAATGTGGGGATTAACAAAATCGGTGAAATACCAAGCTTAATTGCGAAATGCCTTAAGAAAGAAAATCCTAAAGAGTATACTGGGCATTGCTTCAGAAGAAGCTCTGCTACGCTTCTAGCAAATGCAGGAGGTGATATAACTCTAATAAAACGACACGGTGGTTGGAAAAGTAGCAATGTAGCAGAGGGTTATATTGAAGTCTGCATAAATAACAAAATTGCAATTTCGAATAAAATTCAACCTTCCGCAAAAACAATTTCTGAACCATCTACGTCGACTTGCAACTTAAAACCCTTGAATAAATCGGGAAATAAAACTGACAACATTTCAAACTTAGTCAAACCTTCCATGTCAGCGAACAGTTTTAATAATGGTATTTGGAAGCTACAGGGTTCACTCGAATCGGGAATTATATCGGGAAGTAATTTTGCTGCTTGTAACTTTAATTTTTAAATATCAAAATAATAAATGTTGACTTGTAATTGCCTGTTATAATTGTTTCAATAAAATTTTCTTCTTAGTTTATTCTGAATTTTAGAAATGTCAGAAAAAATTTTTTCAGTGCGCAAAATTTTTTTTTTAACGGTGAAAAAAACGCGTGTTTTGCGCACTGAAATTAATGCGTAAACACCCGCTTTTTGATCAATTGTAGAAAAAAGACATTTTTGTGATGGATTTTGTAATTTCCTTGTTCGCTCATTAAAATTCTTTTTGTTTCCTTTGGGTTTTACCTTCCACCTTCCAGCAGGAACACTAACAACTAACCACGACAGATGACCAATTAACCACGCTAAAAACCACTCACTCACATTTGTAGTGGTAGGACTCGCAGACGTAGAATTTTTAGATTTCTATTGACATTTAGTATATTTTAATATGAAGTTAGAATGCACGATGAGACGACGAGATAAATAATTGCTAAATAGTTTGATCGTTATCTGCGCTGATCTCATTAGTACGAGTAGAAGTAGAAAATCAGCGCAGACAACGAGTTTGACAATTGATTTATCATGTGTATTTTGACAGTGATTTGCTTTGACGTTTTAGGAACTAGAAAAAGTCAAATTTTCAAATTTCTCACTAAAAGCCGTTTTACAACCAACCGAACCTGTTACACATTGCTAAATTTTAGGAAAAATCAACAGGTGGTGTTTTAATAGAAATGGCAGAGCCTATAGTACCGGTGCTATTACTGTTAAATTTGTTGTTGAAGGAATCAAGCAAAATTTATATAGAAAACAATCAACAAATTGAAAGAAGAATAATACTTCAAAACCAAGAGATTACACTATAGTTTGATACACATTTTATTAAAGGAATTAGAAATACATAATATGACAGCAAAAGATTTGGTTTGAGAAGTAAACGGAGAAATTTTAAGTGCGAAATTTGACCAGATAGTGAAGGCTTATCTTAATATCTTAGGGCCGGTTGCACCAACGTGAGTTAAATTTAACTACAGATTAAAATATACGAAATCATTGTTACAATAATAGGTAGCTAAAATAACGAAGTATTTTAACCTACAGTTAACTTTAAGTGCTTATTCACAATGGACATAAGACATAAGAAATACATAAGAGATACCTGAGAATAATTTGTAATTTTGGGCAATTGGAAAATAATTTATGTGTCCATATAACTCGAATATGATTCTTCATGCCTTTTTGTACACAACAATAATGTTCACTGAGGTCACTTTTCATAAGTTACGTAAAAATTAATAGTACAGTGTGTCTATAAAAGAACATATATCAAGAGTGCTGTGGAATTGTACGGCTCTATACTTTTTTGACCGAACTATGTCAAGCCCACAGACAATTAAACTATGGTAAGACACTTCAATCCCATATAATAATGTTGGAATAGCTTCGACGGTGCTGCTCCGCACGCATTTGGCCAAAACACTCCGTCGAATTTATTCGTAAAATTTCGATTATTACCGTTGTATTTAAAACAGTCAAAAAATATTTGTCAAATGTGACACTTTTCTGAAAAAAATAAAAATGTACTTATTAAAGATATAAGACTTTCTGTGAATAAAAAGGTAGGAATTAGTGCCATTTATTAAATGAAAGTAATTACAATAGCCAACGTTTTCAGTATTGAGAAATTGTCAATAAGAAAACAATAAAGAAAGGAAAAAATAACATTTTCTACTTTTTGGGCAATTTGTGAATCTGCTACGTAATTTATAAAGGTAAAAACTTAAGTGATGAAACTTCTTAATAAAGTTATAATTTCAGTTTCAATTCAAGACAAAAAGAAACCAAACAATGGTGTGTGCCCCCGGCACCTATTCTTTTAAGGAGCATGACAAGTTAAAATCGAAACTAAAATACACAGTGGGCCGAAAAAAACGGTACAAATTTTGTTCGTTCATATCTTCCTGAGTTATTAAGTTTTTTAAATAATTAATATACCAGTGAAAAACCCAATATTTATAGAAAAGATGAAGGCCTCTTGCTGTGCAGAGATAGTCCTAACTCAAAAGTTGTGCGTCATAACATGAAGACATGCAAAAATTCTGGTTTTGAAGATTACCTATCTCAATTATGAGTTTCCAGATATGGTTCAAGATGCCCTCCATTTTTATTAGCTATCATTTGTAATCGTCTTTGTCCGTCCCCAATTGCATTTGTCTCTGAGGTAGCTGATTCCAGCATTCCGTTCAGGAGCCTTCAGCTCAAGGTTGTTTGTGCAGGACGTAAGAAGAGAATTTAAAAAAAAATCGTCAAAGAGATGTTACTTACGAAGAAAATGGGGATTTTCTGAATATTTAATTTTAGTTTTGGTTCTAGTTTTTAATGTGATTCATTTATTGTTAATTTTTCTTATAATTAATAAAACGTTGTGCATTTTAAAGACATTTTACATTTGAAATTAATATTAAATGAGGACAAAATTATTAATTTAAACAACTTCATCAAGCATGCTTTATAAAATTAGTTCGGCCAACTGCTCGCGCCGCGCTGGAATCGTGTTTCCAAAAATTGGGTAGCAATGCGACGTCTTACTATAGTTTAATTGTCTGTGGTCAAGCCCACAGACAATTAAACTTTAGCAAGACTGTCAAGAGGGATTACATTTTTGGTGACAAGCTCAAGTGGCGCTGCCCGAGCGTTAGGCCAAACTAATGTATAACAAGTTGCATATCTGACTAGCTTCCTATTTTTTTTCAATTTGATTTAAATTGATACTTATCTAAAAAAAAAAAAATAAAAACGACTAATTAAGTATTAAACATTTTAATACAAATTCTAACATATACAACAAATTAGTAGTTCATTAAACGAGTTTGTGTGTAAATTGGGATTTTTTGGGCATGAGTGGGCTAGTTTAAAAAGCGAGTGAAACTGAATTGAAGGGTAGAATTAGTTCAATAATTTGGTTTTGCGTTAACTTTTAAAATTTCTGGAGATAATTTTAGGATCGTGCAAAAGATTTTTTAATTTTGAAATTGTTTTTTGCTGATATCGGTCCATATAATAAATGTTTCTACCTTTTGCAGTAAGACTACTAACTTTCTTGCATTCAAGTACTTGCAACACACTAGAAGATTTTGTTGGGTGCCTATTTTGGGCCTTAGGCATAACAGGAAGGATTAGATTCTCTACAGTGGGATTTTCAGTAATCGTAGAATTTTCAATTTGTTCAGCTGGTCTAACATTGTTTATTGAAGTTTGTTTGTCTTCATGAAGAAAAATCGACGGCAGGGCGTATTTGCTAAAATGTTTCTCGCAAGTAAAGGCATTATCTGTTTTGAAGGGTGGTGCAACATTTACCTAAAGCTTCTATCCATCGTTTCCTTTGTTCTTCTAATTTTTGAAATTTAAAATGTTTATTTTTTTATCGCCGATCTTGTTGTTTACAAAGCATTTATGTTTAATTTGTCCCATATCCAAATAAATAAAATAAAAATTGCGATCTGAAAAACCATATTTCGTACTTTTTCAAAAAGAAAAAGATAACTTACCAAATAAAAAGATTACGAAAAATTATCTCAAGATACTGGTTTGGAGTAATTTATTTTGTAGAAGAATTTATAAAATTTATTGACTAAACCTTGACAGAAATTAGAAAATTCAAAATTACTGATGACATTATTAATTAATATTCAAATCAACCTTCTTTTTAAACGGAAATTCCCGATCGGATTAACGAGTAAATTCGGTAATTTAGTTTGGCCTAAGGCTAGAGCAGCGCTAGTGTTGTCAGTGTCTCCCATGTTTTATACGGGTTTTGAAAGTCTTAATTCTGTTGATGGTCTGTGGTCAAGCCGTTGAAGCCGGTAAATTCGATATCATTGATGTCAAATGACAAATGTCAAATAAATACGTTTTAGCGTCACAGAGCATCAGTTTCTCAGTTTAGTTCAGTTGTGAGTTCGGTGTCTTAGTTGTTTTCCTTGTGATTTCCTTCAACAGTCTTTATCAAGACTAAAACGATTTTCCGCGTAAGCGTGAATTGTGAATAATACCAGAAACAAGTTACGGAGTTGCGAAGGTAGGACAGTTATTTTCGTACCTTTACAGTAAGTAATATGCAATCTTTTCAGTAAACCGCAATAGTTTTATCGGTAGAGCAAAACACCTTCATTGTGATGTCGTATTACCGAAATGGTACCCTGCAGAATGGAGAGTGGGTTTACTCGATAAACGCTTGCAAGGAAGAATTTTTTGCAAAATTTTCAAATTGCAACATCGTGGAAGCAAATTTAATTGCACACATTAGAAGGATTGTGAATAGATTTGTGGCAACTGGAAGTGTTGAAAAGGGAAAAAGTGTAGGAAGACCGCCAGTCAATGAAGAAATTGTTGAAGATTTACGCCAACGAATTGAACAAAGCCCAAAAACATCTCTCAGGAAGTTATCGCTTCAGGCTGATGTACCACTTTCCACTTGTTAGAAAATTGTTAGAAAAAAAAAACCCGATGGCATCCCATAAAGGTTGGAGTATTGATTGCTGCCTCACGAAGGAGTTTAATTGCTTTTATTGTAAAAATTGTTAGAAAAAACCTGTACTTATATCCGTACAAGATCACTACACTTCAAGAACTTCGACCAGGTGATTCTGAGAGGCGCTTAGAATACTGCAATTGGTTTTTAAACAATTTGAATGATGACAGGTTTGTAATGATGAATTGAATTAAACAATTTTAATATTAACTTTGCTTGCAGATTATTAGACATCAGTTTTTTTTCGGACGAAGCATGGGTTCATTTATCTGGATATGTAAATTCACAAAACTATAGAATATGGAGTTCAGAAAATCCACATGCATTTGTAGTAACCCGATTGCATCCTGTAAAGGTTGGAGTGTGGATTGCTGTCTCACGAAGGCGTTTAATTGGACCGATATTTTTCCATGAAACTATAAATGCCACTAGATACCGGGAACAAATTTTAGAAATATTTATTAATCAGCTGGATGATGAAGAATTGCAGAATGGATACTTTCAACACGACGGTGCTACAGCTCACACAACACAAGAGAATTTGGTTTATCTTCAACAATTTTATGGCAATAGAATTATAAGTAATAGATTAAATCCTGAATTTCCCCCACGTTCTCCAGATTTAACACCGTTAGATTTTTGTATATTTGGCCATCTAAAAAATGAAGTTTTTAAAAGGAGAATGCACACTTTGGAGGAACTTATGGAGGAAATAAGAAACTGCTGCAACACTGTAGACCAGCAGATGCTGTAGAATATCTTTAACAATAAAAAGAAACGAATTAGGAAATGTTTAGAACATAATGGGGGCCACTTTCAACAATTTCTGTAAAATTGGGTAGGTACTATCGCGGCCATCCAAAAGTGAACGTTTTTTTTTTATAGTTTGATTTTTACTTTAAATCATAGGCGTCCTAAAATGTCAAAGTTTGACACTAGCGATAAAAAAATTATTTAAACTATTTTTTTTAAATGCCACATCTCATCCGATGCAGACAGCTAGGGCTATTGCAAAGCTAGAAGAAAATTGGTTGTTGGCTGCTGTGGCGAGAGAATTACATTGCAGTAAGACTTGCATCTTCAATATAAAGGGGGGTTGGCAAGAAAACAGGCTTGAGAGGCCAATGCGAATAGGTGTTGGAAAGGTTTCTTTACTAAAGTTTACTTTCACTTTAATAATGTATTAATTACTTCTCAGTCTCATTTTTATTAAAAATTATTTATTACAACTTTTTATTATTAAAACAGAAACGCCTGCTGCACGAACGCCAATGAATACAGCCTGATTTAATCTAACGAAAAATACGGAAATTTTCGCAAGCTATCGTTCACTTTTGGATGGCCGCGATTGTACTGTGACGATTTTATCGGTAGGTAAAACCACCCGCAAATTCGTCCCCACTAATTAGTGAAGAGCGCCGACGCAAAACCTGCAACGGAAGAACTCGTTCTCTTTTCCGAGCAAAGGTCCAGGTCCACCGAACAACACGTAGTACCGTTTCGCCGAGTTAAAATTAGTGTCCCAGCGTTCAGTGTAATAACGTCTCGGAGGCGAAGGTCAAAGGACCGATTAAATTAACCGGCGAAAAGACAGGCTTGCGACCATTTAGGGATCGGAACCGGAAACGTCGAAGACGGATAAATTTCGGTACTAGCGTCGCAAGTAAGTACGACCTCGAAACCAAAATGGCGGCTCTCGCAGCTAGACAATTTTTACTGTTCCCACAGGCAACCAGCAGGACTCATGAAAAACTTGGAAACTGCAAAAGTAGAGCTCGTGCCAACTCTTATGATCGATGACGCAGAAACCAAAATGCGTACCGAAGCGTCTGTAGTATTCGAACTAAAAACATCGGTACCATTTTGTCACGCTTTACAGATTTGTGAGCTAATTTATGTTGATATTTATTTGGCGAGAAGCCGACAAGTCCTTAAATAATGTCGGACATTCTAATCCAAATCCTCGAACAGTGTAAAATGCAAATTTACCGCCACCCTGAAAATTTGAACTAAACGACCGACGTTTTTACGTTTCACTTATCAAAATTGGGCTCCGCCTTCGCGCAGCTTTTGTCAAGGTCATCGATCATGACAGTTGGCACTAGCTCTAACAACTTTTTACCTCTTGTTGGTGGAGTTTACACAAATTCGGGGGGGAAAGGAGTCCTACACTTACGCAATATGTATGTACTATCGCGGCCATCCAAAAGTGAACGTTTTTTTTTTATAGTTTGATTTTTACTTTAAATCATAGGCGTCCTAAAATGTCAAAGTTTGACACTAGCGTTAAAAAAATTATTGAAACTATTTTTTTTTAAATGCCACATCTCACTCCGATTCAGACAGCTAGGGCTATTGCAAAGCTGGAAGAAAATCGGTTGTTGGCTGCTGTTGCGAGAGAATTACATTGCAGTAAGACTTGCATCTTCAGTATAAAGGGCCTTGGCAAAAAACAGGCTTGCGAGGCCAATACGAATAGATGTTGGAAAGGTTTCTTTACTAAAGTTTACTTTCACTTTAATAATGCATTAATTACTTCTCAGCCTCATTTTTATTAAAAATTATTTATTACAACTTTTTATTATTAAAATAGTAACGCCTGCTGCACGAACGCCAATGAATACAGCCTGATTTAATTTAATGAAAAATACGAAAATTTTCGCAAGCTATCGTTCACTTTTGGATGGCCGCGATTGTACCTACTTTGGAAACATTTTTGGATTAAAAAAACAGCACCTCCTTCCATAAAAAAATTGAATGAAAACATTGGAAGGATTACTGGATTTATACAAAAATTTAGCAGAAAGTGGCAAGTGTGAGTTTTTAGAGTTTGTAAAAAATGTTAATAAGATTCATAATATTTTCAAAATTATACTGAGTAACATAACTTCGGCTAAATTTCAACAATAATGCAAACATAAGTATCTAATGTTAATTTTTCGTCACTTAAAAATAAAATTGTAGATGAAATTATTGGTAAGATAGTTAATTTAAGCAGATTTATTTACATTAAGGGGTAAAATTTAATTTTAAGTGGTAGGATACGAGAATGGTAGCATTTAGGAATAATACAGGGTTATTCTAAATGATTGTAGTCGAAGTAGGCGTGAAAACTGAATGTAAAATTTATGGTTGCCGCTCCACATAAAAAAAATCATCAAAATGATGTGTTAAATTGGCTGCAAAACAACTCAATATTTTTAAATTGATTGTAGAACAACTCAATATTTCTGGATTCAATCGTTAATTTAACAAAAATAAATAAAATCCTCATCACCGCACTTTTCACCTAAAAAATGACAGTGACAGCGACACAACTGACAGTTCACATGAAAGCGGCAAAAACGTAATAACATGGGCATGGCCTACTTCGACTACAATCATTTAGAATAACCCTGTATTTATAAAAATGAAGAAGAACTGTATCAAAAACGGTTGAAAATAAAATATCGAAAGTATTCCTGGCGTTTTAATTTGTTGTGATCATTTGCAATGATTAAAAAAATCAAATGAAAGGTAAACTCATCCAGTAGGCTGTGATTTTGCACCGTCACCAGGATAATAGATGGCGATAAACGCTTTGTGGCCAAAAAATGTTTAGGGAGTTTGCGTTCTATATGTTCCTATTTTCTCCATGGGGAATTTTCAAAAACAGACATTTATCGAATGCGACAGGCCGGATAAGAGACGAGTCTCTTATGAATCTAGGAGGCCGTGGAGTACACTTTTCAAAGCAATTTTACTGCAAAATGCCTAATGATAATACAACAACAATTGAACTGCTTGAAGTCACATTTAAAACCCAAAAAAAAAAAGTTATCCCAGATTTGTACAGTATGTATGTCCCCGGATAGGTGAAACGACTCTTGTAAACGATAAAAAAATTTCGATTCAAATTTTCATTTTTTTTGAGGGTTTAGCCCTGCTTGGTTAAATAAAGACTAATTCTTAACAGGATTTTAGTTTCGAAAAGTCAAGTATGCTTTAGAAATTTTCAAAAAACCTATTTTTCTGTAAAGTGCCTTTTATGTGGTAAATACGACAAAAAGTTATTGGGAAAAGTTGTTTAGAATCAACATCTAGGCCCGCAAACAAAATTTCAAAATCATCGGCCAACAATGATTTTTCATTTTTTCCATTTAATCTAAGGTGTTAATTTACTTTTATTTAATAATTATAACTTATTAGTGTTAAGCCAGTAACTTGTAATAATAATAATAAGTGTGAATATTTTTTTACTCACAATAAGAGAAATGTTAAAAATAAAATTCTTTGATTTGTGAAATAAACATTAAAAAGATGAAAAATAATATTTGGCCGATTATTTTAAAATTTGGTATAGGGGCCTAAATGTTGATTCTAAACAACTTTTCTCAATAACTTTTTGTCGTATTTGTCACATAAAAGGCACTTTACAGAAATATAGGTCTTTTTGAAAATTTCCAAGGCATACTTGATTTTTCAAAACTAAAATTATGTTAGAAATTAGTCTTTAACCAAGCAGGACTGAACCCCAAAAAATGAAAATTTAAATCGAGAATTTTTTATCTTTTACAAGAGTCGTTTCACCTATCCGGGGACACACTGTATGAACAAGTGAAATTGAGGGTGATTGTGACGATTAGGTACGCTCGATTTTGGAGAGGAAAAAAATTGCATAGCATGGAAGGTGGTGTGTAGAAGGCAAAAGAAAAAAAAATGCGGACGGACCGTACATTTCCGAAAAAACAACCTGACCTGACCCGACTCAGATCTGACTTAACCCGACCCTGACCTGACCTGACCTGACCCTAACCCGACCCTGACCTGACGGCCCCTGCAGAAGACTAGAAATTGTCGCGAATGGATCAGCAAGAAATAGACATGGCCCCTGCGCAAGGTGAGCAATTCATAACTCCCGCCGTAATGGGCCCTGCGCAAGGTTAGAAATTGTCGCGAGTGGATCAGCAAGAATTGGTCATGGCCCCTGCGCAAGGTGAGAAATTCATAATTCCCACCCACCGACGGTTCTGCGTCTGACAAAATAATAGTCATTTTTAACCTCAAAATGGGGGTAGGAAAGTCGCAAGTTTTTTAATAAAAAGCGAACTAACGGCACTCATTGGTACGTCAATCGATTCCGTATTTTGTGTGCAACGCAGGGGTAATGCTATTTTTACTGTAAATTGTGTCTTTCGTGCGTACTTATAGGTCACAATCACCTTAGTGAGTCTGCGACATATAGGGTTAGTGGCAATTTTTAACACGTTAGTAGTTAAGAGTTAAAGATATTGAGTACGATGTTGCATTTTACATTATCCTGCAAGGAATAATTAAAATCAAGCCACAAAAACAGTTTTCTTGGTCATGACGAAATCAAAACATAAAAAATGAATTGGACGTACCCCTTGGTTTTCTCGTTCTCTCGCCATTTTCTGGATCGCACAAGATGACTGGGCTCGAATTACACATTTCACTAACACAAGCATTTACTGTTAACTTAATAAACTACCAAATTTCACAAAACATTTTGAAACGACGACGCTACGACGCCAACGGATACACGTGGTCACGTGGAAGGAATGATGGTGGGTGGTGGGGGTTGGTGGACAGAGATGCCAACCCAGACTGAACGAGTGTCTAGTGTAATTTTAAATGTGATATTAGGATTAAATTAAAATTTGTAAAATGAATAAAGAAAGCGAATAGTTTGTAATGACGGACGCCAAACAATAAAGTGGCAAATTTGTTTTCTTATCCCGCAACGAACTAGACAACAAAATCAAGGAAAATTGATTTATTCTTCGATATGACCATTGTCTTTGAGTTATAGTTGACTCAAGTTGCAAAAAAACCGCTTTTCCTTTGCAACAGCACTTTTATGGCACTAGTCATTTGAAATTATTTTAAATTATACTTATAGTTAACTCAAGTTGCAAAAAACCACTTTCCCTTTGCAACAGCACTTTTATGGCATTAGTGTAGTCATTTGAAATTACTTTAAAACTGTACTTATATAGGAAAATATTCAATCCAAACAATGATTTTCTGGTCCCTTTGTGCCTTTATTTGGTTAAAAAATATAGAAAAAATGCTGTTGCAAATGACAAGTGGTTTTTTGCTACTTGAGTAAACAATTAGTGCGATTCTGTTTAAAAATTTAGCAATATTGTTATTGAACAACATTGATTTTGCATAGATCCAACCAATCAACAACTTCATATCATAGCAACTACAACCTTGTTATGTAGCAATATTGGTAAATTTTAAAACAGAATCGCACCAATTATACAGGATGGAACAAAAGTACCTATCAAATATTGGCTGTAACTTTTTAATTTGAAAATTTATGAAAAAATAATTATATTAAGTATAACATAATTACATAAACATTTTTGTTTTATAATACAAAAATTTCCGATAATATTGCGGAATCTGGAAAAGTGCCCCGAATGCTTGCAGCGTTTCCACGTTGAATGGCAAGGGAAATCCTCTCGAAAAGGAATTTCTTTGATTTTGAATCGCCTGATTCCGCGATAAGTCGGTTTCCGATGACATTAATGAAATCGATGGCTTCTTTGCACCAAGGGCCTAAGGTTTCAAATGCTAAACCTTTAAACACGTAGTTTGACGAAATGATTGAACTATATTTGCTATGTTTGCGTTTGCAAGCCATTTCAGCGGCAAAACCTGAGACTTCAGATGATTTCAATACGTAACTGTCTGCAAGTGTATCTACAACAGTAACGTCCCAAACCAAAGGTTGACCTTTAATCCACGGTACTAAAGTCATCCCATCTGGGCGTTTTCCGTCATCCCGAGACAGTCCGTTTGGTTCTAAAGTTGAATTCACATGAATTGAAGTTAAAGACCGATTGATAATGGAATTAATTTCAGTGTGTCTTGAAAATCTACCACTGCTTTTGAAACAACTTAGACCGTGGGTGCCAATTTCGTCAACTTTCGCATTGCATTTGCAAATATGAGGTGTACAAAGATTACAACCCAATCTTAAACCAATACAAACTTGGAAGGAAGTGTTATCTAAAAGAGTACCAATATTAGGAGAAGGTATTGCATGTAACCAAGATCCTGATTCTCTGCATTGCAAAGCTTTAAAACGAGCCAAGTCTCTAGGTGAATTAAAGATTAAGTCATTGGCAATTATTCCTTTGATATTAATATTATCCCAATTCTTCTGAAATTGTGGAATTGTTGGTATTTCGTTCTCATTTGCTACACCCCAGGCTGCTAAAGCTTCATCATAATGGTGAATATTAAGCTCATTATCCTTTGAGTTTAGTAATAAAGAAACAAGCTTTTTAACCCCATTAATTGAAGATAGGAAAGCAGGGAGGCAAATATCGGAAATGCGACGAATTCCCAGACCACCAAATCTAATCGGTAAAGTGGACTGACGCCATTGTAAATCAGTTAAACGTAAATTAAGTATTCTCTCTAAACAAGACTTTAAAGAAGAATCAATTGAATTAACATAATTAGAAAATTTCCAAAATGGAGTTGTTCTTAATAAAAAATTAAATTTTGGTATGAAAAGACAGTTTTTGATTAAAGTATAAGCCACGTGTCTGTTAAGGAGTTCAGCTTTGTTTAAAAGATTTTCAACTGTAATTATAGTTTTTTCGACGGTGTTTTTGAAACCTTGGTCAAAGATTGGAGAGCCTAAAAGAGATAAACTTTCTCGGTCACAGATTTTAATGCCTGGTGCTAAATTTTGCAATTCCTTTATGACTTTTAAATCTATCTAGTAATAAAATGCAATATGTATCAAGAATGCCATGGAAATTTGACAATTTTTGTTGAACGTCATGCATGATAATAAACCAAATAATTTTTATATTTAATTTGAAAAATTATGAAAAAATGTTTAATATACAAATTGTTTGTTTATTATCATGCATGACGTTCAACAAAAATTGTCAAATTTCCATGGCATTCTTGATATTGCATTTTATGACTTAGTAAGTTAATTTTATCACCTTTGTTTTTTTTTTTTTTAATTTTATACTTTTTCCCCATAATGGCAAAACTGTATTTATGAATACAGAAAGATACGCTTGTTTGAAAATCACACAAAAAATGTATGGGTGCTATTTAAAAAACCAAAGTTCTTCTTGATGATGCAGGATAATACACCAATCAACTTTTATATCAAACATTTTTTCATAAATTGTCAAATTAAAAAGTTACAGCCAATATTTGATACTTTTGTTCCACCCTGTATAGAAAATATTCAAACCAAACTATGCTTTTCTGATCCCTTTGTGCCTTTATTTAGTTCAAAAATATTGAAAAAATGCTGTTGTAAATCACAAGTGGTTTTTTGCAACTTGAATCAACAATATAATGTTGATTCAACAAGTGCATTTCAATAAACAGTTGTCATCAACTGTTGAAACGACGTTTTCGGCAATTAAAGATGTTAGAAATGTACGATATACATGATACAAATCGTACAATTTTAGGTTGTTGTGTTCTTCACAACATTTGTCTTCAACATGAGGAAGATGGTGAGGAATAGGTATATTCGGAAAAATTTACATGAAGAGGTTCCTAATACTCCATATATAGAAAGGAACAATGCAGCTGAGAGCAGATTTGTTAGACAACGAATTGTTGATCAGCTTTGCAGAAGGCGTATATCAGGTGTTTTTTTAAATCTCACCTCATAGTAGGCGTTGAGGAGTCGACTGTGAATGCACTATACGGGTTACGGTTTACCGATCACCGATCACCTGTTTAAATCTAACGTTTTACACGAGTGGTGCCTTCACATCGACTCTTCAACGCCCACCACGAGGTGAAATTTAAAAAAACACCCGATACAAAATAAGTAGATATTTAGTTACACTTTGTAGGTATATTAGTGAAATTTAAAAAAAGAATCATTATCATTATGCATATTAAACTATCATACGAATAACAAAAATAAATTACAATTCTAAAAACTTAAAAAAAAAACAGTATCAAAATAAATTACAATTCTAAAAAACTTAAAAAAACGGTCACGTAAATGAATCCAATCAAGAAAGTAATAAAACCGAAAACCATTTTCTGTTGGACAAAATATAAAAAAATCTCGGACAAACTTAATATCACTTTTTTTTGGTTAAGGCATAAATTAATTTTTGGATCAATTCTTTAGTTTCATCATGCTGTCTTCAGCTTTCTCCGAGTCTTGTTGCTTCTCTCTCAGCCTCACTCTTGTTATACTCATGTAAAAAATCTACAAGTTTTGCTTTCCTGCCCTTTTTGCATGGTATTTTTAATTTGACACTAGTTTTCCCAACAAATCGTCAAGATCATCATAGAACTTACAAGTTTTAGTTTCGTTTCCGCTTTGCCTGTTGTGATCCTTCACTTTTCTATATGCATCGACTAATGTCTTTATGCGCCCACAACATTGGTCTGCTGTGAACTTAGACCCAGCTTCACTTAGTAGTGTTGAAATTTCTACATGTAGATTATAGATAAGGATGGTAGATCCTTATTTCCAATCTCAACCCTCCACCACCCGGCGACACGGCAATTTTGCCGGAGTACATAGGTACACTATTACGGATATTATTATCAAGTAATAGTGCAGTGCTAATCAACATAAATACCGGCGTCTCGCCTCCACATTTTGACTTTGTTGGGTTTTATTATGTTCTGTGTCAATGTTAAGGAACTTCCTCACGATATAACATGAGTATAATAATATACCTTTTTGAATTTCAACTACCATGTGTTACCTAAATCCAGTGTTCAAGCGTTTTTGAACAAGTGACTAATAAACAGAGAACGAATCAATGGACTGAATAAAAGACGTGTGGCTTCTACGAATCTCTATTTACAAGTGTCTAAATTCTCAGATTTTTCAGATTCAACTTCATTTATTTCCTAGCTTATTTATTACATTTCATTCGTTCTTAGGGCTATGGCAAATTTTTACAAGGGGGCGCTGCTGAGGCTTAAGGCCTTTTCAGCGCTGGGATTATTCTAATTACAATGTTATATTTAATGTTAGACAATGATATGGTTATAATACCAAAATGATACAATAGAACGGAAAAAAACAAAGCTGAATACAATGGAAGTTAAATAACGTTTGATGGTAACAGTGAACTTATGCTAGGTGAAACAAAAACTTATATACTAGGTGAGGCAGATGGGGCTGGGGGGTACAGATGGTGTCCTGGGCGTCCTTGAGGTTCCTGTGGGTGGATGGTTCTGCTACTGGATTGTTCTTTTTATCTTCTGTTGTTCAGTATCTGGAATGGAGAAAGAAGAGCAGAAAGAGAACAATGGGGGTTAGAAGGGCTTACCGGCGTAGATGTCCTGAGTCCCGGTAGTCCTGGCGTCGTCGACGGCTACCGCATGATCAAGGGGGTTGAGTCCACAAGCTCCTGGAGGTCATCTGGTAGGTCGGTGTAGGCTGGTGAGAGGAGAGCTGTTGGGGGGTGTGTTAGCTTGCGCTTTGGAATTTTCGGGATTCTGTTGAGGAGGCGGCCGTCTCGTGACGGGTATTTAAACGAGGTGGACAGGGTTTGGATGGCGAGGGCGTTGTTGGAGTTTAGGGTGCGTGTCACGTAGCGGCTCTGGAGTTCTTTGAGGCGGGATTGGATCGGGATTGTGTTGGTTTCCTGGTGGAGGTTGTCGGAGGGGAACCTGTCGAGGAGTCGAAAGATCCTGAGGAGCATTCTTCTCTCGCAGGCGGAGATTTGGTGGAGGAGGGCCGGGTATAGGGTGGCGTAGATGGGGGCGCGGTATTCGATGACGTGACGGATGTAGGATTTGTAGGTGTGGTACAGGGTTTTCGAATCGCACCTACGGATGCGCCCTCGAATCCTGTACAGGAGGTTGGCTCAGTTGCGGGATTTTTTGAGGGTTTCTTTGACGTCCTGGTTGAGGGTGCAATTTTTGGAAAAGGTGACGCCGAGGTAGCGGAAGTGTTGGAGTTTGGGGATGGCCTGGTTGTTGAGTAGGAGATGGGGGGCTTGGTGGCGGGACCTGGCTTCGGAATAGGACATTAAGATGGACTGGGATTTGAGCGGGTTTGGCTTGATTCTCCAGATGTTTGTCCAGGTGGTGATGTCATTCAGGTGGCCCTGTAGGATCCTGGCGGCGATCGCGGGGTTTTTCTGGCTTGTCCACACGGCGGTGTCGTCGGCGAAGAGTCTGGTCTTCGTCCGGGGGGCATCTGTAACAGGAAAATCTCTGCAGTATACAATGTAGAGAAGGGGGGAAGGATGGAGCCCTGAGGGACCCCTGCTTGAAGAGCGATTGGGCGGGACTTAATGTTTTGGATTTTGACGCTGCAGGTACGATTTGAGAGAAATGAGTCGATGAGTTGGATGAAGTTGGGGTTTATTGGGATTTTTATGAGTTTCTGGACCAGCCCGTCGTGCCAGACCCGGTCGAAGGCCCTCTCTATGTCCAAAAAGACGGCAAGAGTGTGCTCCTGTAGATTGGCATGTCGGGTGGTGTCCGTGTGAAACTCAAGGATGGGGTTGATGGTGGAGTGTTCGGAACGAATTCCGAACTGCTCCGGTGGGAGGAGGTTGTTGATCTCTAGGAAATTTTTTAGGCGGTTTGAGAGGATTTTCTCAAAAACCTTCCCTGCAATGTTCAGGAGGGAAATGGGGCGGTATGAAAGGGGTTTGGTTGGGTCTTTTCCCGGTTTGAGGATCATGACCGTGGTGGCATGTTTCCAGGCCGGGGGGAAGTGGTGGGCGCGCATGCAATTATTAAAGACAACTGTCAGGGCAACAATGGCAATCCGAGGGAGGTTTTTAAATATGGGGGCTTTAAGTTCGTCGGGCCCCGGCGCCTTTTTGCTCTTTAACTGCCTGATGTGCGCTTCCACCTCGTCCGGAAGAACCTCGACGACGAGAGAGTCGTCTTCCGGGAGGAGGCGGAGGGGATGGTTGGGGAGGTTAAGGAGGCGAAAAAAGCGTCGTTGAAGTGAGAGTCGTTGGGGACTTGGTGGATTTGTTCAAGGGTTTCGGCGAAGCAATTTGCTTTTTCAAGGGGGGTGTTTATGATTGCGTTGTTCCGAACGAGGTGGTGGACAGTGGTGGTTTTCTATCCAGTCTGAGTTTGGAATTGAGTCCAGAACTTCTTCCCGTTCCGGTAGTCGAGGAGTCGACAAGAGTCGATCCACTGCTCCTCACGGAAACGGTTCAGGTCTCTTCTGACTTGCGCATTGAGTCTGTTGAAGATGGTTTTTAAATTCTACAAATATTTCGGTTTTATACAAGTGCAGGTAGCCGAAAGGGTCCGGCACCACTAAGTCAGGGTAGAGGGAAGTAAAGATTGAACATCCAGAATTTTTAAATTTTTAAAAAGAGATTGCGGTACTATTCCCGACGCTGAAATTACAAATGGTAAAATCGAATTTTTTTCTAAACACCAAAGATTTCTCATAGCAACGGAGAGCTCTAAATATTTATTAATTCTGAAATAAGTTTGAAAAAAAAACGGTAATTGGTGATGATGAGAAGAAATCATATTTTTTATAATTTCTTATAAAAGTTTTTTCGTTTTCGAGATACAAATGATTGAAAATTTGGTGAAAATTGCTAGTACGCTTCTGAGTTAAAGGTGATTACATGATTATCTTGGTAGTTTAGCAACAATAATAATCAAAGTGGCCCGTCAGTCACAAACGTAACCTTACTCCTCTCCAGCATTTCCATAGAAACATTTACAAAGCAGTGTGCTTGCACCTCATACCGGGACATTTTTTTAACATTGAACATAGCCCATACTTATTCCCTATGTTCAGTTTTAAAAAACACAGGTCAATGCATGTATGTAATCACGTAACCAAGGTAACGAAAATAAGTACTTGACAGTTTAACAAAATGGTCAAGTTATTTGAAGAAGAAATACACATAATGCAGTTATTCTATGCCAGTCAGAGCATTAGAAATATGCGTGACATTTCCAATGCAACACATGATAGACCAATTCCATCAATTGGAACAATTTTTAACATTATTTCAAAATCTCTGGTGTTCGGTATAGTTGGTTGCACAGCAACTCACAATGCATTGATCTGTGTTTTTTTTAAATTGAACATAGGGAATAAGTATGGACTATGTTCAGACTTAAAAAAATGTCCCGGTATACCTATTAACTACTACATATACAGTGAGTTACGATTCAATATCCCAAACTGTCGAAAAAGTTGTGAAAAAAATATTTTTAGGGCGCCGAAATAATAGTACGTCGAGCGGCCGCCAGAGTAGCGCCATTGTCGGCTCAACCAGCACCTGACGATCTCCACTTTTGGACGCTTTCTCATTGCAAGGGAGAGCTCTAAATATTTATTAATTTTTGTGTTATGTCTGTGTTATATTGTGTGAATTTGGAACAGCTATATCTAAAAGATATGCTTGCTTTTGTTGTTTATTTAAAATAATAATGTCTGGTCCTGTTATGATATTAATTAAATTAAAACTCCCGTAATTTTTAGTATTTTTTATGTTTTATACAGTGAGCGGCAAAAGTATGGAATAAATTCATTAGAAATTAAACAATTTTTTTTCAAAAAAATCTTTGGACAGGTCAATTTTAGTTTATAAAAATACATATTTTAATACAAAATATAATTCCAAGCAGTCATTTGTTTTCAAGTTATGACGTCATCGATAGTTTTTTTAAATAGAAAACCCCTATTTTTGTTCTTGATTCTGATAGACCTTTTAATTGTCTAAACGCAAGTATCAAAATTTTGTTATTTACATAAGGAAATTTTTGAGAAAAAAAAAAAAAAAAAGTTGGAAAAAATAAACTTTATAACAAACAAAAAAGAGTCAAAAACTGGGTTAGTAAGTACTTAAAATTATGGAATTCAATGTTCGAATTGCCATCCTCCAGCTTGTTGACAATGAGCAAGTTTATGAACAAATTCCCCGTTTTAGTTTTATCTAGTTTTATCCACGCATCCAATCAAAATTAAAATTTCTATACGTTGTGTTTCTGACAAATGAGTCATTTTCGAAAACGTTTTGTAAAACAAATAACACATACGAATGAAATTGACAGTAACATTTGACTGTTTTATTTACCTACTTGATTTTTTGACTTGTTTTTGTTCTTTATAAAATTTAATTTTTCCAAATTTATTTTTTTTTTCTCAAAAATTTCCTTATATAAGATAACAAAATTTTTATACTGTCATTTAGACAATTAAAAGGATATCAGAATCAAGAAAAAAAAATAGGGGGTTTCCATTTAAAAAAACTATCGATGACGTCATAACACGAAAACAAATGACTGTTTGGAATTTTCCTTAGTACTAAAATATGTATTTTTATAAACTAAAATTGACCTGTCCAAAGATTTTTTTGAAAAATATTGTTTAATTTTTAAGGAATTTATTCCATACTTTTGCCGCTCTCTGTATATTTTTTGCCAGCCGATAGTTAAATTTTATTTTGTACAGCATTGTGGATTATGCGTATGCCTGTCGGGGAAACCGCGTTAAAAAAACGCGCCTTTTATTCTATCTGTATGGTGGTGTGGAAAAGAATAAATAATAAAGAATAAAGAAGTATTTGGCTAAAAGTATAACTTGTATTCGAAGTATGTAATACCATCAGGTAGCAGTGGCGGCTCGTGACCAAATCAGAAGGGAGGGCACACACTTTTCCTCACCACCCAAGAGGTAGAGTGTAAGGCTCGTTTTTTTTAAATGTGGTTTCCCCAATAGGCCTAATCCACAATCAGGGAGCTTTATTAAAAAAAATCAAAAGGGCACAATAAATTGATTTATTTCTTAGTGTTTTTATTATCTGTTTTTAATGAAATGTTTTATAATTAAAATCAAAACGCCGATTCTTTTGAGAGACAAAATGGTTTGTGACTAGTTCGTTGAAATTTTCTGTATTTTGAATAAGTTCCTTCTCTATGGAGCACATTGCAAGGGCAGAAAGTCTATCTTGTCCCATTGTATTTCGCGTAAATGTCTTTACTCTTTTCAACGTTGAAAAGCAACGTTCGCTTTCGACCGTTGTCATCGGAATAGTGCAAATAATTTTTAACAATTTTACCGTTTCTCGAAATACATTATTAAGGTTATTATCCCAAAGAAATTGCAATATGTGAAGCGCTCCATTAGCAGTATAAAATTCTTCTCTACGATAAAGAGTGGACAGTTCTTGCTTTAATGCAGCAGCTTCTAAATTAAGTCTTTTGACTGTTAAAGTGAAATAATTTTCAGGAAAATTTACAACATAATCCTGAAATAACTGTGTTTTAAATAACAAAGAAGCTTCCAAATAATCATTAACACTAAATCTATCTAGTATATTAGTTATTATAACGTCACAAATCTCTCGAGCCATTTGTCTATTATTATCTAAATAACGTTGTCGTTTTGCTGGTTGAATCGCGGCATCATCATTATCGTTTTGATAATAGTCATAATATACTTCGCTCCTTACTTTTTGAATGGCATTTTGAAAATCTGAAATATATTTTTGCATTTTCATGCTGTGGGGTAAAATTTTGTTAAAAAAAATGAAGCCAAAAATTAAAATCAGCATCTTTAAGATAATTTATCAAACCAGTCGATTGGCGTACAGTTTTTTTGTCATCCTCGTTTTCGATTATGTAATTCAAACACTCTGTCAACTCTTCTTTATATTTAAAGACGGTAGTAACCACTCTAGAACTAAAATTCCAACGAACATTTGACCCCCGCGGAAGTCTTTTTCCTACAATGGAATCAAGAATTTGGGTACGTTTAGATGAGCGAGAAAAAAACTTGAAAATCCATCAATGTCTGCAAAAAACACTTTGACCTGCTTATTTTGATGTGCAGCTCTTTCTAAAATTAAGTTCAATTGATGAGCATAACAGTGAGTAAATATGGCTCTTTTGTAAACGGATCTGATTTTGGCTTGTACCCCATTATTCTGACCACTCATTACCGCAGCTCCATCATAACTTTGCGCTATCAATTTGTCAGGTGTTTTGTCAATATTGATATTTTCTAATTCTTTCAAAATTACGCGAGATACATCTTCTGCACTGTGCCCTGGAGGTTTTATAAAACCCATAAAACGTTCGTAAATTCGTGCATTCTTGACATAGCGCACTATAAATACTAATTGAGAAATATTTGCATTATCTGTTGTTTCGTCAGCCTGTATTGCGATATAATCACTTTCATCAATTTCTTTCTTAATTAAAGTCTGCGTTACTGCCAATATTGACTCTAAAAGTTCATTCTGAATCGTTTTTGATAAGCCTGAGAAAACAGTATTTTTAGATTTGTCAATATGAGATTTTAAAACTACATCTATTTCGGACATTAAATTTATCAAACCTTTAAAAATTCCTGGATTATTACTGTCTGTTTTTTCATCATGCCCCCGCAATGCTAATTCAAAAGCCCCACAGAATTTTATACAATCTATTAATTTTCCTAAAATATATCTATTTTGTTTAACTTGTTCATTCTGTTTTTGTACCTGAAAACGATAAGCTGCACTGAGTTGATTTCGAATATCAACGTGACCCAAAGTAGCAAATTCAATCGAACAACAGAGATGTTTATGACTGACAGTGTTTTTTTATTTTTTCAGTTAAGTGTTTTAAATCTGTTACGCCGGTCTGTACCCATGCTGGGTCTAAATCACTGGACCCCATTAATAAACATACGAAACAAAATAGAGAATTACTCGCATCACAACCACACAACCAATCTGCATGTTTGTACATATTAGGATTAAAATTTCGAGAAACGGTTTTACCTTTAACCGAATACTGTTTTTGAATTTGCAATTTCGGACGAGGTGGCCCCAACGGTTTAATGTTTACACGATCTTCAAAACGCAGTCCAACCCAAGCGGATTTAAGATTTTTAATCGACGCAACCGAATTCATTGTTGTAACTTACCTAACCTACACTTTACACTAATAACTAAATCACTTACTACAAGTGTCTATTTGATTGTCACTTTATGTCAGCACACGTGCACTCTAAATTAAAATGCAAACATCCACATTTACATGAAGCAGGAAATTATTGCAACTGTATTTGCATTTGCAATAAAAACTAACGGTTAACGGACAAAATCATATGAATCGAAGGTTGAGGGTGATTCGACAAGTGTCGTGGAAGTTCGAAATTGTTCTCGTTCATTAAATCTTTTCTAATTGGCTCGGGCCGACCAGCTTCTGGCCCGAATGTGCATTGTTGACACATATTAAATATCACGTTAGTGGTTGTGTTTCAAGCGTATAGAAATGGCAAGGCAGACAGGGTTTCCACTGAGCTTGCCCGTCCACAAGAATGAAATGTATAAGGTGAGCGCATCGGCTCAAATTCGTTCAATTAAACTTTGAGGTGAATGCAAATATCTACATAGGAACATCGGTATACAATATCCAAACAAAACAATAATACATTTCTTTCAAAAAATTAATAATATTTGTTTCTTCCGTTTTTCCCATTTTGAATTGGGGGGGCAATGCCCGTGCGCCCTCCCTGCACCAGCCGCCACTGTCAGGTAGTAAAATGGAAATTAGCTCGGTACAAAGATGAAGTCGGCCGGCCCCTTGGTCCTAGTCCCAGTTCAACTAATGGGTGCTGTAAATCATGGGTTGCTGATATTGTTGGTTGCCATCATCACACTTCCGAACAATAAGTTTCGTTTTTTATTTTGCCTCGTAAGTCAGAATTCAAGCAATTTCAAGAAAAACGAAGATTTCTCTGCATTAGATTACACATTCATGATTACAATGAGCTACTTTTAACTCAAGTTAAAAATGAGACCGTTAGGACTAATTTTGAAATTGCAATTGTTTAATCGTAACGACCAATTTATTGCCTTAATCGAAAAATCAAGATTTCTCTGCAATTGATTATGTCAAAAGGAATCGATAGAACTGTCGAGCAGCTTTTCAACTTCAAATTTGAAGTTTTTAGGAGTAATTTACGTTTACATTGGTTTAGTATAGGGCTACGATTTCGAGATGAGGCCCCTTAAGGGTAGGGTTTACCTGATGAAAATTTCCGAATTCGTGTAGTTTGGGTTGCAAATGAAACAACCGGTTCTTTAGTTCGCCTACTTGACCTGAAATGTCTAGGTACCTGCCAGAACCAGCCGGAGGCGTAGTTCATAATCCTCAAATGTCATTCATTACTAAGTTTTTAGATATTTTCACTCTCTAAAGGATAGTGCTAATACCCAGATAATGCGTTGAGAGCGACAGAAATAGATGGTACTATGGCGGACAATAAATTTAGGCCGGCCTGTCATTGAGTTGACATCAAAATGTGAAGCTGGCATTATGTTCAACTAACCCCATTTTCGATTTTTGTCATTGTTGTCATCGTGACAGCGATAATCAAAATTAAAATTGGGAAAAGAAGCGTGCACCAGAGAGAAGTGCTACTACAAATCAGTTATGCTAGTGCGTCATGATCTGTAAGTTACGAAAAAGGCGAAGGAAACGCCAAACAGCTTGAAAACCTTCAGTTTGACAAACTGACACATCAGTCATAATGACAATAAATGGTCGCTTGCATTGACTTTTTTGAAATGTCAAAAATTTGCCGGCCTAAATTTATTGTCCGCCATAGTACGTCTTGTTCGACTATGATGGCTGTAGACCGTATCCAGTACTAATAAATCCATGGGTGTAATAGGATACAACTTATAATAAATCTATGTTTGACAACAACAACGCCCTCTTCCGGCCTGTGGACGGTGCACACAAGCCAATACGCAAACCAAGGACACAATTAATGCACCTACCACGACCTGCTGTATTATAACCGGCCTGTTCAAAAGTGTAATTTGAGTGATCCCCGCAGAGCGCTAGTGTACGGGCGCTTTTTGGGGATATTATTCATCTTAAGTTTTTGTCACCGAAAGTTTTTCTCGTTCAAATAACATTCGAATTTAAAATAAAAAATAAAAAAATTCAGTTGTATTCGGTATTGTTTTAGAAAGAAAATATGAACTTACTGTACTCAATCTTAACTCTAAAATAATGTCTAAACATATTTTTCCGCATTTTTATTCTTTAGAAGCGCGCGTACTGTGGCGCCCTCATCGGCGAAAATTGGCTCTTTCTCGGAAACATTTTCGCAATGCTTTTTTAATGAAATGAACAGGCCGGTTATTAAACAGCAGGTCGTGGCACCTACTTTGCGTTCTATATATACTTTATTTTATCTATAATCTGTTTCAAAATCAAAAATCCACCAACAGTGCATTCTACCTCGAAAATACAACCGACAACGTCGCCAACTTTTGTTATTAGTGTGTCTGCAAGTGTCAGAAAAAAGTGGGGTTATGAAAGAAAACTGTTGGACAGTGGTTTTGGTCGTAGTTCATCGTGTTTTTATTCTCATTTTGTTATTTCACTCAAAAAGTATGATATGGTAGCTACCACCTTTTTGTACATAATAATTATTTTGTGTTACGTAAATAAACTTAACAGTTCAATGTCAATTTTTGGCGGTAGGTTGAGCCAAACCAAAAAAAGTAAACCTCTTCTAGGGATTTTTTTCCTGCCAACCGTAGAGGGATATGGAGGGAGCACTCTTCAAAAAAGTGGATACGACCGCGCTTTTCTGTAGACCTAATAAAAGGTCTCCAGATGAGCCGACTGAAACCGAAGTTAACGCAGATATTTCATCTTTCCAGTGACGTCCCTTTAACTTTTTTTCTGTGGACAATTTTTGTAGGAATTGTAGGAAGACGACCGTAAATATTTAGTTCAAAATAAAAACAGATCAGAGTTATACAACTGAAAAAATACAAAGACAATTCACCAACCGGTTCACGTGTAAAAAACCAAATCCCAGTAAAATGACGGAACACCGACGCCTATGAAGCATCTGATGCCCAACGACCCTCGGCATGAAATTTCACGAAGTACTGGCAGTCATTTTAAAAGGCGTCATAAAAGGTCTCCGCACAGGTCTCGCGACGTGCCGCTTTCTTTACATTGCCAGCATAGGCAGTGCTCCCTCCATATCCCTCTACGCTGCCAACATAATTCAACAGGTGGTGGATTTTTGATTTTGAAACAGATTATATGTCCATCATCGAGTTGTCATTTGGTTTACTTTTTTTTCGACATCTGGGATGGCCATAACATAGTTTAATGAAGTTGGTCATGCAAAAAGTGCCTACTTCTTACATGATCGTAGATAAAATGTATAAGGTGAACGCATCGGTTCAAATTCGTTCAATCAAACTTTGAGGTGAATGCAAATACACAGGAACATCGGTATACAATATACAAACAATAATAAATTTATTTCAAAAAATGAATAATATTTGTTTCCCGCATTTGTCACTAAATGTCAATAATTGTATCTTGCTTTTCAAGTGCCAATTCACTAGTTATCTCGTTGAACATTTATTCTCTTTGTTTTAAAAATAGTTTTAATTGGTTTTTACCTATTCTCGTTATATTTTTCGTTTGAATTCAATTACGTTTCTTTAGATAAATTACAATGGTTTGTAATAGGTGTTGTGTTATGAGTTGTTCAAATTCAACAAAACGTGGTTCTAAATTGTGTAATGTTCCGAATGGTATTGTGATGAACCAAGTGGGTAATTCAAAAATCTCACCAAGCGGCCATCTCATTGTTTTTTTCTACCAACATACGCAATGAAAATAAAACCCGCGAAATTCAAAAATAGCCAAGAGCACGTGATCGTACCTGGTTAATTTTCCTACGCTGTGTTTTTTTTTTAATACAAATTAAACATTACCAGATTCGTTCCAACAGGGTTTGTGAACCACGCACAAGAGTGCAAATAAAACAACACAATAATTATAACCAACTATTTATTCAATATTATGATTTTTGTTAACGCCGGGATTAATGAATAATAAAAGGTCTCGGGAGAGGGCACCCAAGTCTCCCCAAATGTGAGAAGACTACTCATTTAGAACTCTAGGAAAATGGTGAGCTCTGGCCATTCCTCTAGACCCCCAAATGAGGCTCCGCTAAAAACCTCTCCTGAAAATACGAACAAATCCGAAGTGACTACGTGAACGGCACAGTTATTGTAAGTTGAGCAAAACTGATTTCATAAACAACACAATCAAAAATTCAGGAAAAACAGAGGGGTCATGTACATTACAAACAAAGCAGTTACTTCGGACCGTTCGACCGGGAGCGGGCACTAGACGAGAACTTTAGCATGTTTTTTTTTCCAAGTTAATTTACAATGTGCGGCAGATACGCTATAGAAGGAGCGAGTGGCTTTGTGTGGTCCGGTGGTCTGTGGCACCTAGCCTTACGACTTTAACATTTCCCGCCTACCCGTGATTTAGTGCTAAGGGAAAAGTCCTAACTGCTTTACGTTAAGTCAACAAATTGAGGCACTCAATAAGAACTTCATGATGGATGCTTTGGGGGTATGTATTTTACATAGGTAGTACTAAAATAATCATTAATATTGCTTTTTATAGTTGAAAGTACTCCATTGTGGGCACTGTTCGACTGAACTGGGCACCTTCACGCAGATGATGTCCCACAATGTAGTGGATAGCCACTATTGCTTCTCTGTCTTTAACAAAATTCAAATTGATGAAAAAAGTTGCTTAGTTTGGGGGACAAGAGCGCCTTCAAATAAGTCTGCAATCGATAATCAGCATTCATCACAATTATTACCAAGTTGCTCAAGTACGGTTAGTACACTTGAGCACCATGTTCTTAATGAGACTACACCAACTGAGACTGTTGGGTGGTCAGAAAATGCCATCAGGTTGTTGATTGCAACATACAATGAACACAAAGAAAAATTTAAGTCTCCCAGGTATAATAAAAAAAGAAATGTGGAACTTAATTAGTCATGCCCTGCGTGAACACAAGATCTATAAATCAGGGCTCAAATGTGATGAAAAATGGAGAAATTTGAAAAAAACTTATGAGAAAGTAAGAACTGCCAATAAAGGTACTGGTGGTGCACCCACGCATTGGCTTTTTTTCGATGAAATGCATGAAATTTATTTTCACGATCCACATTTCAACCCTGTGCTAACAGTTTCTAGCAGTAGTGGTGTAAAGAGGAGTAGTGGCAATGAGGCAGAGAACCAACAGACTGTAAAGGATGGGATCCAAGAAAAATTTTCTCCGAGTGGGAAAAAAAGACTATCCAAATCAATTTCTTCATACGAAATAGATCAAAATAAACAAAAGCGTCATAAGGAACGAATGGAACAAAGGGAAAGGATGTTCCAGTGGTTCCAAGAAAATGTTAAGAAATGGGATTAATAATAGAAATTCCTTATTGTACCAAAAATATTTGTGCAATGTGATTTTTTGAGTATTATTTTTAGTAGTGTAGTAAATTTTCACTTATAATATCCCTAGTGCATTGATTATTTCGGGAATTTTTTTCGAATGCATTTCTAAAACGTATTAATTAGCCCGAGTGGAACACGAGGGCTAATTACGTTTTGGAAATGCATGAGAATAAAATTTCCGGATATTAATCAATGCACGAGGGCATATTCCGTAAGAAAATCGTAACGACACAAATCCCAAAAAGAAGTAATCTATTTCTGTTTTAAATTTTGATATAAATATCAAATTGTAACATAATATACTTAGTCGTGACAACCAAAAACAAAATTGTCAACAATAAAAAGTTTTGTGAGTTGTGTAAAAAAATGTCACGTTTTGGGATTGCAAGTTTAGAAAATATCGACAAAGAAGTAGATTCCATAACGCCGGCGAACAGCAAGAGAAGCAAGAATTCCGTCTGGGGTCAGTTTCAGTGTTTTTGCAAAGAAAGAAATTACAAGTTCGAAAAATCATCGTCAAAGGATGAATTAGCCAATATGCTAAAAGACTGGGGCTTCAATATGAAGCGGAAAGATGGGGAAGACTATAAAGAGTCAGTAGTGAAGATTACGTGGAACTTCACCGCCAAACAACTACAGGAATTCTACTACAAGGAACACAACGTCAAATTTGATCCATTTGCCGACGTCGAATTTAGCAGCGCTCGAGCTGCTAGGGATGCCAAGCGGAGAAATTTACAAACGGATCCGAAGAAAAGAAAATTGAGCTCAGCAGCCATAAGTAAACAAGAAATGGAAAGAATGGTCGAAATGTGCGATGAAAATACGCCCACCGGACTACAAAAAAAATTATTTTTGATTGCTGGCTACGAACTTGCGTGGAGGGGAGGAGAGGCTGGCGCATCTTGTCTTCACCACTTTTCGCAAGAAAAGAACAACGAGGGTGCTAGTACTGGACGCATAGAGTACAATCCTGTCGTCACGAAAACCTGTCAAGGAGGGGCGAAAAAATTAGATGATAGCAAATGGTTGATTACTAACGCAAATTCTCCAGAGATATGTCCAGTTCGGTAATACTAGAGCTGCTTGCAGTATAACGCAATAAATTTTCTTCTTTTTAGATTATTTAAGAAACTTTTGGAAAAAAGAACTAGATTTATTACCAGCGATAGATTATTTTTGACAGCCAACCCAAATTGGCGCAACATTTCTTCCAAAGGCTGGTACAAAAATATGCCTGTAGGACGGAATACCGTTTCAACTTGGATGAACCTATTAACTCAGAAAATTGGAATCGACACAAAAGCGGTGAAGATCACAAATCACTCCATACGAGCCAGTGCAGTTTCTAATTTAGCAAAGGAAAGAGTTAATGAAGAACAACTAATAAAACTTACAGGGCATAGTAATACGCATTCAATACGTCCCTACCTACAAATGGATGCAGAACATCATAAACGGATAGTGTTACGTATGAGGAACGACTCTGAATCACGTGTTGTTCTTAATTCTAATACAACTTCAAGTAGTTCTGATGTATTTTCCAGAGGGAATGTTCATTACAATAATTGTATATTTAATTTTAAGTGATTTGTTTTAATTTTTTTATCTGTATGTTCAATAATAATTGTGTAATTTAATAAACATCTTTGACAGCAGAAAATTTCCACTTATTAATCACAGTTAGGTTGGTCTAGTGTACCTATATAAAAGTTTACTAAGAGTAGGGCAAACAGCGTGATCCAATTTGATTGGTGGATCACTTTTACCACAGCCTATTTATTTGTAGAAGGATGTAAAAACAGAAGCGAAGATGGTATAATTTTCAAATCTATCCCGAAAAACCCATATAAGCGTTCTATTTGGACAAAGCACATGAATAGAACGCCACCGAAGAATGGAAGAATATGTGCAGACCATTTTTCAGAAGATCAGTGGGAAATTTATGGGAAAGTACTGAAGAAGCATGCTGCACCTTCTATTTTCGGCTTTCCGAAGTTCTCATTAAATTCAAACATACAAGAAAAAATGTGTGCTGCGTTACCGGATAATTTAAACCAATTTAAAGAAAATTTTGCTCATGTTCATCTCCAAAAAAAAATTCAGAATTGAAAGAAGAGATTGATGATTTTGAAAGTAAATAACAAATAATTAAGTAATGCCCTCTACTTACAAAAACGTCAAAATAGAGAACTAAAAGAAAAATTGGAAAATGTTTTTACAGAAGATCAACTTCAGGCCATTAGAACAAAAAAAATTCAGAAAATGTTCAAACGAAACTTTAACCAAATCACTGAAACTTAAATTTGCATGTGGAACTAGTGGATATACCATGTTGAGAAAAATGAAATTGCCATTTCCAGCAATTCGCACATTAAATTATCATTTACAAAATTTACAGTTTAAGTCGGGAGTTTTAGATGATGTTATAAATTTTATGAAAATTAAGATATTCAATAATGATTTTGTTAGAGATTGCATGTTAGTTTTGGATGAAATGGATATAAAGCCTGGATTAGACTATTGCGTTCAAACCGGAACATATGTTGGCAATATTACTTTCCCTCAACATAAAGGTGTAGCCAGTAAAGCTTTGGTAATTATGCTGGGAGGAATTTCAACCAGGTGGAAGCAAATAACCGCATTCTAATACACGGGAGACAGCACCAACGGAATGATTCTAGGAGATATCCTATTAGAAATTTTTCAGAAAACCACTGAAATAGGGTTAACAATTCATTCTGTTACTTCTGATATGGGGGCTGCAAATCAAGCTATGTGGAGAAAATTTGGAATAATAACTGGAAAACATCGTGCCACTAAAAATTTTATTATAAATCCTTCTGATGGACGAAAAATCTACTTCTTAGCAGATGGGCCACATTTATTGAAAAACATTAAGAATTGTTTGGTGCAGAACAAAAGTATACAGTTATCACCATATTTTGTAGAAAAATACAAATTACCAAGCAATCTTGTGAAAATTGAGCATATAAAAACATTTTGTGTTGAAGAAGAAACTGTGGATTTAAAATTTGCACCAAAATTAAGCGTCGATTTATTGAATACGGGACATTTCAACAAAATGAAAGTTTCCCATGCATTAAATGTGTTAAATTGGGACGTTAGCTGTGGGATGCGATTAGCTGCAGAATCTACCGAAGATAAATCATCTTTAACAACAGCATTTTTTATCGATATGGTTTCCAAGGGGTTTAAACTGATAAGTTCCCGGACGACGACACTGGCTTTAAGTAAATTTAATTTGAGAGTATATCAGGAAACACTATTATTTCTTAACGAATTTATAACATTATTTTCGAGTTTACAAGTAGCTCCTGATAAAAATGGAAAGGCCTTATGGAAACCTATTCAAACGGGAGTAATTTTAACAACGAAATCAATTCTAGACCTTCAAAATTTATTTTTAAATGAAAAAAAATACTCATTTTTATTAACTTCGAGATTTTCGCAAGACTGTTTAGAGAACGTTTTTTCTCAAATAAGATCCAGACATCCCGTGCCGACAGCAATTCAATTCAAACAGGATTTGAAATTGTTGTCTGTTTTTCAATATTTAGACATGCCATTTAACAACAACACAAATTATGAATATGATGAAGGAAAAAAAATTATAATGATAATGAAACAGAAAGAAACTTGATATTACCGTCCGATTGGAATAAACATCAAAATGAACTTTCTTTGAGAGAAAAAAATGCTTTGTATAATTGTGCTGGATATATGATAAAAACAATGAGGAAACAAAAAATTTGTCAGGATTGTATGTTGGCTTTAGGATCAAAAACTAAACGAATTACTATTAGACCTTATTCTAAATTTGTAGCTCTAAAGGAATACAAAGCAGGATGTCTGTTTTATGTGACGGACAAGACATTTCAGACTGCAGTTTTAGTAGAAAAAGCATTTTCCAATTTAAAAAAATATTTAAAGAAAAATAGCTACAGCGGAAATATATTGAAAATTCTAAAGGATGGAGTTTTTGCCGATCCTGATTATCAGGCAATCAAATTTCGACGTTGTTGTAACATAAAATCAAAGTTTGCACTAAAATTGATGGTTTATCGTTTAAAAATTTATACTGCGAAATTAAAAAGGGAAATCAGAATCCGCCAAAAAATTAAATGGTCCAGAAAGAGTCATGCCATGAGGGATATGGTTCAAAATTTAAAACAATAGATTCGTATTTAGTATTTAAATGAATGTTTAAGCAAAAATATTTATTATTGTTCAATAAAATATTGTTTGGTTTGGTTTTCCAGTATTTTTTATTTTTTTATTTATGCTGATCCGTTAAAAGAAACTCTTGTGACGCTACTGACCTAATGACATTAAACTGACATAAATTTGGATCAAAAATAGTTGTCAAATATACACGTTTGCCCTACTCTTAGTAAACTTTTATATAGGTACACTAGGTTGGTCTACCTACAAAAAATTTCCAAGAAATTTTTTTGTTGCCATGGCTATGGCTCGTGAACTAATTTTTCTATTGGTCATTAATGAGTGTCGTACGATTTTCATTTGAATTAACGATTTTATGTTCGATTATATTATAATTCATGATTTATGATATCGTTTAGTGTCCACAAACTATCTGTTTATGGACTAGTCCATAAAGATATTAAAACGGCCGCTTGTCAATTTTGGGTATTACTTCAAAATAAACGTCAAAATTTTCCTAATTTTATTTAAATCAGGAATGAATAGAATTAATAGAAAACTTTGCAGTCAAGATTCTTTAGCTTTTGCCGCAATTTCACTTACTTTGCACATTATTACAACTAGAAATAAAGACACAAACACTGTTCGTTTTCAAATAAATAGTAATAAATAATTTCGTAACCACAGAAACAAAAACAGAACACTTCGAAATTATCGTAATTTTTAGAATCTATTAATTTTGTATCTAAAAGAAACTTAACTTCACAATCGAACATAAAGCTTTGTATGTAATTCGTACATAATTAGGCTTTGTGAACTTGCCATATTTATTAGCCTCGCTCGCAAGCTCGCTCTGCCATAAACTATTGGGCTCGTCCACAAAGACCTATATTATGTACTTATTACATAAATAGCTATTGTTGGGAATATTTTTCAAATGATTGTTTTTAGTCTTAAGAGTTTGTTTCCATTTTTTTTATCATTGGTATTGTAACTTGCCATTTTTTGTTGTTTTTTTTTAATTTATATTATATAATCTGTTATGATTTTTCTCAATGTTAATTTTGATGTGTTCCTAATAGTGAATATTCAGTTTAACATAATATTGTACCTTAAAACTCAGCAGGACTATTTTATTGAAGTGTAGAATAGAATTTGTTTATTTTGAATGTAATATTTTTTTATTGCCATATAATAAACAAGATTATTTGGAAATGTACAGTGGCGGCCAAAACAAGTCTTATTAAGAAATTTAGCCAAAATTGAGTTGAGTAAACCGGGGTTACTATAATAAATAAATAAATATTTTCATAGTAACCATAGAAAGGGCAAGCAAATTTACATTAGCGAAAAAACATTGTCCTACTTTTTTTTGTCCGTCACTGTATATATTTTTTAAATATTCAATTGCTGACACAGTCTATTTTTTTTTTCGCTGCCCAACCGAACTTTCAGATGAAGCAAGTAATAATTCGTTGAAAAAAAAAAGCTTCCGCTCTATTCATTTTACTACAGACACAGAACTGACTTTACTGACAGAGTGACAGCAGTGACAGTACAGACTGAAAATCTTCCTTAACAGTTTATTAACCCCACCACCGCTTTAACCAACCATCGCCGTCACGCCGTCCCGATACTTAGAACAAAACCGAATCAACCGACAACAACCGCTGTCAAAATCGAGCTCACCGCATTTGGTCGTTTGGTGGACATACGGAACGTATATTAAAATATTCAATCCGTTTATGGTGATTGTTAATTCCGGATTATTTTTATACAGTGAATTTTTTTTATCAATGAACCATAGAGATTTACATGGTATAAACTTTATTTCGCGTCAATGGTGTCTCTACTGCTATACTAAGGACAACGTAACATTTTATCTGCCCCGCCCATTTCATTTTCTTAGTTACCAATCAAATAGGTTGTTAAGACGATCTGATTTACACAGTAAAATTTTCTGACATTCGAATTGTCTTAATGACATTTTATTTTTTAGAACCTAAAACAATAATTGTGGACTTGACAGCAAAATTCTAACCTTAACTTTTTTACGTGGCAAATGTGAGGAAAAGTTGTACAGATTGAATCTGGCTTTGATTCTGATTGGTCAATTTTAGTGGACGGAGCAGATAAAAAGTTATAACGGCAATACTATCCCACCTCCACCCGGCGGCACGGCAATTTTGCCGGAGTACATACACTATTACGGATATTACTATCAAGTAATAGTGCAGTGCTTATCAACATAATTACCGGCGTCTTGCCTCCGCATTTTGACTTTGTTGTGTATTATGTTCTGTGTCAATGTTAAGGAACTTCCTCACGATGTGACATGAGTATAATAATATACCTTTTTGAATTTCAACTACCAATGTGTTATCTAAATCCAGAATTTTTAAATTTTTAAAAAGAGATTGCGGTACTATTCCCGTTGCTGAAATTACAAGTGGTAAAATCGAAATTTTTTCTAAACACCAAAGATTTCTCATAGCAACGGACAGCTCTAAATATTTATTAATTTTTGTGTTATATGTCTGTGTTATATTATGTGAATTTGGAACAGCTATATCTAAAAGATATGCTTGCTTTTGTTGTTTATTTAAAATTATAATGTCTGGTCTGTTATGCTTAATATGAATGTCAGTTAAAATTGTTCTATCATAATATAACTTGTAACTGTCATTTTCCAAACAACTTTCTGGTGTATAACTATAATGTGGTTGTGTATTCTTTAATAAATTGAATTTAACAGCTAAATTCATGTGTATAATTTTAGCGAATATATCGTGTCGTTTTTTATATTCGCTTTGAGCCAAAACGGTGCAAGAAGAAATAATGTGTTCAATTGTTTCCCCTTCAGTTCCGCAAATCCTACATTTATCAATTATCGATTGTAAACCGCATATGTGTTTTTTATAATTTCTTGTATTTATAACACGATCTTGTATTGCAATATTACTATAATTTCAAAATTATTTTTCGGACATGAAATAAAGTTTACACTATGTCAATCCCTTAAAAAATTCACTGTATAGTTAGTTACAACTCGGGACACAGCAATTTGCTCTACTACTCATTATACTCTCACTTGCAAATGAATTTACCGAAAAAACTTAATTTTTCAGTACTCTATCAATGAATTGTCGTAAATTCATCGGAGATAATCACATTTGCACATCACGTGACGTGAATACCAATAATCTCCGTCACAGGAGATAGTGCTTAGCATTAAATTTGTGTATGCATTAAATCATTAAATTTCAATTCATTTTTATTCTTCATTTTATCTTAATAAAAAAACTTAATTCAATTTAGCTAATAAGTTAACACAACATTGATTGATTCTGAGGCGGTACGAAGTTCGCCGGGTCAGCTAGTTAATAAATAAACAACTATATGAAATTATAAGGCCAATTAGGCTATCAAAAAGAAAATATGAAATAGACTCTCTATTACAACAAAATTCAATAGATGTGTTAAGGCTTCCCCCACAGACCAATAACGAATTAAGACTGTTAAAGTCCATATAAAACCTAGGAGACGTGGACGATGCTAGCGCAACCCTAGCGTAGGGCCGAACTAAATAACCGTATTTAGTCGATGATGAATCGGCTATTTACGTTGACAGCGGGAAATTTGATTTATTCAAAAAATCAAATTTGTTCGTTTCAAAAATCTTTATTTATCATTGTCAAAAATTTGCCAATCAATTTCGTTATGATAAAAATTATAAAATAATCCTCCAAAACGACTTTCGTACTTGTCCCGAGACTCTTCTACCTGCGATGTCGAAGCCTGACTAACTTGTTCGAATAGTTTTTGACCAAAAAGTTCGTATTCGGTAAGTAATACTTTCGAAAAAAAAGTTATTACAAAAAATGTTATTTTCAGAATTGAAAAAAGGTGGATAAAGATTTTAGATACTTCTGGAATACTTCCTTCAAAATTAGGAAATTCACTAATTTGTCAAGACTTTTCAGAAAATTATTTTACAAGTTCTCAAAAAACTAGATTTTATAGATGTGCCGTGCCATTCCCATCAGTTTTTCGTTCCAAATTCACAGTGTCACAAAATAACAGTTTTTCCAGACAATTCGAAGATTTTAATGACTATGGAAATTACAGAAGTTGTGATTCCTGATCCTGAAGTTGTCCTAAAACGTGCACATTCATCAAAATTCTCAGGCAAAGTGTTATAGGTTTTTCAACGTACCAAAATTTGTGAACTCAATCTCAGAGAAAAGATAATCTATTACATGGATCGTTATAAGCGAAAAACAATTTCAAAATTAAAAACTTTATAAGAAAACTAAAAATAATGAAATAAAATGTTTGGATAATTGTTTCTTTGTTTTTTTTTTTTTAAATAAATAAAACCATAATATGAAAAATAGGTAAATAAAAACAAAAGAATATGTCCGTATGCAACTAATTATACATTCGATTGCAATAATTGAAGAATATGCAACTTATTATACATCTAGTTCGGCCCTACGTTAGCGCGTCGCTAGTATCGCGCGTCGCTGAAATTTGAATAGATCTAGACAGTCTTACTATGTTTAATTGTCTGTGGCTTCCCCCATATCACTGTCATTACAACCCCATAGAAATGGTATGGGGATTTTGCAAAATATATTATAATAAACATTTCCCGTCACAACGTTCCAGAAAATCAGAAGTAATAAAAAATTTGTGGTCCACAGCGTTATCTTTATACACACAGGAAATGTGGACCCGAAGTGTAGAGCATTGTGAAAGAATAATTGAAAAAGATTTGAAAAAACTTATGGGCAATTTAAGTTTCCATGACATACCCCCAGTAATTATGTCACTCGCAGAATCTGACAATACATCCATGAGTTCACAAAATTTGTCAAGTGATGATGGCTGTGATGATGCTTCAACTTCATCTATTGAAGTTGCTTGTAATGAGGAGGATCAACACATGTTTGAGGACACATCAAATAATGAAATTATAGTCATTGAAGTTGATGATGACTGAAATTCTGCTGTCCTGTATTGTTTTGTCTTTGCATTTTTTTGCAAATGTTCTCAGTTTTATTTTCATTGTTTCTTAATTATGTTTGTGTTGAATTCTTTATTTCCATTATCGTTAGTTATCAATAAGTAATGGTACTATTGCGGGCAAAAAAAGTGGGACATCAAATTTATTTCAGTTTTGAAAAATTCGATGTAGTTCAAGCTTTATTGTCATTTTTTTGACACTATTCCAGCTGACAGTTTAAAAATTTATTTTATACTCTTGTTTTCCTTTTCCAAATGTCCTCTTCTTTTGATAAAGGTAGATTTTGATTGGAACTTTGCATTCAATAAATATAGCACGTAGTGAATATTCCCTACAACCTACAATTACAGTAGATTTACTCATTCAGTAGGGACACGGAGCTGTTTCGGTTATCGCCAAATTCGAATATGCATGTCTTCGCAGCGGCGGTCCTTTACAAGATGCTCGTAGCGTGGCGCTGCTGTTTTTGGCGCCTTCACGCCATGATTTCTATATTACAACGGGTGTTTTTTAAAATTTGGCATCGAAGTTGGCGTTGAAGAGTCGATTGTGAATGCGCTATACGGATCACGGATCAGCTGTTTAAATCTTACGCCTTTACATGAGTGGTGCGGACTCAATAGCCTCTCCAACAACAACTTAGACGCCAAATTAAAAAAAAAAAAAAAAACACCTTTAGAGATCAGTACTGGAACCATGTATCTTGATAGAAAGAAAATTTCTTTCCGTTTCTTAAGTTCCTTTCTATTTGCCGCAAACCAACCATGTAGAACCGATGGTGAAAACGGACGCATAGAAATAGAAAAATCTCCGTAGCGCACTTTTGCATCTTTCCAATTGTCCATCTTTGTCGTTCACCTAGTCAATGCATATGGCGTTTTCTCTCAGAACTCAAGTCTGGCTGAGTGCAAAGAATGAAATTGCCGCGAACGATGGTGTTGCCATCTATGGCATTTTCTAGCAAGGACCGCCAATACCACCATGCTATTAAAAAATCTGGCTGACGAAACATTGTGATGAACCAAGTGGGTAATTCAAAATTCCCACCAAGCGGCCATCTCATTTTTTTTTCTACCAACATACGCAATGAAAATAAAACCCGCGAAATTCAAAAATGGCCAAGAGCGCGTGATCGGACCTGGTTAATTTCCCTACGTTGTGTTTTTTTTTTTTAATACAAATTAAACATTACCAGATTCGTTCCAACAGGGTTTGTGAACCACACAAAAGAGTGCAAATAAAACAACACAATAATTAAAACCAGCTATTTATTCAATGTTATTAGTTTTGTTAAGGCCGGGATTAATGAATAATAAAACGTCTCGGGAGAGGGCACCCAAGTCTCCCCAAATGTGAGAAGACTACTCATTTAGAACTCTAGGAAAATGGTGAGCTCTGGCCATTCGCCTAGACCCCCGAATGAGGCTCCGCTAAAAACCTCTCCTGAAAATACGAACAAGTCCGAAGTGACAACGTGAACGGCACAGTTATTGAAAATTGAACAAAACTGATTTCATAAACTACACAATCAAAAATTCAGGAAGAACAGAAGGGTCATGTACATTACAAACAATACAGTTACTTCGGACCGTTCGAGCGAGAGTGAGCACTAGACGAGAATTTTAGCATGTTTTTTTTTACGTTAATTTACAATGTGCGGTAGATACGCGATAGAAGGAGCGAGTGGCTTTGTGTGGTCCGGTGATCTGTGACACCTATCCTTACGACTTTAACATTTCCCGCCTACCCGTGATTTAATGCTAAGGGAAAAGTCCTAACTGCTTTACGTTAAGTCAACAAATTGAGGTACTCATCGGTTGAAGTGAACATGACTTTTTCAAAGCAAAAGAAAAACAAAACGCGCTTGTCAGGCTACACAGACTCAGGGAAAATAGACCTGATCACATTTCCGGAAGTGTGCCATGGAGCTCGGGTATAACCCAGCATTCAACAAGTCCTGCCAAGCGTTAGGTTTTTTGGGTCTCCCTTGGGGTGCAAATTTTATGAGGGCCGCGAGGTCGTGTTCAACGCTTGGAGGTTAGAGGAAAAACAAAACCCCTCAAACAGAGAGAGACCCTTGCGGTAAGGTCAAGAATTTACATTTACAGCAAACTGGAAAAAGCAAAAAAAAAAGAAACGCGACAAATATTTGTTGACAGAGCTATCTAAGAACACTTTCAAATTGGGGTGGAAAAGTGGTAACAACCAATAACACATACATAAAAATTTAAAACCATAGTCCGGTCGACCCTAGCTTATTAGAGCCGGTTCATCGACAAGGGCCCCCCCTGAATAATAGGGAGGGCGGCCGGGACTCAACGGTAGTAGATCCCTAGCTAAGGAAAAACCCACCTGAAATATAAACACATTTGGTTGCTACCGGGATGGAAGTGGAAACTTTGAAATTTTGATTAAAGTGTTGAGCAATAACTAGGTACTTATTACACCAAAAGCGTCACTCGGAATAATTAAACAGGGAATGAAAAATGAGGGAGTGCGCTTATATAAAAAAAAAGTGAAAGCCACAGACACACGCTAAAACTTGGTGTCCTTTTCTTTTACGAAAATTAGTGAATTGTAAAACCTGCTTTGACAACAAAGGAAAACGTGATCCGTACAATTTTATAAATTTAGCAAAACTAGAACCAAGCTGCCTTACACTCCTTCGCAAGCTTATAAAAGTTAAAAGCGTAATACATGGGGATGGTCAAGATAATTGTGGATTTTGTAAAACATGGTGGAAACCCACGTGCGAACCATTTGTCTCTTATTATTGTTAAACTACATTTCGCGCGAAGCAGAATTAATTTTAGTACCCTAAACACATACCTAGTTCAAAAACAGAAGCTGGACAGCGACATTTAGCACAGTTCAATTAAGAAAAAAAAAACAACTAAAAACGCACAATTTGAACACAGAAGAATACACCGTACTTCTGCACTACTCTGCAGTCAAGACGAAAAGTGTCTCCAAAAAAAACATGGCCGTTCATCCCCTGTCCATTTTCACCCCCGCCCCCAAGCGGTCGCCGACGGTACCGACACCATAGCTTTTATTGGCGGTTAGTTTGAATTCAAAAGCGGAAATCTCAACATCAAAGGTGCCGACCCTAGCTGTCCCTACTGAATGGGTAAATATACTGTGCTACAATGCTTAATGACAACGTCAATCAAGTAGGGTTAGAATCAGATAAGTGTTATTTCACGTTAAAAGTCAAGACAATCACGTTGATGTCCCACTTTTTTTGCCCGCAATAGTACGTACCACTACATTCTCACGCCCTCAAGGGCACTTTTATCTCACAACCACTGAAAATTAGAACGTGTTTTACAATGGCATTGGAAGTAAACAAGTATACTTACTAACCATTTACATTATTCATATGACCATGTGTTTATTATGCTTAAAACTTTTCACAGTGATAGAGAGACACTCAAATTGATATAACGTTTACAGGGTGAACGTTTAATACACATAACCTAAAAGTCAGCAATTTGACAGTGCGTTTGACAGTTAAAAAAATTTAACTATAGTCTATTTTTTCCTGGTAGGCGCGTGCGTGCGCATTTACAAAATCTTGCAACGTAATGCGACTTTCCTATTGGTTACTTTATTTTTCTACTACACTGTACTGTCAATCAGGTCCAAGCTGCCATTTTTGTTTCATCGTATCTTAATTTTCCTTTCGTGTTTTGTGTCTGTTTTGTGTTGTGTTCGTTTATTTACTAAAAAAAAACAGTTCTTAGTTCTTAGAGGTTAAGAAGTTTTTATATGTCAACAAGATGTCTCATTTTCGATCACCAAATAAACGGCGTAAGTTGCATTTATGCTAACAGCAAGTAACAGTTTTTTATTAATGCATATTTATAGCAAATTTCTGACAAGCCGAGAAAGAAATGATCGTTAAATCATAAACATGAGTTTTAATGTGCAACCACAAATACTGATCCCCCTAGATAATATGCAACCAAAACTACTAATAATTCCTGCATCCTGCTAAAAGTTTTAGGTATGTGATTCTACCTTTCGGAGATGCGCTCGCACGTGCCTACCAGGAAAAAATAGACTTTAGAATCCCGACGCATACCAAACAAGTAACTGTTGCAGTCGTTGCAAACATCGTTACATTAGGCAAATTTCTCAATGTCGGTTGCAGCAAGATGCTTCTTTGCAACCTGTACCGACTTTAGATATAATATGTAGGTACATTTTCTAATTGCATGAGTGTTGTTAATTCAATTTTAACATTAACAGCGAAAACAAATATATCTAAACTCTGTCCACTCATAGATTGCTTGACATAAATGTTACTAAAAATGTTCACTTACGCTATAACAAATAGATCCGGCGCGAAATTTAAAAAAATGGAAAGAGCAGGTTTACACGTGATGTTTTATTATTATTCTGCATGTTTGCACTTAGGAAAGACAAAAGAAAACTTCAGTACAGTAGGAGTAATATATTAGGTTTTATTAATACAGGGTATTTCACGAGTGATAATGTGCCCGACGGAATAAAAAATGCAACCCACAATACATTTTCGAATTTCCGAAAAAGCTGGCTATTGAAATTAAAATATCCAGCGTTTTTCGGAAATGGCTAAACACAAGCAAGAGATTATTTAATATGTACAGTGGCGAGCACGGAATTTCGCACACATTGGACATTTCACTGACTTAATTTTATTAAAATGAGATACCTACTGGCGGCAGTTTCGTGACAGTTTAGATGAAACATCAGTCATGATCACATATATCATGCGTATCCCACCTCATTATTGATTATAATGACAATAAAGCTTAGAGTAGATAGTTTTTTTTTAATGACGTACAAATTGGCGTGCGAAATTCCGTGCTCCCCACTGTACTCCTATTTAATGCATGAACAAAAATTACCTCTATATCATTTTCGACGTTTGTAATGTCACTTAAAGTGTTCATAATGCTAGATTCTTGAGGCACGTACTATGGCGGACAATAAATTTAGGCCGGCCTGTCATTGAGTTGACATCAAAATGTGAAGCTGGCATTATGTTCAACTAACCCCATTTTCGATTTTTGTCATTCTTGTCATCGTGACAGCGATAATCAAAATTAAAATTGGGAAAAGAAGCGTGCACCAGAGAGAAGTGCTACTACAAATCAGTTATGCTAGTGCGTCATCATCTGTAAGTTACGAAAAAGGCAAAGGAAACGCCAAACAGCTTGAAAACCTTCAGTTTGAGAAACTGACACATCAGTCATAATGACAATAAATGGTCGCTTGCATTGACTTTTTTGAAATGTCAGAAATTTGCCGGCCTAAATTTATTGTCCGCCATAGTACTATGCCGGCCACAAAATTTTGGCCGTCATTGTCTGTCAATTCATAAAAAAAAATTGTAATCCGTACTTTATTGTCATCATGATTACCGTCTTGATTATGAACGTTATTTTTTGGGTGGTAGATTTCAAAACTCAAAATTATTTTGTCATTTCAACTACACAGAACGTTTACCTCAGGTTATCAATGTACGATTGCTCTAATTTTGTTCATTCATGTCGGATTTTTGGAATATCTGAGCTTCAAACAGTTTAAATTGATTGTCAAACTGACAAGAATCGAAAGTGGGGTTACGATTCCTAAAGGTTTATTTACACTTTACTTGAATGTCAAGAAAGTGACGGCAAAAATTTTTTGGCCGCCATAGTACTCACTTCACAAATTAAAAAAAATCAACAAAAAATCGCAACGGAACAGATCAAAGCAGCAACACGATCAAAACGAATAAATTTTAAAACCAGAGAATCGCAAAACAAAGCTCTAAAGATGAAAAATCGCACATCTAAATGCTTAAACCACTTGACAGAACTGACAATTTCATATTTGAAATGTCAAATAATTTATTTTTCGGGTGGGTTTCATAACAACCAATGAGAATCAGTGGCGCGAATGCTTCAAGATATTACCAACACAATCTATGATACTTTCTTAATATTTTAATGTTATGGTTTGAGGATTTTGTTATCTAAGGATATTTAAAAAAATGCATTCTATCAGTGGACGTAGTCTACATACCTTTGATTACGCAAAAACATGATTAAAGAAATCAGATAAATATATCATTTTTTTCAGGTAACTCACAAATATTGTCTCCATCCAAATTTGTGAAAAAAGAAATATGGCAAGATCACTTCATAGAAACAGATTTCGTAAACCAAGAGTACCGACGACTTATATACTCGGCTGTCCCGCAAAACTATCTTATTGACAACTCATTTTCGTCACCACCTAAACAAATTGCGCAAGGAAATTTGGGGGGCCTTTCAACCGTCGATTCAAAAATGAAAAGGGCCAATAAGTGTTTGTCTGTGCTTTTACATGAAGTAAATACACCAAGAAAAAAAAATTAGCTAGCTATGTAAACAAATATGCCACAAAAATTAAGACGCTAAAACAAAACCTACAGAGTTGTCGGAAGAAGCTTTTTACCATGGACACCAAAAATAAAGCAGCAGACATGCACGTCATATGCAAAATGCAAAAACATCGTCAAATGCAGAAATGGGCACCTGAAGATAAGCAGTTTGCACTTGGAGTATTTTACAATTCCCATTCAAATTACAAATATCTGCTAAGGGAGGGTTTGAATTTGCCGGGCGTCCGATCTATTAGAAGATGGATCGGAAAAATTGAATTACGACCAGGATTTAGCGACCATGTTTTTTTTTAAACTGAAAAAAATTACTGACAATTGGTCAACAGCTAAGCGATTGACAGTCTTACTATTTGACGAGATGAGCATTAAAAAGGGATTAGAATATAATAAATCACATGATTGTATCGAAGGATTTGAGGCTAGTTTGTCTTTGTAATATTTTGTATCATCTAATTTTAGAATTAATTTGTAGGACTTAGGAAACTTGGGAAGAACTGAATTATATGGGCCACATGCCTTAACCTTCATGATAAGAGGATTGGCAGAACCTTGGAAAATTCTGCGAAGGTTAAAAAAGATCATTCCAAAATTATTTGAGGTTTGACTGATTTTAAAACTTGTGGTTTGTGCACCAACAATCAGTCCATATTTAAACATATGGGAATCACCAATACGGAACCTTTTTATCAGTATAATAATGAAAAGGTGTATTTTAAATATGATGATCCACACATCAGAAATCAGGTAAGGAAACACAATGACATTTTCGTAAATGAAAAGAAAATATCATGAACAGATATTGAAATGGCATTTAAAATCGACTCGGAACTTGAAGCAGCGAGGCATATGTTAAAACGTAATTTGTCCCATCTTACTCCCAATTCTTTTCAAAAAATTAATTGTCGCTTGGCAATTCCAACATTAAGCGGTACAGTGGCAGCAACGATTAAAACCTTTTTGGAAGTCGGTAGGCTGAAGTCAGATACTGCCTTGAACACTGTACATTTTATATCCAAAGTTGATGAAATTTTTGATGCGTTAAATAGCGCGACCCTATATTCCAAAAAGAAAACACGTAGTGGAGTAAGCAATGAAAATTATTGGATAATTGACACTCTGAAATCAGTTGAGGGATGGGTGGGCTCTATTAAACGGAGTATGGATGGCCAGATAGCCCCCGCAGCTAACAATAAGACGAAAAAACAAACTTCGGCAGTAAAATTGGCCCCCTCTTTTCATTCATTGACATTGCCGGCTCGGGTGGTCCTATTACTTTTTGATGAATTAGTAACCCAGGAGAACACTCTAAATTATTTGCTTACGAGGCGAATGAACCAAGATCCATTGGAGACATTTTTTTCGATTATTCGTAGAAGAGGAGGTTATGATAGGAATCCTACTGATTTTTCATTTAAAAATAATAATATGCGGCATATTTTTTTGTAAAATTTAAGAAGTGCCGATATAAATCGTAACTGTGAAGAGGACGACGATATATTTCTGACCCCAATGACTGGCCTGAAATTATCACCTGTAACTGAACTGCACAATTCAAATGGTAATAATTAATTTTAGTAGTAAAAGGATTAATGCAAAATATGATATGATGTTATTTTCAGGCTTGGATAGAAAGCTACTAAAAAAACTTCAGTTTCCATTTACAGCACAAATAGAGTCGGGTGCTGTAAACTATACAGCCGGATTTATTGTACGAAGCGTTGCAAAACGATTTAGCTGTAAAAATTGTTTATCTACATTTTCGCAAAAAGACTGCGATGGACGCAACAACGCTTTTATTCGGAATAAAAAGTATGGCCTCCCTCGTAATTCCAACAGCCGAATTCTCTAATGTTGTGCATTATGTATTAAGATGTTTTTCAAAAATTTACCCCTTAGTTAAATACAAAAACAAAGTTGTCACAATAATTGCTGATCATGTAAAATTCAGCCTGAAACAACAATTTCCCCTGTGGTTTGAGAAATGTAGAAAACATACCTCTCATATAGGGTCTATCAGAATTGGCGGACCAAAATAATACGGTGAAATCATCATCTTCTGGGAGTAATAGGAAAAATATTTTTAAAAATCCATCCTCATTGGATTTTAAAATAAGAACGTTTTTAATTGACCAATCGCGTGTAGATATTAAATTACCTTAAAAAATTATATTAGTAACTATCGAAACAAATTTGATTGTTGCAAAGACATAATAATTGAATATTATGTCATAATAAATTATTTCTGACAATTACAAAAGTCATTAAAAACGCTTAATGTTTACTTCTTGAGAATATTTTGATATGCTTGTCTTATATGGACAGTGTGATGAACTGATGAGAGTGCCACAGTTGCTGCTCAGGAGTACGCAGTTCGTTTTCCCAATAGGGAACATCCTAGCAGAAATACTACAAAGTGTCTATAAAAGAACATATATCAAGAGTCCTGTGGAATTGTGCGGCTTTATATTTTTTTTGAGCGAACTATCTAAAGTTGACTCAAGTTGCAAAAAACCATTTTGCATTTGCAACAGCACTTTTATGGCATTAGTCATTTGAAATTACTTTAAAACTGTACTTATATGGAAAATATTCAATCCAAACTATGATTTTCTGGCCTTTTTGTGCCTTGATTTGATTTAAAAATATTGAAAAAATGCTGTTGCAAATGACAAGTGGTTTTTTGCATCTTGAGTCAACTATATGTCGAATCGTTGAAGCTGGCAAATTAGATGTCAAATGACAAATGTCAAATTATTAATTAAATCTTAGCGACAGTTTGTGAGTTCGGCGCCTTAGTTGTTTTGCTTGTGATTTTCTTCAACAGTCTTTATCAAGAGTAAAACGTTTTTGCGCAAAAGTGTGAACTGTTAATACCAAAAACAAGTTACGAAGTAGCAAAGGTAAGACATTTATTTTCGTACGTTTACAGTAAGCAATACCAATATGCAATCTTTTCAGTAAATCGCAATGGTTTTATCGCTAGAGCAAAACACCTTCAAATGGAGAGTGGGTTTAGTCTATACACGCTTGCAAGGAATAATTTTTCGCAAAATTTCCAAATGACAACATCGTGGAAGCAATTTTAATACCACACATTAGAACGATTATGGATAGATTTGTGGCAACTGGAAGTGTTGAAAAAGATGAAAGTGAAGGCAGACCGCCAGTGAATGAAGAAATTATTGAAGATTTCCGCCAATGAATGGAACAAGTCTCAAAAAAATCACTTCAGACTGATGTACCACTCTCCACTTGTCAGAAAATTGTTAGAAAAAACCTGAACTTCTATCCACACAAAATCACAACACTCCAAGAACTTCGACCAGGTGATTCTGAGAGGCACTTAGAACACTGCAATTGGTTTTTGAACAATTTGAATGATGACAGGTTCGTAATAATGATTTGAATTTATCGTATCCCACCTCCACCCGGCGGCACGGCAATTTTGCCGGAGTACATACACTATTACGGATATTACTATCAACATAATTACCGGCGTCTCGCCTCCGCATTTTGACTTTGTTGTGTATTATGTTCTGTGTCAATGTTAAGGAACTTCCTCACGATGTGACATGAGTATAATAATATACCTTTTTGAATTTCAACTACCAATGTGTTATCTAAATCCAGAATTTTTAAATTTTTAAAAAGAGATTGCGGTACTATTCTCGTTGCTGAAATTACAAGTGGTAAAATCGAAATTTTTTCTAAACACCAAAGATTTCTCATAGCAACGGAGAGCTCTAAATATTTATTAATTTTTGTGTTATATGTCTGTGTTATATTATGTGATTTTGGAACAGCTATATCTAAAAGATATGCTTGCTTTTGTTGTTTATTTAAAATTATAATGTCTGGTCTGTTATGCTTAATATGAATGTCAGTTAAAATTGTTCTATCAAAATATAACTTGTAACTGTCATTTTCCAAACAACTTTCTGGTGTATAACTATAATGTGGTTGTGTATTCTTTAATAAATTGAATTTAACAGCTAAATTCATGTGTATAATTTTAGCGAATATATCGTGACATTTTTTATATTCGCTTTGAGCCAAAACGGTGCAAGAAGAAATGATGTGTTCAATTGTTTCCCCTTCAGTTCCGCAAATCCTACATTTATCAATTATCGATTGTAAACCGCATATGTGTTTTTTATAATTTCTTGTATTTATAACACGATCTTGTATTGCAAATATAAAACCCTCCGTCTCAGGGTGAATATTTGATTTCTTAAGCCATGCATGAGAGGCCTGAATATTAACTTCTGGTTGTTCCAGTTCTTTAAAGTATCTTCCATGTAAAGACTTCTGTTTTATATTTGCTATAGTGTCAGGTATATTTGGCTTAACAATATCTGAAATTATATTATCACTTAAATTTAAATGTGTGTAGCCTTTATCGGCTGAAACCAAAGCATTAAAAAAGGTGTTATCACGAGCTCTATTGAGGAAATAATTTTTTAGTGAAGCAATTTGATTATGTAGCAGTATTTCTAGATTTGAAAAACCCCTACCACCGTTTTCGCGTGGTAAATTAAATCTTTCAATAGCAGATTTAGGATGGTGTTTACTAAATTTGGTAAAAAGAACTCTAGTTTTAATGTTTATGTTCTGTAAATTAGTTTTGGACCATTTTATAACACCGAAAGAATAGGTCAGTAATGGAACAGCATATGTATTAACTGCTTTAATTAAATTAGTACCGTTTAATTTTGATTTTAAAATAGATTTCATTCTTAAATAAAATTGCTTTTCTAAATTTTCTTTTATAATTGAGTGTTGAATATGATTTGATTGATTAATACCTAAATATTTATAAAATTAAACAATTAAATAATTAAAATATTTATAAAATTAAACAATCTCATATTTTAACTTTGCTTGCAGATCATTAAGCATCAGGTTTTTTTTTTGGACGAAGCACACACATTTGTAGGAACCCGATTGCATTCTATAAAGGTTGGAGTATGGATTGCTGCCTCACGAAGGCGTTTAATTGCTTTTATTGTAAAAATCAAAGAACCTGTCGTTAATAAAGTTACATAACCTCAATTTTTTTATTTGGTACCACAATATGCTACAAAGCGGCAAAAATTGAATATATTCGAGTTCCACAGGACTCTTGATATATGTTCTTTTATAGACACTCTGTATAACCTGAAAAATACTATCGTGCCTTCAAAAATAATTATATTTAGAGTAGGCGTTGACTACGTTTTAATTCTGTTAACAGTGTAGACAATTTCGTAGGCAACCAATTATTCTCCGGGTTACACAGGTTGCATAGTAAGTTTTGTCCCAATTTCATATTAAAATGTTGACATTTGACATTCGTTCTCTTTCCCGTTTTCAAATTGAGTTGTGTTTGTGATTTTATTCGTTTTATTCCTCGTCTTGCGTACAAAAAATCAGTTCTTGTCAGAACTAAAACGAAATCTGCGTCAGTGTTTTACTGTTTTCGACATTTTTGTGAACAATGGCTTTCACCGAACAACATAAAGTCTTCATGGTAATATCTTACTTTCGAAATGGTGTGAAAATCGATGGAGTTTGGCAGTATTCCCTTGCGTTATGTATGGAAGAGTTTGGAGAAGAATTCCCAGACATTGCAGTGGAATATACGCAGTTTCGACAAACATTAAACATTTCCTTAAAGAATTTTCAAGAAAATGGATCTGTGGGACGAAAACCTGCAAGCGGCAGGCCAAAGAAAAGAACTCCAGAAGTGATTGAAGAGGCGAGACAAGAAATGGAAGAAGCCCCAGGCACTTCAATTGAGCATTTATCACAACACTTGGTGTGTCTGTTGGTACCTGTCATTCAATTGTGAAAAAAATCTTCACCTATTTCCCTACCGTCTCATATCTGTTCAAGAATTACATCCATTTGATCCCCCCAAAGATTAGAATATTGTCAATGGTTTCTGAATACTTTTCATTGAAACACCCCAGTACCCCCAGAAAGTAGGAGCTTGGGCTGCTATTAGCCAACACAGAATTATTGGTCTAATCTTTCTTGAAGGTAACAATTGTAATAATGTTTTAGTAATTAAATAATAATCAATGTTTTTTAGGAAATATCAATGCTGCAAGATACAGAAATGAAATTTTGACTCCATTTTTATAACAACATAATTATAAGCCAAACAATTATACACCAAACAACTGGCCCCCTAGATCATGTGATTTCTTCTTGTGGCCACACATCAAAAATTCAATTTACACAACACCCATAAATGATTTGGCAGAACTACGAAATAGGATAACACAGAAAATTAATGAAATTAATAAAAAAAAAAAAAAAAAAATGTGTTACACAGTCTGGGACTGGTTTGCAAATCTATGAGGGGCATGATGACCAACTCAATAGACCGGGACCAATGACTTAACGTGACTTCCGAATCACGAGACAGAATATAGCCTTTTTTTTTATTTCGCCCTGGGTCGGAATCGAACCCGCGACCCTCGCGTCCCTGAGCCGAAACGGACTCCCTTAGGCTATATTCTGCTTAAGAAAATGTAACTAATGCAATTAGACGAAGGACTAGGTTGTGTTTACAAGAACAGGGTGCACATTTTCAACACTTACACTAAATTATGTATTAAACTGTTATCTCCTATTGTGTGAGGTTATGTGCAATACTTAATTTACAATTCTTATTAGTGTTCACAGCAATGTTAATGATATGTTTTCTTTTATGGTTTAAAGAAATAAATGAATTGATACGACTAACTATTTGTCACTTTGCTTGAGGTGGGTACTTTCAGACTGTCTGTTTAGTTCCATGTTCAGTTTCAGTTTTCATTCAATATAAATGCTGAAACTGAATGGAGAATATGAACTAACCGTGTAACATCCCATTTACTTGTTCCCTTTATGTTAACAGTTACTTGACTTTGGTGCTTTTGAAATTTTGCGATCTTATTCGACTTTCCATTCGAATTTGGGGTATTTTTCTCCTGAAGATTAACTAAAATTTGCAGCAATGCCTCACAAAGATTTCGAAAGCTGAAACATCATCTTCCGTATATTGGCGAAAAGCCATCAGTTAGCAAATAATATGTGATTGGAATAATGTTTGGATTATTTATTAATGTGAATTTCAATAATCTGAGATGAATGCACTACAAAAATTAAAAATATTTTGTGTTTTTAAAAACTGAACTAGTGGGCGTAGCGGCGCACCTAAAGCATAGCGCACAGCCACCTACGATGGAACAATCATTTATGACCTGACCTGACCCAGTATATTTTACCATTCACGATGTTTTGGCATAAGGGGAGGCTATGATTTCATTTTTTAACGTTGGTTACATGTTCGATTTCTGTTATCTCTGCTGTCACTAAAATGCCTGACATGCGGACCTATCAGAATGAACGTAACATGTTGCCAAATTTACCGTAATCATAACTAAACGACTTTAAAACGTATTGTTGGTGTTTGTATTACCCCTCGTTTCCAATCACTTATAATTATAAATTTACTATCCCACCTCCACCCGGCGGCACGGCAATTTTGCCGGAGTACATACACTATTACGGATATTACTATCAAGTAATAGTGTATAGTGCAGTGCTTATCAACATAATTACCGGCGTCTCGCCTCCGCATTTTGACTTTGTTGTGTATTATGTTCTGTGTCAATGTTAAGGAACTTCCTCACGATGTGACATGAGTATAATAATATACCTTTTTGAATTTCAACTACCAATGTGTTATCTAAATTCAGAATTTTTAAATTTTTAAAAAGAGATTGCGGTACTATTCCCGTTGCTGAAAGTACAAGTGGTAAAATCGAAATTTTTTCTAAACACCAAAGATTTCTCATAGCAACGGAGAGCTCTAAATATTTATTAATTTTTGTGTTATATGTCAGTGTTATATTATGTGAATTTGGAACAGCTATATCTAAAAGATATGCTTGCTTTTATTGTTTATTTAAAATTATAATTACGAATTATAATTAACAAAGTTTAGTCCATAGTTGTGAATGACGGTGTGCACAATAAAATTATAATTAAAAAAATAAACTCCAAGGTTTTTACGTATAATTAGATAATTTGACCAATCAGATTAGCTGTCTTTAAAAATTCAAATTTGTCAGGTAGGTTTTTTGTCAAATGGAGGCATTCGATGAAAAATTGGCGGCAAGTGGTTTCAATATTGTAACGGTCCGAATAGGTTCGATAAATTAATAATTTTAATTTTAAAATAATTTCAACGAAATATTTTAAATACCGTTCATTTGCGACGGAAATGCTGGTTAGTTGTAAATTTTATTGAAGCCGTGTCGGCACCACATTCCTCAAGTGAAAACTGCCAACCTTTCTTTGAAAATGCAGGTACGCGTCCTGTCCGAACATAACACAAAGATAACAGTTTTTATGGGAATAGAAACATTGCAAAATTTACTCGTTCGACAATTTGGGGAGTCCAGTTAAAATCAGGGGATAATTGAATTAATGAATTTGATGTTAGCAGGTTTCAAGTTGAGAGAACCACAAAATTAATGTTCATTAGGTTAATTTACGTTTTTTAGCATTCTCAAATTTGTGGCATATTTGTAATTAAAGGGCGAGAATTGCAAATTAGAAACAGAGCGCTTTATCGTAGAAAATAACTAGAATCGTTTGCACTTTTAGTTAGAAACGTAACAAAGCAAAGTAGAAAGGGAGTCGGTTAAAAACACGGACAAGACGGTAACGGTATAGCCAGGTATATATGAACAGAGGGATTCCGACTTTACGGTACCCATACAATGAAAATTTGCCGCTTTCGTAACTTATGGTATTTTGAGTTTACAACTTTACCCAACGTTTAAAATGAATGCCCTATAGTCGTAGAAATCAGAGGTGTGAGTGAGAGAGAGAGAATGAAAATTACGAAGTAATTGTTAATTAGAACAGTTTTGGGGAATCAAATCAATCTAGAACAATTTTTAGAAGTAGCAGGTCAATGGAATTTAGTTGCATGATATGACAGTTACATAACGGCATTTCAAGCCCAACTTAGGTTTCAAAATAAGGTTAATTTGTTTGTTTGTTTTGTCTGTTTGTTTCATTCTAATTCTGTTTGTTTCATTTTAATTCTGTCTAATTCTTGGTGCTGATTTTTATTATTGTATAGAGTCAGTAATTTAGTGTTCTTTTTCAGGCTTCTAATTCAACAACAAATTTGTACATTCGGTCTGGTCCTAACAAAAGTCTAAATTGCAACATTTAAAATAATGGTGGAAAAACGGAAACTGTAATTTCAAAAGTTCTAGAGATTTCGAAAAGGTGTCACGATCGGCGTAAAGAAGAACCGAGCTGATTGGCCACTTTGGTCAAGTAGGGGTTGCGAAAGTGGGGTGCGTCAGAAATGATAAAACCGAATGCGGAACGGGAAACAAGGCTTTTTTGATTCACTCGGGGTTTGATCTCCAAAGTAGTACGTTCAGTATTTCCAGCAGCCATTTTGTGACCACGTGCTTCACATTTACAAAGTAAATTATTTCTCTAATTCTTGTACATTATTGGTAGTCGCGATTTAATTAGTCAAACAGCATTTAATTCCTTATCGTTCTAAAGTAAAGATTATATTATTTTCTTTGTGCTTTTGATGACCACGTGACTTTGGAATCATGAATTCATTTCTTTATTGCGAAGTATGTGATTTTCTTGCATTTACCGATTGGGGAAACGTGCTCTTGTCAATGGGAACTAGTATACAATTATTATAAAACATTTCCATTGATTATCTATGTTTTGGAGTCTCGAGTTCGGGAAGCTACCGCCAGTGTCCGTCGCACTCAATTAGCTGTGGTCCAGCGTAAGAGCACAAAATTAGCCGCGTCACCCCCAAGGGGGCCAGCGACCAAACTAGGCCAGCTGATACGTGAAAAGAGGTACCCTTTGGCCCTGTTAGAACCTGTTTTCCCTTTTATTTTCGACCACCGGAGTAGACCAGGGTGATCTATGAGATTCCAGGGCATCGCGTCGGGTTCAATTTAATTGGGGATATTTAAATCTAAATCGCTGTTCGCGCCAGAAACTTCTGTATTTGCCCAGCTTAGTCATTTATTCATGAATCAGATCTCAATTCGTGGGCCGCGACTAAAATTTCATTGGGTCAAATTTCCACCAACTTCTGTTATTAAATTAATTTATTTATTTCTATCATTTGTTGGGACCAAACACCACCACACTCGATTATTTGTTAACTAAAATTTAAGTGAAGTGTGCTCAATCGTTTTAATTCTAATTCAGAAAAACCTTCCGAAGGTACGGCTTCTCGTTAGAGCCTAATTAAACAAAATGAAAAATAAAAAAAATTCTCATTATTTTTGTTTTGTATTTTTCCGCAAAATTTCATCCGAGGTTATGCGGCAACCGACAATACACCAAATGAGGAAAAAAATCATCGAGGAAAGGTCAAGGAAGTCGAAATGTTTCAATATCCATTACGCTTACCTTCGTGACACCTACTATAACTATTTACTGGATATATCTAATTGCACCAGACTACAACTAAAAACGTCAAAACTAGTCTAGTGTCATTGGTCTGCAATTGTTATTAATTATTGTGATTGTGAACAGCAAAAAATTAATGCATTTGTGTAAAGTATAATTTTCTAAGTATAATTTATAATTATAATTTCTTAAGTGATTGGAAACAAGGGGTTAGACTGAAGAACATATTTTCAGTAAGTTAAAATGAAGTCAAGTTCTTTTTGTGTATAAATTGAATCGTAGGTGAGTACTATGCCAGCGAATAAATTTCGGACATCAACTTCATGTCATTGTCATAAGTTGTAAAACACCCTTTACATATTAATAACCCTATTTTTCACAGTTGTCACTTTGATGCAATTCAGATACTGATGGGATGTTCAGATTCAGTTCATCTGACGTTACTTTGATGTATTGAGGAAATAATTTTAATATGTCAGAAATTATTACAAATGTACAGTTGCGGCCAAATAAAACTAGGTAGCAATTTTTTCTATTGTAAATCGGAATTAAATATTAAATCACCTGAAAAATCATCTCCTAGGAGATAACATAAAAAAACTATTTTTCAAATTGACATCATCCGTCACTGTTATGTTGTGCCATAGGGATGGGTATCTGGTTACTAGAGAAACTTTCATTTTAAAAGCCAGAATAACCAAAATTTATAAAGATGACATAAAATGTCAATTTAATGGTCGCTTTTATTTGGCCGCAACTGTACTTGGAGAAACGGAAAAACTTAATTTAACAAAGAAACTACGCGAGACGAAATTCAGCATATTAATTGATGAGTCAACAGATGTATCAACTAACAAACAATTGGCTATTGTAGTGAGATATTTTGACCAAAACTCTGGTCAAGTATGTAGTAAGTTTTTTGAGTTGATACAAATTGTTACCGCCACAAATCCTGAAGCAAATGCAGAGCATCTACGAGTATATGAAGCTGTGCTATCAACATTTAAAGAAACGGAAATACCCATAAAAAATATAATTGGTTTTGCTTCAGACGGAGCGAACGTGATGATGGGAGAGAAGAATTCGGTTTCAAGCAGACTTACTACTGAGTGTCCGGGAATAACCATCATGAAGTGCATATGCCATTCCATTAATCTGTGTGTTAGTGAAGCTTGTAAAAAGCTACCGAGGACATGTGAAGACTTGGCTCGAAATATATACCACTTTCTTTGGATATACAGGGTGTCCCAGAACTCGCGGATCAAACTTACAGGGCGTTTTCCTTGGTGATAACTGAAAGCAATAGCGTTTAAAAAAAAGGGCAGGGTATAATAGATTTTTTGTAATGAATAATTAAAGTTGACCAATCAGAAGGACGCTGTAAATTTGAATTTCACGTAAATTTAACCAAAGGTTTGAATTGCCTAGCAACATAATTCTAGTAAGAATGGTATGAAATTTCAAGTAAATGTTTGGGCAACTGTGAAGATTTTGACAACGTCAAGTTATAATTTGATTCGAAATTGTCAAACTTCGTATTGAAATCATGTATACAGCTGCAGAGTATGCCGAAATGCTCATAATTTATGGAGAGTGCCGGCGCAATGCACGTGAGGATGCAAGGGAATATGCAATACGTTTTCCACGGCGTTTGCCACATCCAAATTATAACGTATTTCTACGGTTGGTGTACCGTGCTCGAGACACTGGGTCCTTGGTGCCTACCTGACAAGAAATTAGAACGCCAGTGACTGAAGATGCTGTTCTTCAGTCCTTTGATGACGACTGTAGAAGAAGTATATTTGAAGAACTATATTTACCGCGAACCTATCAATATTTTAGAAGAACTAAATGACCAAATTTACGAAACACTGGCTACTGTTATTCCTAATATGCTTAGACTGGCAAGGGAATATTTAATAAAACGAGTTCGCCTATTCCTTCAGATGAAAGGTGGTCATTTTGACCATTTGTTATAAATTATTCTTTTTATTTGTTGCATTCTACATCGTTTAGTATTAAATTTGATCTTAAATTTTTACTAATAATGATGCTAAAATAAATAAGTTAGTTCAATCCAGTTTTGTCTTCTTTCTTTCAGAACTGCTACTATGCTTGATATGTTGTTCAAAACCTACGTGTAACTCCAGCTTTTTTTGCAATGTCAAGAATGTTCCTAAAAGTCTTTTCTTTCATTTCGACAATGACGAGTCCCGCTCGTGTAGCTGCGCTAATACGTTGCAGAGTGTATGCACAGGAATCAGGATAAATTTCTTGTGTTTCCGATTCACTTCACAGGCCCTGCATATTTCACTTTTTACTAAGATTTTTAAGGTAGTAATATTACTCACTTGGCGCTACGTCGCCATTTTACCTTCCATCAACAAAAGTTCAATTCATCATATTCCTCCCGTCAATTTCCCATACCCCTCAAGGTTACAATTGCTCTGGAAATTTTCACTCCTAACAAACCATATTTCATTCATTGCCGGAAGAAGAAACTTCTTGCGTTCTCTGATTTAGATTCTATACATTTGTTCACCTGCCTTTGGCGAAATTATCCCATTTTTGGTTATTTCAAAAGTAGCTGTCACTTTTGACGTCTGTTTCGACAAGTTGACCAGATAAATATTGAAAATAATTTTATTATTCATCGAATTATACGTTGCTTGGCAATTGAGGGAAGGTACTCAATTTTCTCATAAAGGGAAAATTAGATCGAGCTCTATTGGTCAATTTGATTAATTCATAACTAAAAAGCTGTCGCACCCTGAATATTTTTCTAAACGTTTTTTACCTTCATTACCATCAAGGAATATACAGTTTCAATTTGATCCGCGAGTTCTGGGACACCCTGTAGTTCTAAACGCCAAAGTAAATTTATCCAATTTCAACAGTTTACAGATACAGAATTACATAAACTTTTACACCCAAGTGCGACAAGGTGGTTATCTTTAGAAAATGTAGTTAACCGCGTTTTAGAACAGTGGTCTGCTTTAACGCTGTATTTTCATGAAAAGTGCCTTAATGAAAAATTGCTAGCTGCTGAACAAATCCATCAAGGTTTAAACGATCCATTTGTAAAAATGTACTTTCTATTTTTAAAATGGGTTTTGCCAAAATTCAACAAAATGAACGTATATTTCCAATCTGACAAAATGGTTTTAACAGATATGGATGAAGTAATTAGAGGAACATATCGGGATTTATTGGTTTGTTTTTTGGATCGAGCAGATGTTTTTTCAAAAGAACTAAATGAAATCAATCCTTCAGATAAAACAAGATATAAACAAAAAAGAGCAATATACAGGATCTATCAGAACTGGCGGACCAAAATAATACGGTGAAATTATCATCTTCTGAGATCCCCGAACCCCGACCTTCTCGGCCAGAGCTAGACCGCGGGCAAAAGTGGCGTAACAATATCAAACCCCGATCAAGATATGCGTTTAGTTAATTTTCTAAGGGATTACGCTTTTAGTACCGCAATAAGACCAAAGGGGAAACCAATTTCCCCGGTTCCATAAGAACCAGTCGAAAAAGAATAAAAGAGAGTGAACTACGAAATCAAAGTGCGGCCAATAAGATATTTTTGTCAGAAGCAAATAAAGAGCAAAGACTGCGTTTCGCCTTTCAACATATAAACAATGTCAACTTTTGAGAAAACGTAGTCTTTTCAGAAGAAAAAAACTTTTTCGTGTTCGTTTCCTGAGATACGAGTACATAACCGGGAAAGTGGTATATAACTAAATATATAAACTTTCCCGGTCATATTATCTAACTTGACATCTGTCAAAGATAACCTCAAAATGTACAATAAATTAATGTTTTTTAAGACTTTGCCCAAACCAACACGAAAAATGTTATTCAATATTCGTGCGCTGTTAGTTTTCAGGTATTCGGCCTGTTTTGCAGCACTTGGCTGATGCCTCGTGCTTCAAATTTCGGCCTCATACCTGAAAAGTGATCTGACAGCGCTACTCATATGAAAATAACTACATATTAATCATGCAGTAATTGACGTATTCGGGTTTATAGACTAGTTGGTGAACGATTTTCTGAACAATATGTTCATAAAATTAAGCGCACTGGACGTTTTACTGTGAATGTTTGGGGGTGGGTGAGTTCCCGTGGAACGGGAATATGTGTTACAGTGGAAGAACGATTGACAGCTTTAGTTTTCGGGCACGACGGTGCAGCCGGAGTGTTCGAAATAGAGCAAGTGTTTTAAAGACCAGTTATCCACGAATACTTTACGCTATTTTTTTTATTGGTACACTTTGAAATCATAAATATTACAAAAAATGGAAATAAAAACGTGAATACATTAGTGATGTGACATGAATATACCTTTCGTTGTCATGGAAAATGAAAAAAACCAAAATTAATTTCCAATCTGTCACTTAATCTCAATTATATTATTCACATTCATTTAAAACATTAAGATTGTTGAATATTTGATTAAAGCTTTTGAAACGTTTGTTAGTAGTATTTTATTTGACGTTACAAGGAACTGTCAGATCAATCATTAATAAGTTAATATTTAGACTTCACGTTTCTCCGGTCCTCTCGGATTGTTGATGATGCCATGGAAACTTAAAAAAACGCACGTTTTTAAAAGTTCGATTTATACACGCTCAGGCGTGTTTTAAATGAGCAAAATAGCTTACCAATAAAAAAAATATCATTACAAACCACAGCTAAATAGTACCAGTATAGTACCAATAACAAAAAAATGTATTACCAATGGCGGGTTTGGCGCATAGAAACGACCAAATACAGGATTATTCCGGTAAGATGACGAGCCTCTGACCAGGTAAAAATTCAACCCAAAAGACAATTCACAAAGCAATCTGGATCCCTATTATATTACCCTGCATTATCATAATACACATAAACATAGACATCTTTAAACCTCAGCCTAATGAATGTCAAGTTCTGAGAGAAAAATACCTTTCTCAACAAAGTATGATTTATAGTATTTAACATTAAAAACATGGTAAAAAGGTTTTTACTGGCGGACAGAGAGATATGACTGGCGAGTCTTTGACCAGCCTGTCACCTTCTGGAGCCAGTAAAACCCGTTACCTTACGTGTATTATTGAATATTTTATTTGTTCCTCACTTGTAAATAATCATACAAACTAGAAACTAAATATTAAAAATTCCAACATTTGAAAGAAAATCGTACGAGCTTTACACGTATTGCTTTGGAAAAGCACGTCACTGGCGAACCAGTCAAGTTTTACAGTTAAGGGCCGGTTGCGCCAACGCCAGTTAAAGTTAACTGTAGGTTAAAATGCTTCGTTACTTTGGTAACCTATTGTTGTAACAATGTTTTCGTATATTTTAAACTGTAGTTAAATTTAACTCACGTTGGTGCAACCGGCCCTAAGAGACATTTTCAAGGTGAATACAGTGACTTGATAAACTGAGGTTAGAAGTGCCGAACAAATAAATAACAATAACAATCAATTAAAATGACAAAAGTAATGGGTAAGTAGGATCATATCGGTTCTGTCATCGTTCGAAAACCTTTTCAAATACTAAATATGAACGAAAAATGCAATGGGCAGTGTGAATAAAAATTAAGTTTTTGCTTTTAGCAGTAGCTTTATCACACGATTTCACGTCTTCTTTGCTATAATTTCGAGTTGATTTTCTTCAACGTCTGCCTCAAGATCATCGTTTTTCTGAAATAAATCTTCAACTTTATCATCGTGATTCAGTACAAAACAACTTATAATAACAGAAGGTATTTTATCAGTGCCTACTCGTATAAGATGCTGCAAGACGGGAAATCGACGCTTGAGTTGTCCAAAACACCGCTCAATAATGACGCGTTCTGTTTTATGTAGGTTATTGGAGGCCACTTCTGCAGGAGTTGCAGGTCGTAACCCAGATCTCCAAAAAGTAGTTCATGATGGTACTGGTGCCGACGATTGATAGTCGCGAGGTATATACAGGATGTTTGAAAATTGCTAGTACAAAAATAAAACTGGTAATTGGTGATGGTGAGTCATCGGCAAAAAAAATCTAATAAAAATCCTCTAGTTTTCGAGATTAAAATTACTAAAAATTGGGTTAAAATTGTTAGTGCGCCACTGAGTGAAGGTATTTTAAAAAGACACTTCACGTTGTTTAGCAATAATGAAATAAAACATTTGATGTTCTTAAACTGTCACAAGCTGTCACAACTCGGTACATTATTATTACCAAAATGAACGCCGCTTACACAAATAATGAGTTGACGGACATGGTGTTATTTTATGGAAGAGCTTTAGGAAACGCTCATGAAGCCTAACGTTTGTACCAGGAGGCATTTCCCGAAAGAAGATTGCCCAGGCGCGTAGCCAGGGGAGGGCCTAGGTGGGCCTGGCCCACCCCAAAATTTGCAGGCCCACCTGTGTGCCCACGTTAAGGAAACTAAGAAAATATTTTTGAATTAAATAAATGTTAAAAAAAATTTTTTTAGAACAAGAAATATAAGTACCTAATCTGAAAAGTAACAATATCCTTTACATACCTAAACATTTTTGCCCATAAAAATACTTGAGTCATTAAATCAGACCTGCCCGTCCAAGCTATCGACAACGTTATCATTATCAACTGCTTAGTCGTCAAAAAACAATCATATGGGTTAATTCCCGGTTCAGCTTTCAGTTTCTTTCTTTCGTCTTTACCGTCTGGTTTTATAATTGACATTTTATTTTGTGGACTGTGGTACTGTGTTACTGATTAAAATGAGTGGTAAAAGAACAATACAAGATTTTTTTTCGTCACATAAGAAGCAAAAAAAAAAGTGAAGAATCGTCAGAGGAACCATCAACAAGTACAAAAGTTACTGAAAATCAGCCTCCTGGCTTTGAAATACTCGTTGAAAGTGCCGAAACTGAAGTTGCTCTTGTGTCCAGTCCTCAATGTACACCAGATCTTCAACTTGAAAGTGACATCTTATCAGACTCAGAGTCCGACCCTGGTGGAGATGATGAAAAATCTCCCGAATTTAACGAATGGTTGGTGGACAAAAATAAGCAAAGTGAAAAAGAAAAGCCATCGATTCACAAACAACCTCCAGGGCCAGGAGATATTTCACAAAATGTTACTGATGGAACCACGAAACCAATTTTGAAGTTATTTCCGAGAACGAAATTTAATGATAAATTTAGACAATTTAATAGTTCATGGTATAAACTCTACCGTAGCTGGTTGGAATATAGTGTATTAAGTGACGGTGCGTTTTGTTTTGTGCCGACATTTTTCAGTAAATCCAAGTCAAGTGTTTACTAGTGTTGGTTTTAAAAATTGGAAAAGAGCTTTAGAGAAAGAATCTGGATTTAAACAGCATGAAACTAGCTCCGAGCATCTAAAATGGATTAACTATAGTCAGGTAAAGTCAAATCCAAGAATATCTGTGGCCAGTCAGATTAATGAAGCTCATTTGGCTCTAGTAAAAAGAATCGTGAATATTTAGGAATCGTCATTGATATTTTAATGTGTACTGCCACACAAAATATTACACAAAGGGGACATCGTGAAAATGAACAGAGTTCTAACCGGGGAAACTTTTTAGAATTATTAAAACTTTTTTCGAAATACAATCCCATTATTAAAAAAAAAATTAGATGAAGATCTACCCCAAAACGCAAAGTATACAAGCCCGCAAATTCAAAATGAAATTTTATATATATGTTCTAAAATGATTTTAGACCAAATAAGTGCTGAAGTTAATCAGGCTACATGCTTCGCTGTAGTGTGTGACGAAACAAAAGACATTTCCAAAACAGAACAAATTTCGGTAGTGTTACGTTATTATTTAAAAGGAACTATTTATGAACGATTTATAGGATACAAAGCCGCAAAAGATTTGAACGCTCAAGCACTGCTAACTTATCCTAAAGAACTATTAATTCGATGTAAAATAGATTTACAAAATTGTGTTGCTCAAACATATGATGGAGCAAATGTGATGAGTGGTCGCTTAAATGGGGTTCAAAAACTTTTCCGTGATGAAGTTCCAAAAGCTGTGTATGTGCATTGTTTCAATCATCGTATAAATTTAATTACGGTGGATATTTGCAAAAGCCTAGCCCACGGAAAGACATTTTTTGATCTCTTAGAAGCACTTTACGTTTTCATATCTGGCTCTGCAGTTCATTCCAAATTTATAGAAACCCAAGTGCTTTTAAATCCCAAAAGAAAACCTATTGAATTAACACGATGGACAGCACAAGTTCAAGCATGTTCTGCATTTAAACAACTAATTACTGAAATACTTGTATTTTTATAGTTATTTAATAAACTAGATTATTAATCGCCCATTAACAAACGAGTTGATTACAAAATTTTTTCGTTGACCGCAAACTTTTTTTTTTGTGACAAAATTTCAAATTAAAGTCAAATCAAAACCAATTTCATCTTTTTTCGCTAAAGATGAGACACTTTATAAAAGACCTTCATCTTTTTTTTTCTCCTCGGGGTAGGCTATTTTAAAATTTTTCAACACTTTCTATTCTCTTTTCCACAAAGAGTGTCAGAAGACATCAACTAACTCCATTCACATTCAATTTCACGTAAAAATCACGTTTGCTAAAAAAAACCTAGTTACCATTCAAAAATATGACATGCGAGTTATAACAAAAAACGTCGCCATTGTGAAAAAGTGAATTGCAAATAGTGAAGTTATGGAGCTAGAAAACCCTTCTGCACTACCTGCTGCAGTAATGGCCAGTGCAAACGACGCATGTTCCAGTTTACTACCGGCAAAAAGTCGAGAGCTGTACGAAAAAACCTATAATGAATTTAAAACCTGGTGCACTGAACAACAAATAACAAATTACACGGAGCCTGTCTTCCTGGCATACTTTTTAAATATTGCTCAAAGAGGCTTAATAGCGAGCCTCTGGCCAAAATTCTCGATGCTGAAATCAACTCTTTATGTGAAGAAAAATATCGACATAGGAAAATTTAACAAATTAATAATGTATATTAAAAGACAAACTGAAGGACACGTTCCAAAAAAATCAAAAGTCTTAGAAAAAGAGCAGGTGCAAAAATTTATTCTTGACGCTCCTAATAATTTGTTCTTAATGACCAAGGTAAGCAAAGGGTTTAAAATGTGTACTAGCAAATCACTTTGTATTATAGGTCGCACTAATTTTTGGAATAGCTGGCGCGTTAAAGAAGCATGAACTTCTGGAGTTACAAACCAATAATGTTGAAGACCTAAAATCAAAATTTCTAATCACTATCCCAGGATCAAAAACAAAAACAAAGGAGAAAAGAATTTTTACGGTTGTGGATAATGATCAAAATACATTCTTAAAATTAATCAGACAATATATAACACTGAGACCACAGCATACAAAACACACACGATTCTTTGTATTTTATAGAAACAATAAATTCTCTACAAATCCTGTGGGCATCAACACATTTGCCAAAATACCATGTACAGTTGCACAATTTCTCAAACTGGATCAGCCACAGCTATATACAGGACATTGCTTCCGCAGATCTTCTGCCTCAATATTGTCAGATTCAGGGGCAGATTTTGCAGCAATAAAGAGACTCGGGGGGTGGAAATCAACCAGTGTTGCGGAGGCATACATTGAAGATTCAATCCAGAACAAAGTAAACATTGCTAAACAATTATTTTGCACAAACGAGACAGCCTCTTCTTCCAAAGCCCCAGGTAACATCAACATAACCTCAAACAACTTTGAAAACGTCCAAAATGATTTGAACCTGAATATAAATCCTGACGTTCACAGCACAAACAATTTATCTGTTCCTTCCTTAACTTTAAATAATTGTAATATTAAATATTTTGTAATGAATAATCAAGAATAATTATGTATTAAAATGTACGATGTTAGAGTTACTGAGTCATTTTCATTTTTCATTGGTTTTTTATGCGTATATCTGGTTGCCTGTATCAAAACGTCAAAATCGCAAAATCGTTGATTAATGAAAAATAGTGTATTAATGAGGTCCATTAATACACTATAATTTAGATAAAAGAATTCATTAATATTGAAATTAACAAGCGGTCAACGGAAAAATAAATTAATCGTAGATAAAAGTGATCCGGCACCAGAGGCAAGCGGATTTTTATATCAAATAAATGTCAATTTTATTTTCAATTTATGTATGTATGAAAATATTTTAAAATTACTAAAAGGGGCGAGTGACTATTTTCAAAAGGTGTCTTCCAATCTAACAGAGGCAAATATTCTTTTAAAATCTACACAAGACACTTTGAAGACAATGCGCCAAAATGACAAACAGTTTGCATTATTATATTCAGAGAGCGTTAAAATTTGTGAAGATAACAACATCGAAATACCAAGTAAGGACACAAAGCCATCCAGAAGAATTAAAAAGATTCCAAAGCGACTAGAACAATATCTCATCACATCAGAACTCGGTATTCAAGAAGAAGAAATGCTTGAAGATTCTCATTTTAAGACAGGAATATTTTCCCCACATTAGACTTGTGTGTGTTTTTCATCCAGAAAGTTCTGTGTTTTTAAAATACGAGTGTGTGGAACCTCTTGCTGCCCATTATGAAATAAATTTGGAAGCCCTTAAAGCAGAACTTATCATTTTGCCACAAACAATCGAGCGCTTTGAAAGTGAAAAAAATGTTAAAATTACAAACATTTTGCAATTTTTAGATATGCTTTATAATAGTTATTTATGTGACAAGCTTAGTAAATTAATCTTTACGGGCGCGCTGGCACTTGTTGGACGAGCGACGTAAGGAGCGAGTCCCATAAGCCAGTAAGCCCAGTAAAGATTAATTGCTAAGCGAGTTGCATACAAACTTTTATTTCCACCTTCAACCTCTAAATTTCGTTTTTTAATTGTTATTTGTATTAATAAAAATTTTGTAATGAAAGGCGGTGGGGCAATTATACCTGCGTCGTCATGGTGTTGAGATAAACAACAAAAATACTGTCAGAAATTTTGCGAAAAGTGTTTTGAAAAGTGTTGTGAAAAGAAGAAAAGAAAAAAATGGCTTTAATGCAGGACGCCGACTTCGAAGGAGATTTTCTTGAGGTACAGGAAAATATACGCGGAATTGCCAACGCTGCAAGTGCCGTTCTATTACCGCTCCGATCCAAAGAGCGGTATGAGAAACAATACGCAATATTTTGCGAATGGCGCAAGGCTAAAGGGGCGAATGGGGTGAACGAAGACTTAATTCTAGCATATCTTTATGAAAATGTAAGTTAGTTGATTTTTAGTCTGAGAAATACAAACCCTCTTCACTTTGGGCGTTTTACTCGATGCTAAAGAAGACATTAATCTCTTACGAGAACGTTAATATAGCAGATTTTTCTAAAGTTTCGTCTTTTTTAAAAACAAAATCTTTGGGATACGTGCCAAAAAAATCAGCCGATTTGAACAGAGCAGAAGTAGAAACGTTTTTAAAAGAGGCTCCAAACGAAGAATTTTTGTTGGTGAAGGTAAGATATTGTATCGCTTTGTCCATTATTTTAATTTTAAAATTGAAATATTGCAGGCTGTAACAATTTTCGGTGTATGTGGAGGTTGCCGACGTCAGGAACTGTGCGATGTAAAGGTGCAACATGTTAAAGATGAAGGAGCTGTCATAGTAGTTAGAATTCCTGATACAAAATCACACGTCAGTAGAGCATTTACCATTCTTTCTGATGGAAATGGTTTCAATCCCATCGATCTAGTTCGTCAATATATGAAATTGCGGCCAAGCCATACTAAAATTGATCGTTTTTTTTTTGTCTTATAGAAACAAAAAGTGCACTGTTCAGCCAGTAGGTATAAAGACAATTGGAAAATTTCCATCTGTTATAGCGAAATATTTGGGTTTAGAGAATGCAGCATCATATACGGGTCATTGTTATCGGCGTACGTCGGCTACGTTATTGGCTAATGCCGGCGCTGACGTTTTAACTTTAAAACGGCATGGATCTTGGAAATCCTCAACAGTTGCCGAAAATTATGTAGCCGAATCAATGTGCAATAAAATTAAAATTGCTAAAATGATTCAGTGTGGCGATGGGATTGAAACTAATAGTAATATTAGTAACAAAGAAAACGAAACACCTGTTGTATCTGTTTCCAACAAAAATATTAGTTTGGAAATTGAAAGCAACAACAAAAAAATGATTGCTGGAAATTTACATATGACGTTCAAAAAAAAATCTAAATGCGTTATTAATGTATATAATTCTAAAAATTGATAGTTAAATTTGTTTGTGTTTCTAATAAACTTAAAAAAAAAACATTTAATTAGTTTTGATTATTTATTTTTTGATGAGCCTTGTAATAACTATTACAGGTCTCTTCTAGGTGCCTGCTAAATATTATAGGGCTCTGCCTGTAATTACCCATTTACTTAGTTACCACAAATACCTATAAAGTGTCATTTACTTAGAAGGTGGAAATAAAATAGTTTTTCTTCAAACGTCCGTAAATTATGACATTATCCTGCTGCATTGATAATGATAAAGTGTCACTTCATTGTCATGGCATCTAACGAGCTGACGAGCGGCAGATAAAGTTATTATCTCCGCTGAGAGTGGCAGATAAAGTTATTATCTCCGCTGAGGGCGTCCGTGAAGTTATTATCTCCGCTGATGAGCGGCAGTAAAGTAAACTAGCTAAATCATTTGAAATTCCTACCTGGTTTCTTAACATGTCTTAAATAATTTGTTATGAAGGTTTGAAGTAAAAATAGTATATGTTATTCGGAGCAAAAATGGTTTCATGTGCGTTCGGCAGCCAATCTACCAGCCGCAGCACATAAAACTTCATTTTTGCTCCTCATAACATAATATACTATTTTCAACAAGTGTATCAACTAACAGTAATCTCAGTGACAATACCAGTTTCTAGTGCCGGTTGTGAGAGAACATTTTCCTGTTTGAGGAGACTTAAAACATATATTCAGAACAAATGACTGATGAAAGACTGGATCATCTGGCAACAATATTGAACATTCTACCGCAAAAGCTCTAAACACGGATGAAATTATCAACAAATTTGACGACAGTCATAATAACAGAAAAATTGCTTTACACTAAGGTAAGTTTTTTGTGTGTTTTATGACTTAATTAAGCAGCCCACCTGTGGTCCACCTAATATTAGCAACCTGGCTACGCTCCTGAGATTGCCGGACCACAGCACATTTAGTGCAGGTGTCTAGCGTCTTCGAGAAAACGGCGTATTTTGCCCTAGAACTACTTACTGACTGCGGTCGTAAGAGAATTCGATATAATTTAGATGCTGAGCCGGAAATACTTAACCTGGTTGAAGAAAATCCGAGTAGAAGATGGGCCTACCGTGTGGGAGTTTCACCGTATACAGTTTGGCGAACACTTAAAGAGCAGGGTCTTCATCCTTACCATATCCAACTCGTGCAGGGATTGAAACCTGAAGATCTACTCAAAAGGGTTAGATTTTGTGAGTGGCTACTAGAAAAAAATGAAGAGCCTCAGTTTATCGAAAGGCTACTAACGACCGATGAAACAACCTTTACTAGGGATGGTATTTTCAATGCTCGCAATACTCATCTGTGGCCCAATTCTTGAAATCACTGGAAAATATTCGTTTGAGAATATTTTCCCATAAATGAATTCCCAGTGGAATTTAAAATGTTCTCATATCTGTATTCTTGAACTGTTTGGAAAATGATTGCACATGAGAATTTAAAAATGCAATATGTTGACAATTTGGAAGAAACGGGTCTAATTTCAGATAAAGTCTTTGTGCTTGGGCAACCATTATTTGGATTGCAATGAATTCTTCCATTTTTTTCTTTTACAAACACAATTATGTATTAACAGAAGTGTCACATTTGACAGTCGAATTTCTCGTGAAAAAATTATTTTCCCATGATAAACACTAGGTGAAATAATTCTCCGGAACAATCCGTCTGACATAAGTCCCGAACACTTTTGCATTTCTCATGAGAAAATTTGCCTATTTTTCCAATGAGAATTAATTCCATCGATTCAAGAATTGGGCACCTGGTCCGATAAGAACCCACATGCTATTCGGGAAAAACACTTTCAAAACCGATTTAGTGTCAACGTGTGGGGAGGAATAATTGGGAACAAATTGATAGGACCTTACATCTTACCCCCTCGTTTAAATGCAGTCTCCTATTTTTTGAATAACCACCTAGCAATTTTGTTAGAAGATGTACCTTTGCTTACGAGACCAAATATGTGGTACCTTCACGACGGAGTACCTGCTCATGTCGCTCGTGAGGTAAGAACGTGGTTAGACCAGAATTTTCCAGAGAGGTGGATAGGAAGAAATGGGCCAGTCTTATGGCCCCCTCGGTCTCCGGACCTTAATCCCTGTGATTTCTTTTTGTGGGGCCACATGAAGCAACTTGTTTATGTTACACCTGTTAACACTATCGAAGAGCTGAGAAGTAGAATCGAAGATGTTGCAGCGGAAATTAGAGGGAACGCTGAGAACTCAACAGTCACTGATTCGACTCGCTCATGCGTGTGTTTCCTTGGATGCTAAAATATTTGTCAAAAAGTTTCCTTGGATGCTAAAATAGTTATATTTTAGCACCCAAGGAAACTTTTTGACAAATATTTTTTCACTATCAAAAATGACATACTTAGCGACTTGATAACGATGCATAAATGTCACGTTTTTTGACGATTGTAGAAAAAATTAATTATTGTTTAATTTTCTTTCTGTTCGGGTTTCAATATTTTTGGATTTTAGTTTTTTTTGTTTGACTATAAGTTTAAATACATACAAAGAAGCCTTCCTTAATATTATAAATATTTACTTTTCTTTAAGTGATTTAGAACAACGAATTCACCAGGCCAATTTGAGCCATTGCTAACGTAAGCTCGGATGAGCCATCAATAGACGCATTCTGTGTCGACATTCTTCATGCACCGCTCTTGTTTTTCTGTACACCTACCTTTATAAATTATGTTCGGGTATAATTTCGGGGATAAATTTGAGCTTTCATCTTTTTTGTCAATCTTAACATGACAGAAATGTCGATTGTCACTCTGTGATTGCCAAGATCTTGCAAAATAGTATATTATGTTATGAGGAGCAAAAATGAAGTTTTATGTGCTGCGGCTGGTAGATTGGCTGCTGAACGCAGTGAGGCAGACAAACCAACTCTAAAAGTGTCATCAGCTGTGTAATAAGTTTACAAGAGTTTTCAGATGATTCCGAAAAGAAATTCACAATGATGTCAGAATCCAAATTAGAATGCACGCCGCTCGAGGCAGCTCTGAAGCAGCAAAAGCCTCAATTGAAAATTTATTACCATCCAGTCGAATAGTGAACCCAGTACCAGTGGATCTGACCGAGGATCTGATGTGATTGCAAAACTTAATTTGGGAAATACTGGGTGATCAAGAAGGACTGTTTAAGTTGGCAGTACAATTAAGAAAAATTTTTCATTCGGTTATTTATAACACTGCAACTGGATATGTTTTGTTGGTTTATTTTACAAATATCTGATATAGGTATAGCATTAACAACGACAAGCCACCAACAACCGAAAGTTACTCCTGTTATACGATTTAAAATACGATCCAGTGTTACCAACTTAAACAGTCCTTCTTGATCACCCCGTATTAACAATAACTTAAGTGAAGTGAGTGAAAGTGGTCTTTTTCAAAACCCAGTTTTAAATAATTGTACGTTCACAATAAATATTAATAAATGATTTCGCTGAACTCTTTGATTTTTGTAGTTTAGGTGCTTTGGCACATAAAATAGTCAATTTTGCTATTTTATGTGTTTAATTACATAAAATGACACTTTTACCTTGTCATTTGAGTGACACAATTTGTCACTTTTATGACGTTTGAAGATAAAAAATATTGCCCCGCTTGAGGCGTAGAATATGCAGGGATAGGGTTACTTTATCCCTTTTGTTTTAAAAAATTGAAAATGGGTTTCTTGGATTTCTTAGGGCTTCCAGATGCCACAGTTTTTTTTTTTGATCTAGCAATTTTCAAACACCCAGTAGATGAGCTTCCCAATATGCGTCTATCATGTACCGATCCAGGCCATTGCGCATCAATGCTGGTAAATTATTCTTCTTTAGCTTGCACATGTATGCTGCAGTAACCCTTCCGATTTACATAGTCGACACTCCACTCAACAAGTGCTTCTTGAAAACTATTCTCATTATTGGGAAATTGAATCCAATTATGTGCTTTGGCGACTATTCTAGGGAAAACGTTGGTTATGGTTTTACTTGTTGTTAAACCATGTATCTACACCCTCCTCTTTTCCAATACCTATTTGGAATCCTGGATCACTGAGAAATCTTAATAGTTATTTATGCATCAGACAGAGGGCAACGAGTACTATCCCGTGGGTCTCTTTAGGGCCCGAGGGGAAGTAACGTTGCCCGAGGTCGTTACTGACCTTGTAATTCACGCGATTCATAAATAGTTGTTAAGATAACAAGTGTTTTATAGACGATTTTTAAACTATAAAGCACGTGTTGTCTTCAAGATTTTTTCTAACACTAACATCTTATCACAAATTTTAATAAATTCAGAAATTATTCTAAAAGGTCATAAATTATTCGAGGCGCGTCACAATACACAAAATGCGAAGATTGCCGTGGGCACTATGGTAATAATATCAACAAATTTTGAAAAAAACAATTTTCATCGTTGAAATGTGTCAAAACATTCCAGAAGAAATAAGAATAAGGGAAAAGAACTTCGTACGAAAGGCTGGAAGAATGAAAAAGGCATCAAGGAGGTAACCGAAGATGTCATTTTGGTTTTTCTTGATATGAAGGTAAGTGTGCAGAACTTTATTGAAAAGTTAATTCACATTACGACAAGAATCCTTTGAAGAGAAAGTAAAGATTGCCAAAAAAGTCTTCGGTGGTGGGACGCTTGCATTGGATGAAACAGCAGAAGTTAAAGAAGTAGATGTTATTGACAAGAGCACTGAGCTAAGCAGTAGGGAGGAATGTGGGAGTTCTAGCTCAAGTACAGACCTGAGTTTTCAATCCAATAATTGTGCTTTTCATTTTGAAATAATTACTGTAAAAATTATGAATAAAATGTTCTTGAATAATGTGCATCTGCCTATTTTACAATCTTATAATTATAAAATAAGTTGTTATTGACGGCGTGTTTTATAATTTCATAAAAAACGTTACTACTGACGACGTGTTTTATAAAGAAAAGCGTATTTTATAGGAAACACAAGGTGTGAGCTCAAATGCACTATAAGATATTAGTGTTAGAAAAATATTTTATTCCATATAGCATTTCTGAGTTCAGCCTATGGCGTTCAGTCTTCATTACTCCCTACTAAGGACATTCCGATTCAAGTTCACCTCCTGGATACAGCCTTGGAATAATGGTCATCAATTAATTCTGTCTTTCCATCGACTAGACATATTCAGAAATGCTGGGATAACATTAACCTAACAAGAATTATCACAAGTGAACTTCAATTTAATACAGTTACAGACATAGCTCGCTTTAAAGCGCTTCAGTGCAATGAATCTGGATCTTGGTTAGATGCTATTCCTTCAAAAAATATTGGTACCTTTTTGGATTTGCAAGATTTTCAAGTTTGCTTAGGTCTTCGACTTGGCTGCGATCTATTTCAAAATCATCTTTGCAACTGCCGCACATTTGTCAATGCTCAAGGAATTCATGGTCTAAGCTGTACTAAGAGCAAAGGAAGGCTCCCAAGGCATAGTGAACTTAATTGTATTATTCAATAAGTTTTATCATCAATTCATATCCTAGCTACACTTGAACCTACGAATCTTTCACGTGACGACGGTAAGAGATCTGATGGCGCCACGCTCACCCCTTGGTCAAAGGGCCAACGTCTCATTTGGGATGTAACTTGTGTTGATACACTTGCCCATTCATATCTTTCACAGACCTCCGTAGAAGCTGGGGCAGCAGCAGAAATTGCTTGCCGTAAAAAACATGAAATATATAAATATTAAAGGCTGCGAATTTTATTTTCAAGGCACTTGCCTTCGAAACACTGGGTCCTTGGTGCGAAGAAACTAGATCTTTTATCAACACCATCAGCTCTAAGTTGGCTAAAGAAACTGGCAACGTCAGAGCAAAACAATTTCTTCGTCAAAGACTTTCTTTGGCCGTTCAACGGGGCAATGCAGCAAGCATTCGCGGCACCCTTCCTCATAGCACCTCATTGGATGACATTTTTTTAATTTAATTTTTACTTTCCTTTAAAATTTTGTTCTTGTTTAAATTTTTATTTTTCATGTGTTATTATATTACAATCTATTTTGATTGAAATAAATAATAATTTTATTCCATACTAATAAAATGAAAAAAAAAAAAAAATGGTTGAGGTTAAATTGAACGAACTGTCATGTAATGTCATGTCATGTCAGACGAAAAAAGTGCGACATCAAAATCATGTTTAAGCAGAATCGTTAGTACTAACAGCATTTTAATGGACAAATTGTTCAGTTTTAGCAATGCGGGAAACAATTTTAGTGGTAAATTCGAGAATTGTCGCTTTATTTTTGTTGAATTCTTCTGATATTACATTGAAGGAAATTAAGAATTTTTATTTTTCACTTTCGTATAATTGCATGATAACTTCTAGGATACGAAATACGTAAACATGTCCATAACAACCAGGGAATAATACAGGGCGTAATAAGAATAAGCGGGCGTAATAAATTCATAACGCCCTCGTCAATTCATAATTGCAAAGATGCCAATTTGTTTTTTTTTTTTTGAACACGTATAGTGAAAAATAATAGTATATTATACGCCAAGGTAGAGAAGACATTTTTTTTAAGCCGAAGTAGTTTATTCCCCGAGAAGCGAGGCTTAAAATTGTCTTCTCTAGCGTGGTTTATACAGGCTGTTTGATAAAAAACGCTTCAACCCATAACTTTTTTATTTATTATCCGATTTCAATGAACAAAAAAACCGAAGATATGGTTTTTCATGCGCTACGATGCAGCCATAAAATAATTTTTTTTTGGCGTTATTTTCAGTAGCTTACGATAGTCAACTTTTTTTTTTTAAATGGACACATGTAGTTTTTTAGGCTCAGTCTGATAAAGTTTTTTTTTTCTGAATCTAACGATGTATTAAAAATTATCGTTTGGTTCATAGCTGACTGAAAAAAAATAAAACAATTTTTAATTGTGGTTCAGTTTATTATGAAAAACAATTGGAATACAAATAGCAACAAATGTCAAGTGTGAGTTTGAAAATTTTCAGGTGCAATCTTGAAGAGTTTTATTATTATTTTCTTGGAAAACATAAATAATAATTAAAAAATTTTTTTTTTTTAATTATTATTATTTTTTCTATTAACTTTTTGTTTTTGACTAATTACAATTTTTATTACACTCGGACATAAAATAATAGTCAAATGACTGCTATCCTGCATGACTGACAATGTTATTTTATACTTAAATAAAAAAAGTTTAAAAAAGCAGATGAAAACTTGACATTTATCGTACTTTGTATTCCGATTGTTTTTCACGGCACTTAAAAATTTTATAATAAGCTGAACCACAAAAAAATGTTTTTTTTTTTTCAGTTAGCTATGAACCAAATGATAACTTTCAATACATCATTGGATCCAGAAAAAGAAACCTTACCAGACAAAGCCTAAAAAACTACATGTGTCCATTTAAAAAAAAAAGTTGACTATCGCTAGTTATTGAAGATAACGCCAAAAATTTTTTATGGCTGTTTTGTAGCGCTTGAAAAACCATATCTTTGATTTTTTTGTTCATTGAAATCGGGTAATAAATAACAAAGTTATGGGTTGAGGCGTTTTTCATCAAACAGCCTGTATACTATTTTTTTCACTACTAGATCCGTTAAAACCCTTTCTAATAATAATTATTAATTAAATTTGTTTGTCCGATGCGACGATCCGAGTTCTCATTTTTCAACGGTTGCTATGAAAATTGAAAATCGTCTGTCTACGCATGACCAACTTCATTCATATCCGCTTCGCTTCTATATGGCCGTTTCAATTTTGAATTTTACATGCAATCAAATGTTCCCATTTGATGGACATCTACTAGCGACATCTCCTCAACAAACAATCAAACTACAACTGAATTTGACATTAACGTCAAGGTCAATGGCCTCATTTTTATGTTATTACTGTTATCAGCCCATTAAAAAAAAAAAACACGAAGACGAAAATGTTGGGTTTAATTTAACTAGATGACAACACTAACAAAACACATTTTTAAAGGTAAGAGCACTATTTATAACTTCAAAACTTTTCATCTCAGTGGTTTACTGTTCAAGCTTACTCTTTAAAGAATCCATTTATTCTACAAAAATATTACTAAGGACTGGTTTCGCAGCTGTTTTAATAATAACATTGCATACTGCAGCTTTGTGGTCTGCACAGGAAAACGCTGAATTTTGAAGGAGGTGATCATACAGCAAGTCATGCAAATGAGTACATGGTTTCTCATATTGTAGAAATGGTACCTAACAGTTTTTGTATTATATTCGCAATTCTCAATAATGCCTACAAATGAATCACTGGGATACAGCAATTGACTCTGATTTTGAAGGGCTATTAATCTTAACAAAGATCCTAGTATGATGGTGGATAAAAGTGACATAAAAGATCACTTTGCCAAATTTGTATTGTATATGTATTGTTTTGCAGGGAAGAAGCAGGTTCATTTTCATCTGGGGACTGGGTCAGGATGTGAATTCGTACAAACAACAACAGGGTTCTAAAATAACCAAAGAAAACATTTTGCATGTTGTATACATATTTTGGATCTGAATTCCTACAAATACGAATGGGACAGCATCTTTAGTGAGTGTCACTTTTTTTGAAGATGATCTGTAATTTTGTTGAGATCTGTAATACCATTTAATAAACTACCTTCTATAAGAAATTTTATTATTCAAAAAATACTACAAGATCTTTTAAGAGACTTTAGCCATTTGTTTCTCTGATCAGAATCGCTTGGAAATTGGAAAAAAGGCTTCAAATTTCCACAAATAAAACACTTTCTGCCCATTTTGTTAAAAAAACAACTAAACAGTCCCGAATTTATTTAAACTTTAGAATGAATAAGTTGTCAACTTGACGGAAGATGGCGACACATGATGCACGTTTCATGGACTACTTTGCGGGAACAAATTTTTGCTAAATTGAGACGGCCATATAGAAGCGAAGCGAATATGAATGAAGTTGGTCATGGTCTACGTTAACCAATAAAATCAAAGAAAATCTTTCGTTGCTAGGTGACGGCTGTTCATTATTATATTATTAACCTAGGGAGAGAAATTCTACTTCTGGGGTCGGTTCGAGAGTCAATAATGACGCCTTCTGAGACTAGTAGTGAAAAAAATCTTGTATGCACCACGGCGTCACCGAATGATTACGCCCATCGAACGATATCCATCTCTCGGGCTAAAGCCCTCGAGCCATCGTTCTCCGGGCGTAATCATCGTTGTAATGCCCTTAGTGCATAAATAGCTAATAATTCCCTAGTATAATTCCCAAGGGAGTTATGAATATCATAATGGTTACCGTATCTAAGGTATTACTGACAATAATTGATCAGTATGGAATCAAAATATTTGCATCCATGTCTTTGAACTTAATGAACCTCCTCTCGTCTCTTCGTTATGCCCCAGAAAATGTTCCCCTAACCATTGTGCATTTTCTTCGCTGAAGCGATATACCTACTTAACTTGTCATAATCCTCATTGCGACTTGTAACTCTTGGAGAATAACATTTTTTAGATCTTGCGTGTATGAACGCTGCCAGTTTCGCCATGACTAAATTTTTAAGCCAGAGGGACACCAGACTTAAAAATATTTAAGCTTTTACTTAATTACGTTCAGCTCTTACTTGTTTTATTCACACCGTTTTCAGTAAATGCTGGAAAAATTAGTTTAAGCTTAAGGTATAAGATTTTGCTTTTTAGTTTTAGCAAACGCTGAATTTTTATTCAACCAAAACATAGCTTTTACTTAAAAATTGTAAGTAAAAGCACTTGTTTAATTTTTATTCACCTTGCCCAATGACAGATATATCTTTCAAATTAATAGAATCCCTGCTTGGATTTCTGATTTAATTTTTAAATACCAAAACACAATGAATGCTTTGTAAAATGTATTTTGGATTGCATTTTTACCTAATCAGGGACGTCATCTTACGTGAATAACCCTGAATAAAAAAAACGGAAAAAGAAAAGGAAGTCTTAGATCGGGCAATAAAAGAAAAGAAAACCCTTGAGAACTCAGAGTCTGAAATAAATTCAAGAAAGAAAACTGTTCATGAACAAAGTAGGGCTGCCGAAGCTATGGTCGAAGAAGCAAATAAAAAATTAGATGCTGCTATAAAAAACGGAAATATTCATGAAGTGAGGATTGTTCAAGCAATGCTTGATGGTTACAAATAAATGAAATACAGGTGTCCCAGGACTCGCTCCCCAGAGAAAAGAGGAGAAATCTTCATAAAAGGACAAATAAATAATCACAAAGAAAAATTGTTTCTATTTATTTCAGAACACCCATGAAACCTTCCCCACGGTAAAAATTGATACCGCGTCGGTGTGAACCTTTGGCTACGGTATAAATAGTAATAATAATCAGAGGCTGCACTTATGAGTGGGAGAGATGTGGTAGAAGTTATCTTGCTAAGCCCGCGCTAGCCAGGCATCCAAAATGCATGAGCGACACCTCGAACGCCAAGCCGACACAACCCTGTACAAACAAGAAGCTGAAGCTCGGCTCTCAGAAGTGGAAAGTACGTTACTTGAAAAGATCGCCCTTGTTGGAGCTAAGTCCTCCAAATCGGTGGACTTCCTCAAAGATATAGGGACGATGACGAGTCTGACGCAAAAACAGATCCGTAGTGGGCAAGAAACTGGCTCGAGAAAGTGTATTGTCTAAGTGCATTATACAAATGTAGTACATTTTTCTAAAAAATGTTGCAATTCTCTTGGGTAGGCAACAGCACTGTAACACAACATTTTTGAAACGGATGACACTTGTGATTGGTTCTGTCTACACACTGTACAATCATGTGCAGGACGTTAGCCCTTATCAATCTCGCAGCGCCATCCTGATTCTCACGGTAGACAAACAACATACAGCAAAATTGTTAAAAATAAAAGTTTAACAGAATGTTTTTGAATTACACACATTGCAGATATGTAAAAAGAGGTTTGCTGAACCTTCTGAAACCTCCTCAACACCATAGATGTTGTAAAATGTGAAATAATAATGAAATCTTGGACGAGACTATGCGGAAAAAAAATGTAATGAAAAGTTTTTACGTAATACCTTAAGCGCCGTGTTTAGAGTTTTCTGCACCAAACATGGCACGCGTCCACCAGCACCAAGTGCACTTGGAGCGCACCCTGCCACCAGGTCTGATTCTCACACTTGCCCATTCTGCAACGAGGACTATCCACTCTTCCACGGTCGCAGTGCTGAAGAACACCGAGACCAGGTGTACCGTTTACAGTACACTGTACACATATCTGAATTACTTGGGAAGACATCGGGTCAAGAACTGCCAATCCACTTCAACCTGTTGCACCTGCCCCAAGAAATACCACACAGTACTCCACGACTCCTACCAGAACCCCGTCGTACACCCAAGGGTTCCAGAAGCTGTCCAGGCTGCCAACGTGAATCTGGTTCGTCCGCTTCAATAGCGACGAGCTGTCCTACTGGTAACTGCACAGGTAATCGTGTGCTTTCCCACAGGGCAGCAGTTGCAGACGCGAGCCCTGCTCGACTCCGGGTTGCATTTTTGCGTTTCGTATGTGTATGGCGCTACACGGTGCGTTAATCGTATAGGATGAATTATGATTGACACTGGAGTTTCATTTCCTATAAGACTAGCGCACATCGAGGTAATGCGCGCAGACCACTTATGCATTCTTCCGGATTTCTTAGTCCATTAATTGGAATGTTTTGAGGTTAAGTGCACGTGCATTTGTTCACTTTCGTGATTATGGTAGAGTTAATTAAAAAGTTTGATACCAAGTGCAAAATGATATATAGTGTTAGTAAAATGGACGGCGAATATGAAATAGTATTGCGGACCCAAGTAAATTACCTATACGAGTACAGATTGCGATAACCAATGTATGCAAACTATACTAAACTACAGAAAATATTTTGTTTGCCAAAACTCATGCCAGATGGAATGATAATGAATGGGCACGAGTACTGTTCTCAGATGAATCCAGATTTTGCTTGGAGTCACGTGACAGACATGTAAGAGTAATTCGATGACCAAATGAACGCTATGCCCAATGCAACATTCTTCGAATGCAGCCTTACAGAGGTGGCTCGATTACGGTTTGGGGTGGTGTATGTCCTACGGCTCGTACCGATTTGCATGCATGTTTTTCCCAAATGGACACAGTTTATGTAACAGATATCCTGGAACAATATATAGTACCTACCTTTTGCCCTATTTATCGGGAATAATTTCATCTTCCAGCATTTTAATGCAAGTGTCAGAATTGTGTCCGAGTATCTAGACGAAGTCGATATTGCTTCTGTGCACTGGCCAGCCAGGTGTCAGGACCTTAACCCGAAAGACAATGTGTAGGGCATGATGGGACGACGAGTCCGGGCTCTTCAGCCATCTCCAGCTACGCTGGGTGAAGATGTTGAGCAGATAATCGCTATTTGGGACAATCAGGACCAAGCAGATGTTCTGTCCACTATTAACAGCATGGGTAGACGGTGTGAAGCCACCATTCATGTTAGAGGTGGAAATACACTGAACTCCAAAATTAACTCATCACTTTGATTTTTTTAATTAAAAAAGCAAGTTTCGAAACATAAAAAAAATATATTAACAACAAAAACAGCTGAACCATGGGGAAATACTTTCAACATCACGAGTAAAAATGAGAAATCGAAAAAACCATCTAAATTTAAAGATTATTTTCCTGAAATCTTGTATGTATTGTTTCCTCTAGCGTTAATTACAGCTCGATAACGTTCTGGCATGTTAAGAATGAGGTTTCTGTTATGGTTTTGGGCTATATTTTCCCAAATATATATGCTACAGAGCCATTTTCTCTATAGTAAATTCATTTTTGTAATGACGAACTGGAGTTACCAAATTTAGTAACTTCTGCCTTGTGAAGACATCTTTTTACTGCGAATTTGGGCTTTTAAAAAGTTAGGTTATGAGTCAGGTCATTTGTTCTGTCAAAACTTGTCCCAATTAAAGTATAGTGAAATTAAATTTATTTAATTATTTTAAAACAAAAAACTGAACAAAGTTACATTAAACAAATACGAAAAGGCAGTTGAGCGTAACAATGAAATAATTTTGCATTTTCCTACTCATCCTAGTTATCGTCGCTGTCCGAAAAGGAATCTTCAGAGCCAAATTAACAATAATTGGGGATATGTCATGGATGCTAAAGTTTGCCATAAGCCTTGTCCTGGTCCTTCATTTAAAATTTTGTACGTATAGTCCTCCAAAGTAGCTAAGAGCTCATAAAATTTTAGGGGTGTAATGAGCTATTATAATAGTTATTTGTATCACTAGGCCAGAAACGGCACGTTTGCGAGTGCCAGTAAGTTTGCTGGCCGGAGCGGATAGCCGAGGCTTGCAAATGCGAGTACTCGCAAAACCGTTTCTGGACGTGTGATACACAAAATTTTTCGTGCCGACTTCTGTGGATTTTTGTTAAATAAAAGTTAAATCACTTCTTTTAATAATTGGTATTAGGGACTTTTTTGTGTTGGCAACCCTTAAACATTTAAATTTTAAAATCAACATCGCTCTTGTTTCCTAATAAATTTAATTCATTTGTTTTTTTTTCTGACATTTTCCTAAAAGTTTCGGTATAAAATTATAATGGATACACCAGCTCACATTCGAGAAACGGCTCAGAAGGTAATCGACAACTTGTTAACCAAAAAATCGTCCAATCGATATTGGAAAGAATACGAACTTTTTATAAAGTGGTCCAATGAAAATGGCATAAACAGTTTCAATGAATTTGTCTTACTAGCATATTTTGAACACAAATCAAAAACTTTACGGTCCTCCTCATTGTGGGCATTTTTTTCCATGTTAAAATCGACATTAAATATTAAAAATAATATTAACATCGGAAGCTACACGAAACTGATAGCTTTTTTAAAAAGAGCGAAAGATGGATATGTACCTAAAAAATCCAAAACTGGAAATTGAGGACATTCAAAAATTCATTTCTGAGGCTCCCAATGAGACCTACCTCATGATGAAAGTGAGTATTTTAATTTTACTTCATGGTCCCTACTTTAAAAATTTTGTTTTAGGCAGCATTAATAATAAATAGGCATGTGTGCCGCATGTCGCAGACATGAGTTAACTAATATGAAGGTTGAAGATGTCCAAGATCGCGGTGATGTCATAATTATTAAAATTCCAGACACCAAAACTAAAAAGCCCCGTACTTCCTGCATAACAGAGCCTCTATGGATTAATATCCTTAAAAAGTATAAATCTTTAAGACCCCCAGGCATACAACATACTCGTTTTTTTTTAAATTTTATTCCAAAAATAAGTGTACAGTACAATCTGTGGGTATCCACACTTTTGCCGCTATGCCTTGTCAAATAGTAACTTTTTTAAAATTACAAAATCCCTCGCAATATACCGGACACTGTTTTCGTAGAAGTAGTGCTACAGTATTGGCCGGACATGGTGCAGATATAACCACATTAAAACGACACGATGGTTGGAAAAGCACTACAGCTAAAAGTAAACAATTCCAATTTACCTAATTTAAACATTTCAAATTGTCCAAACTGCACCTTTAATTTTAATTTTAAGTAATCAATTGTCGTGTATATTTAAAATAAATATATTTACTTTTGTACCTGTTTAATAAAATTTGTTCAGTTCTTTCTATTATGTTAAGTATTTTTTGTGTAGGTACACTACTGGGATTAATCTTTTTGTGTAACTTCGGCTATTGCGGTAACCTAAAAAGTCAACGTACACATTTTTTATGAATGAAAACTAAAATAAACAGCTTGTATTAGTTATGTTATACTTATCACTGTCGTTTTAGTTCAATATTGCCTCTTTCTAGTTTCTACGTTTAGAAAAACATTTTTAACGAGCTATGTACATAACTAAGATCGACATTTGACAGAATCCTGGTAACACATGCCATCATGCCAAGGGAAAATGATGACAACTCGAAATCCCTACTTTTAGCCGGACTAGGCCGGCAATGCATGTGTTTCTGGACGATTTCGAGATCTGTAATTTACCAAATTCCGACCGAAGGCACAAAAAAATATTAACTTATTTTAAACCGACTATTATGGCTGAACCCTCAAACTACCAACTAATTTTATTTTTCTGAAAAGAACAACGGTTCCTCTCTCTCTAACGCAAAGGGTCTGCAGCTGTTCACTTGGGCGGTTTCTTAATCCCGTAATAAAGCATTTGAGATAAGTTAATATTTTTTATTCTATTTTGGTCAATAATCGTCTTTATACGCCCCGAAATGAGGGCATAAATTGGCCTTTATGGCCCAGATTTGTCAAAAATCTGACAAACAACGGTTGGTTTAATTATTCAAACAATGGTATCAATCATTATTTGATTAAAGAAAATCATAGATATTATACACAGTAACCCTAACATAGCTAACTAAATTTGCATGGACACAACTTTTAGTTGATTTCCTTTAAGGAATACTAAATATTTGTTTGAATCTTTTAGAAATTATAAAATAGAATAAAACCTTGTATGTACCACGGACATAATTGTCGATTATGGCCTTAATACATAAATGACTATATAATGGCTCGTTATACCCCTAAAATTTTATGAGCTCTTAGCAATTTTGGAGGCCATACTTCTGGGACTGAAACCTGTACAGGACTTAGGGAGAGTTTTATTTTAGATTTGAATTTACCGAAAAAATATCTGCCACTGCTTCTACAATTTTGTACTTTTTCATTACGTTTCCATTATATCCATGAGTAATTTCTTTTATTTTGTTGAAAGTTGAAAGCTTTTAAAATGTGCTGCTTCGTCTGCTTACTTAATGATGCTCTAATCCGTTTTGAAAATTCATTTATTTTGGCAGTGACAATAATATGACAATTTAAATCTTTGCCAACTATGTAATTTTGATTTATTTTGTAAAAAAATCTAACAAAAAAAAAGGTCCAGTTAGTTCGTCATTACAGAAATGAATGTATGATAGTTTACTTTTTATTATACCTGAATTATAAACCCTGTTTTTGACACTAAAATGCGTGCTAAAAAGGGCCTTTATAGTGTATTATGATACAAGCGTGCTTTAGCACGTGCAACGAGTTTAAATCGGATTGCTTTTAACGTCGCAAGTGCTTTAAAGGCCCTTATAAACGTGTACCATACAATTATAACGAAAAAAGTAAATTGAAATACCTTTTCCGAAATAATCTGTGTCATTAATCGTTGATATAGAAATGGTCAATTGTTTTTGTTTCGTCCATGTGTATTTGTTATAAAGTGCGTATTTATCTTTGTCTAAAATGTAGGTGAATTTGTTGTTACCTAAGCAACCCTTAGAACTTAGTGTTTTTGTGACAATTTTTTTTTTTTTAATTATGTATACTGGGTGCCCCAAAATTCGCGGAACAACTTAGTAGAGTTCATGTCAGTAAACTATCTTTTTCTAACTTAAAGACTTTGGATGAAACAGAAAAGAACTAGAAAATACGTATATCGGTGCTAGATCCAAATAATTCGGTAATCATGACAATTTTTGAAAATTTAAAAACAACTGTCAAATTGAGACATTTTGTTGAAAGTGCTAATAATAAATCGTTAAAATGATGAAAAGGTTTAACGACCACTCAAAAAAGTTAATTTTGCATGTGTACGAGTATTTCCGCAAGCAATCCATCGAAAAAAAAGGCCAGAAGGTAACTGAAGAAATGATTGTATCCCAGACTGCTGAAGCTTTAAAGATCTCAACAAGATCCCTTTACCGCTTAAAGAAGCCGACAAAATCTGATAGCGAATTCAGAGCTTCAATGTCGAAGAAAATTAAAGAACTGAAGACCAAAATAAACCCAATAATGCAAAGTTCGATACGAGAAATTGTTTATAAAATGTGTGCTGAAAAAAAACACCTTACAATGAAATCATTGCATTCAAGATTTATGGAAGAAAATCCTGACTTTAAGTGTTGCGTCAAATCAATACATACATGGGTTCGTCAAATTGGATTCAAGTTTAGAAAAAACGAATACTCAAAATTCATCCAAGAGTATCTTCAATTAAATCATATGCAATTAATTAAAACCACTCCTAAAAACGATGCAGTTTATCTTCCACACCACGCGGTTGTTTTAAGCCGATGGTACGATTGCGCCGAGGCGACCCAAGTGGTTGTTAATACCTGGGCACGATTGCGCCGCACCCCTGATTCTGTAAGCCCCTTAATAAAATACAGGTACCTAATAGGTAATGGTGGGCCCCAACCCTCTACGGCCCCAACGATGTTTAAAAGCAATTATGAAAACCAAATAGTATAAAAGATTCTCAACAAACCATTTATTTACAAAAAAATATATATACAACACCTTTTTCCGTGCTTCCACAATTACGGATTTTAAATTTTCGAAAATTACAAGAATCTTGCCACGTTCACTAAGCATGTTCTCCATTGTAGCGTTTATTCCAGCGATCACTTGAATATTGTTGGACGAAACTAATGATTTTAGTAAAACGCTGTCCGAATATTCCCAACTACCCCTACTTTATTTTCAAACAGGTACAGGTACCTTCCTAATTACCCTTCCCATTTTAAGGGATTAAATTTAGTACCGGCGCACAGTGGGCCGAAATCCCGAAAACCTGGTCACAGGTCTCCAAACAAAATTCCCATTTAGGAACTTTTTACTTATTGAATATATGTAATGGCCCCCCTAGAATCTTTCAGAGCTTTTGACCAGTGCAAATATTTGGGGTTTCTATTATTATATTCCATTTGGAAAGTGAGCGTCGAGCACCCTGCATTTCGTGTCCTAGCCGCGCAAAAATATTACGTTTTAAAAACGGCGTACAATTGTTAATTATTGCTATTTGAACTTCGTGTAAAATGGATTCTTCTCCTAAATTTAAGTAGAATAATGTTATGTAACAAAAAAAAACCTTTAACCCGAACTGATTTTGTTATTACCAATTCACTGTCCAGTAACTAAACGCGAGCGCGCGTCAGATAATTGTGATAAATGTGATGCAAAGTCAAAAGTCCCACGGAGTCCCACGGTCAAACTAATTTCTTAATGTTAATTACACGTTTACCTTTTAATATACAAAAATGCAGCTGCCTTTACCTGCCTTTTTGCCTTCTAGCCACAATTTTGCACGCTCGTGTAACAAACGAATATTCAAGTGCGTTTAAGAGGCCATGTATATAAATGCTTTTTTGCATGTATATACATCGTATGTGTATATAAAATGCATTTTTGAATAAATACTGATAACAGGGAACCGGTGTTACATAAACAATGAATAATAAATTTTTTATTTTGCTAATTTTTTATATAAATTCATTATATCTACCGTTTATTTTTAATACTTTATTTTTAAAACTTTCTAATATTTTGTATAACTTGTATGATATTACATAAACTATGGGAGATGATGTTTATTTGGAAAGAAGATAATTTTTTTTCTTTTCAAAAATAGTTTGAATCAATGAAGCGGAAAAAGTTTTTGAAAATGAAATGAGCAGGAGATGAAGGAAACCTTTTTTAATGTAAATTAACCATTTAATGTACGATTTTACTGACTTTTAGTAGTTATAAATTTAATATATGTAAGCGCCAAGGTCGAGGGGAGGTGACTACATCCCAAAACGAGGACTTCCCCGGGAGCCCGACGTCACCGCTCTCGGCCTCTCCCGAGCGGGGAACGAGTGAGGACTCGGACCACAGAGGAAGAACGAAAGGGGGTACGGGCAGTCTTCGATAAGGCGTCATGGGCTGTAGATTGATAAAACCAAGAACCTATATACTAGTACATACCTGTAGCGTTTCATCTTTAACATAATATACATAGTTCGTTTATACATAATGGTTTTTTTTAAATAAATAGTTAGTTGATATCAGTGTTTATATTAGTTCAGGAGTGGGATAAAGAACAGTTTAAGTTAAAAGTTAACAACGAAAAACTATGGTTCGGTCTCGAAGACATTGTTCCAGACATTCATCAAGCAGCGACGAAGCTGTTGGACGAAGACCTCGCGAAAAGTACCGTCGCGAACGTCGCGTGTCGCGAGAACGCCCAGGACAATCGCGAGACGGACATACAAGACAAGAACAAACGCGTTTGCAAAGGCTGGAGTCGTTAGTAGAAGACCTGCTGAGACAGAAAGAGACGCCTGCCAATCGAACTCCTGACGTAAGTGGAAACGAGAACCGTCAAATCAAATACATCACGAAGACGGACTGTATCCCGGAGTTCATGCCGGGAAACCCCAACATGACAATGTCCCGTTGGATCTTTAAAATTGACCAATTAGGAGAAGTACACGGTTGGGACGATGTAGAAAGGACGTACCATATGCAAAACGGTCTCCGAGGGCTGGCAAAAAGCTGGTACGACAGCCTGACCACTATTAACTACACATGGCAACAGTGGAAAGAATTGCTGATGAAAGCATTCCCGGAACACACGGACTATGCCTCGTGCTTGCATAAGATGCTAAATCGGACGAAGTTGCCCAACGAATCCATGGCCACCTACTATTATAACAAGTTGGAAGCGTTGCAAATTTGCAAGATTACAGGGAAGGATGCGGTGTCCTGTGTAATCGACGGACTGCACAGCACAGCGCTACAAAATGGGGCCAGAGCAGGGCGCTATGAGACGCCAGAGTCCCTGTACGAGGAATACTTGTCACGAATTAGTGACGAGAGGCAACCAGAAAAACGCAAGATGGATGACGAGCCGACCAGGCTCAATGTAGAACGGGGCAAGGTGCACCGGGGGGAACGTCTCCAACGAAAAGTACACGACCAGCGCAACCGAAAAGTTCGTTGTTTCAATTGCTCGCTAGAAGGCCACCTAGCAAACAATTGCTCTAGGCCGAGACTGTCCTGCAAACGTTGCAACCGTCTCGGGCACTCAACGGAGAATTGCCGACGGACGGAAAAGGCGGGAAGTGCCCTAACAATATCGACGACAAATGAGACACAACAAATTTACTTTGTAGATTGCAGAGTCAACAAAACCCCAATGAGAGGCTACGTGGATCCAGGAAGCTCGGTGGTTCTCATCAAAGAGGACGCTGCGAAACGGCTGCAGTTGGAAATGAAACATTCAGATGCAGTGATCAAGGGATTTGGCGGCTCCGAGACAGCAGTCATCGGAGAGGTCAACATAGACCTAAACATCGATGAAGTAGAGGTCAAGGTCCCAGCGTTGGTTGTGCCGAATGCTGTACAAGAAATCCCAATCTTGATCGGCCAACCGTTTGTTAACCACGAAGGTGTGATGGTTGTCATACGGGGGGAAACGCTCACCGTTGTGCCGGAGCAGGCGCTTCCTATATTAGAGGGGATTTCGCCAACGAAAATTGCTGTCTGGGCGAAAGAAGCTACTGTAATACCAGCCAAGCACATCGCCCATGTAGAAGTCGACACACACCCGGGGGACGAAGAAAGAACCATCTTCATCGAGGCCGCCTGTCGGCATTATGGGAACCAATTACACCTGATACCAAGTGGTATCCTGACGACAAAGCAGAGCCACATACCGATAATCAACTTGGGAAACGACGACATCCACTACAAGAGGGGACAGGTCATCGCACGGGGCGAGGTATGTTGTGAGGAAAATGATCCGACTAACGTAAGTACTGTCCTGCATTTGCATGCCGCGCGTAACCCGATCACTTTAGACGAAATAAAGGTAGATTATAGCACACCACCCGAGGTCAAGGACCAACTATGTAAACTACTAAACCAGTACCGAGAATGCTTCGCCCAAAATTATAGCGAATTAGGTCAGACCGATTTGACGAAAATGTCGATTCAACTAAACAGCGATAAACCGGTCGTGTATCGTCCTTACAGACTGGCTCACACGGAAAGAGAAAAGGTTCGAAAAATTATCGATGAGCTTAAAGAAAATAAAATCATACGCGATTCATATTCATCATACGCTAGTCCGATATTGTTAGTGCGGAAGAAAACTGGCGAAGATCGGCTTTGTATCGATTTTCGCGCACTTAATAAAATCACCGTAAAAGACAAGTATCCAATTCCCCGAATCGAGGACCAAATAGACAGGCTACTAGGCGCTAAGCTATTCACGAGTTTAGACATGGCGTCGGGTTATTATCAAATAAACATGGCTGATAGTTCTATACAAAAAACAGCTTTCGTTACGCCCGACGGGCACTTCGAATTTTTACGCATGCCATTCGGACTTGTCAACGCTCCGGCTGTTTTCCAACGTTTGGTACATGAAGTTTTAGGACCGTTACGATTTACGTCGACGTTAGTATACATGGACGACCTCCTATTACCGACAGCGAGCTACGATGCCGGCCTTAAGGATTTGGAGAAAGTCCTTAAAGTACTCCGCGACGCGCATTTGACGCTACGTTTGAGCAAGTGTTCTTTTTTTCAAACAAAAGTAGACTACTTAGGTCATGAAATTTCGGCGGAAGGAGTACGACCGGGAAGTGCAAAAATAAAAGCTGTCCAGGATTTCAAAACCCCTCAGAACGTGCGGGAGGTCAGGCAGTTCTTAGGCCTCACCAGTTTCTTCCGAAAGTACATACCAAACTTTGCGCAACTCGCGAAACCGTTGACAATGCTTACTTGTAAAGGGGCGGATTTTGTGTGGGAAAGCAGACAGGACCGGGCGTTTCAAGAATTAAAAGCGCGGCTAACCGAACGACCTCTACTCGCTATATACAGTGTGGATGCCGAAACGGAGGTCCACACTGATGCTAGTAAAACGGGCTTAGGCGGCATTCTATTTCAAAAGCAAGAGGGAAACTGGAAACCCATTGCCTACTTTAGCCGTCAGACGACAAAAGAAGAACAGCGCTATCACTCTTATGAACTCGAAACACTTGCGGTTGTTCAGACGTTGAAAAAGTTTCGCACGTACTTGATTGGGATTAAATTTCGCGTTGTTACTGATTGTAACGCGTTACGTACGGCCTTCACGAAAAAAGACATTTTGCCGCGTGTCGGCCGATGGTGGTTGACGCTGCAAGAATTCGATTTCGAAGTTGTTTACCGACCCGGTGCGAAGATGCTCCATGTGGATGCATTAAGCCGAAATCCTGTCGAGAAACCCGTCGGTCTTGAAGATATCGATGTTTTCACAATTAACGTTAGTGAAGACGATTGGGTCTTGGCCGCGCAACTCCAAGACGAACGCTTAAAGTACGTACGCGAAGTTTTGTTGCGTACCCCACAAGACGGCGAAGAAGAAAAGATACACGGCGATTTTGTTTTACGAAATAATCGCGTTTTTCGGAAAACGGTCGAAGGTTTACGGTGGGCGGTGCCCAAAACGGCGAGACGCCAATTGACCATGTTGAACCATGACACAAAAGGACACTTCTCACTCGAGAAAACGCTCGGACTCATGAAACAATCGTATTGGTTTCCCGGGATGAGACAGTATGTAAAGAGGTATATTAAGGGTTGCCTGGGCTGCTTGTATAATAAAGAGCCTGCCGGAAAACGTCCGGGATTCCTATTTCCAATAGAAAAGGTCGGTGTGCCGATGCATACCCTACACTTGGACCACTTAGGGCCGTTTGTTAAGAGTCGTCGTAAAAACGCGTACTTGATCGTCGCCGTGGACGCCTTCACAAAATTTATCATTATGAAAGCAGTACCAAACACGAAAACCACGCACGTAGAAAAATTTTTGAAAGAACGTATCATTGAAATTTTTGGTGTACCAAAACGATTGGTTACGGATCGTGGAACATGTTTCACAAGTGAGAGGTTTAAACAAACCTGCAAAAGGCTAGGAACGAAACATATCCTAAACGCAACCGCTACTCCACGAGCAAACGGGCAAGTGGAGCGGTACAATCGAACGCTCTTGGCGTCAATAGCGGCCACGTTTTCCGACGAGGAAACTTGGGATCACGAGATCTCAAAGGTAGCGTGGGGACTGAACACGACAATAAATAAGGCTACGGGGGAAAGTCCCTTTAAGCTGATGTTTGGCTACGTGCCACGAAGCATGCACGATGCTTTTCTTGCAAACGAGGTAGATACTGATCAGTATGACAAAAACGTAAACAAGACCAGGAGCGAGGTTGAAGAACGTCTTCAGCTCGCAGGACAATGCGCAAAGTCGCGCCATGATAAAAAACGATGCGTCCCAAAAACGTTTCACGAGGGTGAACTGGTTGTAGTGCGGAAGGTTCGCACGACAAACGAAGGTAGTAGCAAGAAATTACTACCAAAGTACGAGGGGCCCTTCAAAATACAACGTGTATTACCACATGATAGATATGTTGTCTCAGACCTAGAAGGGTCCCGGAGGAGCCAAAGGGCCTACTCCGGTGTCCATTCAGTGGACAAATTGAAGCATTACGAGGCCTGTCAAAGTGACGACTCGGATGCCATTGATGTTGAATACGAAAAGTAATAAGTTTCCCTTTATCTCTAGGTACCAAAACAAATCGACACGCCGACACGCCTTCTCGAGGACGAGAAGAATTCAGGATGGCCGAGCTGTAAGCGCCAAGGTCGAGGGGAGGTGACTACATCCCAAAACGAGGACTTCCCCGGGAGCCCGACGTCACCGCTCTCGGCCTCTCCCGAGCGGGGAACGAGTGAGGACTCGGACCACAGAGGAAGAACGAAAGGGGGTACGGGCAGTCTTCGATAAGGCGTCATGGGCTGTAGATTGATAAAACCAAGAACCTATATACTAGTACATACCTGTAGCGTTTCATCTTTAACATAATATACATAGTTCGTTTATACATAATGGTTTTTTTTAAATAAATAGTTAGTTGATATCAGTGTTTATATTATATAGATAACGAGAAGCTTGTAAAACACAATTTAAGATTTGAATAAAATGAATATGTCAGTGGAATACCAGTACATTCTATAGAGCACATTCCTATAAATCTCCATAAACTGAATTTGCTTAACTTTAAAAAATGTCATTTTGTTTTTAAAAGGTTAATGTTCCCTTCGTATTAATATTAAACGACATTGAAAACTCCCACATACTGAGCTTGGTGGGGTTTTGTTAACTTTTGGACAAAAATGTACGCCATTTTGGATCCGCTATTATGTTTCTTGACAAGTAGATGCTTATTTCGTGTTCAGCGTCATTGAAAACCCCAAATACCGGATTTGGTGGCGATTTCTTAACTTTTAAATAATAAGGTCCGCCATTTTGGATCAGCCATTTTGTTTTTCGAAACGTTAATATTCAAATCGTATTGAGCGACCTCGAAAACCTTCATATCCTGATTTTGATAAAATTCTGTTCATTTAAAAAAAAAATTGTCGCCATTTCGGTTTCGCCATTTTGTTTTTTTGCAAAATAAATTGCAGATTCATAACCAGCAACCTTGAAAACCTCTATGTACAAGATTTCATCAAAAACCAGCTATTCACAGCGCGAATAACCAGCGAACAACCTTCGTGACCAGGTTTTTGGGATTTCGGCCCACTGTGCGGCGCAATCGTACCTGTGGATTACAGGTAGTTTGAGAGCAGGTCATACCGGCGCAATCGTCCCCTGCCCACAAAAATTCTAGGCTTATTTTGGAATCCTAATACGGACATACTAAATTACAACACAAATTAGACGACATTCCGCGAAAGGTAACCAAACGCATAATCCTCTCGGTTACGTCGCAAATATTCGACCCGCTTGGGCTCATCGGTCCCGTAGTAATGAAGGCAAAAATAATTTTACAGCAACTATGGGCAGTCAAATTGGGATGGGAGGAAGCGGTTCCGATGTCTATTCATTCTGCGTGGACAACGATCACAAACGAATTAATCCATATAAAACAAATAAAAATTCCGCGTTTGATATACCCTTGCTCACAAAGCAAAGTCATAGAAGTGCACGCATTTTGTGACGCCTCGCAATTAGGCCACGGGGCTGGGGGCTGCCATATACCTGCGAACGTATAATGAATCGAACGAGTACGACATCAGATTAATATGTGCAAAATCCCGCGTTGCCCCCTTAAAAACCATCACGCAACCCCGATTAGAGCTTTGTGGCGCCCTGCTACTTGCGCGACTAATCACAAAAGTCAAAAACAATATGACTCTCAATTTCTCGCGTCAAATTTTGTGCTGATTCGAGTATCGTTCTGGCTTGGATCAACACCTCACCCAACTCACGAAAAACTTTTGTGAGTAATCGCGTTGCAGAAATAATTTCTTTAACTTCACCTCAAGACTGGCGCCACGTTCGAACCGAAAACAATGCGGCTGATATTCTAAGTCGAGGTGCTTATCCTATCCTACCACTCTTAAAAAATGACGAAAGCAATGGCCACAATCACACATGAATGGTAGTCAAGTGGAAATTATAGAATCACGAGCACCCACCTTAATTTGCAACTTGAACGTAGAAATAGAATTTCTCAAAAAATTCTCAGAATTTAAAAAATTACGAGTTACGGCGTGGACGCTCAGGTTTATAAAGAACTGTCGAAAACAAGATAAAAATTTGGAATCAGATTTATCAACAATCGAACTAAAAGCAGCCACTATGACAATTGTACAGCTTCTTCAAAAATCTGAATTTCAAAACGAAATTCTAGCATTAAAAAACGGAAAACCGCTAACCGACAATTCTAAATTAGTTTCTTTAAACCCGTTCCTTGATAGTTCAAATATCATACGCGTGGGCGGAAGGTAAAAAAACGCAAATATCAGCAATGACATCAAATACCCCATATTATTACCAAAAAACAATTTTGTTACTAAGTTAATAAGTACACTCATGAACAGCATCTTCATGCCGGCCCCCAGGGCACTTTAGCGGCACTGCGTCAAAAATACTGGGCCGTATCGTCACGCATTGTTATACGACAGGTGTTACATCAATGCCATAAGTGTTTTAAAGCCAAACCGGTAGCGGCAAAATTCAAAATGGGTAACCTGCCCAATCACAGAGTACAACCTGCGCGCCCCTTTGCAACAACGGGTGTCGACTACGCTGGTCCATTTTATATCCAAGAAATTAGAGGGCGCGGTAAAAAACTAAACAAGGCATATATAGCCTTATTCATATGCTTTGTCACGAAGGCAATTCACATTGAACTTGCGACGGACTTGACCACTCAAGAATTTCTTGGCGCGTTAAGCAGGCATCCACACAACTTGTATAGTGACAATGGTACCAATGTTGTGGGTGCCAATAACGAATTAAAAGAATTACGGAACTTTCTTAAAAAACAAGAAACTCAAAACAAAATTTATACCGAGTTAACGAACATAGGTATAAACTGGCATTTCATACCAGCCAAATCACCCCATATGCATATGGGTGGCCTATGGGAAGCTAACGTAAAATCGATCAAATCCCATTTAAAAAACTTACTCGGCAATTCACAGTTAACACAAAATGAGTTGTACACACTCTTAATGCGAATTGAAGCCTGCCTGAACTCTAGACCGTTAACTCCTCTAACCTGAGACCCTAACGACCTGGAAGTCCTGACTCCTTTCCACTTCCTGATAGGAAAGACACACCACATTCCCCGAACAGGATTGGAGCGAGGCCCCAACGAATCGTTTGTCCAGGTGGCAATTGATAGAGAAGATTCGAGCCCATTTTTGGAAGCGATGGAATCGCGAGTACCTCACTTCTCTATAGAGTCGTCAAAAATGGTACAAGGAAGCACCCACAGCAGCCGACTTAGAGGGTGCCACGGTAATCCTCGTTGAAGACAAGACCCCACCTCTGATGTGGAAAATTGGCAGAATCGTCGAAACCCACCCAGGAAACGACGGCCACATGAGAGTCGTCACTGTCAGGACAAGTCAAGGGCTTCTCAAGCGCTCGCTGGGTAAGGTGTGTCCTTTACCCGTCGAAGAAGGGACAGTGTAGTGTACATATAATGACTAGTGAAGTGTAAATAAGACTCTGCATTCTAAACCTCATTCTTCGTTCTTGATCCATGATATGTAAGTAATTGTTTTCCTTTCTTATTCATCTTGTCTTCATACTCATGTATTTTATATTGTATATCACTGCTTTAATCCAGTAACAATTATCAGGTTTATGTATTACATACGTAATTGTTCTCATTATCAATTATTATATACAAGTTTATGTACTGTATAAGCTTTCTGACTCATTATGTACTTGAACCCTGATAGCTTTAAGGGCGGGAACATGTACAATCCTATGTACAGGTACAGGTACCTGACCGCTTAACTAAGAAGGGTTGCTATCTCCCACCCTGAGGTAAGATTAAAGTCGTTAAGTTACAACCCTTTTTTTAATCATAACATTCGACCTACGGGTCAACCAACGGTCTTCGACCTTGGTGTAACAGGTTAAAGTTAGGTGATGAATCTAGATCTACAAAAACAAATAAATCCGCGCAAATTGTGTAAACAAGTAATGTAAGAATAAATAAATAAACAACAATTAACAATAATGTGTTTTAAATTACTCTGGAGCAAGTGTTGAAAATGATAGCCTTGAGCTTCGATGCTCATTGAAAGTGTAGGCCAGAGATTTCGATGGATCAACCTATCACCAAAAAATTGCCACAAATAACGAAGAGTCTCCCGTGCTGTAGCCCAGTCTTATTGAAAATACCCCTGAGCGAGTTAGAGTTGAGTGATGAAAACATTAAGAATCTTGTTTCGGTACCTTTCAGCTTTTACTGAATCATCAAGAATCAAGATCCATTCGAACAATTCTTTGATAAGTTGACACTGATAACTCAGTCTGCTGCGACAGTTGCCTGAGAGACAATTGGGGTTCGTCTTCCATTTGACGTTGAGTTGGACAGACTCAATATTTTCCTCAGTACAAACTTTAGGTCGACTACTTCCGCTGAACACTGCCACTTTCTGGAAATGTGTGAAGTGTGTGACCATTGCGAAAATAGGGTTCAATCATGAATATCTGTTGTTCAGGAGAGAAAACCATTTTCATAGATAAAATTTTGCGAACAAAATTATTATGGCGATAATTTAATTCATGTAAAAAAATCCCATAAGCCGCGATGCATTTGTCACTTTGACATCGGATAAAGTTAGCCCTAACTTTGCATCTGGATAAAATGTGCTTAAACTTCCATGGCAAACTTTTTCCAACCTGATTATTGTTTGTTGTTATGATAACGAACCAACAATCTTAAACATTGACACAGCTTGTAATAAATTGACGTGCAAAATGGCCAATTCAATTTTTCATAATTACCTACCTATCATTATTAATTAAATTATCTCATCGAATTACGCTCGAGGTTTTTTTCGTCCAGGATAAAATTTCATTTTTTAAACTCTAATTTGGTTTCTTTTTGGTAAATTGACTCCACAAACCACCAGATAAAAAAATTCGTCCTACGAACTCGTTTTTTTATCGGGTGGTTTGTGTCGTCAATTTACCAAGCAACCAAATTATCGTAAAAAAATTCAATTTTATCCGGACAAAAAAAGACCTCTCGTGTAATTACAGTCGATTAATGACGTTTTTAACAGTTCAATTATTATTTGAGAAGCTAAGCCATACGTTTTTAAGGCTTTTGTTTTTTAGAACCTACTTGACCAGAAATTTTTTGAAACATACGGTATGTCAATGTAGGATTTATATTTGTTTCGAATATGCAACAAATATTGATTATTTACATTCCAAATATATTGTACAAAAATAACTTTTTATATTTTAGATTTAGTTGTATGTAAATGTAGTTTTTATATTGGTTACTAATCTGTAACCAAAATTCATTATTCACATTGCAAATGTACAGGGTGCGTCTACTAAAACTTTATATCCGAATATCTTTTTTAATTATCATTATCATTATCAATTAAGGTAAACAATATTTAGCAATATTATATTTCTCAATGACCTCTTGACATGTGCTTAACAAAAGTTAACGAAACCTGCAAGGATACAGAGTTATTTGAAAAATAACCGCAGTAAATTTTTTTTTTTTGGCTTTTTCTCAGATTACGTAGTATAACATATTCAGCTGTGGCCTCTGTATCTCCCTGTATTGTTTTTATTATACTTTTACGGATGACTACGCAATAAATTAGTGTTAAAAAGAACTAATTTTCCAGCTGTGTTCAAAACAGAGTTTATGCGTAAAAAGTTGTTACGAATTTGTTTCACAGATGCCTCATTTTTCAGCAAATAATTTAGAAACGTCAATTTGACGGGGCATTGTTATCTTATTTAAAATTCTTTTATCTAATCCCGTGAGATAAATGACACTTATCCCACTCATTTGAGTGGAATAAGGAACTTCATTGCTGGACATATTTCATTACTCCACTCAGTGGGATAAGTGAGCTTCTTTACCCCACTCAGTGGGATAAGTAAGTTATTATTCCACTGAGTGGTGTAATGAAACTGGCGGAAATAAATAAGATTTACCTTTTCTATTGAATCCGGGGCGGTCTTAGATAAAATTTTGTACATAACACGTGGGCTTAAGCATATTACAGGAAACTCGTGTGATTACAGATGAACTCGGGCTAACGCCCTCGTCATCTGCAATCTTCACACTCGAATCTTGTAATATTGCTTTTATCCCACTAATTGTGTAAATAACTATTACTACTGAACCATTCGGTAAAATAAAATACAAATTCAAATAGGTATGTGTGTACAAACTCCGGTGTAGGTACGTTTGCATCCTAGGGATCAGTCTTCTCTGGAAAAATTTACTAAACTATTTTAAAGTAACTTTTCAATAAAACGAATCCAAATGTTATTAATTTTATTTTTTAAACAATGAATCATGGGGTACCCGGTAGCCGGTACCCTCCTTATTTTTTTGTTTTTATTTATAAAAGTAGCTATTATAGAAGTGGGTGCGTCAAGCTTAAAGAGGGGGTGAAGGTGAATAAATAATTTAAGCGCACACTGAATAATAACAATTAAAATATTTGCAATAAATTCAACAATGTAACACAATTAGCAGCACAGAAAATTTAAAAAAAGTCCTCAAAATACTTATAACTAAATTAGATGCTAAAAATTTATTTCGACAATTAACTTCCACACACCTTTCAATTCTGGAATAAAAACTCCTCAGTGAAGTTCTTGTTGCAAGATCATTTCATATGGATGAAATTTCTAAGACTTTAAAGTTCTAATAATCGTGCTTTGTGAGACATTCAGTGTAGCCGCTACTGCTCTTGTGTGGATTTTCAGTTACCTAATCAACAACGGCCTTTTGAAAGTTAATATTTTTGGGGAGTGCATCCCTTACTCGTGGCAATTCTTTAACACTGCCAGTATCTCCAACCAACTTTACAATTTATCTGATATTCATTTCGGAAAATTTATCATTTTCTTGACGGGCCTGAAGAATTCTTGCTGCGGCTCGATAGCACCGGTGACACTCTCCATAGGTACGTAAAAATAATATTAATTTTCTTTTGCTGTGAGAATGACATCTTGTATAAAAGATTATTTCAAAGATTTCACGAACTTTTTTAGTTTGACGTTGTCAAATTATAAATTAATTATGTTTTTTTTTTTGTAAATCAGTAAGCCGTGAAGTATTTTTTTACGTAAATACACACTGGTGAATGAAGCCTGGAAATTGTCTTTATTTAACATTAATTTATTCGTCAATAATAAGCACTAGGATGATTATTAGGCAGATAATCTACACAGAAACTTTTGATATGCATGTTAAAAGTTATAATGTTAGAAAATGCTGAAAATCATTTTTTTTCATTAATTTTTTTCTTGAATATTCCTCTTCTGTCAAGATCCTTGTTAATTTTTGTAGTGCCTATGTAAAGAGGGCAATGCAGCCTTTATTACGACCAAATATCATTGAGCAGTCATTTAAAATAACGAAGATATTCAAATATAAAGTTTAAGCAGACGCACCCTGTATACTGGGTGCCCCAAAATTCGCGGAACAACTCAATGGGGCAATGTCAACTCATGTTAGAAGATAATGAGAAAAATAATTAAAAAATTCTATACCTCTTAGATTTGAAGATATGGGGGGTCAAAAGGTGCAGCTTTGATCTCGTTTATTTTAAATTTGGAATGGAAAGCGATTTTCAATTTTTTTCTCATTCTGAATATAAAACAGGTTAATTTACTTTAGATGATTTTGGTTGTTTAGTTTGTTATTTGTTTTCAGTTTGTCGGGTGTAACCTTCTGTTTTTCATTGTGTTTTTTATAAACTTTATTAAATTACTCCAGTTCCTTTAGTTGCTGCATTTCGCTTTAAGTGTTCAAAGCAATGATTACATGAAAATAATTTGCAACTAGATTTTGACGTGGTTGCACTCTAGCGAAAAATGTTTATACTAAAGTACAGTCAAATGAAGCATTTTATTTAAAATTTAATTTTGACAGTCCAGGAGTTTTTTGAAATTACTTTACCTGTGTAACAGTTTATTACCATTTCAATTTTTTGTTTCATTATTTAACATTAACATTCACTTTCTCATCTTTTCATTAAATACATCAACTCTTAAATACTCAAAAATGTACTAAACCATAAAAGAAACAATAAAAAGCCAAATTTATTCGCTCAGTGTTTGCGCAATAAGATTTTAATTTTTGTGCAACAAATGATAAGAGTGCGATATTTTATTGGACGTTTAATACATTTTCGATACATTTAATAAATTAATATTGATGATTGTGCGGAGTGTGCGGCTATCGTCTCGTTTAATTAAGCGATTTCAAGTGGTTAATAGTGGCGAAAAATTTTGACTTTGTAATAGAGAGATAAAGTTGTGTGGTGTAACGCCCGTTTCGAAATACCAGTCTGGCGTAAGGTTGTTTTCTTTTTTTTTTCTCTTTTCTTTCCCACGTAGTTCAAATTCAATATCGACAAGGTAAATGAGCGCTTGCGCTAACTGCGACAAGTCTATTGGTGGTTTTCCTTCAATAAACTGCGACGGATGCAATAATTGTTTACATGTATCTTGCACAGGTCTCACAACCGAGGACGGCATAACAAGAAAAGAGATCCGCAATGTTATGCTAGGTTTACATTTGACACTTATTGTATGATATTTATGTCGGACAGTAGCTATAGCTTAATGTAATGGGGTAGAATTTTTGTCCGGTACATTTGTAACGTATGTCTGCAATATCTATCGACACTTCTAGAGGTATAGGTGGAAACGGGTATTTTTTGCAGACACATGAATATCGGCGATAAGTTCTTAAAGTTGATTAGCGGTCTACTTTTGTGTCGACTGTCGAGCAATAAGTACTGAGTGCATTTCACTGCAATTTGTGAATCATTTTTATTGTCATTGTTGCTATTGTATATTATTTATCTGAAATGAGTGAAAAAAAAAGAGTGGCTAAAAACAGAAATAGACGAACTAATTGACTTGTACCACAATAAGCCTGTACTGTGGGACGTAGAAGATAAAGTCTGCAGGGATAGAATTAAAAAAAGGGATGCTTTGGTCGGGATGGCGGAGATATTTGCGATGTCAACCGAAGAATATACCTATAATAATCAATAAGCATACTTGCAGCAATTTTTCGCTTTGATAGTTTCATAACTCTTATGACAAAATTACAATATCAATGTAAATACAATAAAAAATGTTTTTTGTTCGACATTGTCAGAATTTGACTATGTGAACGAAACGTCAAGTTAATTTTAAAGATTTTAAGCGATTTGGAGCCTTTAAGGGGGTCGTCGAACAAAAAAACGTTGGATTCAACTCGTTCTTGTGTAAATTAGACTTTTTTGGCACTCGTGGACCTTTAAAACGCTCGTTTGACTCGCGTTTTAATCTGACCCACTCATATCAAAAAAAGCCAAATTTACACACGAATCGAGATTGCTTTCTGAATTGTCTTTTGAGTTTCATTTTTACCTGGTCAGGCTCGTCATCTTACGTGAATAATCCTCTATAGTGAGAGAGGAGCGAGATGTGTAGCTACATAAATCGCTGGTCTAGATCTAAACGGCTTTGATATTTATTGCAATCTTGGACATCGAGAGGTATCATATGCTTGTTACTGACATTTATGTCATGTAATTTATATCGTTTATTTCACCTAATGTAAACTGTTCTTGAAATTGGGTGTCCGACACTGGACACAAATGTCCGGATACAAATGTCAGATGTAAACGTACCATTAGGAGCGGAGTGTTGAGCCGGCAACCCTGGACCTTGAGATGGGCACGAGGAACAGCGGAGTGTGGAACAAGCAGTAGCTCGCTGTGGACCACAATTTACCTAATAACCGGTAACTGTTGAATTACCTTCGTTGTTAATAATAAGACCTTGACAGTACCGATTGAGTTAACCAACGTAAACCCTAACATCAGAAGTGGGATCGAAAGGGAGAAAACTTTTCTTTCTCGCCCATCCGTTTGGCCACGTTTAGTAAAATGGTAGAAAAGGAGGAAGAAAAAAGTAGTCCACGGACCAGTTCAAGCCGAAGACGGGAATCATCATCAGATTCCAGTCCTTCGAGCTTCGAGTCCAAGAAAGCGAATAAGAAAAAGAGGAAGGGTAAACAAGGGCGATCCAAAAAAAGAACAGAAACGCAACCACGCAAAAACCACTGACGAAACTCCGGTCGTAAGTACAGCCATCAGTTCCTTTCGTGAAGGGGTAGATTCGAATGTGTTGGCCCACGTAATCCCGAGTTTTGATCCGAAGTGTGATCACGTTGTTGAGTGGTTGAGAATGATAGACGAGCACGCTTCTTCGTATAATTGGGACGATCATGTGGTTAAATACCAGGCACTAAATAAATTACGAGGTACTGCCGAAAAATGGTTCTAGAATTATAGGCGTAAGGAAGCAGGGTGGGCTCAGTTTTCCTGGTCCATGTGGAAGTCGATTTTAGCTACTACCTTTCAATCAGCTTGCGATACTTACGGGATATTTATGTCAATTGCCAATCATAAACCACTGGAAGGAGAGTTACTGTATTCTTTCTTCTTTGATCATCTCGCGAAAATCGACCAGTTAAAATGTGATTTTACCAATGCTGACAAAATATCTCTTATTGTCGGAGCAATTAATGACGAGAGAATTACGGCGGCAGTAAAAGCGGCAAATATGACCGACATAAACATTGGGTAGTTATTTGCGGGATCGAACATTTTCTGGTAAACACTTCTCCGGAAATGAAGCTGAAGAGATGAGAAATTTTAATTATCAGGCAAAACCGAGACAGGAACAGCAGTTATTGAACATCAAATGTTTTTGTTGCGGCAAAAGTGGGCATAAAAAATTGGTGTGCAGGTTTAGGAATTCCAAATGCAATCGTTGCGGAACTATTGGACATTTACAATATGCCTGTATGAACAGGGGACAAAGCAATAAACAAGAAACGGCCGAGAGTATCGAGTTAGAGTCTCGCAGTCATGTAAATCTAATCGAAGGGGCCAAGGCCAGGAACAATACATTCTGGCGCAAAATCAAAGTAAATGGTGAAACGGTGTCAGCATTTCTAGATTTTGAGAGCGATTGCTCGCGAATTAAATCTAGCACCTTTTAAGTTGGTAAAATCGGTGATATTGACTGGGTTTTTGGGAAATAGTGTTGTTGTCAATCAAGCAGTTGAATGTGTAGCAACGATTGCGGAAGTAGAATTGACTATCTTAATGTACGTAATTGACGAAATACTATATGAAAGCCGTTGTTTAATTGGGAGAAATTTTACTGAAAACCCGGGTATACGTTATTTCAGAATAAACGACGAATTAATTTTTAGTTTAGTCGCGCAAACGTCATCGAAAAGGAAGTTGTTCAAAATGATCCCATACGCGCAGACGCTGACGTCACGCGCCTTTTAGTGAAATATAGCGATTCCATTGCAAAAACATTGGACAAACTACGGCAATTGCAGGGAGTGGCTATGATCATTACTTTGTCAAATAACGAACCAATTGCCCAAATTGAAATTGAAATTGTACGAAACAAAGTACAAGAACTAATGGATGCGGGATTTGTTCGTGAAAGCTGTTCTCCATTTGCGAGCCCAGTGGTATTAGTCAATAAAAAGGGTGGTCAGAAACGATTGTGCGTCGACTTTAGAGCTCTAAATGAGGTGACAGTCAAAGATAAATACCCATTACCCAGGATTGAGGATTTAGTCGATAGGTTAGCTGATTGCAAATAGGTCCAAACAAGACGTATATGTTACCAAAAAGCGTAAGGCAGGGCCTTCATATAACATATTCGATCAAATGTTGGTGAAAATCAACCAGCTGGTGGGGAAAGCAAAAAGTTGAAGGAGAAATTCAAGGGACCTTTCACGGTTGTGGAAGTGATCGGTAATGATCGATATAAAGTCAGGGAGGAACTCGGATCGGAGCGATGTAGACGTGACGCAAGATATGCAGGCACAAGTGGTGCGGGGCACTTGCGACTGTATGTTCCTAGGACTGACGATGTAGTATGTATGTATTGACTGATGCAAAGGATGAGGTGCCAGCTGGGTGGTACGAACAGGCAGGAGCGTTTACCGGCTGCGGAAAGAAAAAACTGACAAGACTGGTGTAACTGCAGATGGACGACGGGAAGTCTGTGGGAGAGGGTTACACCACATGTTGAGTTACAGAAAGGAACGAACTGACAAGGTTGGCGTAACTACAGATGGACGAAGGGAAGTCTGTGGGAGAGGGTTACACCACGTGTTGAGTTTTACAGGAATGAAAGAACTGACGAGGTTAGTGTAACTACAGATGGACAAAGGGAAGTCTGTGAGTGAGAGTTACGCGTCGAGTCAAGAAAAAGAGTAAAAAGGTGGTAAAGTCGGTGGTAGTTCAGGCGGACATGGGAACCCTGGTACACAACTACACCAGTTACCAAAGGAGAGAGTGAGACAAAAAAAAAAATAGACAAATGAGGCATACTTGTGGCCACATTACTAATGATTGTTATGAACTTCTAGGTAGTCAAGACATTTGAGGACAAATGCTCGTCAGGTTGGCCGAGTGTTAGGAGCGGAGTGTTGAGCCGGCAACCCTGGACCTTGAGACGGGCACGGGGAACAGCGGCAGTGTGGAACAAGCAGTAGCTCGCTGTGGACCACAATTTACCTAATAACCGATAACTGTTGAATTACCTTCGTTGTTAATAATAAGACCTTGATAGTACCGATTGTGTTAACCAACGTAAACCCTAACAGTAATGTAAAAATTTACTGCAGCAAATGCACGTCCTAAGCTGAACAAACATTGAACATCCATGAATTGTAAAAGACATTTAAAAGAGATATTGTTGCTAGCATTGAGCAAAAAATAGAACAAAAAAGTAGTGAGTTGCAAAATGCGAACCTATCGTCTCTTCAATTTGAAGAAGTCAAGTCAAGTGAGGCCGTCGAACGAATGATACGTGCTAAAAAGGTAATTATTTACGGTGTTCCGGAATCGAGCGGCACCGCTGAACAATGTCAAACCAAAGATATGAGCGTTAATACTCCGGAAGCCATTCCCCAGAAAATTATTCGTATCGGCAAACCAAACTCATCTAACACGCGTCCTCTTAAAGTCAATTTATCTAATGATCTGATCGTAAAAGGAAGTACTGAGAAACAAAAATAAGCTTATTAATTCTGACCTGCCTCGTACAATCTCAATCTCAGATGACAAGACCCCGAAACAACTGGAATACCTAAAGAATTTACGTACCGAATTGCAACTTAGACGTGAAAACGGGGAAGATAACATAACTATTAAATATATGAAAAGAATTCCTTCTATTACCGAGTCAAAAAAGTATAAACTGCAGTAGTAGAATGGTCCCTAATGTACACAAACCTAGCTTCGGTAATGGCAAAGATTGATGTTCAACTTCACAAACCGGCTTTTTTATTAATAACTGAAACATTTCTCAGCAATAGCATTCCCGACGATTTAGACGGGTACACCCTTTATCGCACTGACCGCAGTGATGGAAGAGCTGTTGGCGGTTCATCCATATACATAGAAACCAACATTGTAAATGAGTTCAAACCTAAATCCATTACGTTTCGATGTAGTACTTCTGAAGTTACGATACTTGAACTCGCTTCCTCTACACTGTCTTTTACAATTGCCTACGTATATAGACCACCCTCTGGGGCCCTGCTGCAAGATGATGTGATACTATTTCATAAACTATCCGAATTGTCAGCAACTGCTGGTAATTTATTCATTGCAGGCGACTTTAACCTACCAACGATAGATTGGTCCTCAACAGACTACTTAAATATTAGAAACTATGCTGATAATTCAGCTGCTTATCATTTTGTTGAAACCCTTGTTAACTCAGGTTTATGTCAAATAGTTACCAAACCTACGCGCTTTAGGCAGAATCAAAATCCATCACCGTTAGATTTAATTATGGTAAATGATCCCGCATTGGTAAGTCAAGTCGATTATCTTTCATCTATCGGTAAATCTGACCATAGAACCCTGCTGTCAACAATCCAACTATTAGTATCCGAAATTCCCAAAAAAGTAACTAACTAATAAAACTTGTTAATTACAATAAATTAAAAAATAGAGATTATTTAAAACGAAAAGAATATGTGATAACTTGCCTGCACCAAATTTAGAAACTAATACATCTGACAATTTATGTAACATTATTTTGAGTCCCGTAGGTGTTTGTGCATCACGTATAAATGAGGGTTTACCCTCAACAAATCAGTTTTCTCCAACAGCAAATTTCAGTAGTATGTTTACAACAGAAAGATTTTAATAACCAACATAACCAGTGTGCTTCATTAAATTTGTTATTGAAACAATGGGCAACTAATTTAAATGTTAATCATAAGCAGCTAGATAGTCTTCTCAAAATTTTAAAACCATATCATCCACAGTAACCAATGTGTTCAAAGACTCTTTTGGGTACACCACGTATTACAAATAATATTAAATCCTTACTGTCAATCAATGGTTCTAATGGCAAATATTTCTATTTTAGAATAGCTAACACTTTAAGAAAACAATTTGAAAATGGTTTATGTGAAATTTTCAGTGATAACGACTCTATTAATTTTATTTGTAATGTAGACGGTGTGCAAGTACACAAAAGCACTTCAATGCAATTCTGGACAATTTCGGGGCGCGTTATAAAAAATAATGTTACAACTCAGCCATTTTTAAATACTATTTTTTATGGCAATAGTAAGCCTTTTGCGGTCAATGATTACTTTGCACACTTTATTGAAGAAATAAATAAATTTATTGGAGACGATTTTGTATTAGGCAAAAAACATTTCAAATTTATTTTCAGGTTTTACTTGTGATGCCCCGGCAAGGGCCTTTATAAAGTGCATAATAGTTCAATAATTGTGAACGGTGTGTTGCTCAAGGAAGTTGGATTAATCATAAATTGGTTTTCTTAGAGAGCAATTGTGAAAGAAGAACGGATGAATCTTTTGTCAATCAATTAGACAAAGCACATTACATAGGTATTTCTCCATTTAGTGGAGAGTCGTTAGATTTATACCCCGAACGAAGTCGCCAGTGATCAAATTATCATTTTATCTTTTGAAATGTGTTTTCGACATTGCATACTAAAATGTTTACCTTTTGTTTTTTCTTGCTTTTTATTTTTAAATTTTTTAAAATAAATTGTTTTAAAATTTTTATATCCGATCGGGCGATTTTTGCCTACTTATGGTCTAGTTTTTAGGGCGTAATTCAGTATATTATAGCCCAGGGCTGTAAAAGTTTTTGCCGCCCTTGTTTATGCCGTTACTACAGTAATAACAATAACTGACTTATTCCACCCTCCTGATTTTTGTGTCGATATTTTAAAATTGAATCTACCTAAATTATTATAACATTCAAAACTTCGACCGGACATAAAATTTTGTATGTACCACGGGCATAATTAGAGTTTGTGACCCTAGCGTGTTATGGCTCTCGACTGACATCTCGAGCCCTAATGTCACTCCGCGGGCCAAAAACGCCTTCATTACGCCCTTAATACATAAATACATAATACATAAATAAACAAAGATCGGCAAATTCTAATTGGTAAACATTTTAGTATTAGGTTTTAACAATGCAATGCACATGGCATGTTTAGGTGTCATGCGCAAATTGTTAAACCTTTGGATAAATGGCAGTATTCCTCATAAAATTTCATCTTCACAAAAAACAATTTTTTCGGATCGTTTGTTAAGAATGGGTTCTTTTATGCCCTCCTATTTTAATAGAAAAACAAGATCCATCAAAGAATTTGACAGATTTAAGGCCACCGAGTTCCGATTTATAATGTTATATGCCGGTCCAATATTGTTAAAAGATTTGCTAAACAATAAAATGTATATACATTTCCTAAAATTTCATACAAGAATGAGGATACTACTTACTCCAAATTGTTCTCTTAGTCAAAAGCAAGTTGCATGCAATCTTTTGCGAGAAATCACTGAGGAAATGCAATTAATATATGATACTGAACAAGTAATATATAATGTTCATTGCATTTGTTCATTTGGCAGAAGATTGTTTAAACCAAAATCATGATTTACACGAACTAGGTTGTTTCCAGTTTGAGAATTTTTTTTGTCGTTTACGGAAATTGGTAAGATGTTCAAATTTACCTTTAGAACAGCTAATTAAGAGAGTACAGGAAATGGATTATGGTATTTATGGTAACAAATCCATTTACGAAGAGGATGCCAAAGTAACACCTTTTTATAAAAAATCCATTATTTCAAAATTCATTTATAATAAGACTTGTATAGATCTCGGGAATCCAAATGATAGTTTTGTTATTACTACAAATAAAAAAGTACTTAATGAAAATAACCAATATTATACAAATTTTTACTTCATTATAAAAACTAAACGGACAGAGATTTGAAAAAATTAGTAATTTGTTTGAAACGCCAGTACCATCTAACAGTCTCGACATTTTCAAAGTTAGTGATTTGTCTGATTACATATTCACTTGTACTCTTGACGACATTTAGGGGAGAGTTGCCTTATTTGAACCACCTCCAAAATTGGACCACTCAATTATTTCCGCTGTGAATGATTAGTGCTGAAATTTGACGCCAACATCTGTAATCTCATTACCGATAAGGAAGAAATGCCACGTTGCACACGTTTCACAGGTTGCTTTGAAAGTGGAGGCACAGAAGAGTAAACTCTTGTGGTGTACAGCTAAATTTCACAGTGTTTGCTAAGAGAATATTCCCTTCATCTTTAAAGGTAGGTTTTCCACCTTTTATATCCCATATTTGCAGTTTATTGGCGATAACTGAGAGTCAATTGCTCGATGATATTTCAAAAGGTTATTTGTTGTGGTCAAATTTCAATGAAAAATGTGTTGTTTCCTAAAATGGACCAATAGAAGTTGCCGAAATTGGACCGGTCATTTTTAGGAACCGATTTGTTTCCTTACTTTATTGTCATTGGTATGTCTTTCTAAATAGATGTCCAAGAGAGGAAAATATGGAAAATGGTCTCAATCCGATTTAGAGAAAGCTATAAGAGCCAAAGAAGATATAATGTACCGAAAGCCACTCTAAAACGTCATTTAGAGAATAAAAATAAAATCGCCAATGGTCAGACAAAAGTATTAGGCAGACCTACTGATTTTAACCAAGAAAGACCTTCTCGTTGAACATATCTTGAAGTTTGAAGAAAGAATGTTCGGTCTCACTATTACCGACATACGAAGGATAGCTTATGACTTGGCTGAAAATAATCATATCATCCATCGATGTAACAATGAGAAACGTATGGCGGGAAAAAAATGGTTCTACGGTTTCATGCGACGCCATCCTGAACTATCAGAGTCTACTTCAATCGCAAGGGCGAAAGGTTTCAACAGAAAACAAGTGCAACACTTTTTTGATATCCTTGAGCAATTGGTGGATAAGTACAAGATAACAACACCATTTTCAATGTAGATGAGTCTGGTTACAGCACTGTCCAGAAAAAGATGCCAAAGGTTGTCTCCTTAAGAGGCAAAAAACAAGTCGGTGGGATCACTAGCGGAGAGCGAGGAGTTAATACCACAGCAGTATGTTGCCTAAATGCTGCTGGACTATACATATATTCCGCCCATGCTAATTTTTAAAAGAAAACGATATGCACCTGAGTTAGCAATTGGAGCCCCATCAGGTGGATTGGTAGAGATATCTGATACGGGATACAGTAACTCGGAACTTTTTCTAAAATGCTTGAAGCATTTTAATACCGTGGTTCAACCTGGACCAGACAAAGAAGTGATTTTAGTAATAGACGGACATTTGACCCACAGCAAAAATTTAGAAGCTCTCAACTATGCAAGAGAGCATAATATTCATCTTCTTCAACTTCCCGGTCACACAACCCATAGGCTTCAACCACTAGATGTCGCTTTCTTTAAGCCGCTTCAGAGCTACTATGTTCGCGCACAGGAAAAGTGGTTGCGAGCTTCTTTGTTTTCAGAAGCTTATGGAAGAGCAGCTACTGTGGAAACCGCCGCAAGTGCCTTTCGTGGTTCAGGCATTTGGCCTGTGGATCTAAATCATTAAATGAAAGTGGAAGAAACGCTAAAGCAGCAGAAAGGCTGTATCGAGAACGTTTTCCAAATCGCCTACATCCTAGTTCAAACGTTATCTTAAAACTAATTAACAGGGTACGAAGCAGCCGTTCTGTAGTACCAAACAGAAAAGGTGTTGGTGGTATCGATCGCACAGTTCGTACTCCTAATACTGAAGATGAAGTGCTTGAAACATTTAATGAAGATGGGACGAGAAGCATTAGAAATGTGGCCAACACAATGGGTCTTACAAAAAGCACTGTACAAAGAATTTTACGGGATAATCGTATGCACGGTTATCATTATACTAAAGTGCAACATCTATTACCAGAAGATTATGCACCTCGAGTAGAATTTTGTACCTGGTTACTAGAACAACATGCAGAAAACCCATTTTTCCTTAAGAACATTTTATTTACTGATGAGTCTTATTTTTCTCGACAAGGCACTTTCAACAGTCATAATTTTCATGTATGGGCTACAGAAAATCCGCACGAAGTTTTTATTCGCAGTTTTCAAAATCATTTCAGTAGAAATCCTCGGTGATTCTCTAGTAAGCATTCCACTTTTCACTCGGCGTTTTCTTGATACAGGTTAAACTATTTTGTAGATTGGACCATTTCCGGCAAGATTAAATGGTGAACAATATCTACAATTTTTACAAGAAAATTTAGCAGATCTACTGGATCATGTACCTTTAGCAAATTATGTAAACCATTTGTTCCAACAGGATGGGGCACCGCCTCATTTTGCAGCAAATGTAAGGGACTTTTAAACCAAGAATATCCTAACCGCTGGATAGGTCGGGAGGGCCCCAGAAATTGGCCCGCAAGGTCACCGGACCTTACTCCTTTAGATTTTTTTCTGTGGGACCACGTCAAAAACTTGGTTTACCGTGTGCCCGTGAATAATCTGGACACTTTGCGCAACAGAATAAGGGACGCTACGGCAGTGGTAACTCCAGAAATGTTACAAAATGTTAGGAACAATTTACTGAAAAGAGCAAGGCTGTGTATTCAAGCTGGGGGTGGTCGATTCGAATACTTACTTTAATTTTTTTTGTGAAGTTTTTTCTCGTTTTCTATTGTTAAATGTCAAACTGACAACAAATTAAAGTTAGCCAAACATTTAATCACAACTTTTTTAATTGCTACAGCTAACATCATTTCCTACGAAACGCAAATATGTAGTAATTTTACCTTTAAGGAAGCTCGTTTAATTGGTTAACTTAAAATGGTTTTAGTTTAGAAACCACTAGTGTTTGAATGTTTATGGTTGCAAAATCTCTTTTAGAACAAATATTAAAGTATACAGTTAACGGCTGATACGCGAGTTTTGGGACACCGTGTATATCGAGCGACCCATTGAATTTGTTATTAAAGTTGGCGCTGGAACTGAAGCCGTAGGCCTTTTTGAATTGATACACTTATTTGTGTATAAATTAATGTAAAAAGTTCGTCGTACTTCTTTTTAGTTCGTACTTCGGTACATTTGAATTTGGCGCGCGCGACATGTGATGACAAAGATGGCGGCGTGTCGTTGTTAGAGTCCGCACACTTTAAGGAGAACACGTTGAGTCATCCAAATCTGTCCGTGGAGTTTTGTCCAGTGGCGTACCACTTGCGTTCAGAAATGGGGGCATACGTTTTTATTTGAATGATTGTGATACCGTTTTTATCAATACTAACCTCGCTCAAATAAAGAAATAAAAATTATTTAGTTCTGAAAAGAACTGATTTTATTGCAATAGAAAACAACCCTGAAATCACGAAACAACGAAACGAACACTGGCAAAGCAGATCACGAATGAACGTACGCCTCTGACGCTGCATGGCCGGTAGCGAAGCGGTTCTACCTTCCCACCCTAAAAATCGAAAAATGGACTCGACCAACGTAGTTGCGTCTGCCGCGCAACTTTATTGGTGTGTCCTCCTTAAAGTGTTGGCACTCTAGCCTGTAACAAGAGAGGGGTGTCCAGCCTTCGAAACAAAGCCGTTTCTCTTGTTACAGGTAAGATTGTTTTAGGTATAAGTGTTTGTTATCTCATCAGAGATTTTTTATTTTGAAGATACAAGACCAACTTGATTTTTTTTAATGGCATGGGAGGTCAAATTTAATATTTTTGAAGAGTATTTTTTTCTGAATTCAGTGGTGTAACACATGCCCACATCGTCGCCATTTTGAAAATTTTAGCATAAAAATAAAGTTACTGCATTTCATAATAGAAAAACTTATCAACATTAGTTAAAGTGGCGTCAAGCAAAGTTGGTAAATCTTTTTTTAAGTTTGCGTGCGGTTGCGTTACGTACTTTTGATATTGAATGGGACATTATTCAAATTTGACTTTACAATTAAACGTCAATCAAATAAGATCAACAAAAAACTAACGTGAACCCGATAAAACTTCGAAAATGAACAACAAAAAACGAAAACGATCCTCAAATTTTTCTAAAGAGGAAGAAATATGTCTATTGGAACATATTGAAAAATATAAAAATACAATTGAATGCAAAACAACCAATAAAGTTTCCCAATCTGAAAAGGTACCCAATTTTAAGATTGATCATTTTTGACATATACGAGTATACTAACCAATTTCATCAACAGGAAAGGCATAGTTAAAAGTGCTGAACCAATTTAACAGCAAAAATTTCCAGACAAAGCGAACATTGGAAGAAGTTAAAGCAAAATTTGACAACCTTAAAACCAAAGCCCGGAAAGAAGTGGGAGAGAAAAAAAGCATATTAAACAAACTGGTGGTGGACGACCTGTTAATTACGATTTAGATGCCGTTACGGCAGCACTACTTCCCACCATAAATTTGAATACGGTTGTAGATTATGATAGCGAGCTCGTCGACGTGGACGTACTACATAGTTCAGAATTTCTCGAGAAGAAAATATTAATTCAAATACATACTCATACATTGTCAAAATATAATCTAGACGATAGCGCAGAAGATACAACGCTAATTTTGGATCACGATAATGATAATGATGTTAATATCCAAGACACAGAAATTAATACACAGAAGGTACTTCAAGTAACGGAGTTAGTAAGTGAAGAAACTGTAAATATGAATGCAATGCCTAAAACTTCTTCAAATTGGAGTGAATATACTCCGAAGAAATTAAAACTAAAACCAAATAAGAAACTCCGACAAATACAAACCGACAGGGTATGGGAGACCAAAGAAAACTTTTACAAACGAAAGTTAGTATTATTAGAAAAAAACTTTGAAGCGGAAAGCGAAATAAGAAAACAAAGAAGAGCATGAAAAAAAAAGGTGAGAATAATGGACACGGAAATTATATTGAAAGAACAGCAACTACAAAACCATATGTTTTAAAATGTCTTATTATATTATTAAAATTTTTGATTTGATTATGTTTCACTTCTAAAGTCGGGCAAAATGTTCTGTAATTAGTAGCTGACGAACGTGTTGTCCACGATTCTCAGCTAGATTCCCATCTGGATGATTTAAATCGTCGTCGTCTTCCTCAATGTCATCAAACCATTCCTCAGGGAACCAGTCATTCATTTCCACCGCAATATTTTGCAAAACTGTTGTGGCTACAATAATTGTCATAATAGTTTCGAACTTTATACGCATTCCAAATTTTAATATGGGAAAACGTTTTTTCCACACACCAAATAGACGTTCTACCACATTTCGAGTACGAATTATTGATTCATTATATAAATCTTCTGCTTCGTTTCGTGTATTTGTCAACTTGGTCATTAAATATGGCTTTAGAGCATATCCACTGTCTCCATCAAGAAATATCTACCATATCGGCCATTCTCAAAATCTATTTTGTTGGAATTATTGAATATGGTCTGATCATGCTGGCCATCTGGCAATAATATCTTTAAATTTAAGTTTCGAATCGCTTACGGCTTGAACATTAATGGCGAAAAAATTTTTTCTTCCTCGAAATATTTCAGCATCGTCACCTCCTGGTGAATCGATTCGTATTAGGGTACCATCGATGACCCCAAATACTCTCGGCAACCTTGCAGTTTCATAAAATTCTTCTGCAGTTCGTTCCATTTCTCTACGGTTTTGGTACATGTTAATATAGAGTGGTCGAAGGCCAGCAATGGCATTGGACAATTCTGATAATGCGAGATGCAGATAATTTTGGAATACCCATAAAGTCTGCTAATGTTATAAATACATTTCCTGTTGCATAAAACCTGAGCGTAAGTAACAACTGAATTTTTGGTTTAATGCAACCTCCTCTAAAAAAATATACCGGGTGATCAAGAAGGACTGTTAAAGTTGGCAGTACAATTAAGAAAATTTTTTAATTCGGTTATTTATGACACTGCAACTGGATATGTTTTGTTGGTTTATTTGACAAATATCTGATATAGGTATATCATTAACAACGACAAGCCACCAACAACCGGAAGTTACTCCTGTTATACGATTTAAAATACGATCCAGTGTTACCAACTTAAACGGTCGAAGAAATCTACGTCGTCATAAAGCTCAAAATAATTTTTTCTTTTTCTATAAATTTTTCGTCTTCGCGGTACATATTCTTCTTCGTCAAAAGAAGAAATTGAACTAGAAGAATCACAGAACACATTCATTTTGTGCGATTCGATACGTTTGTTAAAGCTACTTTATCGTTTGAGATTCACACTTAAGAAAAAGTTTCGTTTCCAACGATATTACCTACTTAAATTTTTTACGGTAGTAGTGACTGCAATAATACAATTTTCAGTGGTTCTCAACGAGTTGGTGTACTTTTTTTGTCAACACGTTTAAAACGAACTGTGCAGCTGAGCCAAAACCGACTGAGGACTTTTTGAATCTGATCAGCATTCTGATGCTCTCTTTAAAGTTTGGCAGGAAATTAGCTAACACCCTCTATGTGGAAAAAATGTACTAAATGATTCGATTACCAACAACGCCGCTAAAAAGTGCCCCCTTTGTAGTTGTAGAGAATTTTCGAAAACCCAACTTCACAATAATTTTACAAATAACGGGTGTTTTTTTAAATTTGGCGTCGAAGTAGGCGTTGAAGAGTCGATTGTGAATGCACTATACGGATAACAGATCAGCTGTTTAAATCTCACGCTTTTACACGAGTGGTGTGTTCTCAATCGACTCTTCAACGCCAAATTCGACGCCAAATTTAAAAAACACCCTTTACTCATGACATTGAAATGTGCTTAACTAGAAGAATTCGAATTTTCTACAAAGGAAAACTTCGAGGTGTGGAAAGCATCAACAGAACAAAATTCTAAGTCGCAATTTGTTAAAGAATGTGGAGTCATTACATATAAATCACACAAAACTCTCAATTATGTATGCTACAGATCTGGAGTTTATAAGCCAGAACGTCAAAAAATGAGGCACCTTAAAACGCAAGGCAGCCAAAAAATAGGAGGATACTGTCCATCAGGAATAAAGGTGTTGGGACATCAAGTGGTCACTATAATGTCATACATATGTTGGACATACAGCCGATTTGGGATATTTAAGCCTAACCACTGACGAAAGAGAAGAAATTGCTAAGAAAATAACCATAAAGATCACGTTTTGTAATATTTTGGATGAAGTCCGTGGTAACATTTCTTCCCAAGATTCAATCCAGAGAGTTCATTTACTAACACGGAAGGACCTGAGCAATATCGCAGCGCCATTTAACTTACAATCTGAAGCAGTTGAACATCCTAATGTAGTATTGAAGCATGGGTCAACGAAATGCGCACAGTCAATGTGTATCATTTTATAAACCTCAGAATTTAATTTTAGTTGAACATCCTGAGCTGAAAAGTGAAGACTTTGTCTTGATAATTATGAATGAGCCCCAAATTTTGACATTTAATTAAATAATGTTTACGTTTTATTTCTTTTTCTTTATTTGTGCGGGTATTTCAAAATTTATATCAAAAAATTATTTCCTAATCGCAAAGTGTAAGTGACTTTTAAAGTTTCGAATGCTTGGAAAACTACGGCCCTGCGGGTTTCGTCTTATAAAATGCAAACACGGCGGGTATGCGTGCGCTCTGGGTTTGAACAGTGAGCCTACGCAGCTGCCACGCTTCGAAGTCGAGGCTGTGACTCCCTAAGCGACTATGGGATACAGAAAGTAGGGATGGGATAAAACACATGGTTTTGATCGATGTTTAGACTTGCCGATACATCGAATAAAATCGATGTTTTTTTTTTTTAATATTGTTAGGAACGAGAGCCTGTGTTTTTGACAAAGACACGTTCTAGACGTACTTTGCCACCGCACCGCCGCCTGTCAACACTCAGCACTGTTTAGCTGACTGTTGCCTGGAGCACACGGCTGTGCCATATCCCTATTCCGTTAAACTGTGCTAGATTTTAAATTTGTTATGAGTATTTTTTTCACAAAATAAATCTTACATCAGAAGTGCCTTCGTGCACCACGTTAAAATTACCAGTGCTGTTCGTGTGACTTGAGACGGACTTGTGTGTACACCGTCGAAATGGAAATCCTCCTAGCTGACTTAGTGAAGGCCATCAAATCTAACAAACCGCACCTAGACCAGGTGGATTTGCCAATTTTCCACCCTGCAACGGATGATGTAAACAATTGGTTACAACAAGTCGAGGGTATTAAGGGAGAGTTGGAGTGGTCAGACGTAGATGTACTGGTAAGAGTTGGCAGGTTCGTTTAAAAGAGATTTTTCCGATGCTTTTCCACCCCGGCGTAATCTAGACCGCTTATTATCTGAGGCCGCATGCTTTAATAGTAGTCTTTGTAATACCTACGATTTTTACGTTCACAAAAAGACAAATTTATTGAAAAATTTACGGGTTAGTTGGCAGGAAACAGATCTAGTTGAACTAATTGTGCATGGCATAAAAGAAGTGCATGTACGAGATGCTGCGATGTGTCGTGATTGCAAAACTGTAGCTGAACTGGTAGCTTATCTTACCGTTTTTACAAAGAGGTCACATGATACAATTGACACCGGTATGAATGAGTTAAACCCTCCTAAGCGTCCCAAGCTCGAGTTGCAAAAATATGATCGTAAACCTCTTAGATGTTATAACTGCGGAAAACTGGGCCACATACGCAAAAACTGCTGATCTTCAGATATTAGGAAACAGAGCGACTCGCAAACTGTTTCTGCGTCACGTCCGGGAACCAGCAATGTTAATCAAATTGTTTGCTCTTTCTGTGCCAAAACAGGCCATTCTAGTGACAGGTGTTTTACTAAAGCTGCAATAGAGCAACGGCGTAGGGTTAATTTCTATACGACCGGGAAATCGGTTGTCCCCACGTCGGTATGCATGGATGGACATGGTTTGCAAGGGTTGATCGACACCGACTCTGATGTATCGCTTATTTCCGAGAGGTTCCGAATCTTGTTCAAACACAAAATTTCTCGTCGCCCATTGATCATAAAAGGCATAACAGCGGAGGCTCTCGAGGTGAGCGAACAGTTTAGAACCAAAGTGAAAATTACAGGCAAGAGTACTGAATTGGTTTTTATTATCGTTCCGGACGGTATGTTGGATTTCGATGTTCTAATCGGTTGCAACTTATTCCACGACTCTGAATTGTTTACTGTAACCGATCACATTGGAACAGAACGTTCGTTCTGTGTATGCCGGTGATGTCATAGCCCTATTGAATGCGTATTCCGAACTCATAACTTCAGGGTATAATGTTCCAGCTATAAAAACGGCAAGTTTAACAATAAGATTAATTGATAATCACATAGTCAATCGACGGGCGCCTCGCCTTGCTTTCACGGAACGAATTGCTGTTAGGGAAATAGTCACAAATTTGCTGGAAACTTCCGGTTTTCATCAGATCCCCATTAGTGACGAGGGGATCGAGAAAACAGGTTTCATTACTCCTGACGGGCACTATGCCTACTTGCGGATGCCATTCGGGCTCGCAAATGCCCCCGCAGTGTTCCAGAGGGCTTTGTTGAATGCGTTAGATGCCTTGAAGGATTCCATAGCAGTAGTGTATCTCGATGATATTCTGATCCCGTCTACAACGGTAGGAGAGGGTTTAGAGTTTCTCCAATTAGTATTGGAGGCCTTGAAAGTAGCAGGGTTTTCATTAAACATTTCGAAATGTAAATTCCTGCAGCCGTCAAATATCTTGGTCGCGAAATTTCATCTGAAGGGATTCGCCCTGATGCGGACAAGGTACGTGCGTTGGTGAGCTTCCAATCCCTGTGAAGCCCAAACAGGTGCCCCAATTTATGGGGCTGGCTGGCTACTTTCGAAAATTTGTGCCCAACTTTGCAGCAGCGACGTCTTCCATTACTAAGCTCACAAAGCTTGATGAACCCTTTGTTTGAGGTGCCGAACAAGATAAGGCGCGAGAATATGTGGTAACTCATCTAACGAGTAGACCCTTACTTGCTATCTACGATCCTGCGCTCCTTACAGAGCTCCATGCTGACGCGAGTGCGGTTGATTACGGCGGTATTCTAATACAAAAATGTGATGGGCAGACTCGAGTAATTGCTTATTTCAGCAAGCCTACTATGCAAACAGAAGCCACTCGTATGAATTGAAAACGTTAGCCATTGTTAATTCATTGAAGTTTTTTCGTGTATATCTTTTAGGGATCGAATTTGTAATCGTTACAGACTGCAACGCGGTCAAATCTACTGCTAACAAAAAGACTATCCTACCGCGAGTAGCCCGTTGGTGGTCCTACATGGAGGATTTTAACTTCGCCCTTGAATACCGTAGGGACAGTTCATTGTCACACGTCGATTTTCTTAGCCGTAACCCTGTTTCCGTTCGTCGTGTGGCGCATAACGACTGGTTGCGTGCTGCGCAAAGAGGCAATGAAGAAGTTCAAAAAATGTTGTCCTCCCTTAGAGACGGGAAACTAGACCCCAAGCAATATGTTGAAAAAGACGGTATGCTACTTCATCAAGAGTCGAATTCCGACGGTACAAATACTCTGCGTTGGTTCGTGCCTCGTCAAAGTAGACTAGGGTTGTTGCATATTTTTCATGACGAACAATGCCATATTGGCACCGAAAAAACATTAGAATCAATCCGACAACATTTCTGGTTTCCACGGATGAGAAATTTTGTTAAAAATTTAATTTAAATAAAAGAAGACTCGCACTGGCCCATTGTAGGGGTATATCGAGCCTCCGCCTAAACCCGATGAACCCTTGCAGACTGTTCACGCTGACTGTTTAGGACCTCTCACCCCACAGTAGATGGTCATAAACACGTCTTCGTTTTCATTGACGCTTTTACCAAATTTTGCCTATTACTACCAATAAGAACATTGACTTCAAAAGAAACGAAAGAACAAATACAAAAGTTCTTTTCATTATTTGAGGCATCGAAACGGATTATAACCGATTCAGAATTTAGATCTGGCTAAATTTCTTGATCGATGGGGTGTTAAATACCATTTTGTTACTCCCGACGTACAGGTGGAAAAGTATATGCGGACAATAATGAATTTAATTCGGATAGAAGTTTCTGTGCAGTTAGAATGGTCGAGCCACCTATGTAAAATTCAATTAGTACTGAACACCACTATTCAAAAAACAATCGGACTGACTACTGCAGGCATTGTTGGGTATTAGGGCCTCAACTCCTTTGGTCCAGTCGATGGTACAAAATCTGACCGATGATATTCGGCCTATACGCAACATAAATGCAGATCGCGAGCTGGTGAGGAAAGCTTTAAAAGAAAACTCCCCTAACTTGAGTGCCGTAAATACCAGACGACGTAACAATGTTCAGTACAACGTTGGAGATGTTGTTCTCATGCATCGTGATTCGATTATGCATAAATCTAAACAGGGGCCGTATGAGATTATAAGTGTGACCCCCGAAGGTCGATTCGAGATTCGCCGTTTGGGCCGGAATGCTATCACCAAAGCGGCAAAGGAGCAACTACGCCCGTGGCTCTTGATATGGACGACCTGCTTGAGTTTTTGGAAGCAGAGTCGGAAAATGAACATTGGAAGTGTTTAACATCTGCGAGCTTTAGTCTTCAGATGGGTTGATCAAAATCGTGATTAACATCTGCGAGCTTCAGTCTTCAGATGGGTTGATCAAAAACCTGTTTAACATTTGGGCCGAAAACGATAATCGCAAATCGTGATCCTGACGTGTCCTCACAAAATGGACCATAAGCGAAAGAACGGGACCAAACATGCGATCGAACGAACGAACGAACGAACGACGGTACGAACGACCAAACTAACCAGCAACTAAACAAACAACCCCTAACGAATGGACGTTAGTATTGAAAAGTGCGAATTGTTCGGTAATTACCTTTCCGCTAAAAGGGGCTGCTCAACGGTAATTTTGAAGGAGGACTTTCCGGTACTCCCTCACGGTACGGTAACTGGATCGAACTACCCCTAATGAACGGTATTAGTGATGCGAAATCGCTAATGTACGATAATTACCTCTCTCTCTAGATGCGAGGGGTCACTCGACAACGGTAAAACGGTAAAATCTGCGGGCTCCTCGGCGGCCCCGGAAATTTGGCAGCACCAAATGGTTCACACCATGGGATCGGCAATCCGCTCTCGGGGATGATTGCGGATCCCGATCGCCACGCTCGAAATTCGCTTTCCGCGACTTGCGGCACAGCCGCCCGCTCGGCGGTTGCCGACCGAGTCCTCGATTTCCGCTGACGATACTTTTTTTTTCGATACCCCCGCGTCTAGGAGAGCGCGACACTAAATGGCTGGACCTTATTCTCCGCTGCAATAAGGCGTCCCAACGTTTGCACGGACAGCGCATCTAAATGATCATTTCCGGCGGTACTACACGTGCGCTCTAAAATGACAGATGGACGATCATGGCGCCGGTTTGTTTACATTGGATTTCACCGACCGGAAAATTCACGGATGTTGTTGCGGTAAAGTGTCGGTGAGTCCGCGCGTATCTCACGTTAGATGGTAACGGCCATTTTCCGCAGGATCTCATAGGTTTGGACACACAAGAACAAAGGAAGAATGTTGGGGAAAGGAAGAGAAGAAGATAACGTTCCGGAAAGTCACGGGAATGAAAGGGAAACGGAACTGACTTTGCCGTACGGTTACCCGAGCTCTGAAGAAGAAGAGAGGAATTGAAGGAAAAGGAAAGAATAAAGAAGAAAAAAGAGAACGATAAAAAGATAAGCCGCAGCTCGACAGCCTCGAGGCGTGAAGCCACCTCAACTCCAAATTTTTGGGGCCAACGCGTGTTGTTCCAGCCGCCCCGTAATGGCTGGCACAGTATCTCCGAAATGAAACTCAAAAGCGAAACGATAAAAAAACTGAATGATGAAACAAATAAACAAAACTGAATGATCTCGAAATGAGCGTCCCGAAAAATGTGACGGCAGGGTGGGCGCGTCGCATCGTCATGTGACGTCGTGCTTTTTCTGCTAGCTCCAGGTGTTTGAGCAGCGATGTGATATTCCCACGAGCAATAGTAGGATCGCTTGGGCCTCCTACACCGGCCAAAAGAATAGTGGCATTTTGACATGCTACAAAACAATAACGAAAGGAAAAAAAAATTCAACTTTTTGGGCAATTTGTGAATCTGCTACGTAATTTAGAAAGGTAAAAACTTAAGTGGTGAAAGTGACTTCTTAATAAAGTTATACTTTTAGTTTCAAGACAGAAAGAAACCATACAATAGTGTGTGCCCCCGGTAATAAAAAGAGTACAAATATTTATCTAAGTGAATATTATTTGAATAAATTTGGAGAAGTAAATTAAATTGGAAAAAAATTACGTATCGCCTTAGAACAAAAAATTGTTGGATGCAGCAATTAATTTGATCATCAAAAACTGCAGGACGTAAGAGAATTTGAAAAAAAAAATCGTCAAAGACATGTTACGAAGAAAATGGGAATTTTTCAGAATATTTAATTTTAGTTGGTCCAGATTTTAATTTAATTCATTTATTGTTAATCTTGATGATTCAGTAAACACCATTTTCAAGGAACATGTCCACACAATTGATGATGATGATTTGAAAAGCAGAACTGAGGAAGAATGCGAGCAAGTAGGTAACTCCTTAAACATCGGTGAGTGTTTATGAGAACATCGAAGCTCAAGGCTATCATTTTCAACACTTGCTCTGGAGTAATTTAAAACACATTATTGTTAATTGCCGATTTATTTGTTTTTGTTGCCGGATGCATAACCTAACTTTAATCCGTTACGTACCTACACGACGAAGCGAACGATCACGGCGGTTTTTAATTCCAGGCGAGAATGTGGTGGTGGGAGGCGTGACGTCAGGAGGTCGATGCTTGCGGCTAGACTGTTGGACATTATTTTACTTTTTTCAGATTCAACATTGAACTGATTGCAGTTTTAATCATTGTAAGCCACATTGAGCAGAGTGGCGTTATTTATTCCAGTTCTACCTAGTGCCAACTTTTATTGAAATTTTATTTCTAATATGAATGTCACGATGCCAAGAAATACATTTAAAGACAAAGGTCACGTGTCCGTCCGTCTTCAAGTTTCCGAAAGACACATAGTTGAGTGAAAAATGGAAGCAATGTATGTATGCCACGGCAAAATTTCGCCCCCACGGAAAATTCAGCGGTGTGTATCAAGCATTACGAAGCCGACTGCATTTTAACAAGTTATTGTTATAAAGATAAGTTGGGAAATATGAAAACCTTCAACTACGATCGACCAAAACTAAAACCAGGTTCCTGTCCAGGGTTGCCTAAATATTTAAATATAGTAACAGCTCCAAAAAGAAAAAGTCCCGAAAGTCGTCGAACGGAGATTTTAGAACGTCAAACAGAAAGTCAAGAACAAATTGGACAGGCAAAATTAAAAGCAGACACTATCTTTTAAAGTCGCGGTTGCACAAAAACTCCAAAGTTTTAATAATTTAAGGAAGAAAGATTTACAATTAAAAATGACAAATAATAGCAGGGGAAAGGTGGCCAGAACGGGGTACCTAGATAAAACGGGGTAGCCCCCTTTACTCGTTCTGTAGGTAACTTTATTTTTTGAAACTGCTGTTGGGGACACCTTTTGAGAAGAGGAATTAATATATTGTGCAATGCTATCGGTAACTCCGTTTTCTTTATACCGGCTTAAATTGTTTTCAATGTGTGTAATTAGGATGTTCGCTTACTTTCAATGAAGTATTTAGGTAAGTAAAACTACATGATTTAACAAAGTAAAGTGTTATTAATGTGTGTTGATGAATGTAGTTTATATTACACTAGGTATTTAAACACTTTTTCCGACGACCACTATGAAAAGTGCGTAAATTCGCACGAATAACTATTATTGAAAGTTGGCTGTTGCATGCAAATAGCGAACCCGTGTGCAATGAAACTGGTTAGCCAATCAGATACCTTCTAGCCTGTGCGCAATGAAATCATTGCACACAGTTGTAGTAACCATGGCCACCAATGTATGTTTTGTCCGCAGCTCTGTCGAATAATATTTGAAGTTTGAAGGAATACCGAATATTAGCGTTTTTTTTTGTGGTCGTCGGAAAAATATCGTGTATACCACGTGTTGAAAATTCCATTTCACACTCGTTTGCTTAAGCCACGCGCCTACGGCTTGTGGCTCAATTCTGCAAACTCGTGTGAAATCTTTCATTTTCAACTCTTGATATACAATATACTATTTGAATTATACAAAAATGTGTGACGTTTGCAAGAAAAACTGTACCTTTTGACAAAATGGGGTAGTATCAAATGGGGTACCCCATTTTATCACAGTGTTAAAAAAATTACTAAAAGTTTCCGTTCTGCAGGTACCTACGTTTTGACACAACTGAAAAAATTATGGCTCCATATAAAAGAAAAACCCACAGACAGTCGTGGACCACAGAAGCATTGATTGGTGGCTCTTCGCTCCATGCTAAATGAGAAGATTGGATATTACGAAACATATTTAAAAGCTTGTTCCATGGAGACTGCAATTAATGGGTTCAAAAAAACTTCTTTATATTATATGTTTATAATAAAGTTTATATAATAAAGAAACTTAAAAAAACAGCAGTTTTTGCTACCCTAAAATAGTTAGAGGACCTACAAAATTAAATACCCCGTTCTGGGCATCTTTCCTCTACACTTATTTACCTGTTAGAGTTTGAGACAATGACATGTAAATTTCATAGACATGAAAATTTAACACTAAAAGTTTATTTTCATAATATTTCACTCTGTGTTAACGAAATACAGTTTATTTTATTCGATAGCATCAAACTGAATATATGGTCAAAATTAGAAAAAAAAATTGACCATCTATTAGATAAACATTATAATGTTAGTCTGGAATCTGTGATAAAGGATGTGACGGATAGAATTGAAACAATTAAATATAAATTAATGCAAGAAGATGATAGTGAAAAGACAGTCAGCCGAATATCTTTTTTAAGGGAACAATGAAAAAAATGCTATGAAACGCTGAGATAGAATAATATGTATTTTTATTCTACCTCACCCAAAGTATATTCAACAGCTCACAGCTTCTTTGAATATATCTCCTGAGAATGCGTCAGAAAACAAACACTTTTTGAAATTAATTGGTGACAAGTTAAACAAGGATTCTAATAGATGGGTTCTACTACAAATTGGACGAAATTTATGTCAAAGAGTCGGTAGAATATATTTCTGGCAAACTAAAACGTTTTGCCCAACATTCAAATCAACTAGAAGAGGCAAAAACTATACAGGCTTTCCTTATTTCGGCTTTATTTTCAAATTATGAGTATCTTGTAAATTTAACTCCTGTAAAAAGCATGACATCACAATGACTGCAAAAGTAGTCAGACTTCTCGAAACCTGTGGCTTCAAAGTATTGTGCATAATTTCAGACAACAATAGGTTGAATCAAAATAAGTTCTCAATATTGAGACAAAATTCTGCGGATCTTGATGTTGTATACATGCCCGATTTTGACCATCCAGTGTTTATCATGTTTGGTACGGTGCATATTGCCAAATGTATTCGAAATAAGTGGATAAAATTAAAAGACTCTGCTAAACCTTTATTTTTCCGTCGTTTGATGCAAATTCTATAGAAGACGCCAGTGACCAAAATGTTCTGAAAGCCAAATTTACGGAATTAAGATAAGTTTTTAAGACGGAATCTATTCAACTAATGAGAAAAGCATTTCGAATAAATCACCAAACACTGTATCCCAGTAATTTCGATAGACAAAAAGTCGTTCTAGCCCTAAATGTTTTCGATGAGAGGTTGTTGTCGGTTGTGGGGTCTCTTATTATTAAGGGGTAATTTCATGCACAACAGACACACGATAGAGAAAAAAGTGCAAATCTTTTTAAGGATAAGCTGAACTGTACCAAATGATAGGTTAGTTTCTTGAGTTAATCTCTGCAATAATTCTTTGTTCACCCTCTTCAATATTTTCAGCTGATCTTTTTGTCGGTCGTCGACTGCCTTTTTTGCGCAGAACAGTCCTGTTTCCAAAAACATGTTTACGCATTTGTAGACTTTCTGGGCAAGTTGTTGGTTAACTGCCTTGAAAGTCCGGAAACTTTTGTTGAAATTCCTCAAAAACTTGATGTGTCGAATAGGACCAAGCCTTTCTCCATTGTTGAAGAAATGCTGGACAATGAAAATTTGTTGCTCCAAAGTGAACATATTGTAATAGCAAATTTTAATAGTCAATAATTAATAATGAAAATTACCATTGTAATGACATTTGAATTAAATTTTTACGTGCTGCCAACTGAAGTGTATTAATCATGGCCATCTCGATTTTTTTTATTTTCGATCGCATGGTAGATTTATGAATGCGATTTTCGCTGTAATCATCTCCTTCCTCCTTCCTCGAATTATCACTTATAATATCCCAAGTGCATTGATTATTTCCGGAAATTTTTTCGAATGCATTTCCAAAACGTATTAATTAGCCCGAGCGGAACACGAGGGCTAATTACGTTTTGGAAATGCATGAGAATAAAATTTCCGGATATTAATCAATGCACGAGGGCATATTCGGTAAGAAAATTGTAACGACACGAACATTATACTTCTTAAATTATAAATTTCTGACAAAAAAAATCAAGTTGTATAACAGAAATATCCCTGACAACGGAAAAAAAAATGAGATTTTTAATAAATAAATGATTTTGATTGGCTGAAAAAATTTCCACTTATTAATTTCATGTTGGGTTAGCTGGGTGCAAAAAATTTCCAGGAAATCTCTACTGGGTGCCCCAAAATTCGCGGAACACCTCAATGAGGCAATGTCAACTCATGTTAGAGAATAACTAGAAAAATAATTAAAAAATTCTATACCACTTAGATTTGAAGATATGGAGGCTCAAAAGGTGCAGCTTTGATCTCATTTATTTTAAATATTAAAAAAGATTTTGACTATTTGTCATTTACTAACCAGTGGCCTAATAATTCTGAACGATTGTGATCAGGTTTGCAATTATTTTCTTCATTATTTCCAGCATTTCCAAGTAGTAATTTTACGTTCGTTTTACCTTAAATAGCGCACGGCAACATGGCTTTGATTTTTCCCTTTCATTTCCATGGATACAACAAAAATGAAATATTTGCAGGCTATTGGGATGCATGGAATGTTTTTAAACGTTGCCACATTTAGAGTAACGAATAGGTCCATATCTTCTACAAAAAAGGAGATTGATTTTTTTAAACATTTTTACCTGATGTCTTAATGACTACTTAACAACGTACTACTACGTTGTTCCGCGAATTTTGGGGCACCCAGTATATTGTTATAGAAACGACACCGAATTCTGTTTTTCTACTGGTTATTTTTAAGTGTCGTGCGATTTTCATATATTATACAACTAGAGGACTGAAAATTCTCGATTATACGAGACGTGTTTCTGGCAACATGTCGAGTAATCGAGAATTTTCCATCCTCGAGTTGTATACGGGTAGACAATATCATGAATAAAATAAATAAATAAATAAAATAAACAGGTTCCCGAAACCGACTGGGCGCATTCAGTAGCAGAGCGATTTAATCGAGCGAAAATACAAAGGTTGGTATATTCGAATATACAAAGGTTCGTATATTCGAAATCGCCCTGGTTATTATACTACAATAACCGCTGTACTACATGGTAACTAAAGAAAATCAAAGGTTCTTATTGGTTTATAAAGTAATGAATGATATAGTCGCTGTAATTTTCTCCTCCTTACTCGAATTTTGATAAACTCATTTTTGAGCCACTGTAAAATTTTTGTTGTTTTCAACTAAGGGGTCTATTTTGTAACTTATCTTTAAGGATGAACTGGAGTAACAATCTCAGCAAAAAGTTGCGGAATTCTTATAATACTATGAAACGTTTATTACGAGGAATCAATATTTGAAAAAAATGTTTTTAATTTTTGGAAACGAATTGTAATCAGTTGCAAGTAAATTTTGTGTTTATTTTCTTGATATTTAGATAATTACTTACATGTGATTTTACAATCTTTTGACTAAGACTGTACGTAAAAATAAACAGAAGCACACTGAATTCAATTTTCATTGCATTTCTGTTAAAGTTCTTAACGTAACTGTGGTAAAACGTGCGATATGAGTGTAATATTGCATACCGACATGAATTATATGCATTTTGTTCACTTTTTATTGAAATTAAAACAGGTACATAACCTCAAAAACAGTGTTTTTCCACATATAATTAGCGATTACATGGAAAATCCTCGACCAACTTTTTTTGTAAATTCATTAGAAAATTCTACGATATCGATACTTCATGTGTGAAAAATTTAAGAAAAATTGGCCATTTTGAAATATGTTTTTTATCAATTTATATACGGGCATTGATCGATTTCTCATAAGAATGCATGTAAAATATCCCGAAATTTTAAGAGGTAATAACTTTAAAATTCCTCGATCAAATTTTTTTCAATTTGGCACAGTACTTTAGCATGGACAGAAGGACTCTAGTACCAATTTTGAGCAATTTTCGCCATTTTTCAATGTTACTCCAGTTCATCCTTAAACAACTATCCGTTCGATAGTGATGCTCGTTAAGCATTGGTCGCTATTGAACTACAACGATTTCAGCATATTTGGTATTTCTTAAATCCTATCGTTATCATTATAATTCGATAACCATCGTTATGGCAAACATTTACAATTTTAGGTTGGATAGTAGCACAACGGCCAACTTTATAGTACCTACGTATATGTTCATGATAGTTCATGTACTTTTTATGTTTTTTACTGTCACTACCGCGTAAATGTTGAAAATGCAATAAGTAAATAACACTGATCACAATCAATAATTAATAACTGATACGAAAGCGGTAAGAAAAGTTCGCGACTCTGTAAAGTTATACCGGGACAGTTTTTTAACATTGAACATAGTCCATACTTATTCCCTATGTTCAGTTTTAGAAAACACAGGTCAATGCATGTATGTAATCACGTAACCAACGTAACGAAAATAAGTACTTGACAGTTTGACAAAATGGTCAAGTTGTTTGAAGAAGAAATACACATAGTGCAGTTATTCTATGCCAATCAGAGCATTAGAAACAGTGGCGGTTTTTCAATAAGGGCTGCAGAGCTACAGCACCGCCTCTTAATTTGAAAAAATAATTTATGTTATTGTATTTTTTAATTCAAGATTTGCCAAAAGGAAATAATATATGCATTTTTCATTCACTCGTCAGACTCGGCTGCAATCTATCAACATTCACTACTTTGTATTATATCGGCAATCCACAATACATTCGTTATTCCGTGTCCTGCCTCGTGACGTCAGGTAGCCGTTGCAGCCGACCTACACGCGTCAAAATCGTCATTTCAATGCATTTCAGAGCCTGAATATCATACTTGGCCTTGAGTTGACCAATGAACGTCAAGTATTATATGCATGTTTTGCATGGGCTCGGAGCTACAAGTCGTGTAGCCAGATAGTGTGACGCGAATTAGTAGATGAACAAGTCAACGGCTCGTTTATTTAGGATTGATTTTGCGTCACGTGCCCGCCGCTTCCTAATTTTCAGTGGATTGTAAATATCAAAACTTTTCCCGTCTTAAGTATTGACGAAAAACTGGAAATAAAACGAAATGGAGGTCCTAAACCTGAGTTAATTATCGAATGCTCCTCAAAAAGTCGCCGAAAAACTTACGTTCGAAAGTTTAACATGAACATCTACAGCAAATACAAATGGATTTGTGGCTGTGAAATTAAAAATCGCGTATTTTGCTTTACTTGCATACTTTATGGGGGTGATTTACATTGGACAAATAGTGGTATTAATGACTTAGTGCATTTAAGTGAGAAAGCCAAAGCTAAGTTCCGCCCACAGGTCCTTCTCGCCTGATTTTCATTCTACGCGACTAACGTCTTTTAAATGTTACGCCACTGGCTCTTGCGTTTCTGTATCCAGCTATGACGACTAGACACGAAGCTCCATTCGGTATACGCTGGAATTTGCCAACTAAAAATGTCCCGACTGTACCTACCTATTTTAATACCTATACAGGGTGTTAGTAAATGGTTGTTAATAAATTTCAGGGTGAACTCCTTACGAAAAATGTGGCTTAAAACCTAAATAAAGTTTTTCGTTAAAATGAGTAGTTTTCTCAAAAAAAGAAAAAAACAAAAATAAACGTATTCTGGCATATCCGTATTTTTTTTGAAATACATATTACGATTTAATAATGGTTTAAAGAAAAAATTTAAACGTGGAAAAAATTCAAAACTAATGCAATTTTAGGCAGACAAATGAACTAATTAGAGAAATTCTCCAACAGTGGACTACATTTTATTTTTTGAGAAAACTACTCATTTTAACGAAAAACTTTATTTAGGTTTTAAGCCACATTTTTCGTAAGGAGTTCATCCTGAAATTTACTCCCAACCATTTACTAACACCCTGTATAGTTACTATAGTTTGTATTCGTTTTATTTTATTTATTATTATACTTGAACTTGGGCTCTGCAGCACTGCCAAGTCCCAAAGTCACGAGCCGCCAATGCAACACATGATAGACCAATTCCATCAATCGGAACATTTTTTAACATTATTTCAAAATCTCTGGTGTTCCGTATAGTTTGTTGCATAGCAACTCACAATGCATTGATCTGTGTTTTTTAAAATTGAACACAGGGAATAAACTCCATCCATTTTCAATATACATTACTGTTAGGGAATTTTCTTTTTTTGTATTGCAATGAAAGTGTTTTATTTTTTCTAATATTGAACATTCAAAGCGGGCGTTTTGAATTTATCAAAAAATTTGCCACTGTCAGATTATAATTATTGAAAAAAATACGATTAAGTAGCAATATCATGGAGGCCACAGACAGTGTTATAAAGAGAAAATGCCTCACTTTAGAAATAAAACAAAGTGTTCACCGGTATTTTAAAAACATTTGGGAAGTAAATGGTTCAAATTTGGGGAAGATGCCAGTTTACCGAATGGTTGGGTGAATTTTTGCCGTAAGTTGATAAATCCACTTTTAATTTAAATTGATCTATTTAAAATGTTAGCTTCAATCTCTACAGATATCTGAAGGAAAAATACGGAGTAATTTCTGGATCGGGGGCACAGGCACAGAATGGAGCACTATTCATTTTGAATGTAGGTATCATGCTTCCACTCTGTGTCCTACTCTGAAATCTTTTCGTTAAAATCTGTTCATGTTTATTAAGGTACACCTACTTGCTGGTTTCAATGCCGGTATTATATTAACCTGTAGATACCATGTTTTAAGTAAAATATTCAAAACTAGTTTACTTTGCTTGATTGCGAGACTCGATTAGAGATTTGTCAAAAATGACAATATAACATTATAACCTCTTCAAAATATACATAACCTGAATTACTATCGGTGACATTGCATTTACAGTAGAAAAAAGTTGTACTATGGCGGACAATAAATTTAGGCCGGCCTGTCATTGAGTTGACATCAAAATGTGAAGCTGGCATTATGTTCAACTAACCCCATTTTCGATTTTTGTCATTCTTGTCATAGTGACAGCGATAATTAAAATTAAAATTGTGAAAAGAAGCGTGCACCAGAGAGAAATGCTACTACAAATCAGTTGTGCTAGTGCGTCATGATCCGTAAGTTACGAAAAAGGCGAAGGAAACGCCAAACAGCTTGAAAACCTTCAGTTTGACAAACTGACACATCAGTCATAATGACAATAACTGGTCGCTTGCATTGACTTTTTTGAAATGTCAGAAATTTGCCGGCCTAAATTTATTGTCCGCCATAGTATCCTATTACACCCATGGATTTATTAGTACTGGATACGGTGTACAGCCATCATAGTTGAACAAGACGTACCATCTATTTCTGTCGCTCTCAACGCATTATCTGGGTATTAGCACTATCCTTTAGCGAGTCCCCCGACTGTGATTGGTTTAAATTCTCAATCTATCAATTATTTATTACTCTCCTGTCATTCGTGTCATCTTTATTCTAATCTGTTTCTCTGAAGTTTGCATAGTTCGAGAGTATTTGAACCGTTAACTCTATCAAGTATTATTGTTTTAGAACTTGAACATATTAAGAATGACTAATTCGTCTAAAGCCAGGTATTTTTCACTCTAATGTGAAACACTGACAATGCTGTTGGTAAAGATTTCACAAAAGGAAATCCAGGTTTGGACTACAAAGGTGAAGAGAGTTGTCTGCCTTCAACAACTACCTATATTTTTGTGAACCACTTAACTTTAATTTGTGCGTAAATTCAAACTCACAAGTATCCATGAAACTTACAAAAAAACACCAAAATATATATTAGTCGTAACAGATTCTTATATTTATTCATTATTAAATAATACAACTTTGTTAAGTTTACTTCTTATCTTGTTTTTGTTTAGAGTTTTCGCAGTTTTCTTATATTCGTAGTGTATTTCCCTTTGCTCGTCAACATGTTGGATCATATTTACGAGTACATGTCGTTTTGCTTTTCGAGGGCTACTAAATTGCTCGACTGTTACATCTGCATTATATCTCGAATGTACTGATTAAGTAGCCGTAGTTTTATTTTCTAACAATTTTTAAAAATAGGTAAATAGGTTATGAAAGAGAAATTAAATACATATTTAAGTTTTATACGCTCTATCTCTGTTGCCACTACAATGTTCTTCTGCGAAATTGAGATTAAAGGGGGCATTGGGTGTGGTAGGAAAATTAAGGTATTGTGAAGATACCTATACAAACTCTTTTTAAAATTTTGCATGGTTTTTTACATTCATCCTAATCAGAATTCCGAAAATATTTTGAACAAATAACCGCATCGTTTGCAACTTTGATTGTCTCTTCGGTCATTGTTCACTTTAACTACTTCTCGAATTTTCCCGTTTTTTCTGGCTAGACAGCCTCAGGACGTCCTCCTACATCGTTTCCCACCAGTCAAACCTTGTGCAAATGAAAATTTTCCTTACCCTTTAGTTATACTAACACTTGGCGCGCCCTTGACGCGACCTTGAAACACAACAGGAGAGAAAAAAAAGGCATTTGCACAAGGTTTGAATGGTGGGACACGATCTAGGAGGACGCCCTGAGGGTGTCTAGCCAGAAAAAACGCGAAAATTCCAGAAGTAGTTAAAGTGAACAATTACCGTCTCTTCCACACTGATAACCATTTGTGTCTTAAGAAGGTTTCTTTTGGAAAACTGAAATCATTTTTTCACCCAGGTCTTCGGTATTTGTAAAGAATCGTCTATCTTTGGTACATACCAGTGAAAAGATAAGTCTTGTCTTGAAGAACTATAAGGAGTAGAACAAATTCTGCAGGTTTTCATTATTGCAATTATTCTATTTTACGAATTCAGGAAGTTTTATGACAGTTCCGACCACAGGTTCAGACTTTTGAATTAATTTCAAACTTCAAAATTGACATTTGCGAAACATCAAACCGACATACGTATTGTAATAACAGAGAGAAACACATTTTAATACAGGTTAGAATGAAATGGGGGAAGGTACCGAAGTCTGTGATATGTTTTTTCAAAGTCGACATACGTTTATAGGGTATTGCCGTATCCAGTACTAATAAATCCATGATTACACCACAAAAGTTACTAAAATCACTAGATTTAGTTGTGTATATTGAAAATGGATGGAGTTTAAGTATGGACTATGTTCAGAGTTAAAAAAATGTCCCGGGTATATAAAAACAATGCTCAAGCGTAAATGCAAGACGACTCAGCAACAGTATCAGGCTCTATGTTGATGGAATAATAAAAACGATCCTGAACATCCCAATATATTAGAGGCCACCTGGAATTCGATGACCGAAAGGTTAAATAGTCTGGGAGGTCCAGCTAATAATAATTCTTCTGAATGAAAAAGTGTATGTATGCAGTCTATGTATTTACCTTTTACTACATGAACCGTTAAAATTCGGTGTTTGCAAATTGTAAATATAATATTCGTAAGAAGACAAATGTTCTGAAATTAGCAGAGCACCAAACTGGCAAAAATACTGCCCCTGAAAGACCTCTAACTACTTTGGAGACCAGATTGCTTAACTTCAGTGGAGAAGCAGCAGTAGAGGGATTTGATAGCTTGTCGGATTATGGAATACTACTGAGCCATTCCACGATAAATGAAACCGTTTCAACAAAAAATGAATTTAGCTATTTTTGAAAATCGATTTGTTAATAATGTCACTTTGGATTTAAAATGTCCAAAATCACATTTGAATCTGAACGTTTAAATATTTTTTTTTGATTTAAATGAAAAAACACTTTCGTAATGAGAGCGCTTGCAGAAAGATTCTAATTCGCATCAAAATCTAGTAGCTGTGTAGCTACTGTTTTCGGATATTTTGACATGTAACAAAAATGTTTTTGTGTCATACAATTAAGGCGTAATTGTTCAGTGTGTCTTTGTTACAAAGGTATGTATGCATATTTATTTACACAAGTTTACAAAAAGTATGTTTTTCGTACCCCGTCCGTCATGCAAAACTCAAAATAATTGAAAATAAACCATAATGTTCTTGAATCGGTTATTGTTACTTTTATGTTTAAAAGTAGGACTGATATATGAAGAGGAACTATTTAAAAAAAATATATGGTGCCATTTGCGAACATTAGAGCACCATTTTTCCTGTCCCGTCCGTCATAAAATAAATAATAATGTGAAACATGTGATATAAAAATTACTCCTATAATAGTTTTTAGTTATTTACATTAACTTTTGCTACATTTTTTATCTTTCTATAAACGAAATCTGCCTAATAAATGGTTTATGCATATTTTTTGTACATATAGACAAAAATGGATGCAAAGAGGAAAGAAAGATTCAAAAAACAAAATAAAAAGGCTTCGCGGCGATACTGACACAAGATTACATCAAGTAATAAGGGAGAAGGGTTTCTATAACATGACGCTCAAAGAAAAGAGTAGAAAGAGCAGGAGAAAGAGTTTAATTGAAGAGTAATGCTGTTTTATCGAACAAGAAAAGAATATCTGAAAGGGCTCGTAAAAGAAGATTCAGGAAAAAGTTGAAGAAAGCAGGAGGAAAAGTTGAAATTATCAGGTTCTCAGTTGTGTGCGTGCAAATGTCCTAAAATATTGAGTAGCCTTCAAAAAAGTAAAAAACCCTTTACCGACAAGTACTCATAAAGAGAAAGTTTTCTTATTACGATTTTTGAATTTTGAACTTTGTTTATAAAATGGAGTACGAATTATTGTTATTTTTGTTCGTTTTGTAGTTAAAAGTACTTGTTTATTGTAATGGTTGGTAAAATAAAGTATATTAAAATTGAAAGTAATTATTGTCCCGTCCGTCATGTCCCGTCCATCATGATTTAAAAAAATCAATAATCACTTATTCATTCACTATTTCTTAAACGTGACTGTTACATTTCATTGATTTAAAAATTACAACATCAGTGTAATATCAATTCTACTTGGTTTATTAATAATTTCGCATATTTTGTAGATAATACACTTAGAATTTATTTTAACATTATGTTCATGTCCCGTCCGTCATTCAACTTTGCAATAAAAAAAAAAAAAAAGTAAACAATAAAGGCGATAAAACTTAACAATAAAATGAATCATTGGATCACATTGAACAGTATTGTCAAATCTTGTTTCAATATAAGTACTAATTTTTGAATAAATGTTTCCGATTTGTCCCGTCCGTCATAATGGAATGGCTGTACTACTGTTCTATTCCATTTCTAAAATGAATGTTTTATAGAAGAAGACGATTCAAATGTTAACAACAAACTGATGAAAATTTTATAAACTCAATACATTTATCTAGTCCAATAGGTACCTCTGATCATTCCACTAAAAATTCGACTTACAATTTTTGCTCATCATGAAGCGAAAGAAGAAGAACGTACCTACGTTAAAACCGATTTTGATAAACTTAATAAAGCATTTTCTCAGGCTGACTGGAATTTTATAAATTATGGCTGCCCTCAGAAGCAGTGGGATAATTTTATAAAAACTATCAGATCATATGTTGATACCAGTACTATAGTATTCACTAGAAAATTGAATCCGGGGAAGCCCTGGATTGATGACCACCTGCTTGGGAAAATAAAATATAAAAAAAAACTTTGGAAAAAATTTAAACAAAATCCAAATAACGATAATTTGTTGCAACATCATAGATTTTCGAACCAACTTAAACATAACATCTGAGATGCAAAAAAAACATGAGCACTCAATCCTTGACAAACCAAAAGCATTTCATTTGTATGCAAGAAAACACATTGTCAGTAAAGTATCTATTCCCCTTGTACTATGGCGGCCAAAAAATTTTGGCCGTCACTTTCTTGACATTCAAGTAAAGTGTAAATAAACCTTTAGAAATCGTAACCCCACTTTCGATTCTTGTCATTTTGACAATCAATTTAAACTGTTTGAAGCTCAGATATTCCAAAAATCCGACATCTGTGTAGTAGAAACATAGTACGGTTGGCTTCAAAAAAAAAACGGGAAATGAAATTTGACCTAATGTGAATTGGAAATTTAATTTGTCAGTTTATGTCAATTTGTGCCTGTTTGACAGTAGTATTTCTGACACATAAGTGCAGTTTTTTTAACCTAAATTCTAAAAGGCCGTTTCAAACTATAAAAATTTAATAAAATCTGACAGAACTTTTTCTGACAGTTCCCGTTTTTTTTTGAAGCCAACCGTAGAAATGACAAAATAATTTTGAGTTTTGAAATTTACCACCCAAAAAATAACGTTCATAATCAAGACGGTAATCATGATGACAATAAAGTACGGATTACAATTTTTTTTTTATTGACAGACAATGACGGCCAAAATTTTTTGGCCGGCATAGTACGGGGGGCTAATGGCACTTTGTGCTCCAGTTTTGTTGAAACAGCGAACACTTTGGCTGAAGCTTTTGCCTTAACTTATAACTTGACGTTGGCAGCTAATGTTTATCCTGTAATGGGTTCGTAGAATGTAGGCAGGTTGGCAGACATTGATTTTTGTCCACAAATTGTGGAAATGCACTTGAGGCAGCTTTCAGATGATACTTCACATGGACCTGATCAACTAGTTTCTGCCGAACTCCTAAAGAACTGCGCTTCATCGTTGTCACTGCCACTGTCAAATATTATGACATGCTCGTTTAAGGCAGGCAAACTGCCTACTGGGTGGCTAATAGCGACAGTTACTCCGCTATACTGGGTGCCCCAAAATTCGCGGAACAACGTAGTACGGGGTGATCAAGAATGACTGAGTCTGTTGGTAACAATGAAATTTGGCAAATTTAAAATTTACCAACGAAGGTTCATTTTTGTAATAGTATAAACATAACCTGCATAACCAAGAATGTTTTTAGTGTCATCTCAAGTTAAAAAATCCGGTCAGTGCGTGGTCAGTGCCAATTACTAGACAAAAATCACCAGTATTTTCAATTGTTTCATTGCCAACAGACTCAGTCATTGTTGATCATGCTGTAGTACGTTGTTAAGTAGTCATTAAGAGATCAGGTAAAAATGTTTTAAAAAATCAATCTTCTTTTTTGTAGAAGATATGGACCTATTCGTTACACTAAATGTGGCAAACATTTAAAAACATTCTATGCATCCCAATAGTCTGCAAATATTTCATTTTTGTTGTATCCTTGGAAATGAGAGGGAAAAATCAAAGCCGTGTTGCCGTACGCTATTTGAGGTAAAACGAACAAAAATTACTACTTGGAAATGCTGGAAATAACGAAGAAAATAATTGCAAACCTGATCACAATCGTTCAAAATTATTAGGCCACTGGCTAGTAAAACACAAATAGTCAAAATCTTTTTTATTATTTAAAATAAATGAGATCAAAGCTGCACGTTTTGCGCCCCCCATATCTTCAAATCTAAGAGGTATAGAATTTTTTAATTATTTTTCTCGTTATTTTCTAACATGAATAACACTGCCTTATTGAGTTGTCCCGCGAATTTTGGGGCACCCAGTATAATTCAGGAGCTAATTAGATCCGATAAATTATACGCCGATATCTACGAGTATGTAACATCAGTAAGCTGCAAAATAATGGAAACAAATATTGCAAAGAAGCTGCTAACTCATATGGAACATACTAATCTTATTCCAGTGCAGTAACAAGGCTTCTTGCCGAGCAGGTCGGTGCTGACGAATCTGTTGCATTCCACGAATATCTGGACTAAAATAATTGATAGTGGACATCCGCTGATATTATATATTTTGATTTTAGCAAGGCTTTTGATAAAGTGCCTCACCAACTGTTACTGATGAACCTTCGGTCATACGGTATTGAAGGATGCTTGCTTAGATTGATCGAAGCTTTTCAATCAAATCGCAAGTTCTCTGTTAGAGTGGGAAAAGATGTGTCGTCTTTTAAGTGAGTCGTTAGTGGTGTGTCTCAGGGATCGGTGCTTGACTGCTTGGAACGATTTTGTTTTTACTTTATACAAATGATTTATTGTTCGAGTTCGGAGACTGTTACTCGGCATATGCTGATGATATCAGTTTACGGAAACCCACAAGTTGTTGATATTCAAGAAAAGTTAAATCTTATAATAAATTGGAGTAACATCTCTCGAATTCTCCTAAATAAATCAAAATGCTGTGTGCTGCATAGTAGCCCATCCAATCCGTTGAAAGAATATTATCTTAACACATCTGAATTAAATGTTAAAACATCTCAAAAAGATTTGGGAATAATAGTTATAAACTCAATAAGTTGGACAGATCACAGTGTAGCAGCGGCTGGCAAAGCTAGGAGGGTATTATATTTGCTTAAGCATGTATTTAGCAATCCATCATTGCGTTTAGTTTGAAAGCTTTTTGTAACGTATATTAGACCACACTTAGCAATTCCAGTCTGGCGTCCGCATTTAATTAAGGACTTTCCGTTGTTAGATAAAGTGTAATATGAAGTCACGAGATGGTCATCTAACTTGAAAAGGTTAAATTATGAAACTCGTCTTAATCTTCTTGGACAACCTCAACTGAACAGGAGATATGATAAGGCAGATTTAATACAGTTATTTAGAATCACGCACGATTTATCTCCCAGCCCAGCCAATTGCTATGTTGAATTATTATCAATTGAAAATAGACTCCGCGGTCATAAATACAAAATTAAAAAGGAACCTTTCAAAACAACTGTGAGGAGACATTATTTAATAAATAGAAGATTAAATTTATGGAACGGACTTTCTCCAGATACTGTATCTGTGGACGGAATATACAAATTTAAAAAACACCTAGATAAAATTTAATTTACATTTGCGTCAAACTAAACATGATTGCGTCATAGGTTTACCCTTCGCAATTAATCAAATTTAATAATAATAAAAAAATGAAGCTGAGAAACCCATAAAGCTACCTAAGATTTTGAATTTTTAAACCCTATAGTAGCATTAGGTAAAGATAGATCTACTATAAACTTCACAGACTTATGTGTTAGATGAAGTAACAATGGAATGGCGAAAAATACCCTATTACATTGACGACAAAGAAAAACATCTGAAAACAACAACAGAGGAATTTTGGTGGTAGGTACATTGCCCACATGAAAAATTTTAACGATGAATTTATTTTTCCAAATTTAGCAGTCCTTTCACAGTTTGTCTTGACTTTACCACATGCCAATCATGATACAATGACAAGAAGATATGACACTGCGCAAGCGGTACCACATTGCTTACGTCACGCGGTGAGTCAAAATCAGAGCGACTTGTTTGACAATGTGGTTGCAACGTGGTTTCTTTTTGTGAAATTCAGCGTTTTTCTTGCGACTTACGTGTCTTTGTGTGCCTGAATAATGCGGTGTGCGGTATTTGGCTGTGATTCAGATAATCAGTCCAAACAATTTTCTGGTGACATAATGTTCCTAAGATTTCCAACATCAAGCACTTTGATTAAATGTTGGACAAACGCCTGTCGTCGCACCGACAAAATCAATCCTAAATATGCCACAGTGTGCTCAAGACATTTTACTGAAAATCATTACAAACGTAATCTCAAAAGTGAACTTTTGGGATACAAATTTAAAAATTGCCGACAATTGATACCGTAAGCAGAACCAACCGAAAATCTACCACATATTAAACCGCGTGAAAGTGTAAGTTCTACTCAAAATTCTGCAAGAGAAGAACGAACTGAAAAGAGGAGTAGGTCGAAAATTATTGAAAATCTCCTTGTTGATTCCCCAAAAGAGTAAGTTGGTGATCTTATTACCTATACTTATTAGCAATACTCACCCGGTGTAGTCACAAAATAATGCTTTTTATAATTTCTTTTAGTAACTACGGTGCTGGTGAAAGAATTGGTGTTGGTGATTATAATAATTCTGCAGTTTAAACTAGAGACGCTGGGTACATTTTTCTTATTCTTTTTCCTTTATTGTTTATGGCCATTTATAAATTGTTTGTGGCAGTCCTAAGGCTCCATATCTTTTTTATACAAATCTTATGTAAAGTATTCTCAATTTGGTTGCAGGTCGTAAAAATTTATTGAATATTATGAGCTAATTCTTTAACTTAAAGTATTATAAAATTTTACAACATACAACCAAATTGAGAATACTTACACGTAATTATAAAAATTCATTTGCTTAGGACATTTTTTTAGAGTTAACACAGATGCTGACAATCGGGATCTGATTATTGCACAGCTTAGACAAAAAGTTCAACAACTGGAAGAAGATCAAAAAAGCTTCCAAAATCTTTTTACACCCGAACAAATGAAAAAACTTAAAAATCCTGCCACACGTCCGCGTTGGTCCATAGAAGAAATTTCTAAAGCAATAGTTATTTATTCTGCAGGAGCACGAGCTTATAGATTACTCTCAAAGAAAGGCTACCCATTCCCAGCTCCATCCACTCTCAGATCTTGAGGTTAAAAAAATTAAAATAGCACCTGGAATTTTGAAACCTGTTTTTAACGTAATTAAGCTAACAGATATGACTGAACAGCAGAAAATCTGCGTCTTATCTTTTGATGAGATGAAGGTTCGGAAAATATATATCTATATGACAAGAGTAATGATGAAACTTTGAAACCCTATTCGTACGTGCAGGTTGTCATGTTGAGGGGACTGATTGGAAATTGGAAATAGCCGATTTTTTATGATTATGATTGTAAATTAACAATTTAACATAATAAATTTTGTGGAAAAATCTGGTAAAAATTCTAAAAATAATCACTTGTCCACTTCAGTAATAAAATTTTTTTCACTAGGTTTCCATATCGTAGCAATGGTAAGCGACTTCGGAGGTGGAAATAGATCTCTCTTAAACGAATTAGAAATAAATTGCGAAAATACTTGGTTCGATAATCCTGCTAATAACCACAAAATTCATGTATTAGCAGATGTTCCACATCTTCTCAAATTGTTGAGGAATCATTTTGTGGATAAGGGTTTCACAATTAACGGCAGGAAAATCAACAAAACAGTAATTGAAAAAGTTTTGGACTTGACTGATGTGTCCGACTTAAATATTGCTCATAAAATATCAAGAGAGAGTCTTAATCTGAAGAATGCTGCAAGACAAAAAGTCAAACCTGCTGCGAAATTGTTTTCACACACTGTTTCCAGAGCCATAACCCGCTGTGGAACAAATGGTAATTTGGAAGGTGAAAATTGGATGGAATGCGCCGAACTTTTTAAGCTAGTAATTGTCCAACATTAATTATGTTCTATAAATTACAATTGTTTACAATTTTTTTACCACAGATAAATGATTGGTTCGACTGCTTTAATGTATTCTGGAATCATCGACCAACATTATAAGGAATCTAAGAGTAAAAGACAAGTCGTCCCTTCTTCCATTTCAAAGCGGTAATTTCAATTGTTTGTGGAGTAAAAGAAAATAATCATCAATAATTTCAGGTATAATTATGTCGAATACTTCCCTACAATTGCTGTTTAGGGACCTGCAAGAAAAATATAATGTGAAATATCTTTTAACGTATAGAGTCAATCAGGACATATTGGAAAACTTTTTTGGCTAAAGGTGGTCTACATGATCACCCTGATCCACTTGAATTTAGGTATCGTCTCCGATCATATATCTTGGGCAAGAATGAGGGGTCATTGTCTGCTTATGGAAATGTCGAAATAGATGACACTCCAGATTTGCCTATTCACGAAGTTAATCTGAGTGGGCGTTATTTTTCAACTTTAAATGTTATAAACGAGCAAGAGCAACAGCCTGACGTAATGGAACTGGAGGGTATTGCTTACGATGGCTTGGAAAATTTGGCGGGTTATATTTGCCACAAACTTAAAGAGCCTACTAGTTCACTGACTAGTTCCAATCAGGGCTCATATTCCTGGGTGGACCATTTGAGTGAAGGGGGTTTATCTAAGCCTTCAGATGACTTTATGGCAGAAATGGAACAATTAGAAACTATTTTTAATCAAGTGAACTCTGATGGTTTACTTATAACAAGATTTTTTTTTTACAAAATTCGTTCAATTTAAGCGTTCATGTAAAATGCAGTGATGCATCAAAAAAATTGTTTGTTCAATCCTGTTATCGAAACTTGTCGTTTCTCACTGGGATACAAAACGAGAAAGTACTTATTTTGCTCACTCATATTGTTTCCTATGACAACGTGAGGTAAAAGTGTGAGGTAAAACCATTTGCCCACTCATTTACCCCACTCAAAGAAGAATCTTTCGTTTAGAATTGCTCAACACGTTTATTCAAAAGTTCTAATAATCACTTAAATATTGTGATAATAATATCACTTACTTGCTAATATCTACTTTTTCATAAACGAATAAGGTCGACTTTAACATTGAATACATAGACCACAAAGACGGGGGCGCCAATTTTCCCATTAACCCATTAAAATAAGCCAGTATTACTTCCTCCGTTATAACATCAACGTGTTTCTTTCTCATCCAGTCACGAAATTTTTCCAACACTTTCAAATATCTTTCTTTAGATTTTGCAGGCAGTAAATTAAAGGTAGCGGCGTCGCGCGTCGGCCTCTTCTAATATATCATCAGGAACAATGAAACCATTTTGTTGCTCCATCTTGCTTAATTAATTGCACGTTTTTTGGGAAAGAACGTCAAATTGTAATTTCTGTCAAGTTTATTTACTGTTGCAATTGTTTTTTTTTTTTTTTTTAGAGATCATGACAACGAAAGTCGCCGCTATGTTTTATGATTTACCTCGGCGTGTTAGATTTTGTGAATGGCTTCGTAATAAACAAATTGAAAATAATAATGTTTTCATGCCGCCGGCCGTTATCAACGGTTTTGCATGATTCAAAATCCGCCGGGAACGCAAAATTCCTGGCCTAGTACTTACAAAAGTGACCTTGACTAAAAATTCGCTAGAGAATGGGCAGGCAGCATTGAATATAGCCAACGGACTTCGTTGCGGCTCAGGGACGCGAAGGCCGCGGATTCGATTCCGCTTGTGAAACAAATTTTTTACTTTTTAAAAATGATTTAAATTTGTCGGCATGAAAAATTTTGTGGATTACACGTCCAGAAAATGTTTTGCGAGTGCTCGTGTTGCTTCGCCTCGTCTAAACCGTCTCGGCTACGCAATATCACTCACACTCGCAAAATATCATTTTCTGGACTTGTGATCCAAATAACTATTTAAGTCACGTTTTGGCTACGGACGAGGTTGGTTTTACGAGAAATTGTGTTTTTAATAGTCGAAATACCCACATTTGGAGTGAAGAAAATCCTCATGAAATCCAAGAACGTTACTTCCAACAGTCTTTTTCACTTAACGTGTGGATTGGAATTATTGAAAATCACCTCATAGGTCCTTATGTATTACCCCGTCGTTTGAATGGAGAAGGTTATCTTCAATTTCTAACGCGAAGTTTTGCCCGAACTACTCGAAGAGGTTCCTCTGGCAATTCGGCAAGAAATGTGATACCTTCACGACGGTGCACCGCCTCATTACGCTCGACAGGTTAGGGCATGGATGGATATCCCTTTTCCAAATCGTTGGATAGGTCGTGCTGGTCCAATTTTGTGGCTTCCTCGGTCGCCAGATTTGAACCCGTGCGATTTTTTCGTATGGGGACATATGAAGCAACTTGTGTATGCTACTCCAGTAAATACAATTGAAGAACTTGAGCTGCGAGTTCAAAACGCCGCTCAGGAAATTCGCCAAACTAGAGGCATTCTGAATCGAGTTCGGCTTTCTTGGGCACGTCGTGCTGAAGCTTGCATTGCAAACGGCGGCAGGCATTTCGAGCAACTTCTTTGATGTTTTATTTTATTTTTACTCACAATTACAGTCCTTTTACTTTGTTGTTTAAGCCTTTGTTGTTTTCTGAATAAGTTAGACGTACTATTTTAACGTTACTTGACAAATTTTATCAAAAATTCGTGATGAAACTCAAAACACTTTAACAATAAAAGTCAAACATAACCTCGAATGACAGAAAAACTTGACATTTTAGGTTAGTCGTTCGTCAAAACTGCCCGCCAAATTTGAAAATTTTCAGCGTCTCCCAAACAAAGTGGTTCCTTTGATTATCTTGCATTTGCATAAGGCAAGTTGGGTTATTTTGCCTTCTTTTAATATGTACTACCTCAGGTTAAAATATCTGTACAACCTTCAAAGTCACCCTGTATAGAATTTTAAAAGAAATTCCCAAAAATAATTTGTATACTGAAAGAAGATGCTGTGCCTGATGTCACGCACTGCCGTCTCTATTTAACAAGCCGTGCCATGCAAATCGGCAACACCGCATCTTCCACTAGAAGTAGTCCGATATAGTCCATTCATTTTAAATCTTGGGTTTAGCAATAAAACTTGCCTGCTTTGACACTTGTTCGAAACTCAGTGAATCTAAAACTGTGTTCAATACCGAGTGTCAACTACCAAACCTGACCATAGGAATTTAACATGAAAAATAGTTTTTGCGTGATTTCAGGTACCTACTTCATTAAGAAATTGATTAAATTTAACATTTGTCAAATGGTCAAGTTATTAGAAACATTTTTATTCACATTTATCAAAATGTCGAAATATGTTTGTGTTTAAATTTACTACTAAAATCGCCCAATAATTTGATTATTAAAAATACCATCCCAAACATTAAATTTCTGAGGGCATTGCGTTCTTGTAGTTAAATGTATCCGCGGATTTTCTTGAGACAAATATCGAGTGTTCTGGGTGGCTCATTATTTAACATACATTTGCATTCGTCGGTAAAACATCTGTTTTTAGGTACTATAAATATGTTCTGCTTACCTTATCTATACGACTGGTGCAGGTAATAATAAGACATCCCAAGCGTAGACAGAAAGTACATAATAATGGGGTTCTCTCGAATTTTAAAAATACAGGACCGGCCGGCCCTAAGCCACTAAACAATTACAGTCTTAGTTGTACCGTTCAAGAAATAACTTGTGTTGTGTAAAGTGAATTCAGTGCGTTAATTTTACTCAATATGTAATATTTGTTGCCAATACTGGTGAATCATCTAATGAATTTGATTCAGATGACGATTAATTTTCTATTTGTTTATGTAAGTATTTTATTATTTTATTTATTAATTTACTTTAAAGTATACATGTAATGGATACTTTATTAATTACTCTTATTTCTTTATTTAGTAATCTTATTTCTCAAATACAAAATTTCCCAATACAAAATCAACAATCTCTTAACATTTTTTTGGTCACTGATCGCAAAATGTGTTTTAATTTTTTTTTATTTGCGGATACTTTAAGGTCTCTTTCTTTTGCTCGTCGATAAGATGGTGAAAGTACGACGTGGTACCAATTTTATGTGAACAGAGGGATTACTACTTTACAGTACCCACACAATGAAAACTTGCCGCTTTCGTAATTTACGGCGTTTTGAGTTTACAACTTTACCCAAGATTTAAAATGAATGGACTATAGTCTGATAGTATTTGTGAAGACTACCAGTCGGACTACTTCGCATTGTTGCCAGTTTTTCGTGTTCATGGCTTGTGAATAGAGACGGCAGTGTGTCAAGTCAATTGGACGGCAAAAACTGGACGCGCGACAATTGGACGCGTGCGACAATTGGACGGTGAACGCATGCGACATGCATTGAAATTATTTCACAATATTTGAAGTAATTAACTTCATAAATTCCTTATTAAAGGCATCAATAAAATTATGTATGTTACAGCTTTAAGGAAACGTTCTCTTTTTCTTTAGAATTTTATAATACTCGTTAGGGATAATTTTTACCTATCTAACCCTTCCGTCCAGAGTAGGTATTATTCTTATCAGTGGGATGGTTCCTTTCTTAAGAAACATTGAGGGAAATAAGAAAACAGTTGCTGGTAAGATTATTTAAGCCGGTGCTGAAATACTACAAAATTACAGGTTTTCGGCTGTCGGTACTTTGTAAATATTTCGGTTTATTACTTAATTAGATGGTCAAAAAAGGTTTGGTTTCCTGGTAAACAAGATAATCCTTATTGTGGAACTTATTAATGCAGGTAACTAACACGAATTATACTTAAGACAACGATTCAGTTTCCTGGTAAACAAGAAATCCCGGACGTATATACAGGGTGGTCCCGATATAACCTGCCAAAAGAAATCCAGTAATAGGTGACGATGAGTAGAACTCATACACAAAAAAAGTTTCTAATAAAAGTCTTTTCGTTTTCGAGATAAAAATAATTGAAAATTTGGTCAAAATTTGCTGTACGCTAATGAGTTAATCGGTTTTAAAAAGGTAATTCTGGTTACTTGGCTGCAATTTCTTTAGCAACGGTACCTGCAACACCTATGACATTTGTCAAGTTTAATTTTAAATTTTCGAATCCTTCAAAAGGTTATGAAATTCACAAAACAAGAATACGCCGATTTGCATTTACTCTATGGCGAAACACGTGGTAATTCAAGACCGGCAAGGCGACCATACGGCGAGCGTTTTCCTGAAGGAGTCCTTCCGTCCCGTTGTAGTTTTGTGGAGCTACATCCGCATTTATGTGAGGTTGGTTCTGACTGATTCCAATACGATGGCGTCCCCGATCCTCCATTTAACCCCTCTGGATTTTAATTTTTGGGACCACACGAAAGATTTGGTATACGAAGTTGAAATAAATACAGGAGGCCAACTCCAGAAACGCGTAACAGACGCCGCGAACCAGATTCGTAAAAACCCAGAAATGCTGAATTCTGTTTATTAAAATTGGTACCAGCGTACTCAAATGTGCTTAAATGCCAACGGAAGGCACACAGAACATTTATTATAAAATAATTGTTCTAGTCTAGTTTACCTTTCATTAGTTAGTAGATATTCTCAGTTAGAGTTGAAAGTATGAATATGTAAAGTGTAAATAAATTTATTCAATACATTATTTTGGCTATTTAACCACAATTAAGACGATACTCTTGTTACACAGTTCTTCCACAATTTTGCACACACTACCTCTACATTTATTTACACATTGAGGAACACCACTTTATTTATTACTCATTCATCTCAGTCTACAAAATCAGCTTTTGTACCTAAATAAGCTGGTGAATTAACGCACACAGTGTAGGTACAGCGTTTTCAATAAATGTCATTAATTTGATTTAGTTTGTCAGATTTGAGATTTGTCATAAACGATTCAGGTACCTATGTTGCTTAGATACTGTCATACTTACAAACACCAACAATTAATTCCTGAGTAGGTAGGTATTTTTGTGGTCAGCAGCGTCGAATGGGTGTGGATAGGGGTTAATTTATCCCCATTATTTTGGACCTAACAAAATGGGGTTTTTTGGACTTGTTAGATCCTTCTAATGACCCAGAATTTTTTTGGCAGGTTATATCGGGACCACCCTGTATAGATGGAAAAACTATCCCGTAATTTTAAACGTGTCCCAACTTTTGAAAGTGCAACATGTCTCTGCAGTTTGTGACAAGTGAAAGGGGTACTATGTTACTTTACAATGGTTTCATCCATAAAAAAGAAAAAACAATTTAAGAGAAGACAATTTGGAAGTGTGCCGATTACAATAAAAATCGCTGCCCAGGAAGGGTACATACAATGCAAGAAGAAGTGGTTCGTAGTACATCCCACCTGCATATTCCTGATGCTGCAAAAGTTCAAGCCAAAGGAGCCATAGCAAACATGAAGGAAATGGCAAAACAGATAGAGCTTTCTACTCAGGCCGTAGTGGCTAACATATCTTCTGGTCTGCCGCCAGCATCTTCAGCTCAACTATCCTCAATTAGTAGCGGAAAATGTACCAGCAGATCCTAGAAACTTAATCTTCCTGAAGAGTACAAGAATGTAGATGGTGAACTTTTTCTACAATTTGACAGCGGTCCTGGAGATGACATAATTTTGTTATTTTCAACTCAAAGGAACTTGGATTTTATGGATCGTTGTAATCGCTGGTACGCAGATGGTACATTCAAGTCATCGCCGAAATTATTCTGCCAGTTGTATACTATACACGGTGTACAGTACAACAATGTAATACCAACTGTCTTCGCCCTTGTTCCTAATAAATCTGAGGCTGCCTACATTCGACTTCTTGAAGCGTTGAAGTCAATTAAACCAAACCTTCGGCCAGATTCAATTATGGTAGATTTTGATCGAGCTGCAATAAATGCTTTTTTACAACAATTTCCACAATCAACAGTACACGGATGTTTTTTCCATTTATCCCAGTGTATATGGAGGCAAATACAGCAAGCAGGATTGCAAGTAAGATACAGCCAAGATGCTGAATTTGCATTACAACTGCCACTACTGCCAGCTTTAGCTTTTGTTCCACCAAATGATGTAGTTGATGCTTTTGAACAGCTCCTTGATAGCCAATTTTGTGTTGAAAACGAAAATGTATTGCTACTCGTACTGAATTACTTCGAGGACACTTGGTTAGGCCGTCTTGACAGACGACGACGACGAAGATCACCATGTTATCCTGTTGATTTGTGGAATGTGTATGAATTGGTGGAAGAAAAAAAAATATCATGGGGACCAAAATATCATATCAACCCTTTTAAAATGCGCATTAAAAGGTTCTTGTGTAATAAAGCATATTATTCATTTCAGGAATATAATGATAAATATATAAACATGTAAATTTTATTTTATTTCATTTCTTTTGTTGACGAGTGTGAACATATTTAATATGTAATAGCACAATAAATTATTATTATTATTATTCTCACGAGACCTATTTTCGTCGCGTCCAATTGTCGCGCGTCGATGTTGCGGCGACCAGTTTTCGCGCAACTAGTTTACCGCGTCCAGTTGACGTAGATCCTTTAGAACAAGAAAATGCTGTCTTGTTAAAAGAAAATAAAACACTGCAAGAAACTGTTCTGGCTCAAAAACATGCTCTTGAAAAATTGTTTACAGCGGGCCAAATAAAAAAACTGATGAAGCCAGATAACCAAACGGTTCATTGGTCAGCAAATGATATTGCTGTTGCAATTTCATTGCGGAGCGTGAGCTCAAAAACTTATCGATATTTGCCATGTCACAATTATCCCTTACCGGCACTTTCCACCTTAAGAACTTGGACATCAAAGTTTAATGTCAATCAAGGAATTTTAAAGACTGTAATAACGCTCATGAAAACCAAGCCTTCAGATCTTCCTGAGAAGGAGCGTCTATGCGTACTTTCCTTCGACGAAGTATACGTATCAAATAGGGTAGACATAAATAAGAAACGACAACAAAAAATAGGACCGCATAAGTCCTGTCAAGTAGTAATGGCCCGTGGATTGATCGGAAGTTGGAAACAACCTGTGTTCTACAAATTTGATCAATTCATGACAGTCGAAATTATTAAAGACATTATTACAGTTTTATACCATGCTGGTTTCATAGTGGTTGCAATGGTTTGCGATATGGGCACAACTAATATGAAAGTATGGTCTAGTTTAAATGTTTGCCATGACAAAAATTGTTCATTTCAACATCCCGTTGATGATTCTTTAAATGTGTATGTTTTCGCATACGCACCCCACCTTCTAAAACTTGCAAGGAATCATTTGGATCAAGGTTTTGTTAAAAGTGGAAAATATATTAGCAAAACCTATTTTGAAGAACTACTGGAAGCATCAACTACGGAATTAACACTTGCCCACAAACTAAGTCAATATCATATAGATGAACGAGGTTCTGAAAGCCAGCGTGTTAGGCCTGCTGCACAACTATTTTCGAATACGGTAGCAAAAGCTATCGCTTATTGTGGAGAAAAAGGGTTTTTCAAAAACAATAGCTGGGAAGAAACATCTCATTTTGTCCAGCTGATGAATGATTGGTTCGACTTACTAAATTCACGAAATAAATTGTCCTGGAAAGCAAGCATTTGGTATAGACCACAGGTATAGAATTAGAAAACCAAAAAAACTTTTACCATTCCAAAAAGGTATATTACTAACCAACAGATCTTTAGCAAATATGTACGACTATCTACAACAGAAATATAGCTGCGACTATATCTTAACTTTTCGTTTAAATCAAGACGTACTTGAAAAAATTTTTGCGTACATTCCAGGCATGGGAGGATCCAACAATCATCCATCGCCCTTAGATTTTCAGTATCGCTTAAAATGGTTTATTTTAGGCATAAATTCAGGGTCAGTTTTAACCAATAATCAAAACACAAGCAGTCAAAGTACGGAACAATGTTTTTTAAAAGTAGACGACTGTATTGCAGCTGACGATGGACACCCAGTTGAGCTTTGTGTTACACAAGAACTCTTTGTCAACATTGTTACTGAGCCACCAGTTACAGTGGAATTGGAAGAAGAAAAAGTTATCACATACTCTTTTATTGAACCGAATTATTGTGATTTAGAAGAAGCTCATACACAACCACTTGAGGAGCTGCTAGATAATTTCGAATTAAAAGATATGACAAACTGAATCAGATTACAGTAGAGTCTCGATATAGTGAACATACCATATGGTGAACTATCCACTGCAATGAACACAAAAATATTAACATTAACCTCTAAATAATGAACAAATTGTGGTTCGCTAGAGTAAATTGCATAAAACGTACATAGGGACTTCACCCAATGCGCAATGCAATGACATCATGATTGCATTGAGTGTTTATTTCATAATATCCACAATTCAGAATCAGCAAAAATTCTATGGGACTCGCACATTGCGTGATGACATCATGCGTACTTAAGTGTTAATTTCACAGTATCCACAGTTCAGCTTCAGCAAAGATTCTGAAGAGAGTGTTTGTTATAATTTTCGTAAAAGTGACGGTTTTCTGCCAAACTAAAAATAACCTTTTTTTATGTCCATACATATTTTGTAAAGTGAAAGCGTATTGTGCTTGTTTTCACAAATGTCTCAGAATAAAAGAAAACACCTAAAATTGTATGAAAAGGCTTAAATCTTGGAATCATTACAACATGGTGCAGCACCTATACAGTTATCCAGAAAATATGGAGTTGCTAAATCGACAATCACTTCAATAAAAAATAAAAGGCAAAAGATTTTGAAATGCATAGATTGTACGCTACGCATTTTTCGGGAAACGCCAGCGAAGGTAACGTAATCCCCACCATGGAAGGGCGACACCCGGCGTAGGGGTCTTAAGTGGTTGGAGCCTGGGACTTGTTAACCATAACTATTATTAAGATTAGAGAAATAGAGACGAGAGGGTGTTTTAGTTGTATTTGGCACGTATTTACGAATACATTTATATTTCATTTAACTGTTGTTAATTATTGTCCGTACATATTCGTACAAGTCAGAAGTGGGATATTACAGTGTTTAGTGGCACTAAGTGATATCGAAAGTTAATAATGGTGAAAAGGAAGATTGCAAGGTCGTCGAAAACAAAGAAATCGTCGCGTAAATCGAAACGAAGATCACGTCGACGCAGCAGCTCGTCATCTTCTTCGACGTCTGCAGCTTCTTCATCCACATCTGTTACTTCTTCATCTACGTCGTCTTCTTCGACGACAGCTAAGAATTTGAAACGACAGCTAAAGGATTTGAAAGCGGAAATAAATCGATTAAAAAGCACCCGAAGCACGGCAACGCATCCAGGAGACGAGTACTTGATTCCCATTTTCGACCCCGCTAAAGATGATGCAAGAATCGAACACTGGGTAGAGCGAGTTGATAGCTTAGCCGAGCGTTATCGATGGGACGACACAATTATTCGACTGATTGCTAGCCAATGGTACAACGAACAGACCAGATACGATGCTACCTGGGCACATATTCGAAACGATTTCGTCGCACAAGTCCGTTCGTTTTTCTAAATTATTAAAAGAAGCCGCCAATTATGAGACCACAGCAGGGCAAACTTTGGGCGATTATTGTTTCCAAAAATTGTCGAAACTACGAGCGTTACAGTTACAGATTCCAGAAGAATGTTTAGTTGATGCTGTCATTGGCGGAATCACAGATCCCAATATTGCACGGACGGTCAGGTCAGCGCGTTCTACCGACGCTAATTCTTTATATGCTTATTTAAATACGATGGGTGAAATGCCGAGAAATGCACATTTTTCTCGAATAATTGAAGACGTTAGTATTAATACGCACAAACCAAGTACATCGGGCCGAGATAATTTTTATCAAAAATCTTATGAACAAAATGTAACACCGGCCTGTTATAACTGCGGAATATCTGGACATTTTGCCCGCAAGTGTAGAAAACCGAGACAGCAATAAATTGTAGACTACTCGTGTTATAATATTTTTAGAAAAAAAAAAACAACCCAGTTGCATGACATGTTCGCTTGACCCCGTATTAACTACCTCGCTTTTTTTTTGTGTCGCTCTGCTTTCGTCACACCACGGCGAGGGTGTAAAGGAACCTAGCTTTATTTTATGTTTAGTAGATTATGAATTATCGTTCACATGTTACGGACTTTGGTGCACTCGTAGGATTTTAAAACTGCAGCAATCTTAATTGTTTTTTTTTTGTTGCTGATGTCGACACCAACGAAGGGTCTTAAGTCTTAATTATGTTTCGCCTATAAAGTAGCAAGGTTTTGTATGTAATTTAGTTTTTTCGAATTAAAGCTTGTTCAAGAAACACGTCCTTGATTGCATTTCTTCTATTCGCCTTACAATTTATTCGAATTTCAATTTTTACTGGATCCTGACAAAGAAGTGAAATGTTCATTAATAAATTTATCAGAAGTGGAAAAATTCTTTATTACTCGTATCTCGACGTTATTCAAAACTAGAAAAAACCCAAACGGTCTCCCTAAAGATCAAAAGTAATGAGCAACCGCATCTTTGTCATCATTACAGGATGGCCGAGTTTTAGAAAATTATATTACGAGATATGATTACCGAATTATTAAATAATGAAAGTATCAAGCATCAAGTATTTGTTCGTCCTGGTGGACGCTTTTACGATTTCGAGATCAATGGATCTCATGATTTTATGATTTCGAGATCAACGGATCTCATGATTTTACGATTCCGAGATTTCTCATGACTTTACGATTACGAGATCAACGGATCTCATGACTTTACGATTACGAGATCAACGGATCTCATGACTTTACGATTACGAGATCAACGGATCTCATGATTGCACGAAGTATGAGACCAACTACAATGGATAAGTACTCCCGATACAATGATACCTTGAAAAGCTAATTTTCTTGTTTGTCTCTAGGTCTCTTGAAGCCTGAGGACAGGCTTCGTGTCAGGCTGGCCGTGTACACTACGCATTTTTCGGGAAACGCCAGCGAAGGTCACGTAATCCCCACCAAGGAAGGGCAACACCCGACGTAGGGGTCTTAAGTGGTTGGAGCCTGGGACTTGTTATACCATAACTATTATTAAGATTAGAGAAATAGAGACGAGAGGGTGTTTTAGTTGTATTTGGCACGTATTTACGAATACATTTATATTTAATTTAACTGTTGTTAATTATTGTCCGTACATATTCGTACAAGATAGTACATTTACTGGGCCCGGAAAAAGGAAAACATTAAAAATATTAGTTTATCCTAAAATGGAAAAAGCTCTTTATAAGTGATTTTTGAAGCAAAGGGAACGGTGACATGATTAATGAGAAGGCGAAGACTCTGCATGCAAAATTTTACGAAAGTTCTTTTCGTGCGAGCAATGGTTGGCTACAAACGTTTAAAAAACGCTACGGCATAAGATTTTTAAAAATTGCTGGGGAGAAACTGTCATCACAACCAGAATTAATAGCTCCATTTAAAGAAAAATTATCAAAAAAAGTAACAGAACTTCAACTCAGTCTGGAACAAATTTACAATGCGGACGAGTCAGGTTTGTATTGGAAGCTCCTCCCTGATAAAACATATGTCTCGTCATTAGAAAAAACAGCTCCGGGAAGAAAGGCAGAGAAACAAAGAGTAACATTTTTAGCTTGTACAAATGCTTCTGGAAGTCATAAAGTCAAGTTGTTGGTCATAGGGAAAGCTGAAAATCCTCGAACTTTCAAAAACTTCAATTGTCCTGTAAATTGCGACAATTCCAAAACAGCATGGATGACATCTGAAATTTTTAAACGTTGGTTCAAGAACAAATTTATTCCAGAGGTACGTCTGCTTATTGCACTAACTGTTCACAAACTTGAAGTTAAGGCCATCTGACACGATATCCCTGAAATTAAAACCAAATCTAATGGACTTCGAGGTACCTTCTTAAGTGAATATCGCAAACATAAAGCAAACTGTGGCACTGGGAAAGGGGAAGATGAAGTGAGAAATCCGAAAGTAATATATGTATATAGAAAATAAAAACAAACAAATTTCAGATCTATTTTCCAAGCTTATGGTATTATGAGGATATAACATTTATATTGGATCATGTTACACCACGAGAATCGTTTGAGAGGGAACACAAGACGTACTGGAAGAAGCAGAGGAAGAAATACAAATAGAAGTGGAAGCAGAAGAGGAAATACAAACAGAAGTGGGAGCAGAGGTTGAAACACACATAGAAATAGAAGCAGAGGGACAAATAGATGATATAAAACAGAAAGAGAAGAAAAAAAAAGATAATAAAGAACCAAGACGAGAAAGAAATGAATAAGGAAAAGAAAAAAAGAAGAAAATGAAGAATCAGAAAGAAAGATATCAGAAGGAAGATAGCAGCAAGAGAAGATGGGAAAAAAGGAAAAAAAGAAGTTTCAAAGAGGAATATGAAGAGGAAGATGATACGGAAGAAGAGGAGGAAAAAAAAAAGAAAGAAAGGCAAACCCAAGAAAGAAACAACACGGACCAGTATGATTTTTTAAGATTCTTATGCAAAGTTAATTTTAATAATTTCAGGATGGACACCGAAACAAATAAAACTATTGACAACTACGTTCTACTCTCATTTGAAGAAAGGGATTTATCCTTCAACAATAGAGATCCAAAAATTCTGTGCCAAAAATAACATCCAGAGGGAACCGATCGTGGTGAAATCAAAGTTGCAACATATTATGAAAACAAAAAACTTTTAACCAAATAATTTTTGAAATGAAGAGTTAGCTACCTAATTTTTTAATATGTACTTTTAATAAATACAACTTTTTAATTTTAATTTTATTTTTATTATGTACCCACCTGAACGTTTAAATTTGGAATAAAAGAAATGTAACTTCACATACAATGTGTTGTACAATGGTTGTTTTATTTCTTCCCACATGTGACTTTTATTTTACAAAAAATAATAAGAAATGGAAATTAACTCATACTGAAAAACACACAAGACAGACCAGCTAGTACTAATAACCAATTAATAAACCTGTTAAAAGAACAACATGCTGAAGATAAAGAACAAAGACAGAAACAGTTTTCATCATTTGAAAATATGCTACTGAAGCAAACGGAACAAAGAGAACGTTTATTAGACCAATTTGAACGTTTAATAAAGCAAAAAAGAAAGAGGACCCCTTCGTCAGATTCAGAGAAAAGTTAAAAGTAAAATAAATCCTTAAGTTCTGTTTGTTTTGTGTTTTTAAGATTTTTAATAGAATAACATTTTCATTTATTATTGTTGAGAGTTTATAATTTGATTAAATATTAGGCTGTCCAGAAAGTTCTGAGCGTTTTTTAGAAAAATAGATAAATAAATATCTATTACTTAAAAAATTAAACAACAATTAAACTAAATATTCGCCGTTATTGTCAATAACTTCCCACCATCTTTGTCCCAAAAGCTCAATTCCACGACGATAAAAGATGGACTCTTTCGTCCCGAACGATTCTGATGTTTAAGACCTTCTTCCCCATTCAGAAATTTCGCAAACCATCGCCGACAAGTAGACTCTTTTACCGTCCCTGCACCTTCAATTCTGCATATATTTCTTGTGGCTGCTGCCGCTGAATATCCACATTTAAACTCATATAACATTAAATTACGATTTCGTTCTTTTTCCATGCAAACAATCAATTACCAGAATGTAACCAATAGAAAATTATTTAACTGAGAAACGTCAAATTGTTTATGGACAATTGTACTTCATATTTTAAATAACTAACAAACATTAGCAATTGATTTTACATTGTAACGAAGTTACTAAGAAACGCTTCCGGTGGCGGAAAAATTCCGTTCTTTCTCCGAGCCGGTGCAGAAAATTAGCGCGGAGCCAACTGTCTTAACCGCGTCGACCGAATCCGCCCCGGAACCCGTGTTTCTTCCGGCTGACAGCACCCGGACTCCGCGCTGAGCCGAGCTCCCCCACCGCCCCAGCCGCGAGTCGCCGGCCGCGCGCAGTCCCACCGTGGCAATAAAAGGACCGCGCCGAGCCTGCAGAGCTCATTCCGATCCCGATCCTCTTTCCGCTTCTAGTCTAGATCCCGAACCGACTCCGACTCCGCTTTCTCCTTTCTTCCTGGCCCGTTCCCTCCCATTGCAAGGGAACCCCGGCCTTCCCGCTTTCTTCTTTCTTCCTGGCCCGTTCCTTCCCGCTGTGAGGGAACCCCGGCCATCCCGCTTTCCTTGCACCCTCCTTTCTCTCGCCCCGAAACCGGAAGCAGCGTCCAGGTCCGACCGGAACAGGAAGAGCCAGCAGCGTCCAGGTCTGACCGGAAAGACAGTAAGTACGAGCCGCGCTCTCCTCCGACACCCGCCCGGAACACTCCTCCAGGTCACGGACACTGTCCCCGAAAGGTTCCGGCGCCACCAGGTACCAACACCCCTTCTTTTTTGTACATAGTGTAAATAAAGCCCCCCTTGTTGCGACACCTGCTTGTTTTGCTACCCCTTTTCCGCGCCCTGACAGCCGACCCCCGGACACCGTACGCTCCGCAAAGCTACCCCGGCCGTGTGGCGTCCCACCACAGCCGCAAAAAGGGACTGGCGACCGACCCGAACGGCGTCAAATCCCGTGACGTCACTACCGCAAGTGATCGTCACAACATTTATTTTATATCGTGAAACAGAATACCACAAAAACGCTCAAAACTTTCTGGACACCCTAATATATTTTTGTCACAGTAAAATATGGTACTGATTAGTTTGCCAAATTCATTGCTATATTGTTCCTTTTTTCATTTCCTAGTCGAAATTCTTCTCTGTTATTGTTGACATATTCTTCTTCATTCAACATATCTTCATATTTGTCATACTGCCACTCATCGTTATTTAAATAACAGAAATTATGAAGCACACATGCTACTGTACTGATTTCAATCGCCTTATTGACAGAATATGTATGTATTTATATACTGCAGTCGTGCCCATCTCCCCTTCAAAATGCCAAAAGTATTTTCAATACAAACTCTGTCTCCGCTTAGACAAAAATCATGATGTTTTTCCTTTCTAGTCAAGTTATTTCTCCGCGAATAAGGAGTAATAATTAACCACGATCTTAGTGGAAATGCGCTGTCTCCTATTTGGTGGTATTCTTCCCTTGGGAAATATTTGTGCTTCCCAAATTGTTTTATGTTGCACCAACGATGAATTTGAAAAAACTCTGGAGTCATGCGCAGAACCTGGGTATCCAACAAAAACATAGGTGAAAATCTTATTCGCAGTACAAATACCCACACAGTTGATGGAATGACTTTGGTATCTATTTACGTAACTATCGTGCTGATTAGCAGGTACTTTTATTTTGACGTGTGTGCCATCAACGGCCGCTACAACGTTGGGGTAATTTGTAAAACCATGGTAAAACCATTAGAAATAACTTGGTATTCATCTTGTGTTTTGGGCCAAAATTTATACTTTCCCTTTAATTGTAACAGTACGTAAAGAAAGGCATTGACTAAGTGCATTACTGTTGAAGAAACAAAATTAAAACGATCAGCAATAGATAACAGAGTATCTTGTTTGGACATGTACCAGAGAAAGGCAAGTAAACCTTTTTCTGGCGGAATGACATGATTCTTTCTGCATTCTAAACAATTCAAAAAAAATTAGATTCATTTAAGTATTCAACCATATGTTATAATTCATATGTTGTCTTACGAGTATATGCGTTTCCCTAATTCTTTGTAGTAATTTCCTTTTCTTAAAAAGAATTTCATGCATTTTCAAAACGATTATTTCAGTATCGTTCGAAAAAAACACATGGCTTTATCAGAGAAAAATTTATTTCGAAAGTTTCATTGCAGATGTCGGTAAGTAACTTGAAACAAAGCAGTGCATCGCGGTAACAATATTCTTTGCTTGTAGTAATATATCAAATAAAATGGAGTGGACGGCCATGGTGTTAGTAAGAGCCAACGAACACGAGATCTTCGGTATGGAGCGGGAAGCCACCGTCGAGGTGTCGAATGCCGTAAGAGAAATTAGAATTACTTACTTCCCCCAAGGCGTATTGAATCGTTTAATTATAAAATCCTACGAAATCGATAGCACAGCCAGCCCTTGTGCAGTTAACCCATTATTATGTTAAAACTGGAGACCCAAGAAGAGGTTAAAATAAAATTCGGGAGTCCGGCAGGGAAGTCCTCATTTGTTGAGGCAATTACTCTTTATACGTAAATATAGTTTTTCTTTTACAAATGAAATTACAGTTTTTTTAACTTACCCGACCAAAGGTGGGCAAGTTGTGATCGGTCCCAAATTTCGAATTGCTAATTTCATCGGATCCTTACGTTTTGAGGTCCCCTGAACACGTTTATGAAGTTTTTAGAATGATGTCTGTCTGTGCGTATGTCTGTCCCACTTTTCGTTCTCCCACGATTACTCAAAAATGCTTTGACCGATTGCCTTCAAATTTGACCAACACAAACTTACCCGTGGTCTCTCGAGTTGAAAAGCTTTTGGCGCCAATCGGACCACGGGGGGTGGAAGAGGGTGGGGGTTGGTCGAAAAAATAATAAGGGAACATGGAAATTTGACTTTACCGTTTGAAAGGGCATGCGTTTTTATGTCGGAAACGATGTTTACCATTTGCGGATTTTTCCAATATGGCGGACTTATAAAGTTATTTACGTCTTCATAGATCGACGGCGATAACTGCTGAAACTTTTAACAAAATAATCTCGGATCTTACCATTGGAAATAACTCTGTAATAGTAACTACCGAATGGAGTCAATCCGACTACGAGGGGTGGAAGAGGGTGGGGGTTGCCGGAAAAAATAATGAGGTGACATGGAAATTTGACATTACCAGTTGAAAGGGCATGTGTTTTTATGTTGGAAATTATATTTACTATTTGCGAGAATTAGAAGACGACTTATGTGGGTTAACAAGGACAAGGTAGGTATCTCGGGTCAATTCAGATTGGTTTAAATTGATGTCGGGTAAGTTACTAGGCCGGGTCTTCGTCTCGGCTCCATCCCAATTTGTTTGCAGTAGCGGCAATTCCGGCACCAGTAAAACTGAATTGAATATTTAATTACACGTTATTTACACATTAAGTAAGCATGCAATTTTTTTAAATAAAATATAAAAGTATTTTGCGGATTTATATACCGTAAGGTTGGTTAATTAGGGTATATACATGAGATTGTATGCCTTCTACCTTTAAAAAAGGGCAGAATCCTTGAAATATTTGCCTTTTAAATATACAGGGTTATTGTTAATGATTGTAGTTGAAGAAAGCCATGCCCATGTGATTACATTTTTGCCGCTTTCATGTGAACTGTCAGTTTTGTCGCTGTCACTGTCATTTTTTAGGTGAAAAGTGCGGTGATGAGATTTTTATTTATTTTCCGTGTGTGAACGGTGTGTACTCACTTATTCACATCATTTTGATGTTTTTTTATGTGGAGCGGCAACCATAAATTTTACATTCAGTTTTCACGCCTACTTCGACTACAATCATTTAGCCTCTTCGGAACCCGAGTATCAAATATGCTACATGAGGGAAACAATTTTATTTTACGCTCTAGAAAAACATTTTAGTATTACAACTGAGCGTATCAAATTCTTTACACCTTAAACTGCATGAATAGCATATTTGTGCGCCGGTCTGAAACAGGAAAAATCTTGCTAGATTGTATTGAAAGAAGGCGTGCAAAACGTGTATTGCTTTAGGATGGCAGAATTTAATAAAAAACGTAAGTATGACATTTTTAATTATGAAAACTGAATAAAGGAAGTATTTTTGATGGATATGATGTATTGCAAGTAGAATCCAATCATTATTTTGAGTGATATTTACATTTCAATTTTGTGTATCATTGGTAATACTTCGATAACACTCCAATTTTCAAATGAAAAGTAGACTAATGTTGATTTTTGTGTGTAGGTCCTTTGACACAAAATGAACTGCAAGAACTTGCAGATCGCTTGAATTTGGATGACTCTGACACTGAAGGACATTTAGATCTCAGCGACAATGAGGAAAATGAGGCTGTAGCAGAAGATATTTCTGATGTGGAGGAACCAGGGTCTCCAGAAAATGATGTTGAATCAGATGGAGAACAACGCTCTTCCACTAGTGATGAAGATAATTTACCCCTGGTAAATATAATTGCTAAAAAGAACTTAAAATATGAATTGAAGCAGGACTTCACAACAAAAGTGAAAAAAGTATTTAATGATAATATTCAGCAAAAAAAAAAAGGATTTGCTTGACCCATTCCAGTATTTTACAAAATATATTCCTCTAAGCTTTTTAGAAAACATTGCCTTATTTACTAACATGAAACATGTAAAACTCACTGGAAAATCGCTTGGTACTACTCCCAGAGAAATTGCAAAATTCTTTGGATGCTCTATGTTGATAGCGATATTTGGTTTACTAAGAATTCGAATGTACTGGAATACAGATACTAGAGTACAAATGGTGGCCAACAATTTTGGAAAGAACAGATATTTTCAATTGCGTAGCCGATTGAAAGTAGTCGACTATGATCAAGTTTCAGAAGAAGCTCGTGCGTTCTTATTCTGCGTTCCATTCGCGAGCAGTCCCGAACAGCTCAGGGTTTCAAGCTCTAAAAGCTTTAAGCCTTTGAAAGGAAAGCAGTAATTATTATTTCATGGTCGCCTGTCATTCCGGACATACATGAAAAATAAAAAACGAAATATGGAATACAATTTTACGAGTTTTGTTCACCTGAGGGTTATGTCCTCAATGTCGAACTCTATAGAGGACAAGGCGAGCAACCGATAGAGGAAGACCTTTCTAAAATTGACGCTCTTGTTCTAAGACTAATGCAACAGTATCTAAACAAAGGGCATCATTTGTTTATGGATAATGATTAAAATAATAAATTAATAATAATAATTAAAAAAATATTTTTTATAAGGGAGTCCGTTTCGGCGAGGGTCGCGGGTTCGATTCCGACCCAGGGCGAAATTTAAAAAAAAGGCTATATTCTATCTCGTGATTCGGAAGTCACGTTAAGCCATTGATCCCGATCTATCGAGTTGGTCATCATGCCCCTCATAACCAGTCCTAGACTGTGAAACAAATCTGAAATGTATTAATTATAATTTGTTTATTCCTGTTAATATACAAATAAATGTATTTATGCATGTCCCAAACAAAAGAAAAATCAATTACATAGATAGTACCTAGTAACGACAGAAGAACACAAAAAAAAAAAGAAAACAAATCACTTCAAACCATTAGAAGAATCGTTTAAAAATTCATCAAAAGTGTAAATTATTTTATTTACTAAATAAGTTTTTATTTGTTTTAAAAATTGGTTTGAGGGTACATTTTTATGAGAATCAAGAAGTGCGTTGAAAAATTTAATAGAATAATAGTGGATTCCATCTTGTGATTTGGCTAGACGTAAAAATATGTGATCAATGTCTTGATACCTAGTACTGTATTGATGATAAGATGATAATTTGGGGTATGGTTTCGGATTTTTAATAAGATATTTCAAACATCTATATACACTGCGCCGCAAAATTAACGCAAAATCAAATATTTCATTTCTCACAAGGAGTTTAATAGTTATTCATGTATCAAGGGCATTATGAAGATGTTTATGTTCGAGGGCAACCAGTTTAAAAGGTCGAGGGCCGCCAGGCCCGAGAGTTATTAAGTTGCCCGAGAGCATAAACATCAAGTAATGCCCGTGGTGCATAAAACTTTTTATATTTCACTGCATTTGAATTTGTGAACGTTTAAAAAATTTATAAATTTTGAATTTGATTTTGCTAAATTTCGTAGTTTGCGGTGCCTTGTATCTATGACAATTTGTTTGTTTTATTGTTTGTGAAATAAAACAGTGACAGTTGTATTGAGAATGGACGAAAAAATTCCAAAAAATATACTAGAACGAGCCGATAAAGCTAGTGAGAACTTGTTGCCCAGAAAATCTCGTCTGCAGTATGATAAGGAATATCATAACTTTGAGAAATGGATGCTAAAAAATGACTTACAAATTACAAAAGTAAGTGAAACAGTCCTAATGGGCTATTTTCAAGAATTGGTATGTATTTTGTACATTTTTAATAATTTCTGACAGTCTGTATCCTTTATAGTCGGAGTCATTCAGCCCAAATTCACTGGTCGAAATATTCAATGCTAAGATCGACATTGTTAGTCTACAAGAAAATAGATATAAAAAATTGTAGTAGATTAGAAACCTTCTTGAAGCAACATTCCAAAAGTATATACCAAAAAAATCTACAATTTCGACACGAGAGGATATACTAAAATTTATGAAAGAGGCTCCAGACGACATGTTTCTTCTAGAAAAGGTGTTAAGGTAGTGGATTGTGGCATTAACTAAAACATATTTATGATAAATACAGGTTGTTCTGGTGATGGGTATTTTTGGTGGCCTAAGAACGGACGAACTCGTTAAATTAAATGTAGATGACGTAGATGATAGAGGTGCGGTTATGGTGGTAAAAATTCGAGATACTAAAACTGGGGGCCCAAAGAGTTTTACGATTATAGAAGAAGAAGAGATGAACGCTTTAAGTTTCTTGCGAAAATATACCTCATTGCGGCCGAAGAGAACAAAAGAACGACGCTATTTCTTGGGATATCGTAATGGCAGATGCATTTCCCAAGTGGTTGGCAAAAATAGTTTTGGAAGTGTACCGTCAAAAATTGCAAAATATCTAGGTTATGTCGATGCTAAAGCGTTCACAGGCCACTGTCTGCGTAGAACATCGGCAACTCTTCTTGTAAATGCAGGTGGGGATGTGTTGACCTTAAAGAGGCATAGATACTGGAAAAGCGATACGGTGGCATCAGGCTACATTGAAGAAAGTATGGCTTCGAAGAATAAAATAAGCCGTTTAATTGGTACTGGCAACGGTGAAGCAGGGGGGCTTTATTTGAAGTCATTCGCAAAGTTGCGTGTGCGCAAATCAGCAACATGCGAATGGTATTGCGCATATCGCTAAGCGACCGTTCACAGTACCATTCGCATGTTGCTGATTTGCGCACACGCAACTTTGCGAATGACTTCAAATAAAGCCCCCCTGGAACCTCCCGTGAAACTGGAACGTCCGGCGAAAATAGAATTTTCGGTAAAACTGATGCTTCCAACCTGAATGTTTCTTCATTTAAACATAGTAGTCCAGTCAATAGAGACATAAAATGGCTCCACCTTGCAAAAGGTACAGAAAAGTTTATACTTGGCAGGTATCTTCTATTAGGAATATTATTAATATTGCCGAGTTTGCGACCTTGGGAGGTTGTCGCTCGCCCCGCCATACTGGAGAATAGGGGTGGAAAATCACATTTCTGCGATTATTTTATTATCCGTGCGAGATACGTCTACCTAAGTTATTATAAAACATGTAGAACGTACAATTCTCTATATTTTTTGTTGTTTATGTTTTTTTGTCAGATCAATAGTTTCGTAGTTACAGCGTGTAGAAATCAATAATTTCTATTATTTTTGTACTGTAATGCTTTATTGGACGAGTCGAGTTTATGGACGGGCGAGCGAGGCCATAAATAGAAGAGTCCAATTATGGACGAGTTGCATACAATATTTTATGTTCGACTGCATTATTTGTTCAAATTACAAAAAAATAACAGTGACATCTATGAGGTAAATGTAGAATGACAGCAGGTTTGCGACTTTATTTATTATAATACTATTTATTATTTGGAATAATAAATATCGGACTAGTCCGATAAAGTGGTAGTTTATGGCCTCAAAATAACGTCATAAACCATCTATATTGGTCACAGTCGAACATAAACATTTTTAAAGCGATTAACAAAACTGTTTATCATAAAAACTGGGAATATGCATAAGTGGGCTAAAAAAACGTGCCTTTTTATCTGTCAAACTAGTCTTTGTTGGTTGTAAAAAAAGCTAGGTAAGGTTTAGTTGGGAAATTTTAACCAGGTAAACAAAAATAAATCCCCTAGGACGGGTTTCAAGAAATCTTACACACGAAGAATGTGCTAGTGTAGTGGCGCTGCAAGAAGAAGGGTTTACTGCAACTTACACCGCCCAACGTTTGAATGTGGCGGATTCGACCCTATCAAGCCGCTAAAGGTCTGTAGCGCCAAATCTTAGTAAAACAGTTACGCAATTTCAAATCTGCCGCTACCCTTACTCCCACGCACAACGACGGTTAGGGGTGAACGGAAAAAGAGCACGGATCTCTCTCTCACTCCCCAACCGTCGCGACAAGTGGTTCGGTCTAATTTGCATATATTGTTTTTGTTATCCAAATATAGTGTGTTAAGTTTGAATCGCCTTCTTGCGTACCCCTACCGAGAATAAGCGATAACTGGTGACCCCGACGTGATTTGAGCGACAGTGACCGTGAAACTAGCGCACAATTAAAAGAACTCTTGCACCGCCAAAATGCCCGCCAGAACCGACCCTAACGAGCCTCAAATCGCAGCCTCGCAGCTCACGCTACCGCCCTGTTGGTCACATAAGCCGGAGCTGTGGTTCGCCATGCTAGACGCTAGGTTCAACCTGGCTACTCCCAAAATCACCAGGGAAGAAATGAAGTTCAGCCATGTGGTCGCCGCGCTTGGGCCCGACCTCGCCGGAGAGGTAGCGGATCTCATCCTCAAGCCTGACGCCGACGCTCCGTACACCAAGCTAAAAACCGAAATCCTCAGTAGGACGACGCTGACGGAGACACAGAAATTGAAACAGCTCTTATCAGGCCAGGAGTTAGACGGCCCCTAGACGGTCAATAATTTTGCACAATATTACGAATTGTGCAATATTATTGACCGTCTAGGCCAAGTATTGAGGTTTGTACAATGATTGAGGAAAAGATTGAACGAGTTTAAATTTTATTGCACCATAGGTTTTCATTGAACCGTATAGGGTTAATATTGCGCAATATTGTTTAGTCTATGTTTAGCATTCGAAGAAGAAAGACGTTCGCGTTCAACATGGCGGGGAAGCAGAAAATTAGTAAAGAAAGATTTTATTATGGAATGTATCCACCTATACAGGCTGATTCATCTTTTACCGCCGGTGGCAAAATTGACCTTAAAAATTATTATTTCACTTTCATATTTTGCAGACCTAATTTATTATCCATAAGGCACATAATATCAAAAAATGGAATTTATAAGTTAATTAGGTCAAATTTTGGCATTTTCTCAATTATTAGTTGTTTAATTTATTCAATCTTGTGGCATATGCACACTCAGGTATTTTCACACAATTTTACCATGTTAAATCAATTTTAGCTTATGGTATTATTGAAATAAACACATTTTGATATTCAAATTTGTATTTGCTTCATGATTTACTACATAATGTCCCAATTGTCTTTATTGCCACAGCAGTGGGCCCTTTACAAATCCTATCGTAAATTCACCTAAGCAGGTCAGTTTTACAGGGTAGTCATTGTTAAGGAAAATTTACAACCCTAAAAGCCAACAACTACCAATAAAAGCAATGTTCCCATTAAAATCAATATAATTCAAAAACTATCAAAGATTTTTCAAAACGGGTTGCACATATTGATTTTATACGTCATTAGCCACATTCTGATGCAAAAATTTAAACATGATTTTTTTTTTTTAAGTTTTTTATAAATATCTGCTCATAGAAAAAAATTTTTTTGAAATCAATTATACCGGCTGAAAGTAAATTTTTCGACAAATCAAAACTGTAAATGTCATAATTTTTTCTTAATTCTTAAGGGTCATTTTGCCACCGGCGGTAAAAGATGAATCACCCTGTATAGAGATTTGCCAGCTCTATGGAACGTTAAAAGCAAACAATATCATGACCGGAATAAAAAGAACAGTGCATATGAAACATTATTAGTGAAATATAAGGAAATGTATCCCGACGCAACCAAAGATGTTGTGAAAAAAAGGAGCTCAAAAAACACAAAGTATTGACGCTTGTGTGCTGTCAATATTATTGTGCAATAAATATTGATCGTTTGGGTTCGAGAGGTCATACAATAATATTGTACAATAAAAGTATTGTGCAATATTATTGACCGTCTAGAGGCCGCCTTAGGCACCCAGAAACCCTCGCAACTCCTCAGGCATATGAAGAGCCTGGTACGTCAACGAGTCGGTTCTACGGGAGTTGTTCCTGCAACAGATGACGAGCAGCGGTAACAGGCTCGATCTCGACCAGGTGGCGGTGGTGGCTGACAAAATCCTGGAAACGACGCCCCGCATAAATTAACTAACTGTCTATTTTGTCGCATTTTCTAGTTGTTTGACCCAATGACAGTGACCGTGAAAAAATACTTTTTGTAAAATCAACGCAAAACATTGTGTTTTTAGAATACAGACTCCACAAGGCACGTGTTTACGTGATTCTATGATTTAAGCTAAAATTTTGTGAAAATGGCGAGTTTATTTTCGAGTAGTAAATACATAGACATTGTGTTGGTGTATGGTGAAGCGTCGGGAGTGCTCCTCGAGTCTAGAGAATTTCCGTGCTACCTCTTCTGGGGGTACATGAAGGACTTGGTATATTCGACCCCAATTGAAGTTTTAAGAAAACGGGTGGAAAATGCTGCCACAACAATTCGTAATAACAGAGGAATGTTGGAAAGAGTGGAAGAATCATCGTCGGCGCCTTCATTATTGTATTGACAATAACAGCGGTCACTTTGTAATGGTTAGTGATTACTCTACGTCTAATTACTTCATGAGAATTTTTGCGGATTAATACACTAATTTCAGGAGACATTTTGTCATTATTTGGATATGGACGATTCATTAGGGTTAGTTTAAAATTTATTATGTTCATTAGCTACATAAAACTATTTTTTGTAACATCTAGTTGTTAAGGATCAACTGGAGTAACAATCTCAGCAAAAAGTTGCAGAATTCTTATAATGCTATGAAACGTTTATTACGAGAAATCAATATTTGAAAAAATAGTTTTTAATTTTTGGAAACGAATTGTAATGCTAATGAGCTGCAAGTAAATTTTGTGTTTATTTTCTTGATATTTAGATAATTACTTACATGTGATTTTACAATCTTTTGACTAAGACTGTACGTGAAAATCAACAGAAACACACTGAATTTCAATTTTCATTGATTTCTGTTATAGTTCTTAACGTAATTGTAGTAAAACGTGCGATATGAGTGTAATGTTGCATACCGACGTCAATTATATGCATTTTGTTCACTTTTATTGAAATTAAAACAGACACATAACCTCAAAAACCGTGTTTTTCCACATATAATTACCGATTACAAGGAAAATCCTCGACCAACTTTTTTTGTAAATTCATTAGAAAATTCTATGATATCGATACTTTGTGTGAAAAATTTAAGAAAAATTGGCCTTTTTGAAATATGTTTTTTATCAATTTGTATGCGACCATTGCTCGATTTCTCATAAGAACACGTGTAAAATATCCCGAAACGTTAAAAGGTAATAACTTTAAAATTCCTCGATCAAATTTTTTTAAATTTGACACAGTACTTCAGAATGGATGAAAGGACTATTGTACCAATTTTAAGCAATTTTCGCCATTTTTCAATGTTACTCCAGTTCATCCTTAAAGGTAGCTTTCCTTTATTTTTCAATTTTTTTACAATTGGTACAATTAATGTTTAATGTTATGGGACACACCTTGAATTAATCGAAATCCGCATGCCACTAGCAGATGTAGACGAGATCGAAGATGATGCTTCAGATTTTTAACACCATAACACAAGCGCGATTTTGCAGGGAATAACGATGACCTCACTTGCTCTCCGGACATCGGGAATATCTTGATCGCGATTTTTTATTGATTTCAGTCGTTCATTTTCAACGGAAAGTTAAGTGTTGAACAAATCTGACAAACAGCAGCAAATGTAGACAAGATCGAAGATGATGCTTCACAATTTTAAGACTAACACAAGCGCGATTTTGCAGGCAATAACGATACCTCACTTCCGGACATCGGGCATATCTGGATTGCGATTTTTTATTGATTTCATTCATTTATTTTCAACGGAAAGTTAAGCGTTGAACAAATCTGACAAACAACATTGAAACAATTTTTTTTTCACAAACAACGGTTGACATGACGACGTCCTCCGCACACTTATTAATCATTCGGTTTTTTCGATGGCGTTGAAAAAAATGTATTTCAAAAAGATAATTGTGAACGAATCATAGAGATATTACAAAAACTATTGTACAATACACGTCCATTAGGGCCTTTACAGCGTTGCAAGTATTATTCGACTCGCTCTGCGAGCTCGTCTCACAAAATCTCTGGCTCGGCAGTAAAGGCTATCCTAACGGACTTCTACTGTAAAATACTATTAAAATCACGGTTTGAGAACAAACGGATTATCGTACAACAGCACGTCAATACAATAATACATCTACCGCAGATAACAAAGGGATCGCCAGCGTCGCTAAGACAACTGTTAGATGGGCTTTCGACCAATTTAAGTATATTGAAAAATTTAGATATTCCAGTACAAAGTTGGGATATAATTCTTATTCAGTTAATGTTGTCAAAATTAGATTATCAATCCCGCAGAGAATGGGAAACATCTTGCAAAACAACAAACATTCCGACACTGAAAGAATTTAACGAGATACTAACAGCACAGTATAGAGCTATAAGAATCAGTAGTTTCACTCGCGGGTTCAAATGGTCGCAGATCTCGAATCAACTGACCAACTCGCAGGTGACTGCGCAGTGGGAAGACCGCTGTTTTTTGCGATTTTATTTATTTATTTCCTCGGTTACTATTAAGCGCATTCTAACATGTGGCATATCAGTGGATTCAGAAAAATAATCTCTTTCAAAATAGTAATAAAAAAATATACCAAGCTATTTGAAAAAATAATATTGACTATCATCTGACCTTGAATGACTTTTTGAAAAAAAAATTCTATGTTATCTTATAGAGTTTTTAAAGTGATTTATTCCAATTTTTGTTTTATTTAAATTGAGCCATAAATAACGGAGATATGGCTTACGGCGTTTTTTAAGACGCACTTGTATATAAAAATTATTTAATTTATGTATTTCCTTATTCCCACTGATTCCCTTCGAAAAATATTAAATAATATTTGCATCCTTTTTTTGGCCGCCATAGTACTAAGTATTAAAATCGTTGAAATCTTAATAATGTTTTTTGTTCCACACTGTCAGAATTTGAGAATTTTCTCTTGTGTGAACGGATTTTGATAAATGTCACAACTTGTCAAAACGAAACGTCAAGCTAATTTTAAAGATTTTAAGCGAATTTTGAGCCTTTAAGAGGCAAAAAAACGTTGTATTCAACTCGTTCATGTGTAAATTTGGCCTTTTTTGCACTCGTGGCCTTTTAAAACGCGCTTCACTCGCGTTTTAAACTGGCCCACTCATGCCAAAAAAGGTCCAATTTACACGCAAACTCGTTAAATAAACTACTATTTTTATACGTGTCCCTTTTATCCATCCTTTATTCATTACATTACTATATGAAATTTAAAAAAGTTACCTACCAAAAAACGAATTAACTAGATAAGGCGCTTTGAGCGGACTGGCGCGTAGACCCACTTGAAGGCGACTAAGCGGTGTTGCCAATTTTAACTTCACGGCTTGTAAGGAGAGATGGCTGTGGCTCACACCAATGATTTTTTCTACAACCGATGTCGAAAGTAGGTCTTTGCGCTTGCATTTGACAACGCAAAGTTGACGTTTTCCGAGGACTGTCACTTTGTCGCTCACGCGCGGAAAAATGTATGAAACGCTCGCTCTTCGAATTTTTTGTTAAAATCAGATGTCCAGTGATTATTGTAACTAGTGACAACGAACAAACAGAAAGAATTGTTGTGTCAGTTTGTGTCGGTGTTCTTTGTCTTTTTACAGAAAACATTACTCAAAAGCCTGTAGAAGGAAGGGAAACTGTTGAGGAAGCGTTTTCGTGTACACCTCCCAAAATTGTAAGTGCAGCAAAAGAACCAGAATGCACACTTTCAGAGCATGGATTACTTTTCAAAAACCGTAATTATTGTACTTTTAATGTCAATATTGTGAATAATTAGTTTCTGATTTTAAGAAAGTATTAAGTATATGCCGTTCACGATTATTTTAAACACGCAGGAGGCCGCGATATTTTTTTGTTAGATTGGCGTCAGGTCCTGTCATATGACGTTTCGTTTTTAAATATTCGCATTGTTGTCAATTCCGTCATTAATTTAGTTAATAAGAATTTACCCAGAACTGCCCTACAAATATGTATGTTTCATTTCAATTACAATTTTACGATTATTGTTCCTAATGCGTTCAATTATTTAAAAAATTTAACAACTTGGGAGCAGTGTTCGGTTGAATTATAACCTAAAATAGATTTATTAAGACAAATCACAATACTGCCAACTAAAATGTCAGATTTTCATAGATAGTCCGAATTTGAAATAATCGTGAATGGTTTATACATTGATTTGGTCCAAATAAAATAATATGTAGTAGTCATAGTTGCGATTGTAGAAAAAATCTTGTGTGTGTTGCGAGCGCAAATGTACATTGCCGATTTCAATCCACAATGTATCACTTTGCGCTCTTAATACACAAATAGCTATTTATTGTGTTACACGCATCAATTATTCTGATTCTCAGTGTGTGTAAAATTTTGTGAAATCATTTCAAAAGAGAAATATTGTGAAAGGTACGTAAAATAATAAAAAAAAATATGTGTTCTGAACAGTGAACAATGCCAAAAAGACGCAAAGGGGCTTCTTTGGACCGTCAAACACGTACAGCTGCAAGCATGCGAAATAGAAGAGCCCAAAGAACAGAAGAAGAACAACAGCAAGATAATACTAATGCGCGTGAGAGCATGGCGCTATTACGTACATCAAGCAGAATCAGGAGATGCATGAGCTGAACGAAATGGACAAAGAAGATTAGAACAAAGACAAGCACGCCGTTTTATAGTTAATAGACGCAGAGCAAATGATCAACAACGCCAACAAGTACATCGATCATTTACATCTGATTCATTCCTGCGTCTAGCATTCGAGTATGAGCCCAATATTCAATATTATGCTCATTCAAAAGTGGTAATTGGTGCTATGGATAAGGAATGCCCGCATTGTAATGCTCTTAAATTTAAAAATGAGACCACCGGGATGTGTTGCGCGTCAGGAAAGGTGGTGAACCCACCACGGCTGTGCAACGGCACGCGATTAGTTATTAAAAAATTAATGAAAAACGTTGTCGAAACCACCATTTTAAATGGCAAATTTCGAGGTGAAAATATATTACTACCCCGGATCCCTATTATACCCACAGATGTGCCAATTCAATTTAAACGTCTTCAATTTCCAATAAGATTGGCATTTGCGATGACTATCAATAAGTCTCAAGGCCAAACGATGTCTGTTTGTGGCTTAGATTTGAGCACACCATGTTTTTCACACGGACAATTATACGTGGCATGCTCTCGAGTGGGCAAACCATCCGGTTTGTTTGTGTTAGCTGGGATAACAATAGTTATTTATTATACAAGACGATAAAATTTTATTTTATCTTCGAGAGCGGTTTACGCTCGAGAAGATAATGGTGAATTTTATCGTCGTGTACAATACAAAATTTTATTCCATCCTCCATTACTTCGATTGAATTACTGAATTATTTTGATTATGACAATTATAAACGTCAAAAAAATTCAACAATCAAAAAAACGTCAAAAACAGAAAAACAACAATGGATGTTAAACATTAGAAACTCAAAGCGGGGGCTGTTGGCATGGGAGTCGGTTACCGAGATAATTTGTTTATCAACAAAGTTAAAAGCAGTTTCGTGAAAGCGTCGTGAAAGTGTTTCATTTTTGAGGAAATAATGGCCCAATCTTTCCTTAATGAAGATGAATTGTATGTTCCTGAAGATATTATTAAAGAAGCCAGATCTGTTATTGAAAATTTATTGCCGCGAAAATCTGTATCGTTGTATGAAAAAGAATACAATATTTTCTGTGCCTGGAGGAAAAGCAGAAACATAAAAGGTGTATCAGAAGAAGTCCTGCTATCGTACTTCGCAGAAAAGGTAAAAAAGTATAAGGCTTCAACATTGTGGAGTTGTTATTCAAAGTTGAAGAGTACCTTACTGATCAAGGAACAAGTAGACATATCAAAGTAAGAAGAATGATTATTTTGAATATTATAATTAAAACGTTTATTTTTTTAGATTTTTGAGTCTGAAGACTTTCCTTAAGCGAGAATACTCAACCTACACACCGATTAAATCAAATGTGTTAGAGAGGGAACATTTTAACAAATTTTTGGAGGATGCACCTGATAAGATTTACTTGTTGATAAAGGTAAGTGTTTTTATTATGGTAGTTTCACTCAATATTAAGTAAATTATCTAAAGGTTGCCTTGGTCATGGGAATCGGCGGAGGATGCAGAATGGATGAATTACACAAAATGAAAATTGACGATATCGAAGATCGAGATAATATTCTGATAATACAAGTTCCCGAAACAAAAACGAATAAGAAGCGTATGTTTACTATTGTGGATAATACGAAAATAGGAGTTAGCAAGTTGGCTTTATACAAAAAATATAGTGATTTAAGACCTGCAAATACACCAACCAAGAGTTTCTTTTTGGGTTATCGCAATGAAAAATGTACAAAGCAAGTGGTGGGAATTAACACATTTTACAAGATGCCCCGAATGATAGCGGAATTTTTAAAGCTGCCATTACCTGAATCTTACACTGGTCATTGCTTTAGGAGATCAAGTGCTACTCTGTTGGCGAACACTGGAGCTAACACGCTTATGATGAAGAGACATGGTGGCTGGAAATCGAATTCGGTTGTAGAAGGCTACATTGATGAATCAGTTGAAAATAAGAAGGAAATTTGTAACAGAATTTTGATGGGAACAAGCAGCACAAAGAATTGTCAAGGATTTTCAAACGAATTACCTGGTTGCAGTGGCGCTAACCTCATCAAAAGTGAGGATGTCGTTAACTTCATCAAAAGCAAAGATGTCGCTAACGAGAATACTGTCAAATGTGGTGGAAAAGTGTTTAAAAAGTGCACATTTAATTTTTATTAACAATGTTATTTCCGGTTATTTCAATTCAGACGTTTGTAATTTTGATTAAAAAAGAATAAAGAAACTTGTGAAAATGTAATTATTTTATTTTTCTAGACGATAAAACTTCATTTTACCATGAAGAAAACAGTAGATAAAATACCATTTTATCGTTTAGGATGGAATAAAAAATATTGTACACTCTATTGCGTTAAGGGATTGATATTGTTTTTTAGTAAAATTATTATAATTAGCGATATATGTGTTATATCCCAGTGCAGTGATAAGCTAGTTTCCCACAGTGCATCTCCCGGACGAGTGATAACTGACCCTGACCCTAATAATTTAAGCTGATTTATTTCTTTGCTTTTAACGCAGATGTAACTTTTTACTGTAAAGCCCATTTATTTTCTTTATCTTTAGTTTTCTCACCAGTTATCTAAAAATTCTAATATTTCGTTTGTATCACATTACTAATTTATCTACTCAGATTTGGTTCACAAGTCCAATATTTCGTTTGTATCATATTACTACTTTGTCTACTCAGATTTGGTTCACATGTCAATTTTATTACTTTCTGTAAACGTGTGGATGTCACTTAGTCGTTAATCTTTTTTTATCACTCCCTATATAAGACAAACGTAACGTCCACACGGGGGCATTTTCTTAAGATCTTTGTGCACGACACTGTGACTGTCGTAATCGTATCTAATTTTGTAACTTGTGTTTAATAAAGTTATTATTTTTTAAAAAGTGTTTTCGGTCGAAACATAAAATTGGCGCAGTCGGTAGGATTCGCACGGATTAAATAAAAATTTAGTCTTGTGTTCTAATACTTTAGTGCGAATTAACGAATCTTTGCGAAACTAATTCCTGGGAAGAAGCGAGAAAACCTCTTGTACACTACTTGGAGAAGAATCGCCAAAGAAAATTTGAAGAAATCAAGAACAGCTAGTACCTGGGCTTTGGAAAGAAGAAACCACCCGAACAGCATCGATGAAAACGATTTCTCTTGTACTGTAAGTAGTACTTGTTTATTATTTTTTCTATCTTGCAACATATTTTGACGTTTTGTCTCATTGTAAGAAAATTTTATTTTCTAATTATAAACAATGGCTGGATTCAACTTAAAAGATTTAAGAGATATGATTCCCGAATACGACGGAGATCAGAATACTTATTCGATTTTATCGAATCGGTTAATTTTGCAATTGAGAATGTTCCCGAAAATCAACAAAATGCAATCATTTTTATTATTAAAAGTAAACTTGTCGGTAAAGCAAGAAAGTTTATTTCATCGAGACAACTTCAAGAATGGAACGACATCAAAGATTTACTTATTAGTCATTACGGTGATTGTCGTGACACGGAAGGGTTACTTCGCGATTTGAACTCAACTTTTCAAAAAGTTAACGAAACACCTAGAGCATTTGCACAACGCATTGAGGACTTGCTAACAAGAATTAGAAGCAGCGTAGCTCTGAACAACGAATTAAATCAACCAGCCCGAAACGCATTAAATTTGTCGCATGAAAAAATGGCGTTAAAAACATTTTTAGCGGGTCTTAGCGATCCACTAGGTTCAATAATTCGTTCTCAAAAACCAAATACACTAGAACAAGCGGAACAATTTTTAATAGAGGAAGAAAACATCACTTATTTAAAGAATTTCAAAATTTCAAGACCATCTTCTCATAATCAGGTCAATCATAAAATTGTCCCAAAAGAAAATTATCAATCTCATTCTGGTATAACAACACCAGACAACAAATATTGCTCCTATTGCAAAAAGCCAGGTCATTTGATAAGTACGTGTTATAAACGGAACCAAAATCAGTTCAACGAAGCAACAGCTTCAACATCGAATTTTAGACCATCTAATAATAATAATCGGTTCAATAACGCGAGTACCAACAATTATAATCAAAACACTCACCAACCGAATCAGCAACGTTCTTCTGTTATTCAATACCCAAGGAATCAAAATTCTAATGTCAATCATTTAAACTACGACAGGGACGCGGAATTGGGCACACCAAATCCCCACAACGAAACGCCCGTATTAACGAGTCAGGAACAATTTATTCGTACCACGGAATTTTAAATTTTGAAAATTGTTGTTCGATTAATTCTAAATTAGTTTATATTATAAGTAAGGATAGGAAAAAATTTCTAATCGATTCCGGTGCTGCAATTTCAATAATGAAGCCATGCATAGTACCACAAAACACTAAAAAGTATAAAGAAGATTTTAAAATTCAAGGAATTTCAGACAAACGTATAAATGTTAACGAAAGTTTCTACGAAAAGTTTAATGATAGTGATACCTTGTTTAAATTTTACATTGCAGACCTTGATATCGAATTTGATGCAATTTTAGGATTAGATTTTCTTACTACATACGATTGTATAATAGATTTTAAGCAAAATTTATTAAAAACGAATTTCAAAGATATTCCGTTATGTTATCAATACAAAGGAAAAGCTAAAATTAAAATACCACCTCGGACCGTACAAACAATTGAAATAAAAACAAATTCCCATTTAAAGGAAGGAATCTGTTCCGAATTAAAACTTGATTCTTAAGAAAAAATTCCAAATTCTATCGTAACAGATAATAATGAAAAATTGGACACTACTATTGCGAATGTTTCCACGGTAGAAAAAGAATTAATTACTCCTGTTGTAAACTTTGACCCGGTCGAAATCACAAGTAAAACTGCAGAGAATGTTTGCAACAATTTAGATATTTTCCTTAGACATGATACGACACCTAAACAAATCAATTCAGATTCAGGATTAGAATTTAATAACCAACCTTATCAAAAATCACCTAATGATGATGGTTACAAATTCACTTACGAGTTTAGTTCAATAGCACAACCTCAATCGAATGGATCAATCGAAAGATTTCACTCTACCTTATCAGATTGCTTAAGATCTTATCATAACGATCACTCAAAGGAAAATGTTTTGAAAGGTTTAAATTTCGTTATTACATCCCACAATAATAATAGGTCAATCGACAAAATTCACTCCACAAGATTTAATTTTCGGACACATACGATCCGAAAACGAAATTATAACATCACAAGAAACACAAAATCAATTTGTACGCGATAATAGTATGTTATACGCCAAGGTAGAGAAGACATTTTTTTAAGCCGAGGCCTGAGAAGCGAAGCTTCGAGGGGAATAAAGAAGCGAGGCTTAAAATTGTCTTCTCTAGCGTGGTGTATATATTATTTTTTTCACTACTAGATCCGTTAAAACCCTTTCTAATAATAATTATTAATTAAATTTGTTTGTCCGATGCGACGATCCGAGTTCTCATTTTTCAACGGTTGCTATGAAAATTGAAAATCGTCTGTCTACGTTAACCAATAAAATCAAAGAAAATCTTTCGTTGCTAGGTGACGGCTGTTCATTATTGACCTTGGTTAATAATGAAAATTATTATTAACCTTGGGAGAGAAATTCTACTTCTGGGGTCGGTTCGAGAGTCAATAATGACGCCTTCTGAGACTAGTAGTGAAAAAATAGTATATTTCAAACCAAGGTAAGAAAGTGGTTTCTTGCAGACCGCAGGCAAAGATTATAAACCGAGTCGTAGACGAGGTTTGTAAGTGCCTAAGGTCTGCAAGGACACTTTCTTAACAAGGTTTGAATACAATTTTTTCCCTACCGGCACAACTTTGTTGAAAAAAGTCAAAAAAGATGGTTATATTCGTGATTAAAACGAAAATTTTGAGAATTGAATAGTAGGCTGTGTTATTTGTTTAATTAACTTGTCATCGCATTTGAAGATTTGAGGTTTGTTCGAAAATTTGATATAAACAGGGTAAAGTAATCTACGTCCTAGCTTATCTGTTTATTTTCCAGATTATATGATTGACCTACCAACTTACTTCATTGAATTGGCTTTCATTTATCAATAACTTATTTCACTTTTGACACTTTTGACATTTGTATTTTAGTACAGTTTTACCATAAACATTTCATGATTTACTTTCTTACCTTAGCGAGAAAGTTGAATTTTCTCACCTCAAATGAGGTATCCACAGCCTACATTTCTAACCGGTACACAGAGGTCACTTTGATATATCTAACAAATAATAAATAAATGACACATTTATTTAGGAAAATTTAGATGCTATATTTGATTTTCACAATTAATACTTTATTCTGGTGTTAATAATAGTATTTTAATTAATTATTATTATTAATAGGAAATATTAACATTTTTTAATGCAACGTTTTATTCTATTAATCTGATCTTTCATCTTCATTCTCAGAAAAGTTGTTCAAACTCTTCTCTGGCTCTTGTAATAACTCCAGAACTTCTTTATTTAATGTAGGTTTGTGTGATCGGGTACCAATACATTGGGACAGAGACGAAATGACAGGGTCTGACGATACAAGTAGAGCATTAAATAAATCTTGCATTGTTTTCGTTCTCGAAAATTTTCTAGTATTGCATTGACGATACTTTCGAAAATCTTTGTTTCGCGACTCGAGAGCTTCTTCGGAAAACATTCCAATTGGAAGTGTTGCTGCCTTTACAATTTCTGGCCCATGAATAAGTATACGGTGCAGACTTGAGGGCATGTTATACCACAAATAAAGTTCCACGTATAGTTTAGCAGTAGTCTTTGCGTATTCTGCAAAAGCTTCGTTGTTAATCATAAACCCACATGACAATGCCGTTAAAATAACATATAGACGTTTTAGAAAGTCTTCATTAAGACCTGTTATGGAAGAAGATAGAGCATACTCTCGGAAAAATTTTCGGGCAGTGTTCCCGTCATTTGTCGTTCCAAAACCAGGTTTTGGAATATCCACTAGCAAACTCATCTCGGATTTCAAAGTTTCTATGAGTCGCTGCTTCCTTTCTTTTACTTGTTTTTTCTCATCTTCATCGCGGATCTGCCACTTTTTAATATCTAAACGATAAGAAATGTGTAAGCAACACTCTAGGCACCTTATCCACGCATGAAGATTTGAAATTCCATACATATATAACTGAGAATTCGGCTGAAGACTCCAAATTTTCTCAAGTTGGTTCATTATCTTTGGCGTTGCACCACAAATTCCACAGCTCTGGTTGGATGAATTACTTACAACGCCAAATGTTTTCCCATCAATCATAGTCAAATTGAAACTGTGCTTTATAACGACCTGCTCGCTGCCTAAGCCACAATTGGTAGGTTGAATTTCGGAAATTTGATTTTCTATATTTTGAATTTCTTCTTTAACCAATTTGCTAGTCTCCTTTTTGAAAATTAACTTAATGGGTCTGCAATATCGTGTAGAGGAAGGCCGAGGATTTTGCCATAATATGCGTCCATTATTCGTAGAAAGACGTAATGGAACAAGGCATGTCGCAAATAAATTTGAATCACTTTTAGGTTCACTGGTACCTTCTCCACTGAACTTTTGTTTATAATTAGACTGAGAAGCACTGCCATCACCTCCCCATTTGTGTAACAGTGTCACACCGTTCGATGCCTCATTTAGGAATTGGGTAACAACATCACTCTGGACTTGGATGATTCTTCTTGCCGTGTGATTCACTAGATCCTGCAAATTAACCTCAGCTGAAATGTCTGTTATGGTAATAGCCTTTTTGTCTGGATAACACTTATTTTTTTCCTCTAAAATAATATTATAGTTGGGATAAATATTTGCATTTCTGGCTTTGGCTCCCTGCTGCATCATTATGTACGATTTTTTCGTAAATTTGCCATCAATATACAATGCAAGAGCTTCTTCTGGAGTGTACTTAATAGGTAAGGACTGATTCGAATAGTAGGCTTTTTTAATCTTAGTCGCCCTTTTGCTTTTGGGAGAAGATGTGGATGCTTCTTGTACGATTTTAGCAGCATCCCTCTTGCCACAAGCTTCAAGGCTTTTGCGTGTTGCGAAAGCCAGTTCTTCAAGCGAATAATTTTCTAATAATGGTAAAATTTTTTGCCTCTTACTTTGATCGCTAACTTCACTGAAATCTTTTAAAGGCCGACCTCTTTTTGAATTTGTTTCTTTCATTGCATTATCCCTTTTGAAAAATTCAATGCTTTCATCAAGCCATTGATGGTGTCTGTTTTCGAAAACCTTTGATGTGCGTTTACATTCTTTCCATAATTGAGCGACCTTACTGTTAAAAGCATTTACGTTTTTTTTTATGGAGTTGTGTTCTTCATCATCGGTAAATTCTTCTACACTTAGTTGTGAGGACACAAATTTCAAAACCGATAAATTTTTTTGCTGAAGAGTTTTTCCCTGGCGCCAAACCTCAAACATTTCTCGCCTAGTTAACGACATTGTACCTAAAAAAAATATTGCAAGGTCCCTGGCGTTTCTTGGCAAGAAAAATTACCTGAATTGAAATACAGATGTAACTAGGTATTTAAAAAAAAAAACCCGCTACGAACAAACTTAGATATAGAAATTGCAAGTCCACTTTATAAATGAAATACCAGATATTAATAAAACGGTATTACATTAATATTTTTCAAAGTTTTAGTACAAAATGCGACGAATATGACTATCACAAATGTTCGCACCCACTTTTGACAGATAATATTCAGTAGCTAAAATAACCGCAGCCACCTAGATTTTTCACAATCAATTGTTGATGCGTATGATGCGATTTCAGGTAACGCTGACAATAGAGAGAAAACACCGATTGACATCCTAACCGGAAAGAAATAAGACAGAGTCACACAAAAATGTTTATGTCACAGCCTACTCAGCTATTTTACTCTATAATTAAATAAATATAAACGTCATCGGTGACATAATAAAAATTAGAATTATAAATTTATAGAAAAATCAAAGTGACCTCTGTGCGGTAGGGAGAAAAATAATTTAATCTCATATCGATATCCAGAAGTCGCTGCAAATCAACAAAGTAACAAAGAAAAATCAAAAACAAGATTTGATGCACACGTTAAGGCAAATAAGCCAAATTATTCTCTTAATCAACAAGGTTATGTTAGAGAATCAGAAAAAGGAAATAAGATGAAAAACAAGTATAACGGTCCATGTAAAATAATTAGAAGCACAAATCATAATGCAACCGAAATTGAATTGACTTCAACGAAAACTTCCACTCTGAACTTTGCTAGATTAAAACCACATGTACAGTTTTTAGATCACACTATGAAAAGACATGACAATAAATTTTCTGAAATTCTATTAGAAACTGCAGAAAGATCTAGACGAGGAATTTCAAATGGCTTAGGCTCAATTTGGAAAACATTAACTGAAAATTTAGATGCATCCGATGGCAAATATTACGATCAATGTATAGATAAATTAGAAAAGGACGATAGGGAAATTAAAAATCTAATTAAGGAACAAATCCAAGTAACCACTTCCACTATTAAAAATTTTAATTATACGAGGGTAGTTTGATGAATAACTTGGTTCGCATAGTCTTAAAAAATGACAGCCATAACTTTATATGTAAACATCAAGTAGGCTTCCTATAAATGACACTTGTAAAATCTCAACGAATTCCGTCAGTAATTTGTTGTTGTAGCATTATTTTTAGTTAAGATTGTCGAGTGACTGTGAAAAATGGATAAAATTGCAATTCGTGGTGTGATCCAGTTCTTTTTTTTGGAAGGAAAAACAGCAAAAGAAATCCATGAAAGAATTTTTCCAACGTTAGGCGACTGATGTCCTTCTTATGAAGCCGTTCGTCTTTGGGTTAACCCATTAGTGCATAGTATCCGTTTAAACGGATGATATTATTTGGCGCCTTTTTTGACGTTTGAGGTTATGTATTAAAATTTTCGTGTCAACAAGGGCTTACTGAAGTGTTCTTGAATAAGTTTGTGTGGTTGTTGGTGTTTTTTAGTGTGTTTTGGAGAAATTCTGCCCCCATGGATCCCTCATTATATGATACACGTGGAGGAGGGTAAGTTTAACATTATTGTTTCAATTAATATTCATAATTGACTATTGCTCTTGTTACCACGTGTGCTATATACCCTAACCTATGATATGGAAACATGAAACATATTTTAGCATATACCGTTTCCAAGATATACACTTGAATTTTTGACATCCGTTATAACGGATACTATGCAATGTCAGCAATGAAACTGTGATATTTGCATTTCAGTCTGGCGCTGCATCAGCTTCTAGAATTGTTGGAAGACGATGAGGATGCGGAAGATAATAATGGCATTATTAATATCTACGCGGTTCCCCCAACTGATGGTGCTGACACCGACGAAGACAGTGATGCTAGCGATGATGAACACCAAGCGAATTTGAACCACCTTGGTAGAAAAATGCTGCATACAGTTTGTGAAATGGATAAAGAAATTCCAACCAATTCTCATGAAGATAGCTTGACTCCTACAGTAAGTGATGACAACGAATCGGAGGATAGCGATCCCGAAATGAATCTTCCACTTGCATCTCTAGTAAAACGAAAACGTCCCTTAGTGACAACTTGGAGAAAAACTTCCGTTCCGAATTATAAAATAAATAAAATCTGTTTTCTAAAACCTCCAAGTAAAGAAGCAACTGGGTGTAAAACACCCGTCAATTTTTTTCATTTATTTTTTACTAAAAATATTTTGGGCGAAATTGTACGTCAATCTAATTTATATGCTTTACAGAAAAACAAATCCTTGAATTTAACGCTTGATGAAATTTACGTTGTATTCGGAGCATTTTTATTATCAGGGTATGGAAAATACCCCAACAAGCGACTGTATTGGTCGAGAGAAAACGATGTACCCAATATTTTATGTGAGAGTATGCGTCTAAATCGATTCGAGCTAATTCTAAGACATTTTCACTTGAATGACAATAGTGCGATCGACAAAAATGATCGCTTATGTAAATTGCGTCCTATCATTACCGAACTCAATCAGAATTTCAGATTTCATGGAGGGCTAGAAGAACATTTGTCAATAGACGAGAGCATGATACCATATTATGGTAAGCACTATGCCAAGCAGTTTATTAGAGGCAAGCCCGTCCGATTTGGGTTTAAAAATTGGGCTCTATGTCACAGCACAGGATATATGGTAGCTTTTGACATATACGTAGGAAAAAACGCAGACACTGTAAAAAAGTTTGGTATTGGAGGGGATGTAGTAATTTCTCTTATGAAATCGGCAAACATTCCATCACACGCTGGATACAAATTATATTTCGACAATTATTTTTCTACGCTAAATTTATTCCAACATTTAGCAGAAGAAGGATACTGTGCAGCAGCTACCATTCAAGAAAATAGAATAAAGAAGTGCCCTCTGCAAAGCGCCAAACAAATGGCTAAGCAATCGCGAGGATCATATGATTTTCAGACTTCTAATGACGAAGATGTCTTAGTCGTGCGTTGGAAAGATAACAGAGTTTGTACAACTATTACTACTTATAGCACGGCTGAAGAAAAATCAGTGGCAGTGTTGCGAAAATTTCACACCTCCAACGTCATCAACTGAAACCTTTGAAAATTAACACGTTAAACCTAGATGATTTGAAAACTGCCTAGTTCAAGTTAAATCAGTACAAGGATCAACTGGACAACCTTGGGAAACAATCCTTTGCGCACCGACATCTCAGCACATTTGCTATCATCACTATTATCGTTGTAGTCGCAATAATTGTCTACGTAATATGTTCTAAATGTCGGCCATTTAAAGGTTTAGTTGGCTACTTCAAGGGCTCACATTCTGACGATGGTCCCCCACGTCCTGGCTCCTGTTGCCCGCAGACCTTCAATTATTGCAACATAAGGTCCAACATCTCGAGAAGACCCTCAATTCGAATCGAAACTGACGACCACTCCGAAGAGGTCGCCTACCAAAGGGATATCCCGCTGGCGTCATTGTCCACAAAAAGGAGACTCTGACTCTTCTCCACCTGCTGAAGAAGAGACTTACGGAGGGAGGAGTGTTCTATCCCAGTGCAGTGATAAGCTAGTTTCCCCACAGTGCACCATCCCGGACGAGTGATAACTGACCCTGACCCTAATAATTTAAGCTGATTTATTTCTTTGCTTTTAACGCAGATGTAACTTTTTACTGTAAAGCCCATTTATTTTCTTTATCTTCAGTTTTCTCACCAGTTATCTAAAAATTCTAATATTTCGTTTGTATCACATTACTAATTTATCTACTCAGATTTGGTTCACATGTCCAATATTTCGTTTGTATCATATTACTACTTTGTCTACTCAGATTTGGTTCACATGTCAATTTTATTACTTTCTGTAAACGTGTGGATGTCACTTATAGTATTGCCGTTATAACTTTTTATCTGCTCCGCCCACTAAAATTGACCAAGCAGAATCAAAGCCAGATTCAATCTGTGCAACTTTTCATCACATTTGCCACGTAAAAAAGTTAAGGTTAGAATTTTGCTGTCAAGTCCACAATTATTGTTTTAGGTTCTAAAAAATTAAATGTCATTAAGACAATTCGAGTGTCAGAAATTTTTACTGTGTAAATCAGATCGTCTTAACAACCTATTTGATTGGTAACTAAGAAAATGAAATGGGCGAGGCAGATAAAATGTTACGTTGTCCTTAGTATAGTCGAATCTTTTTTTATCACTCCCTATATAAAACAAACGTAACGTCCACACGGGGGCATTTTCTTAAGATCTTTGTGCACGACACTGTCACTGTCGTAATCGTATCTAATGTTGTAACTTGTGTTTAATAAAGTTATTATTTTTTAAAAAGTGTTTTCGGTCGAAACATAAAATATATAATTTTAAAAAATAAATTACAATTAATTAAAAATATAAATGTTTGGTATTGTGTTATTTTTATATTCCATCATCATTCACAGCACTCCATGCCTCTTCCACTCATATATACCACATCCTCACACACTGACAACGTTTGTCGTCAGCTGATCAGCTAGTTATGTATAAAATTGTTATCTCCTATTGTGTGAGGTTATGTGCAATACTTAATTTACAGTTCTTATTAGTGTTCACAGCAATGTTAATGTTATGTTATCTTTTATGGTTTAAAGAAATAAATGAGTTGATACGACTAACTATTTGTAAATTTGCTCAAGGTGGGTACTTTCAGACTGTCTGTTTAGTTCCATGTTCAGTTTCAGTTTTCATTCAATATAAACACCTACTGAAACCGAATTACTTAACTTTGGTGCTTTTGAAATTTTGCGATCTTATTCGACTTTCCATTCGAATTTGGGGTATTTTTCTCCCGAAGATTAACTAAAATTTGCAGCAATGCCTCACAAAGATTTCGAAAGCTGAAACATCATCTTCCGTATATTGGCGAAAAGCCATTAGTTAGCAAAAAATTTGTGATTGGAATAATGTTTGGATTATTTATTAATGTGAATTTCAATAATCTGAGATGAATGCACTACAAAAATTAAAAATATTTTCTAACCTAATTTTATTTCGTTAAATGTCAGACCAGACGATTCTTGTGTCATTTTGTAAAAATGTTGCAAATAATTGAACTTCCATAGGTTGCTCTAAATATAATTTTATTTGAAGGCACGTTAAAATCACGAATAACCACAAAAAATTAGGTTAAATAATTACTGCATCGCCACAAGAAGTCTCAAAGAGCATTCCCCACAGGCATGCCCTAGCATCACAATCCGTATTAAAAATTATCAAAGTTGCAAACAGAGATGGAGCTGCATTATGTATCACAAAGATATCGCCAACGGTGCAGAGATATATCTCCCTCTCTTTTAATTTCGAGCAATGTTAAGTTAATCTGTTTGACATGATACAAACATCCCTTAAAATTGTGTATTTTAGATTAACGATTTTATTTCAAATAAAACAAAACCTTACACTTCAAAACCAGCTCTTTATTCTTCGGCTGCGTGTTACAGAATGTATCAAAAAGTCTAAAACTATAACATTTTATGCAAGAGCTCGATAATTAGATATGACATTTACGACCCAGCTGGGGCTCGATGCTTAATCCCCCAGCTGCTTGCTCTTGTCCCTATCGGGGTTAAAACAAAAATCCCACGCCTTAACTTAAGTCCATAAAATGTTCGACAATAAATTATATAAAAACTAATAATTAACCACAGTAAATAAATTCCAAACATTAACAAAAAGGGTCCTTTTGGCTCGGCTGATGCCGCCATCCGACGATATTGGTGGAAATGCTCACATGTATACTTCTATCTTTGTCACACTCACGGATTTATCGATAATGTCCTCTCTTTTAATTTCGAGGCGAAAAATTGTGGAGCGGAATGGCGCTACCTTCTGAAAATATAGTACCTTGTTTTCATTGTGTTTTTTTATTACGATTATTTTAAATCTGTGCAACACAAATTTCTGAAATATCTTTCTTTTAAGGAAGCTGGAATTTATCCGCCAATTGGTGTTGATTATGATTTTTTGTGTTCCAGGTTTAATTTTACCCCCCTAAAAGTTAGACGGGTACTTGATACGGTGACCTTCCTCTTTAAATTATTCCACAATAAAGTGGACTGCTCCAGCCTTTTGAGTGGTCTGTGCATCAGTTTTCCTCAGATTTTATCAAGATCGCATAGACATTTCCATGTTCCTAGAGCTAATACAAATGTTCTTAATGTGGTACACCCGGTATACGTGCGAGGCTGGCGTGTGGACCGTCCTATGGGAGAGATGCTGACTGGTGCGGAATCGCAAGGAGGGCGACACTTACTAGAAGAGAGTCACAGAGTGAACCAACTAATCGTGGACAATCCCATCGCCCGTCCGACGACATTAATCATTCTCCTTCGTTCAGAATGTGTTCCATGTTTAACTGTTTTAATGATATTTGTGATCTTCATGCTATGCCACTTCCGAGTATACTGGTTGTTATCGTGTAATTTGGATCGATTGCAACGGCATACTTGACATGGTTTTTATTCAGTATTGTATCCCGACATGGGACAGCAGTAATAATTGTAGCTGACTGTTACTGAATTCTGTTCATATTTTTCCTGTTTTAGTCAACTTTTATTTGGACAGTAGTCTGTTAGTTGACTTATTCAATAATAATAATAATTTGAAATTAGTATAATGGCAAACGGCTCTTAGAATTCATTAAATACATGATGTTTTTTAGTAAAGGTAAAAGTCACTAACTAGTATCACCTGCGTTTATTATTAAATCACATAGGCTGTTCCGTCTAGAAAATATTAATTTGACATAGTAGGTTGTGGTAGCCTGTCAACGAAAATTGATTTGGCGTAATTAATTATTTTGTGGTGTTGGTGTGGTTAGTTAAACTAAAATGAGTTCTCCTGAAATCACAGTGTCACACATACGACTTCGTCTTGTTGTTTATGATTATGACTTTAATTCCGACTCTGAGGTTAATAGTGAGTCTTTATACGAATCATCAAATTCTCACAATAATAATCAAAACTTGATGGAGAGAGAAAAGAAACGCAGTCGATGGAACAAATCTCAAGTGGACCTGGAAATAGTTGCATTTCCAGGTTTCCACTTAAGATTTGTTCCATCGACTGCGTTTCTTTAAGCTAAAAAGCGCAAATCAAAGTGTAAAACATATACCTACATGAAAATCTGGATTGCGACCCGCTAAACTACCGAAAGCTATAGATTGTAGCAAATGCCGATTTAAATGTGACAGCAATTTTTCAATACCAGAGAGAATTTTAATACGTAAGTTTTTCTGGAATTTACAGACTTTCAAGCGTCAGAAAGATTTTTTAATCAAAACCGTTGAAACTGAAGTACCTAAACGACCTAGAAAAAATATTACAAAGCCAGGAGTAGCTGCCAGAAAGTATTATTTTACAATTGGTAATAAGAATATCAGAGTGAGCGCGCAGTTAAAAAAAAAACGGTTTGTCTATCTAATGGACCTTTAAGGATGAACTGGAGTAACATTGAAAAATGGCGAAATTTGCTTAAAATTGGTACAATAGTCCTTTCAGCCATTCTAAAATGCTGTGCCAAATTTAAAAAATTTGGTCGAGGAATTTTAAAGTTATTACCTTTTAAAGTTTCGGGATATTTTACACGTGTTCTTATGAGAAATGGAGCAATGGTCGCATAAAAATTGATAAAAAACATATTTCAAAAAGGCCAATTTTTCTTAAATTTTTCACACATAAAGTATCGATGTAGAATTTTCTAATGAATTTACAAAAAAAGTTGGTCGAGGATTTTCCTTGTAATCGCTAATTACATGTGGAAAAACACGGTTTTTGAGGTTATGTATCTGTTTTAATTTCAATAAAAGTGAACAAAATGCATATAATTGACGTCGGTATGCAACATTACACTCATATCGCACGTTTTACTGCAGTTACGTTAAGAACTTTAACAGAAATCAATGAAAATTGAAATTCAGTGTGCTTTTGTTTACTTTCACGTACAGTCTTAGTCAAAAGATTGTAAAATTCACATGTAAGTAATTATACTAAGGACGTTACGTTTGTTTTATATAGGGAGTGATAAAAAAAGATTCGACTATACTAAGGACAACGTAACATTTTATCTGCCCCGCCCATTTCATTTTCTTAGTTACCAATCAAATAGGTTGTTAAGACGATCTGATTTACACAGTAAAATTTCTGACACTCGAATTGTCTTAATGACATTTAATTTTTTAGAACCTAAAACAATAATTGTGGACTTGACAGCAAAATTCCAACCTTAACTTTTTTACGTGGCAAATGTGATGAAAAGTTGTACAGATTGAATCTGGCTTTGATTCTAATTGGTCAATTTTAGTGGGCGCAGCAGATAAAAAGTTATAACGGCAGTACTATATCTAAATATCAAGAAAATAAACACAAAAGTTACTTGCAACTCATTACAATTCGTTTCCAAAAATTAAAAACTATTTTTTCAAATATTGATTTCTCGTAATAAACGTTTCATAGCATTATAAGAATTCCGCAACTTTTTGCTGAGATTGTTACTCCAGTTCATCCTTAACACGGTTTTAACTAATATAAGCGATGTCGGCACATTTTAGGGAACACATCCAAGAGGCAAAAAAATTCCTGGAAATAAAACGAGTGAGGAAGCGTTACAACTGATCAAAGAACACATTGAAACGTTTCCTCAAATGTTTCCTCATAAGATCGACAGCAAAAGACGATACCAGGGGCCTGTTTTATAAAACTTACAAGTTGATTAGTGACTAATGACAAGGTATTATAGAAATAACGACAAGTACTTATAATTTGTGTTTAATGAAATATTTTTTACTACTTGTCAAACAAACGACAATTTCCTAAATTGTTATGGTGATCAATTGTTTTTTGACAAGAACTTGTAAAATTCTTTGAAATGGCAAAAACTGTTAAAGTTACTTTCCTAGAGGAAATTAATACAAAAAACAGATTTTATTTAGAGCTTTAACACCCCAAGTGACAAAACAATCTAAACAAAAGGCTTGGCAAGAAATTTATACCACGTCTACAAGTTAGGAGATAGTAGCGAAAAAAGCTGGACTTATATCAGAGACACGGTGTGGCAGAGCTACTTGAATTTGCTGCTGTACGAGTATACTCAAAGCATACTTTCTTTGCGTTTCGTCCAATGGCAATAGATAGTACTTTTTCGTAGAACTTAGAGGAAACCGTTCATTAAATTCAAAAAAAGATTGAAAACGAAAATTTACTCTTTTTCTAAATACTCTGGGACGTCTTACAATTTCAACTTGTTCATCTTCATTAGTCATCAGTGTCATCACTCTCACAGACGTATTTAGTACGAGTACGTATTCATTAAAATGTACGGTGCTCCCTTGACTTGTCAGTTTTTACTAATAAAACTAACTAATTTTATGAGCCTTGTAATTTTATTAAACAAAACGCTAGTAATTTAAGGAACATTTGCTTCTCAGTTATGAACTTGTCGCTTGTCACTAATCACTAGTGACTTATAGTTTTATGAAACAATAACTTGTCACATTTGTAATTTTTGAGTAGTAAAGTACTTGTTGGACAAGTTCTATTATTTTTATGAAACAGGCCCCTAGATGCAAAATTAAATATTCTTAAAATGTATGGAAGTTTGTAGAAATAGAGGTACAACTCCCGTCTCTTTATTTGTTTATCAGAAGGTGTTTTGCACCCAATACAATTTTTCTTTTTTTGTGCCAAAAAAGATCAGTGTTGCATGTGTTCCAAATTTGATTCAGCAAACAACGAAGCAAAAGCATTATTGCAAAATGAGTACAGCAGGCATATTGTCAGAAAAGTAGAGTGTGCGAAACCAAGGATCTTGATAAAAAGAAGGCTGCTGCTGAAGAATCGTTTCAAACTGTAACATTCGATTTACAAAGTGTTCTTCAGTTACCGTCTTCGGACGTATCGCTAATGTACTACAGTAGAAAACCATGTGTTTATAACCTGACAGTGTATGAAAGGGCGAAAAATTATGAAGCCTATTGTTTTTGCTGGAAAGAACATAATGGACACAGGGGTTCGTCACAAGTTGGAACGATACTCTTTAAATACTAGATGGAAAAAGCTTGGGACAAAATAAGGCACATCTCTTTGTTTTCTGACATGAATCAGGTCATTCATACATGGAATGTGATTCCATGCACTCCGCTGACGTCACACCTCGAACAGTGTTACCAACCGTAGATAATTATCGTATTTGTCCCATAATTTCAGTACTTTATTATTATTATCAATTTGAGGAACAGAGGCATGAGCCTGTTTTGTTCCCAGAAATTACGTAGCAAGCCCAAGTGTTGTAGGATTTCCAACAGCTGTATTTCACTGTTTGCTCCATTCGAGCCGCCTACAGCACTAATCGTGGTCACGAATTTCCAAGAGATGCTTTTGCCATTTATTTTAAAAAATGCTTACACTGTTTGATTCGACTATGTCGTTGCTTAAGCTGTTCCATGACAGAAAGACACGATTGGGTAAAAAATTTTCTCTGCATTTGGTTTTGTATTTCTCGTGGTATAATTTAAGTCTGTGACCTCTTGAGTCGGAAGTCATCGCTGAGTATACAGTGAATTTTTTTATCGATGGTCGAATAATAAAATTATTAATATTATAATAATAAAAGTGATCCTCCAGTAATATGGACCCCCAAAATTGCTGCCCATAAATTCACCTTTTGGGACCATTGTGTTTCTTGGAAAAAAAAAACTACCAGAACCTGTAGAAAATTAAGTAAGCTACAAGTATGCGAAAAATAATTTTGAAATTAGCAGTAGAAAAACCATTAACAGGAAATAAAGTTTACAACATGTAGGGGAAGGTGGCCCAAAATGATCCCTGCGGGGATAATGATCCCTCCCTTTTATTTTTAATACCTATGCTTCCATCTGTGGTTCAAGTGGGTGACTACGGCCAGTCGAGGCACCATGTTTACTTGACCAATGAAAGAGAACGAGGTAAGTTCGTTTCATAAAAATAATTGTGAAAACGTGTTTTTTATGCTGTCTGATCTAAGGTAAGTGCTTTTAAACTTTTGTAGCAGTGTTGTTATAGTGATAGTAACATTGAGTTGCAATATCTTTTATGAAAACACATAGTTTTGCTTACTGTTTGACGAGTTTACGAAAATAATAAACCGAGCCGGCATCAAGTTACTATAATCTAAAGCAATGTGTACACTTTTGGGGCAAAATGATCCCTTACTGATCCGGGTAAAATGATCCGGGATCATTTTGCCTGCTCGACTTTATTTTTTTTTCTCATTGAAAAAAATTAAAACAACAAAATAAAAGGGGGGGATGATTATTGGGCCACCATCCCCTATAGGGATTTTTTGTTGCAGATAAGAACATGGTTCAAAAATATAAAAGAAAAACTGAGAGGCAGTTATGGAACGAAGATAAAATGCGACAAGCAATAGAAGAGGTCCGTCGTGGCTTAGCTTACAAAACTGCGGCCAGAAACTTTGGTGTTCCGCTGATGAGTTTAAAGAGACGCTGTTAAGAAACTGGGAAGCAAAAGACTGGTTTTCACTAAGGAACAAGAAAAGGAATTGGTTGCGCATATACTTGACATGGAAAGGAGAATGTATGGTCTCACCACTAAAGATGTGAGATCGATTGCTTATCAGCTTGCAGATTAAAATAATATTGATCATCCCTTTTCCAAAGAAACATGTCTAGCTGGCAAAGATTGGTTGACAGGTTTTCGCAAGAGGCACCCTCAACTTTCACTAAGATCACCTGAGTCAACATCAGCGGCTGGTGCTCGTGCTTTTAACCGGCCTGTCGTAACCAAATTTTTCACGTTGCTAAAGACCATATACCGGGTATCAACCACCAAACCTGGCCATAGGCACATTACACATATTAAAATAATATATGAGTTGCTATGAAACATATTATTGTTTCGTCAAATTTGCCCAATAATTGAGCATAATACTGCTCTGTGATCGTTCTTCCCTTTTCCAAATTTCAAAGTATTTCTACTTTCTACGTTACCTACATCAAAAGTTTCCTGATGGCATTGTTTGTACGGATGATAATTATAGCTGTCAATATGACATTACACAATAATATACTTCATAGCAACTCATATATTATTTTAATATGTGTAATGGGTCTATGGCCAGGTTTGGTGGTTGATACCCGGTATGACAAAATACAATTTCCAGCACACAGGATACTTAATATTGATGAAACATCTTTGAGTACTGTCCCAGGTAAAAATTGTAAAGTTCTAGCTCAAAGAGGTAGAAAACAAGTTGGCAGAGTTGAATCCGCAGAACGAGGTATGTCCACTACTGCCGTAATTTGTATGTCTGCATCTGGTTCTTATGTTCCACCTATGGTTATTTTTGCTCGTAAGCGAATGAAAGAAGAGTTGAAAGATGGTGCACCACCGGGAACAGCTTTCTATTGCAACGATTCTGGTTGGATGAAAGTTGAGGTTTTTGTGGCATGGTTTGACCATTTTCTTTCCTTTATTAAGCCTTCACAAGAGGATCCTGCCCTTCTAATTCTTGATGGCCACCTTTCGCACACAAAAAACTTAAGTGTCATCGAAAAAGCCAGAAGTAATTTTGTGACCATTTTATGTCTACCGCCACACACCACCCACAAACTTCAGCCGTTAGATGTGAGTTTTATGTACCCGCTCAATCACTACCATGACAAAGCATTGGAAAAGTGGCTTACTAATAACCCCGGAAGGGTTGTAACCGTTTTCCAAATCTCACACATCTTCAACGAGTCTTACATGCAGGCCTGCACACCACTTAACGCAATTAACGGATTCAAGAAGACTGGAATTTTTCCGTACAACCCCGATGTTTTCACTGACATTGATTTTGCAGCTGCTGAAGTAACTGAACAAAACGAACCTCAGAATGACACTGTTCATAAGGAAAATGATGCGGTCCAGGAACATAATGAAGAAGTCAATGATGAAAATAATGCGGTTCAAGAGCAGAATGATGAGGCCAATAAAAAAAGTATTGAAAGCAACGAGCAAAATTATACTAATGAATCTTGTGAAACAACTCAGAATCAGAACATTCAGGAAAAAGCCGTTGAAGATGCACCTGAAATTATCGATGCCGTTGTACACAATTCTCCTACTCCAGGTCCTAGTACAAAACCAGATTCTCCGCCAACTATTGCTGAAACATCGTTTCCACAAAACGAGGGAGAAAGTTCTCTTTCTGCAAGTTCTTTTTCTGCTGCAGCACCTAGTATGTGCCATCCTTTGCCGAAAATCAAAGGACGTAGAAGCCAGCGCAAACGTAAATCGGTTGGCACAGTACTCCTTACAAGCACTCCTTACAAAAATATGCTTGAAGAAGAGAAACGGGCAAAAAACGCATTAGAGTAAAGAAAAAAAGCAAAAGGAAAAGCCAAAATAGTTCAAAAAAATGCTAAAACCAAAAAAAATACCAAGAAGACAATCGAACAAGATAATGATGAGACTAGTGATGAAAGCAACGAATCAGATGCAGCATGTCTTTATTGCACCGAAAAATACGTTAATTCGTCTAAAGGTGAAGGTTGGATAAGATGTACTAAATGCTTGCAATGGGCTCATGATGAATGTGCGGGAGTGGAAGAAAATGAAAACGATTTTTGTTACGATTTATGTCTATCGCTGACAAAATTATTTTCTGTTAAGAAAAACATTATATTTTAATTTAATTTTTTGAAATTTATCACTTTTTACGAAGAGGTTCTTTAATTTTTCTTATACTCGTATAATTCCAAATATATATTTTGTATATATATATTCGTATGAAGAAAATTACAATTAAAATTCGAAATTCATAAAATAATTATGGTAAATTATATGTTTTTAATTTGTTGTAGCCAATTTAGGGCGTCTTCGGTAAGTAGATGTAGTTTGGAGAAACCTTGCTGGAATTTAGTAAGGGGACATTCTTCCAAAATGTGTTGGATGGTTTCTTTTTCTGCACCGCATTCACAAGAAGGGTTTTCACGAATGTTCCAGTGAAACAACGTATTATTGCATTTGCCATGCCCGGTTCTAAAACGATTTAATATTTTGTATAAGAATGTATTTTATTAAACTTAATCAATACAAAATTTGTTAATAAAATTGAGTTTTTATTGGGGATCATTTAACCCCGTGAGTTTTACCTCATCGTTTTACCTCATACACTTGGGTAAAATGATCACTTTGCAGTCTTTGATTAAAAGCATTACCAAATAAACATGAGAAGACTTTTTGGAATTATGTTTGGCCTAAAAGTTAGCTGAAACAATGACTAATCTTCAGCGTATTAATATTCTTTTATTATTTCTTAGTGTTCTAATTTCGATGTTATGGCATCTTAAATCTTAGGGGGATCATTATACCCCACTCTCCCCTAAATCCATATGGTTCCTCGATAAAAAAATTCCCTGTATAAATGCAAAACAGTTCCTCGCCATATTCGTGATTGAAGATTCTGTATGTAATTAATAGATCAGATGTTATTCGTCGTTCCTCCAAGAGAGGCAGGTCAAATTCTGCCAGTCGCTCATGGCTTGCCTGTTAATGTAGACATTTTTTTTTTGTGAAGTTTCGTTGGACCCCTTCTAATAGGTTCTTATCTTTGACCAGCCAAGGACACCAAATTACATTGCCAAATTCCAGAATCAGACGAACATGTCTTGCATAATATTTGAGCAAGTGACCCTTTAGGGGAATTAAAAGCCTTAAATAAAAGATAAATAATTGTATAAGCCCCTTTTACAATTTTGCAGAAGTGGGGGACCATGACAGATCACTTATGATTGTAAAACCTACATCCTTGACTTCTTTCACTGACTGTAGTTCTTGTGAAAATTTTATAAGAAAAGGTTTTTTTTGCCCAATTGCAAAACGGAGCATTTGTTAATGTTCAGTGGTATTAACCATTTTTTGTCCCCTTCAGACAAGGTGTTGATGTCATTTTGTAAAATCAAAGAAGACTCGCAAGGATTATTAAAAATTTTACAATCATCTGCGTAGAGAGAATAATTAGATTACAGCAGATCCATTACATACAGCGAGAACAACAAGGGATCCAAAACCGATCCCTGGGGTACACCAGACACAACTGGGCGTTTGCCAGAACAAGCATTACCCACTTTCACTTTGAAGGACCTATTAGATAAGAAGGCTTCAATCCAAGCAAGTAACATTCCCCTTATGCCGTTATGTTCTAATTTGTGAATGAGTCTGCGGTGTGGAACTCGATCAAACGTCTTTTCGAAATCAAAGTATAGAATATCCAGAGGTTGACACTTATACAAGCAAGATGTCCAATAGTCCATGGAGTGCAACACACGTAATAACTGATATTTTAGGTAGAAATCCATGTTGGTTTTTATCAACTAATTCGTGTTAGTTTAAAAACGATATGATTTTGCTTTAAATTATTTTTTCCATGAGCGTGCAAGAGACCGATGTAAGACTAATTGGGCGATAATTTTCGGCTTTAGTCTTATCTCCCTTCTTGAAGATAGGTGTGATGTTTGCCTTTAACCATGAATAATGATGAAGACTGGAAAGAGGAAGACATTATAAAAGATAGCGGTCAATAAAGTTGTTGGGCGCAAACTTTCAATACCTTGGGCGGAATATTATCAGGCCCGGGAGAGCTAGTTTCAGAGATTTTGGAAAGTAAGGACAGAATATCATCTTCACTAAATTCAATGTTTTCGAGAGAGTGCGGTACTTTATGTCCTATATTTGGGGGTAGAGGACTGACTTGTTAAGTAACGAAAACACTAGACACTACCAATGTAACCTGCTAGTATGTTTGCTGACTCAAGCTCACTCTCTGCAAGTATATTATTGCTATTTCTGACCAGGAGGACAGATACTTTCGACGTGAACTTACTTTGAATTGAATAGAGAGCATTACCAGAGAAATATGCGGTGAAACCTATTTAACATGTAGCAAAATAATTCCAATAATCAACTGTCTGCAAACTAAGATTGCAGGTCTTGATCCAGTAACAGATATTGCAAAGAAAATGAAAGAAGGTACATTAACGGAAATAAAAAAGAGGTTTGGTGCCATTAAAGAATAAAATTGTTGGCTATGTCAACGCTGTCGGATTCACGTTTCAAAAAAGTGGATTTTACTGATAGAGGTGCCTGTGCTCAATCTATTAATTGCATCAATACGCCAATTAAACGAGACACAACAATTATTGTTAATCAAGAGCCAGCCTCAACCATAGAAACAGAAAGTATTTGGCATTTCCATAGGATTTATAGCGGTAGTTGCCTATTGTCGGGGTATTTAGCTCCCTGACAACAGGGCTGGTAGTAAAACCAAATTATAAATGGGAACACTATACCTCAAACATACTTCAACTAACCGAGTAAGCGAGGCGATTACAGTGTAGCGACCTGTTGGAAGCCAACCACCGCAACCAACAATACATCCGCAACCAACAATACATCCGCAACCACCAATACATCTATCGGTAGATTACCCAACGACCGCCTAAAGGTGGCATCACCAGCTACTGCCTACCGGTCTTAGACGATCCCAATGGAATTTCCTCCAGCATCAGCGATTCCCGGTAGATAACGACCAAAACCAGCCTTGCCAGGTCTGGCGATTTTGCACCAGATTTGGTGATTTTTGCACTTGTCTGGTGATTTGGTGATTTTTGTACTTATATGGTTGGTGTTGGTATTAGATGATCCAATGACCTTGTATTCGTGTCCACAAATCACATATGGATATGTGATTTGTGTTCGTTCCTCGTGGTATTCGTATTCGTAAAGACGTTGCCGTAAAAACCATATGTATATTATGTAGTAAATATATGGTAAAAGCCAAATTGTCGGTGAGTAATCCCAAACCCTACTGAAAATAATAAAAACCATCTCAGAAAGTTGTAGCATGTAGAAGATGTCTTCGAACGAGTATCCGAGTGAGGGCTCTGAACTCTGAAAAAATTAAAGTTGGTGATTTTTGTGTTAGATCTGGTGATTTTTGAAGTGTCAATCTGGTGATTTTAATTTTTTTGTACTGGCAATACTGACCCAAACTCTCGACTACCGCTCTGTGAGGCACGAGAAGGAATCATACTCCACCCAAGCATCACAACCGGCAGTTCAGTTCAATCAAACCAGTTCAGTGTCGACAGTTCCGGTCTTAGGCCCAGTTGTACCACCATGGTTCAACTCAAGTTCAATTTTGAACGACGTTCAGCGCTGTTTTGACGTTGTACGAAAGCGGTTTAATTGTGAACTTGAGTTTAACTTGAAGATTTGGTGAACGGTCGTTCGAGTCGGTTTAACGCCAGTTCAATAGATCGTGGGTATTAAAGTATTGCGAGGGAAAGTAAACGGTGATGGAAAACGTTCAGTATCTTGGCGAATTAACCGACGACGAAGATTTCTTCGAACTCCATCAGTTAGTGCAACATCTTAGAGTCCGTGAAAATTATTTTACGAAATGGAGAGATGTAGAATTTAAAGAAAGATTTAAGTTATCTAATCTAATTTGCTTGTGTTTTTGTTAACTATAATTTATACGTTTAAAATTGTATTTCTGAATGAGGCCTATTCTATAACTAATATGTTATTTTTTAACACCATGTTATAAAATAACGGCCATAAAAATCTCAAATCCTATTCTGTAAAGCGATGTTGTGTTAAAAAACTAACAGACCCTGTTAATATGTCCTGTTACTATTAAAATTTTAACGACTTCTCCTAAGGTGCCTTTAAAATTTAACATCATGTTATAAATTATTATCTGGTCAACTAAAAGGAAGATTTAGATGTCTTCTGAAAGAACTTTATATTACATTAAGGCTGGGATTTCAAGTAACCGTTACGGCTTACTATAGAATGACCCATAGACAACACAGTAAACCTATAGAACGCAAACTCCCATAGTTTTTTGTGTCCCGACGCCATCTACTGGCTTGTGGTAGGTGCAAAATAAGACACAGCCAGCTGGATATCCTGGCTTTTTTATTTATTTTAATTTTCAAAATAATTTATTTATGAAATTAAAAGACTACATTTATTTTGAAGCTTTATTTTCAATTTTTTTCGATACATTTCCATTGCATTTTTATAAATTTTGATCTGGTGTTTCTTTTCCTCAATTGCGACAAACAGAGATTTATGGCTTCCTCACCTTCAAAATTTTGCTCTTTATTTTGACATCGAATTTTGCATGTAACGTTTTCGGTACATTGCAGCCCGAATTTTGGATTAACATTCTGGCTTTTTATAATTTTGATTATGCTCAGCTGTTCTTATTTTCTTTTTGAAACTTTCACAAGAATTTATATCTTCATTACTACATAAAACAGGATTTACACAATTTACTTATAGCGTCTTCAGTAGAAATATCGTAGATCAGTAGATCGGATGAAAATTCTACAAAAAATAGTTTTCAGTTAAAATATAATTATCAGTATTTTTTTACTATTACTGGAAGTAAGTCTGGACTGGAAAAGGAGGGAAGTTGTATTGAGTCGAGGGTACGGCCACATTCAGCAATCTATTGTTCGTGCCGAAGTATTTGCTGGTAAAATGAAGTCCACACACAGTGTAGCTGTGTTACCCGTGTTTTTAATCCATTCCATAAAATGCCCAGGATATTTAATTGGATTTGAAAATCTATGGCGAGTTCCACATGGTTTAAATACCTTTGCACTCTGCAAATTCTCGTAACAGTAGATTTATTATTTATGACTTAATATGTCAAAATATATATTTTTTTTTCAATTTTGGCATAAGTTGCCGCGATTTTTATTTTTATTAGATGGCAGCGTCCCCTGACGGCTTGTGGTGGGTGCGTTTCAAAAAAAACCGATAAAATGCATAGGAGTTTGCGTTCTATAGGTTTACTGTGTTGTCTATGGAATGACCCATGACATGCTGCCACCTATTGAGGGATAGCTAAAATAATTTCTTTTGCGGTCCGAAGCGGTTCCCTACGGTAAAGTCACTAAAAAGGTAACTTTTTAGTGACGATACCCCCCCTACTCTAAGCATTGTGTCAAAATGCAAAAAAAGGCGATTCTTGTTTTATACTGTTTTATGCAGTGTTTGCTTCGATATTGTGATTTGTTTGTGTAAACCATGAGGCGATTAGTACTTTCAAAGCAAAAAAAAAACGTTCAAAACACGCGAGATCAGCGAAAATTTCTGCTGCAAGAAAATCAGCTGGAAAAAATTTTTTAGATAAAATAATTTCTCCTGGTAAGTTTATAAAATATTAGGTTGGTTCCTACAGTACAAAACCGTCAGAAACATGCGCTACCATTATGTACTGTTGTAGGAACAAACCTATAATAAAATAGCTGTATCGGTTATTTACTCCTTTAGATAACACTTCCTTCCAAGTTTGTATTGGTTTAAGATTAGGTTGTAATCTTTGTACACCTCATATCTGCAAATGCAATGCGAAAGTTGACGAAATTGGCATTCACGGTCTAAGTTGTTCCAAAAGCAGCGGTAGATTTTCAAGACACACTGAAATTAATTATATTATCAACCAGTCTTTGACTTCTATTCATGTTAATTCAACTTTAGAACTAAACGGACTATCTCGTAATGACGGAAAACGCCCTGATGGGATGACTTTAGTACCGTGGACTAAAGGTCAACCTTTGATTTGGGACGTTACTATTGTAGATACACTTGCAGACAGTTACGTTTTGAAAACAACTGAAGTCTCAGGTTTTGTCGCTGAAATGGCTTGCAAACGCAAACATAGCAAATATAGTTCAATTATTTCGTCAAACTACATATTTAATGGTTTTGAAACCTTAGGCCCTTGGTGCAAAGAAACCATCGATTTCATGAATGTCATCGGAAACCGACTTATCGCGACATCAGGCGATTCAAAATCAAAGAAATTCCTTTTTGAGAGGATTTCCCTTTCAACGTGGAAACGCTGCAACGCTGCATTCAGGGCGCTTTTCCAGATTCGGCATTATTATCGGAAATGTTTGCATTGTAAATTTAAAATGTTATGTAATTATGTTATCAATACATTTATTTACTCCTTTGTCATTTTTTAATTTTTCATAGTAGTCGGAGATGAGAGTGATTCAGAGAAACCTGCGAAATCAGAAGCTGTGAATGGTATGATTAATTTTTCTCCCAGTGCTTCTTAATTTTTTCATAGTAGTTGCAGAGGAGAGCAATGTACCAAAATTAGCAGAAGTTCAAAATCATACGTTAATTTCTGTCAATAACGATGATGTTTCAGAGAGAGAAGAATATAATTTTACTTGGGGTTCAGTAGCAGATTATGAAACGTGAGTAAAAAATGGAAGATACCTAGTAGTATTACACCAACATGTATTTTAGCGTAAATAGTCATCAACTCTCATTCGCTACAGAAAAAGAAATTCCTAAGTTAAATGGGTATAGAATAGTGCACATACATTATTTATTGTCGCAAACAATATCGTTACAATACGATCATTCTAAAAAATGTACAGGTGGCAAACTTATGTACCATGAAGAAATTCGGTCTGAGTTAGTGAGTACTTTTACTTACAAATGTAATGTTTGTGACGAATGTGTATCAATACGAACCGAAAAAGCCAGAGAGGATTCCGAATCTGTTGTCAATACTTCTGCTGTGTGGGGGACTCTTGCAACCGGGAGTAGTTATGCCCATTTGGTGGAACGTCTAAGTATTTTAGACATTCCACCTTTATCCGGAAAACCTTTTTTTGACACTCAAAGAAGATTCGGCTTTGTAAGTACCGATTGTGAGGTATATAAGTATATACTTAATACCTGAGTAGATTTGTAATACCAAGGGTAATACTAATAAGTTATTAATTATCAAGATGTGATGCAATTGAAAGATGAAAAATAAATTGCATGTTGCAATTGTTCAAAGATTCGCTGTGGGAAGAAATGGAAGCTCCAGGTGAGAAAGAATATAAGATAGCAAGAGAAAAAGGTGATGTAGATCAAGACGGAGTTGCACACATTACCGTATTTCTGGATGGCGGCTGGTCTAAGAGGAGTTATGGCCATAATTACAATGCTGAATCAGGAGTGGTATAATATACATAATAATTATTACTTTAAAAATGTAGTAAACAGTTTTCATATTGTTTTTTAAATCTCAACGGTCACGTAAGATGACCTCAGATTATCATTTAATAATTTTTGTTTTCATATTATGAATCATAAATTGTACATGCTAATATACAGAAAAGGGTTAGTTCTGGGTCGGAGGCAAGTAAAAAGAAAAACACGACGTATAAGTAAATCATATGTTTTGCCATTTTAAGGTAACCAATATAGAGTGCACCAATCATTGCATAAAAAATTACGGAAAAAATCTACATAAAATGAAGACTGATACGACCGTGTATCATTGTCGTCATTATTGACAAAAGACGTTATAAAATGTCTTACAGACACCGCCCAAAAAGCAATTTACACAAACGCCCATGGAGATGTGGCACAACTTAAAGACGATTTAAAGAATTCAATTTTCCACGTTTTTGGCAACCGTAAAAAATGTACCGTGCGTATGTGTGACAAGGTCGGTGATGTGGCTAGTGACAGAACGCCAGTGTTAACTGAGACAGGGGCAAATCACCATTTTTATGCTGCAATACACAACGTTTTGGTAAAGACAAACATGCTCATAGATAAATGAGACTAACAACCGAGCAGAATTGTTTATGAGCATACTGGCACGATTTAATATGGGGAAACCATTGAACCTCATTCAAAGAGACAATTTCCAAATTAGATCCTACCTAACGGGTCCACGATATAACAAGGGAGAAGAATGGCATTTATCATCTTGGAAAAAAGCATTCAAAAAAAGCCCTGGAAAAATTTTAAAACATTATATTGCTAACAAAATGAATAATAAAATGAAGCGTAAAGAGACCCCTTATCGTAAGCCAAAATTCGTAAAAAGACTTGAATACGCTAAAGATGACCAACAATGTACTCTCGCAAAAAAGCAGCAGCAAAGAGATTATTATGGGACAAATATATCCAGTGTAGAGATATCTGATGAGGCTCTGAAAGAAGATGCAGAGGAGTTGATTAAACAACTTAAATATGTTTTTTAGACCTACTTTTAAGGTTGCCAAAAATGTCATTTTGTACTATACACTGGACCGAAAAATGACTTGTATACGGAAGTAATTGAATTTTACAGAGATTTGTGCTTCCAAAACGTGTTCGGTTTTATAAAGAGTGTTTGGCTCCCGAAATAATTTTGAAAAGAAGAAAAAAAGATCTTAGATGTAGAGATCCGCAAAGTAAAAAAATCTCAAATTTTTATAATTCTTCTTAAAAATGCAAAATGCTTAAAAGTGCATATGCAAGGTGCTATGAATTTTGTTAAAATCTGTCACCGCTAAATAAATATTCAAATTTGAATAATAGTTTTTTATCCAAATAATTAATAGGCAGACATGTATTTGGTATTGGGGACATCAAATAACAGACCTGTGGTGGCTGCACGCCTCTACAGAGAGCGATATCCCAATCGGCTGCGTTATCCAACTTCAGGTGTCTTTCAACGGTTCAATTGTAATTATGAGAGGCTGGGGTTGTGGTTTTGGCAATAACCGTGAAGATAGTGTAGCCCGGTCAGGTACCTACCCTCCAGGGCCGTTTCGTAAAACATGAGAAAAGTGATTTTGCTGCATGTTTTTGAACAATAAATAACTGAATAAATTTATGTTCATGTATTTATAGTTTTCCCATTTATAATTTGGTTTTACTACCAGCCCTGTTGTAAGGGTGTTAAATACCCCGACAATAGGCAACTACCGCCATAAATCCTAGGACTGTAAAAGAAGGTCTGTTGTCTGACCAGGTTACAATATCTTCACTATCGCCAAAACCACAACCCCAGCCCCTAATAATTACAATTGCACTGCCATAAAACCAAATTATAAATGGGAAAACTATACCTACCTAATGATTGAAAAAGACAATAATTTGAATTTTTTATTCAATGCTGATGATGTAATTGTAGTATAAAGAATAAACAACAAAATTTTAGGCATACATCAACTGAAGAAATTCATGGCGGCACGCGTTCGCGACAACAGACCTTCTTTTACAGTCCTAGGATTTATGGTGGTATGTAGTTGCCTATTGTTGGGGTATTTAACTCCTCCCCCGCAATAAGGCTGGTAGAGCTTGTGCCAACTGTCATGATCGATGACCTTGACAAAAGCTGCGCGAAGGCGGAGCCCAATTTTGATAAGTGAAACGTAAAAACGTCGGTCGTTTAGTTCAAATTTTCAGGGTGGTGGCAAATTTGCATTTTACACTGTTCAAGAATTTGGATTAGAATGTCCGACATTATCTAAGGACTTGTCGGCTTCTCGCCAAATAAATATCAACATAAATTAGCTCACAAATCTGTAAAGCGTGACAAAATGGTACCGATGTTTTTAGTTCGAATAGTACAGGCGCTTCGGTACGCATTTTGGTTTCTGCGTCATCGATCATGAGAGTTGGCACGAGCTCTAGTAAAACCAAATTAGAAACGGGAAAACTATACAAACAACTATTTTGACTTCAATAATAAAAAAAATTTCAATAAAACGGACAGGCACAGTCTATCTGTTTACACATGTTTAGTACAGGCTGATCAACAATGACTGAGTGTTGGCAATGAAACAATTGAAAAATATTGGTGTTTTTTGTGTCGTAATTGGCACTCAACGGAGGTTTAGGTTATATCAGTTATGTGACGAGGAAGACAGCTGGCAAGCGTTCGCAGCCTAGATACAATAAATGTTAAAATGTCAACTGTAAAAACAATTTTAATAAATAAACTAGGGTAAGCGGTACAGTCGTTGTCACCCCCTTAGTTATTGGCACCGTGTTGAAGTTATTTCAAATAATAAGAAATTATGCTCGTTTTCACATTTTATGAGAAGTTGGATACTATTTGGCAACATTGCACACTATGCCCTGGTTAATTTTATGTTCGAAGATTGGCACGTACGCTAATGGCGAACGATTGTTGTGGTCGAGTCCTATAAGGTAAGTTTCACTGAAATTCTTTAGAGTAGAAGGTTCGAAAAATTGTCATATCTTATCGGGATCGTTTGTGACATCAATATTGTTTGTCTTTTTTAACTAAAGATTAAATAACAAACCGAATTATAGCTTTTGTAACCATACATTATCAATATAACGTGAGTTTTTAGGGTGCCAATATTTGGTATATTCTCGGCGGATCTTTTACAATTATTGTCACCTTATGCCAATGACTGACGTGGTGGGATTTTTTGATAATAAATAACTTGTAGGAAGTTTTAATTCATCTTGTTTCATTTTAAAGTTATTTTCCATTTGTTAGTCGAAATATTGTCTCTGGTCAGTTGTTGACACCATGCCAATGACTAGTTTAAATAGGGTGTCAATAACTATAATACATTCATTTTTGTTTTAGACCAGAGTAGGCTATTTTAATTTTTTTTAAATGTTGGCATCGGGGCTGTGTCAAAATAACAAAACCAAAATTGTTCAAAATGCCAGTGTCAAATTTGACATTATTATTAAGTATTAAGGTAAATTAGCTTTAAATTTGTGCAATATTTACATTTATCACTAAATACACACATTATTGAGTCCTCGAAACTATGTAGTTAATAGGAAAATGATAATGCTTGGCTACATGGTCATGAATTTTGACAAGAAAGTGTAACCTCAAATATTATACATGATGTATTAGGCATTCACGATCTTTTTGGGACCGAGTTGGCTATGATTTTTTCTTTTCATGTTGGATTAACTGACTCAGTGATGCAACGGATGCAGTTTTTTTTTCTGTCAGTGTCTGTTCGACATTTTCTTGCCACCGGATTGCCAGATTTATTATTTTAATATTCGTAAGAAACTAAATGAAGTATGTAAAAATAATTTAAATTTCCGTTAAAGGAACAGTCAAAATTGCCAAAATAATTTTATAGGATAAAATATTTCTATTAAACGATTTAATTTAATTTAAAAAGGACAGATCAGATTTAAGAGATCCGGCAACAATGTACCTATTCAGAAAATATAACCCTAAACTGAAAACAACCTAACCTAACACAAAAAGTGTCAATTTCCTTTAGGGAATTTAGTTATTACTGAGGTACTGCCAACAAAATCACTATATGGTCATAGCCAACTCGGTCCCAAAAAGATCGTGAATGCCTTATACATTGTCATTCAGCCACAGTCTTACCATACAACTCGCCAAATTTCCATAGCCTACTCTGGTCTAAAACAAAAGTGAATGCACTGTAGTTATTTTGGTTTTCGACATGAAAATTACCTATCCACCTAGTGCAAAATAAGGGTACTGTTACGATTTAAATCGCCGCGCGATTGTAAATCTTCGCGATTTTTCTAGAATGTTCTAGAATCCATCGCGACGGAAACGTACTCGGACTTCCGCCGAAAAATCTGCGCACAGAGGGGGTGGAAGCTATAAATCGGGGGAACCAGAGACAGAGCGAGGATTTTTCACGACCTTTTGCCGGGAGTGTTGTCAGTGCCTGGGGAGAGTCAAGGGGACAGTGATCGAGTGAATTTGCAGGGCCGACGAGACGACGTAGTGGAGTTCACGAGGGCCGTTGGAGACGATTCGTCTAAGTACCACCGCCCACATCGCCAAGCGGATCACGGACTTCACTACGGAAGGTTCCAGACCGAACGCTTTTGCGGATCAGGATCTCGTCGAGTCCTGTCAGTCCAGGTCGTCCCCGGACTCACCGGAAGGTGCCGGATCTACCCACCAGCAAGTCCGGAGCAGTGGTGACACCCCAATTTTTACAGGCCGCAGCTTCTCAAAATTTTCGGTTGTATTTTGTCACTCCGTCGAACTAATTGAGCGTTTGTATTTAACTATAGTCAAATTTCCATTGTCACTCATTATTTCGACGGGTGAAAAGTTCTCTCAAATTCCTTTAATTTGTATATCGCGTTTAGGATTATAATTTGTTCCACTGTTAAAGTAGCAGTTTTGTCATAAGGCGCGTCATTTCATTAATCGTATTAACTAAGAAAAAATTTCCTTATCAAGTCCGTCGGGTTTTTATATTCACGAACGATTATCAATCGGTGAGTGACCTCGCCAGGAATTGTGTATCGCGCTCACCGAACATTTTTTTGCGCGTGGTTCTTCACCGGTCCGTACCGGAGAAAAACATCTTAACTTCAATTTTTTTTTGGAGCGAAGGAAGACTTGGAGGACCTCCCCGCTTATGCGGGCGGCGTAGCCGAATAGCGACGTTACGTAGGACCAGTCGGCCTTCCTCCTTCGCTAAAGAAGGGAATTTTTTTTACTGTTTCGCCGGTACTCGTTCGTTGAATATCTGGGACCCGGGGGACCCTCCGAGGAGTTAGGGTTATTCAATTTTGTACACGCCATAGGGCTAGTCAGGCTTCGTTGTTTTCTTTTTCATTTATATCATTATTTTCATTGTTTGACATCTGAATAAACGATTAGTTGGAAGATTGTGTATCATTTCCCGTACTCCGGGCTGTTCTCACCAATTTTTCAGCTTCGGTCGGCGTTTCTCGTGGTTCGCATTGTAAACCGAGTCGAAGCCACGACTTGTTCGTTATACCCCTGAACATTCCGGATTTGTAACCGGTAACAGGGTTGCCCAGTTTCGGGAGCGTAATTTATAACGTAACATACCTATAGAAAATGCCGAAAAAAATTGAAGGGGACGTTTATCAAAAGAAATACACGGAAGATGTGCAAAATGCACTTCTTGAAATTGAGAACGGGCTGTCGAAAAAGGCTGCAACTCGGAAATATAATGTGCCCCGTGCTACTATTCAATTTAGAATGAGCCAAAAATTTTCTAAAACATCATTTGGACCTGCTCCAATTCTGTCTAATGTTGAAGAAAACCTCTTAGTAACGTGGATTCGTGAAAGTTTACGAAAGGGCTTTCCACAAAGGAAACTTCTTTCCTTTGTGGAAAGATCTCCAGGCTAGCGTCCATCATTTTCTAGAGGCCAATCCCCGCCAGAATCCTTTTAAGGATAACCATCCGGGTGAAGGATGGTACAAAGGCTTTCTACGAAGGCACCAAGAACTGACAGAGCGTCAACCTGAAGCTGTGACCTTAGCTAGTGCTAATGTCAGTGAGGCAGACATTCGTAGTTGGTTCCAACAAATCGAAACCTATTTGAAAGAGGAAGACCTATTCCAAATCCTTGACGATCCTACACGTGTCTTCAACTCGGACGAGACCAATTTTCAGCTGTCCCAAAACCAAAAAGGTGATTGCTCCACGTGGTACACGGAATGTGTATGAAGTAGACAGAGGACAGGCAAAATCCACTTTGACGGTGTTGTTTACTTTTGCCGCTTCAGGTACAATTACAGCACCCCTGATTATTTATCCGTACAAACGATTACCTTCCGAAATAAGTATGTCTGTGCCAAAGTCATGGGGAATTGGCATTTCATCGAATGGGTGGATGAAATCCGAGCTCTTTTATGAGTACATTGCAAATATCTTTTATAAAGATCTTTTCGAGAGAAACACAAAATTTCCAGTTATCTTATTCGTTGATGGACATTCAACTCATCTAACTTATAAAGTGAGTGAGTTATGTAAACAACTTAAAATTATTTTAATTGCTTTGTATCCAAACACAACGAGAATACTGCAGCCCGCTGACGTTTCGGCTTTTAAGCCTATGAAGTCGTTCTGGAAAAAGGGAGTATTGGATTGGAGGCGAGATAATCATTCAGGTGCTTTAACCAAAGAGCATGTGGCTTCTATTTTACAAAGAGTCCTCAAACACATAAAACCCGAAATAATTTGTCATGGATTTAGAGCAAGTGGATTATACCCTTGGAATCCTGATGCTGTAGATTACAGTAAGTGTTTAGGCAAAAATAAAAAGTCCACTCATGTAGACGTACCAAGAGTTGAAAACAAGCAAATTAACGAAAACTGCGTTATCCGTTTTTTGGATTTTGAAAAAATTGTAGGACAAGAAAAGATAGGAATTTTTCAAAATATTAACACAGAAGACGATAACATCGACGATGAGAATTTTTTAATACTGTATCAATTATATAAAAAATTTACAAAGAATAGCAACAAACAAAATGTAGTTCCCGACTCGGTCCCAGATGTTAACCCAGTAACTGTGCAAGAAGAAGTTGAAGCTGAAACGAGTAGGATCATAGAAGACACTGAATATTTTGATATATCCAATATACCTATAATTTTTTCGACCTCACCTGGAATTGGGATAGATCTCCAAAGCACAGATATACCTCACACACCAAGAAGTTCCGTCGAGGTATTAACTGAAACTATCGTTGGTACTGAAGAAGTTGAACGCATCTCCTTAGATATAGATCTGATCCCTGATAGTATTGAATTTAACAATAATGATTGAAACGAAACTGCTGATAATGAATCAACTTTGAGCATGGCTAATGTTAAGAAGACTGAAGAAATCTTTGCAACCAAATACGATGAGACTGAAAAAGTTCAAATAGAAAGTACAAATAAAAATGTGATAAATGAGGATAAAGAATTTATTGAAACCTATAGAACCAAAAAATTGTTGAAAATAAAAAAATCACCTATTATAAGAGGGTTTTTAAACTGGCCAGCCACGCCAGAAAGGAAAGGCAAAAGCAACAAAAAACAAACAGAAAAATTGCCTTTTGTGCTGACGTCGGCTGAATGGCAAAATATACAAATTGACAAGAAACAAAAAAAGAATCAAACTGAATTGGAAAAAGAAGAAAGAAAGAGGAAAAGGATGGAAAAATCCAAGACAATTTCTGTGAAAAATGTTAAACCCAAAAATAAGAAACAAAAGACTGCCAAAGATACTACAAATAAAATCTGTGATAATGTTGACTTAAAAAAGAAAAGCCCAATTAAGAAAACACCTATTCAAGAAGTTACGAAACAATTGTTTCCGATTGAAGATACAAAAAAAGTTGTAGTTTTATCAAATATTGAACTTCCAAAATTTCAGGAAGAAGATCTTAACAATATTCTTGGCGAACTTGGGTTAACCCTGGAAAAAAATCCCATCCAAACATTTGGTCTTTGCTTTGGTTGCACAAATAATTTGACGAAATCTAATTATGGTTTACAGTGTTTAAATTGCAAAAGGCAATATCACGTTAAATGTATGAAGAGACTTAATTTACATCAATCAAATGACAACAAATTTGAATGTTTAACTTGTTTAAGGTTTAAAAAATAAATCAATTTTAATTTTTGATTATGTTTAATAGCAACGTGAGTTTGTACCTTTTTATAACTTATCTAACCCAGAATTTTCAATAAGAACTTTGTTATTTTTTCAATAAATTTTTTTATAAGAATTTGTCGTTGCTTATATTATGCAATAAATTTAAAAGGGTGGAAAATTGAGTAAGGATATTTTTTTGTAAGTTTTCCTGGCTTCTATTATCAGAATCATACATCTAAGCCATAAGTACCTACCCCTGAGACATGGGCCAATCACTCGTAAGTTGAATGCCAATAATAGTTACGGAGGTGCCAATAACTGAACTTCGTGTTCATTGTGTGGTTTAAAATTAGCCGTAAATTACTTAAATAACCATTGTTATTCCAAATTAGCTTACAGTTATCTATAAACATATAAGATTCATTTAAGTACAAACAATTGACAATAGGTGTAATATTCATATTTTACTATATAATAAGAAAAGCTTTAAAACCTTAAGGGGCCAATAGAGAGTTATTGCAACCTCTCTTTTAAGGATCTTTTAATAAAGTTTTCTTTATTTGAGATCTGCGCATGCGTATTTGATGTTCCCTTAAATATTTTCCTTTATTAAAATACGGGCCAACTTTATTTAATTTAAATGCAAGCAAAGGTTTCTTTTATTAAAATCCCCTTATTTTGACATTTCATAAAAGTGTACTGTCAATTTAACGTCAAGAGCTGTCAATTTAACGTCAACAGCATACAGTTGTGGTAAACCCTTCTCTTGGCTAGTCTTCTGTGTTACAAATTTTGCTACGCTACACGTGAACACGTGCAAAGACGTTCATTTGAGTCATTTCAGTTTCACTTATTTCTGTTGATTTTTTGTGTAACTTTTTTGTGTCTTTTACTTAATACTTAACGATGCAAGAAAAAGACAAAAAACGCCAAAGATTTAAATACGAGGACGATGTTGTTCTTCTCAGAGAGGTAGTTTCTCGAAACCCATTTTCCAACGGATGTGCTGTTTGGGAGGAAATTAAAAATAATCTCATGCAGGTGACGCAGAACGAATTTTCCGTGAAAACCATTCGGCAGCACACACAACTGTTGCTGACTCAGTGGGAAAGTAAGGAAGCAAGGAATGAAAAGAGGTAGGTACATAATTATTATAGTTATGTGAAATAGTTGTGTTGCTAAATTTTAATTAAAATTTAAAACATTTTAGTTCAGGTGTAGAAGAACCTTTCTCTGAAAAAGATGTGCTGCTGCAAGAAGTGCATGATCTATTGGAGGACATAAGAAGCAAGAAACAAGAAAAAAAAAACTACAATTGAGAAGAAAAAAGCTGAGACAGAAATTGGGAAAGAAGCTAGAGACTGCGTAGCGTTTAATTTTATCGAGTCCGAAAATATCGCCAATTTCATGTCTCAGCACGAGTATGATCCAGGAATTTCTATTGTAACTAATGAAAACCAAGGTAAGCTTTTCTTTATTATTTATGTTTTAATTACAAAACAAATAACTGTTTAGTAGAAAGATCTGAACATGAAAATGTTGAACCGGAACCCCCTACAGAACCAAATGAATCTTTTTGTGTGGGAAATGAACAAAGTCCTGGGCAATCTACCAATCAAATTATTCTACCTAAGAACCAGAATAATTCAAGAAACATTCTAGGTATGTGAATTTACTTGATATTTTAAGTGTTATAAAAATTATATTTTTTGCAATACCTAGGTACATATTTCTCACATGTGCACATTTTCTAGGACCTATAAGAAGTCGAGTCAAAAAAACCTCTTATATGAGAAGAAGTGGTTTGGACTATTTGAAAGAAAAAAATTTGAAGGAAATGGAACTCGAAGAAAAAAGATTGAAAATTGAAGAAAGAAAAGTTGCAGTGGCCGAAAGGAATATTGCCCTAGCAGAAAAAAAGTTTGTGTTTAAGTCAGAACAATATAAAAAAATATTTGATTCCCAACAGGAAGTGATTAATAAGTTATTGAAATCTAATATGTTTTATTGACATGAATTATAGAGGTATTTCATTTCAGTGAGGTTTAGGTGATATTATTAATAGCATCTTAATTTTCAAACAATATATTCTTCCAAAATAGGTGGCATAACATTGAAGTATTCAGCAGTCTGACTTCCATACAAGCATGTGTCAGAATGACTGCAGATTTATAGAAAGTTTCTATGTCATTAAGAAGTAGTTTTTGATTTTTCTTAAAATCCACAAATGCAAATTGAGATATGATTTTTTGAAAACCCCACTCAACTGAGACACGAAGGACTTTCATGGTGTTATTAAACACAATCTGGTGGGGTAATAAATTTGCCGGTTGACCAGGATATGGGGACAGCAATAATCGTCTAACACCATATGCTTGATCTCCATATAAAACATAATGTTCGCCATTTGGAAACAGAACATTCTGTTCCAACTCTTCATACAAGTTCATCTCCCGAAAAATACCAGCGTCATATCATCTGCCAGGAAAAGCTCCTTTTAGATTAACTATCAATCCATCTGGAGTTAACACTGACTGATATTTGACACAGTGTAGTCTTTTGTGTCCAGAATAATATTCATCTTGGTTATTTGATGGCCTGCATATAGGTCTAACTGTACCATCAATAAACCCCCAACAGTTCTGGATAGCTCCTCCCATGTTAGCAATAGACTAAAAATTATATTTATTAAAGGAGTTCTGCTTACATAAAGTAAAATTACTTGTGCATATAGTTGGTATCTATTCCTATTAAGCCACTGATGTGCATTTAAATTTTCTAAAAGGTGTCCATGATTTTCAACAATAAAATTTGCCATTGTTGAAATTATGTGGGATAGTGATTGGGAAGAATAGTTGAAAAAATTTGCCAAATCCACTAATCTATTAGGATAACTGAGTCTTCTTAATAACATACATAGTGCCAGGGTTCCTGCAAAGGTGATTTATTTGTGTTATTTATGTTGAATTTTTGGTATATTGTTTTATGCTGAGCATATATATTTAATATTTTACATTACCATCCACATTATTCCTGGTGTTAGAAATAACTCTCTGTGGTATTCGCAAAGCATTTCTGAGTCGTATTATATCTTCTCTTTGAAAACGAAAGTTTGCTTTAACTTCATCATCACTCATATTATTTAAATTAAATTCAACGGGTTGTATAGCGTTATTTTCTTCAACTCCAATAATGTTGTGGAGAAGTAGCTCTTCAATTTCTTGGTCGTTAGCACCCGCAAGGATGGCTATTTCTAATTGTTCTTCCATGTTTATGTTGATTTTAGTTACACACGTTGTACACAAATTGTTAGGTTAGTTTTGTATTTGACTTGACATCTGTCAATGTTGTCAAAATAGAGGATGTGTCAAAATAAAGTATAAAGCAAGAGAGAAGGTTGCAATAACACTGTTTAAACCCGACGTAAAAATTTTAATACAGGATACTTTATTTAAAGTTCCTTAAATAAAAGCAACTTTATTTCACTTGGCAATAACTCTCTAATAACTGTACCGCTTACCCTATTACAAAAATGAATCTTTGATGTTAAATTTCAAATTTGCCTTTCAACACTGTCAAAGCTGACAACCGGAAATTCGTTTAGATTGCAGTAATACCAAAATCATTCCAATTTCCATTGGCGTCTGGGCAGCAATTAGTCAAAGGAGAATAATTGGACCATTGTTTTTTTAAGTTAATTATTAATGAACCTAGTGACAAACATTCTGATTGGTAATAATGTTTAAAAAAAAATAAAAAAAATTTTTTTTAAGGTAACCTAAATGGTGAAGGATATCGAGAAGAAATTTTACTTCCCTTCATAAATCAACTTATGGATGATGAGCTGGTGTATGGACATTTCCAGCAAGCGACATGCCATTCAACAAAAGTGACAACAAATCTATTTACAAGAGTCTTTTGATAATAGAATATCAGCCGAAATATGGAACACATTTGGCCACCGACCTTACTCCCGCTGGCTTTTTCTTGTGGCCGTATCTGAAAAACTGTACTTATAAAACACCTTGTGAAAATTTAGAAGAGCTGCAACGAAAGATTACTGAAAAAGTGAATGAAATCAATAAAAATCAAATCATGTTACAAAATGCCATCAGTGGAGTTAAACGAAGGGCCCGTTTGTGCTTAGAACAAAATGGTGAACATTTTCAGTATCTGTTGTAACATTGTTTAATGAAATAAACATTACCATTATAATTTTTTCTGTTTTACAATTGTCATCAAATAAGACGTTTGTCGCGATAGTTCAAAACTAGACATGCGTTAACAGTTCCAGCGCCAACTTTAATAACAAATTCAATGGATCGCACGATATAATGAGTCAGTTTCTTAAATAAAAAGAAATATTGTCGATTACTGCAATTTTTAAATTTTTATAATTGAGACTTTTGTGAGGGATATCCAAACCATACAAAAGTTTTAAATAATTCATGTTTTTGGATCAAGTTATGAATGAAAAACGTATTGCTGGCTGTATTTAAATTTTGTGAGGGTCGGAAAGTTATGTAAATCAGTCTGTATAATGAACATCGATTTAGGCCCGGTTTATTCACCTTCAAGTAAATTTATCTGGCCAGTAGTTGCTATTATTTAGAATCTGCTATTCGTTACTTGAAGGGGAATAAACCGGGCCTTAATCAATTTTAGTTATTCATTTAACGTTGCAGCACTTGCCTGATATTATTCGTGATAGATGTAAAACATGTTTAATAGAATTTCAGAAAATATGGCGGTACTGAAAACGCTAAATTCATTAACACCAGAGTCGGCCACCTTATTAATACGCCAACCGGATATAACAAAAATTGCAGCATCTTTTGTAACACTTTGTGGGGATGTAGATGCAACAATTTCGGAGTGGAAATACCTTCCTAGATCTAACTGGATTAATTTAACTGACACGGAAAAGTTTTGGATAGAAGTTGCAAAACCAACTCCACAGGAGAACCTCGTTACGAACATATTTCATTACTTAAGGCTGTATGACACGATGCTAAATTTTGTAGAAAATTTGTTAGAAAATGAGAGAGGACCAATGAACGGTCAGGATCTGACAAAGACAGACTATGATCCTGATCATTCATTGGTCCTGTCGAGGGTCTCTCTCATTTTCTAACAAATTTTCTACAAAATTTAGCATCGTGTCAAACAAGCTTTACTACAGCGTGATCAACAATGACTGAGTCTGTTGGCAATGAAATAATTGAAAATACTGGTGATTTTTGTCTAGTAATTGGCACTGACCACGCACTGATCGAATTTTTTAACTTGAGATGACATTAAAAACATTCTTGGTTATGCAGGTTATGTTTATACTATTACAAAAATGAACCTTCGTTGGTAAATTTTAAATTTGCCAAATTTCATTGTTACCAACAGACTCAGTCATTCTTGATCACTCCGTAGCAATCGGTCTACTCAGTCTGCCATTTTCAAATGCTGGCGTAGAATAATATTATTAAGAACAAACTAATGAATCGCCTGGCAATTACCAGCGTAGATGCCATCATGAGATTAAGGTGGTTTCTTCTTTTTGAAAAAGAAGGCTGCTCCAGTTTTGAACCTACCGAGCAAATGTTGAAAGGATTTAATTCTGAACAAATGTATAATTCTAAAGCAGAAGATGTAGAACTTTTTTCTGGAATACTCTAGATTCAAAGGCAGGTGTATAATTAGGGTTGCCAGAGCTCGTATATTTAATATGATCCAATTTTTTTTTAAATGCTCTAGCAACTTTATTTCTTGTCCGATTTCAATAAGGGATATATCAAATGAAAAGGCCTTTAAGGGACTATGAACTGCCATATAATATTTATTTTTTAAAGAAGCAGTTAAAGTGGGATGGTATTTAACTTTCTTATTTTAAATTGTGACATATGTTTTTCATTACTTATTTTTAAAGTCACTATTTTTCTAAACATTGCTGTATAAAAATATTATTTGTTTTTTGAAAAGTTTTGAAGAAATAAAAATATTTAGTAAATAATAATTGAGACATTTTAATGAAAAAGCGAATAAAATCAATAATAACACAAATCTGGAACGTGCTCTGCAGGCCTTGACAAACACAAACATCTCATACAGGGCTGCTGAAATGAAATATGGTGTATGGTGTCTCCAGATCAACACTTCAAAGAAAATTTAACGCCAAAAACGGACGAAGACCTGGAAGACCAACTGAAGAAACATTGTTTGTAAACGGAATTATTACAGCGTCTAAATTGGGTTTTCCACTGACTAACTTTGATATTCGTATGATTGCAAAGGCCTTTATTGACCGGAGAGGATATTGCCATTCATCAAATCGTTTAGGAATTACAGCGCTAAAGATGTCAAAATCGTCCCAAGTTAGGTAATTTTACGGTACCATTAACGACGGAGAGTCTCCCCTAAAAATACCAAAAATGGCAGAAACTCGGTGGATTTCGATTGAACCGGCTGTTGGAAGAATATTTGCTCAATGGGACAGTCTGAAAGCTCATTTTGATATACTTCGATTGTCTGAACATTGCTACACCGCAGTATTATATTCCATGTTTTCAGATATAACAAACAAAATTTATTTGCAATTTTTATACACAATATTAGAAATGGTTCAAAAAACTAATAAATCTTGAATCAGCAAATGCAGATGTTACCAATTGTTTAGCGATTTGAAAAACCTATATTTAACAATTGTTAGAAAAGTAGTAAATTAGACGTATTGACGTGTTTAAAGATAATATTTAAGATTACTTAGATCCGAACCCGTATTTAGGATTTCCCGTACTCCGGGCAGTTCTCACCATTTTTCAGCCTCAGTCGACGATACTCGTGGTTCGCATTGTAAACCGAGTCGAAGCCCACGACCTGTTCGTTATACCCCTCCACATTCCGGATTTGTAACCGGTAACAGGGTTGCCCAGTTTCGGGAGGGTAAATTATAACGTAACAGTATATTAAAAAATTGTTTAATTTTAATAAAAATGATGATTGGGTTTACAGTGTATCCAAATTAAGTTTAAAAAGTTGGAATATTAACTATGATGATCTATGTCAAATCATAATTTTTTTCCCTGAAACACTAAAATTGGATATTGATATGGATACATTGTTTGATGACGTAAGTACGTTTAATAAAAAATTGTTAGAATCTAAGGGCGGGTTTATAGAAAGAAAATTAAATATTTAATTGAAATTAAAAAGTTAATGCGCCATTAACTTCATTTTGTATGCCACTAATTTCGATTAAACCCAAAATAGAATATTTAATGAGAATTAAGTTAACATGTTGTTAAATGCTAGTTAATCACGATTAAATTAAAAATCAGTTTATAAAAGCTCAATTAGCGATTAATCGCCATTAACTTCTTGACTAATACGGCATTAAGTTAATTGAGGTAGCTACCACCATTAAAAATTAATTGACTCCATTTTTACGTCAAAGTGAGGTGAAATAGTGGATAATAGTTTACATTTACATAAATTGGACAAAATATTAATAAAACAAGGTAAGTAACGAATCAAACAATTATTGTGTATTCACTTTATTGTTTATTTAAAAAATATAAATTTTACAGATGTCTGATATATCAGATTTATCACTGTCTTCTTCTGATGAAGACGAAGAAAGAATTCCTCGAAGAAGTCGTGCCCTACAAGGCAGAATAAATCCTTTTGATTTATTTGACGAACAGGAATTCAAAATACGGTTTCGTTTTGAAAAAAACTATTCTCTGGTTATGTGACCTAATTGGCCCTGAAATCGAACCCATTACTCGTAGAAGAAAACCTGTTACGGCATTGAATCAGATATTATTGACAATGCGATATTTGGCCACCGGTGGATTTCAGCAATTCCACAGTATGTGTTATTATCAAACGTGTGGTCCATAAAATAGCCCAACTGAAGCCTCATTATATAAAAATGCCCACCCCAGCTAAAAATTAAGTTTTTATAGGCTGAGAAGAATGCCCAGAGTGATTGGTGCAATAGATTGTACCCATATAAGAGTTGAGTCTCCTGGTCGTCCTAATGCCGAGATCTTTCGCAACAGAAAGTCTTTTTTTTTCTATCAACGTTCAAGCTGTATGAGACGCAAACAAGAAATATAACGGGCCTTCAAATAAATTTATATTTAGAGCAACCTATGGAAATTCAATTGTTTGCAACATTTTTCCAGCGTAGAAAATGACTCCTTTTTTTGATAAACCCACGGTGACACCGTCTCAAACGCCTACTGTAAAAAGAGGCAGGAAAGATTTTGTTACTCCGAAGCTAGTTGCGGCTTTAGACAGATGTCAGCTAAGCATAAGAGACTCTGTTTACATTCTTCAGGCTGCAATAGAAGCATTGGATCTCAATATTGATGAATTTCCAATAAATAAGCCTTCAATACAACGAATTCGAACACAGGCACGCAAGGATAGAGCAGAGGCAATAAAAACCGATTTCCAGAACAATATTCCCGAAATTTTGACCATCCACTGGGACGGCAAATTGTTACCTGCGTTGGACAAGTTCGAAGGAAGAACGACTGCCGATTGTGATTACCGATTACTTATGAAAAGAAAGAACAACTTCTTGCTGTGACAAAATTAGACAGTTCGTCAGGAAAAGAGCAAATCTTAGCCATTTCCAAACCGCTTTTAGATTGGGACCTCAATGACAAAATACAAATAATGTGCTGCGACATGACTGCTTCCAACACAGGTCATTTTAATGGAGCAAGTAGATGTACCATTGAGGCGAGCTGCTGGAGATCCTTTGCGGGAATTGCCAGAAAGACAATTTGTCAAGCTGTTTCGGGTGTCCAAGGATTTATTTAATTTTATTGTGACTGTTGTGGAACCTTATATGCATCCAAAAAGAAGACCCAGTGATTTATCTATCCATACTCGAGTAATTAAGCCAATAAGGTTTTTTTTCGTCTGCATTATTTGTTTTATGTTTTAAATTTATGTGTTAGCAGCACTACGCATCTATGCTACAGGCAGCTATCAGGCTGATATTGGATACAATTGCTTCGTCAGCATGTCTCAACAAAGTGTGAGCAACGCACTTGAACAAGCCCCAAGTACTAACAATTTGGAAGCCCGAAGAATAATCAGACAAAAGTAAATTCATCAGTTTCAGTGACCACACATGTCACTTTTATGCATTTTTTTTTTTTAGATTTTACCATTAGTATGGATCTCCAGGTATTGTGGGTTGCATTGATTATACACACGTTGCTATTGTTCCACCAGCAAGAAATAACCCACAATTGCCAGAACATATTTTTGTTAACCGCAAGGGTTATCATTCGTTAAATTGTCAGTTGGTAAGATAGAACAAATGTCCTAATTAGTTTATTCATGCTGCTGTACTTTAATTATGTTTACTGTTTCAGATTTGTGATCCTAGTCTTAAAATTTTGAATGTTGTGACAAATTATCCTGACACATGACTCTTTTATTTGGAATCATAGCCAAGTGAAGGAGTTGTTGAGACAAATACATAGGGAGGAGCATAGAGATTATTACTTGATTGGTACACAAATACTTATATGTTTAGTATCGTGTGTTCAAATGAAATCCTGGGCTGAGTAGGCGTTGGAAAAATTAAACCGTTTAGAACAGTGTAAAGTTTGAATTTCCCGCCGTTTGACACGAGTGATATTTGTTTATGTTTAATCGGGACATAATTGAACATGTTTGTTTTCAGCAAAGGGTGCTTTTAGATATTTGCTTCGAGAATAAGAATCGTTAGGCTATTCTATTTTTAATGTAAAACATTGCAAAGAAAAAAAAAAGAAATATTTTTGACTCTAAATTTTAGGTTAGCTGTCAACATGCTCCAATTAATCTACGCTTTAAAAAAGCACAACAGTTGACGGTTTCCAACGCCTTCCCAGCCCAGGATTTCATTTGAACGCGCGATATAATTTAGTTTAAGAATTCTTCTCTTGCAGGGGATTCTAGATATGCTCTCCGGCCATGGCGGTTTACTCCAGTTACACCTGAACCACAGCAAGATACTCCAGAGTATAGGTATAATGAAGCAATAAAACAAATAAGGAGTCTCATCGAAAGATGTAATGGACTTTTGAAACCACGATTTAGGTGTTGCCTAAAACATCGTGTACTTCATTATCCCCAGAAATGGCTGAGAAAATTGTAAACGCCTGTATGTAACTGCATAATTTGTGTGTCGATTACAATATTCCACCACCAGAAGGTACAGAAGAGATTGGTCCGGTAGATGGTAATATTCTTCTATTACAATGAAGTAATTATTGTAATTTATTATCTAACTTTTTTATGAGAAGAAATGAAGATGTTGGAGAATTTGCTGGAGCAAATCCAGAATTAGAAGCTGGGCGTAACAATAGGACAAGATTAATTAGAGCTAGGTTTCAGAATAATTAAGTGAAAAAAAAATCAACATTTTCCTGCAAGAATCGCCTTTAAATTTTTCTATGAACAATTTGGTGTTGTATGTTATGATGTTATGAACAAGATTTGTTTAATTCTGGAGTTGATTATTCTTAACAAAGCTTTTTCCTTTTGAAAGTTTGTGTTCATTAAATCAGAATAAACTAAGTACCACCTAATGGATATCAAAATTATATTTTAAGGAATTAAATAAAGTTAAAGAAAAACAACAAACAACTACAGCTACAACTGTCGTAAAGCAAATGCATTGGCTATTGTTTGAAAACTTTCAGCCAGTGACCTCATTATACCGAATTATAGAAAGAAAATGCAGCCTATTTGAAAGCGAAGAGTAAAGTTACATTCCTGAAAGCTGTAAACGACACAGCAGAAAGAGCAGTTAAGTTAATGCAAGATTTTCACGGATTGGTAACTGCCGAGGAACAGCAGATTGTGTTATCGAAGAAACAATTATTGAATAATACGCTAGACACTGCAGAATAATAATATGTCTGTTTAACAACAGATATTTGGTCATGTTCCTATACAACGGAATCTTATATAACAGTGACATGTCATTTCATAAATGACTTTGATTTAAAAGATGCAGGCCTTGAAATAAAGAACCTAGAAGAAAGCCATTCATCAGCAAACATTTCAGAACATTTACTTAGACCCGGTTGTATAAAGCGATGTCAAGTTCTTGTTAAAAAAATTGGATTTGAATCAGCCAATCTAATGGGCGGATTTCCGACTTGACGCCTTGTTAGCTGACACGATGTTAACTAAGCTTTATACAACCGGGCCATAATAGTGAGTAATAATACAGCCTAAAATTTGTATATCCCTTCTTAAATTTATTTTTTAGAGCATAATGAATAACTGGAGAATTTATGGTAAAGTTATCTCTATTGTAACCGATAATGCTCAGAATATGGTTAGCGCGTGTTCCTTAATGAGGATCACTCAAATAAGATGCATTGCATATTCACTAAATTTGACAGTTCAACATGCTTTAAAAAAGTTGAAGATTTGATTTAAAAATGCAGGTCAATTGTCACTTTCTTTAAAAAAAGCGTTCAAGCGTCAGATGAGTTACGCAAACACACAAATTTAAAACTACTTCAAGATGTTCAGACGCGCTGGAATAGCACGTATTACATGTTACAGCGACTGGTAGAAACAGAAGATGCAGTTTTACTTTCATTAAGTAAATTAATCAATGCTCCAGAATGTTCCACAATGAGAGAAAGGCTTGTAATAAAAGATCTTATAAAACTGTTGGAACCGTTTGAATGTGCAACAATAGTTATTTGGATCACAAGTCCAGAAAATGATATTTTGCGAGTGAGTGATATTGCGTAGCCAAGGCGGTTTAGCCGAGGCGAAGCAACACGAGCACTCGCAAAACATTTTCTGGGCGTGTAATCCACAAAATTTTTCATGCCGACAAATTTAAATCATTTTTAAAAAGTAAAAAATTTGTTTCACAAGCGGAATCGAACCCGCGACCCTCGCGTCCCTGAGCCGAAACGGAGTTCGTTGGCTATATTCAATGCTGCCTGCCCATTCCCTAGCGAATTTTTAGTCAAGGTCACTTTTGTAAGTACTAGGCCGGGAATTTTACGTTCCCGGCGGATTTTGAATCATGCAAAACCGTCGATAACGGCCGGCGGCATGAAAAGAAGATTTCAGGACATTATAACAGGGTCTTTAATAATACCTTTGGTGAAGGGGTTATATTTAAATGTCGGTACAATAAAGACAAGCTTTCAAACAGAGAAGGTTAACGATGTGGCAAATGCATTGATTTTAGAGATGAGTAAAAGACTAATAAGTTATGAAAGTAAGGGCCAGTTTTTCAATCGATGATTAATTTTTGATTAAGGTTTAATTTGTAATTAACACAATGTTACCGTTTTTCAACCTATGATTAACAAAAAAGTTCATGTTAATTCTTGATTAACTTAATCATACGATGTTCTGTGAATTAATCGGAATTTAATGATTAACGTCAAAAGTGACATTGCCGATTTATTGAAAATTTATTATTAAAATAGTAAAACTATGAGCAAAGAATAATAGTAGAGTGCTCGGCGCTCCAATATATGCATAAAAATAACTTCCGTGGGGGTTTTGTTGTTACAAGCTGAATTATATATAAAATAGAAACTTATGTACTGAGGTTTCAAAATCCCAAGGCCGTCAAAAAACGTCCTGTCCCAAAGGGCATTAAACTTAAAAAGCGAGTTAGATAGATGATCATCAAGAACAATAAATGACAAAATTTTTGGTATATTTTTCACAAAAAGTTTTGTACAGCAAATATTTTTTTTTATATTTCTAAAATGGTCCGTGATTAAAGTTAACATTAGTCTCTTACGGGAGAATAAAATCGAACAAAACTTTAAACCCCAATATCTCAGTTTCAGATGGTTGAAAATCTAATTCATTTTATACAATTTTTTCGTTTCCATCCCAACATCTCTAAAACAAAAGCTCTAATCAAAATTTTGTATTCTTCAGAAAAGTTTGTACTCTCTTTTGTGTTCATACTAGTATGGGTTTTATAATTTTGTGAATTATAACAAAAAAGTTATATAATTTAATGCAATGCAATGTAAATTTTCGGCGATTCGCTATAAGTCGCTAGTAGGCGTCCCCACCCCGATGAACCATCTTTTATTGCACTTTTCTCCGTAGCTCCATTGCGCTTCCACACATTACAGATACTATCGCCGGATATTATGTATTAATTATTACTATGATTTATGTACTCATAACTAGTATATTACTAGTATATTATAACAAATCTATCTTTATACAATATTTCAAATTTAACCAAGGGGTAGATAGAAACAAAATAAACTCGCGTAGAATACCAATCAATAAAATATAAACATATTATAATAAATATGTATATAGCCTAGTTATGATACTGTTAAATAAATATTGAATTCTAAATGAAACGTTTAAAGTTAATAAAATTTCACTCGTCATCAGAGCTTTCTGAATCATTTTGTGGAACTGGTGGAAGTGATGAGGCTGCTGTTATTGTTAATGCATTCCTGCAGGACTTCTGGGCCATGCACTTACAAGCACCTATGCACCCTAATTTACTTTTCTTGCACGTGCACACTTTACTTGCACAATCTGAAATTACCAAATTATTAGTAGACCTATGGATGATTAGTAAAACAATATCTTACCTTTTTTGCACCCGCAAGAAGTTAAAACTGTTAATTTCTCTGGAAGTGGAGGCAGTGTTGTTAAAACAGGTAAAACTTCGCCTTTCTCGTCCATATACCAACCGAATTCTTCAATTGGAGGTAATTGTGGACAAGGAACCATGGCATTCAGCCACACTTTAGTTTGATAATGCACTCTTAAGCAATGTTGCTTAAGAGCATCCTTCGTTGGCGGTAGCTTAGGAAATGATGTCGAAGCTGCCATGAGTCCACGCAAGGTATTAATTGACGTAATATCTGCATTTTTTGAGTACAGGTTAAGGACAAAGTCATGCATATTACCGAAAATATCGTCGGAGAAATCATCCACACCCACACTATTTAAGTAGTGGTGGTACTCCAGGTAAATCTTCCAACAAGACTTTTTTCCAAGCCCTCCAAATTGGCTGGTAGTGTCGCAACCTGTGAGGGCGTGAAAAGCGGGCAAATTTTTGGAAAGAGCTTCACTTAAGTTAATTTCGTGTACAGGAATATATCTCACATTGTCTGCTCTTCCTACTTTCATCCATAATTCCGACGTAAGATATTTTTTAAAGTGTACTAAAAGTATTAATACATCGGTATCACTGCATTCTATGATACATCTAGAATAGCCAGACAATTTTGCTGATAACGCGTGTAAAATAATTCTAGTATCCGCTTCTTCGTGATTAGCCGTTAGTATGTCACTACTGTGTTTGTCTATTGGAAAATTTGTTTTAAAATCTGTCACATTTGTAAAACCTCCAGCGGTAACAAATTGAACATTTCTGCTTAAAGAATTTTGAAATAGCTGTTCGGACAAAAAATTTGTCAGTTGTTTCTTGTTTTGAACCGAATGAATAAATAAATGCCACTGTTGAGGAAGTGGAGTGTCTAAATTTTCAATGATTTTAAGAATGCCGGTTTGTGGTCCTCGCTTCTTCCTGGTTACATTTTTGATGGAATTTTCCTTATAATGATCTAATACAACGTCAATTCTCTGAGCACCATGTTTATTTTTGAAGATAATATTAGAGAAAATCTGACTGTATTCACCAAATGTTCTACACTGTTTAGGTTTCCCCAAACTTTGTACTATCGACATACCATCAAATATATGACACGTTTTAGTGTTTTCTACGTTTGGGAGGTTCTTGTTCACAAACTGTGCATGACTTTCAATGATGTTGCCTAATGCGCTTTTATTGGATGGGGTGTTCAGTTGCCCATTTATTGTCAGAGACATGGGAAACGTTGTCAATTCATGTTGGAAAATTTGGCTGTAATCTACATTTCTTCCCATTTCTTTTGCAGCCAAAATTTTCTGTAGAAACTGTTGTCCTAACAATGTCTCAGATTTAGTAGCAGACTTTTCAGGCTTACGTTTTACAGTAGTAGACTTATTTAATTTTTTCAATGGCTTATAAAAATCCATTGTATCCATTGTTTCAATAAAAAAACCAAGTGCAGTTTCACCTCTTTCTTTTACACAGAGCCGTGATATTTCTAATTCTTTAGGAAAAATTTCTTTTGAAGAGATAGAAATTAAATGTTCAGCACTTTGGGTAAAAACTCCAAATTTAAGAAGTTGTTCTTGCAAAATTAAAACAGTCTGTTCGTCAACTACAAGTCGCTGTTTTCCCATTTCAATATTTTGACTTTCAGGGTAGACATTTAGTTTCAGCGAAGACAAAAACGTATTCGTTATTGCTCCAATTTCATTACAACTTAGATACCATTCATCCAACCTAGTGCTTTTCTTCGTCAAACCAATGATTCCTCCCGCGTCCTTTGATGCCTTATTGACATGTTCTAGAGCCTGATCTACTGAAATTCTATTGAACCCACCAACTGACCTCTTTACTACAAAATTTCCGTTTAAAAATTCCTGATGGACAGCCGAAGCTTTAATTGGCAATTCTAACATGTCACATAAGTACACAGGACCCCACCTTGCGTAGTTGTTATGATCGTAAGCAAAAAACATCGGCAACATTTTCTTAAAACTTCTCAAATGTAATTCCCATTTACCAACTCTTTCACTGTATAGGAACTCCAACAAAATTTCTACCAGTTCAATGTAACTACACCAAAACTTAAATGTCGGAGACTGATCATCAACAAATTCAACAAATGCTTCCAACAAGTCCTCTGAACTTTTAACGATTTGATAAAAATCATGTAAGGATTCACGTCCTTTAATTTTTTTACTTACTTCATTTGCCATTAATCTTGAAACATTAAGAACGTGAATTAAATCACTTTTACTGTCAATTAACCATTTTTCAAACATGGGTATTAAAATTCTCAAAAGGCTTTCATATGTTATTTTGTGTGCTCTTATACCCTTATTCCACTTTTTTCCATTCATAATACCTGCAACGGTTGCCTCTCCATATACGTTGGATTCCAACCACACATCGTTTAACCCCGAATTAGACATATGTTGTCCAATCACTTTTAAAAAGTTTAACATTATGTGAAATCCACCGAGGCGTATTATGAAATGTGAACATTCTTCCGATTTCAGCCATTGGATTTCTTTGGCTTTAAAATAAATAGCTTGATCGAAAGTTATCACAGTGTAAATCATATTTAGTTTCTTGGCTATATGATCACATTTGAGCATGGTTGTCCATACAGTGTCGTACTCAGAAGCAACATAAGGCAAAAGAGGAAGATAAGCATAAGTTGTAACATGTGCGTCGTCCTGATGTATGAGTTTTCCGAAACCAGACCACTGTGGAACAATTACTACTTCTTCTCGTAATTCTCGATTTGTTTCACCACCAGCAGTTCTACAAAGAATCCATGACAGATTATAAGATTTTATGAAATTTTCAATTTTATCTTCATCTAAAATACTATTTTTATTCTTTATTTGGGGAAACGGTTTATCTGCCTTATTATAATTTATTTTGCGCAATAGATGGAAATCTTGAGGGATATTGAGCTTCACATTATATGGCAACATTTTTAATAAAGTTGAAGTCTTATTGTTCGGAGGCCCTTCTTGAAAAGCTACTATTTGTGTCCCATGGAAGGTGGGAGATTTATCTAGTGTTTCCTCCAAGATATCGATGTTATCAGCAGCGAAATGAACAAATCGATTTTCAACAAGCTGTTGTGGTATGTAGCAGTTGTCATTTTGCACGTATTTCAAAATCTCTTCCTGGGCAATTGTGTTTCTAAGTCTCAAAACATCTTTATAAGAAATGCAATGGCCACATGAATGTAACGTTTCTATTAATTTTTTGGATCTGGTTTCTTGATGAACCATGATTCCCAAACCTATATGCTTAGGTGTTAACTTTTGTCCTTTAAAGCGGTTATAAATAATGTCCTGACAAATATTCAATAAGCCGATGTTATCATCATCCCCCCCAATAATTAGGTTTAATATCCAAAGTAGACTTTGTGGTATATAATTTTTATATTTTATGATATTTAGGTCTTTATATTCTACAAAGTCGGGTATTCTATCAATTTCTTCACGAATATTGCAGCACATTTTGTGAATTTGTGATAACTCTGAATTACCAGTAAATAACGATTCGGAAAATTGTGTAGGTTCAATATAATCATGTACTGTTTCGGATTTTGCAAATTGGGGTATGACAACTGATGATTCATTGGGATTCTTTGATTTGACAATGTCAATTTTTTCGGCAAAATGACTCTTTAAAGCATCTGTGAAAGCACGTTTGGATTTGATTCCTTTTAATTCATTGTACTTGTTGTATATAGATGTCAGAGCAAAAGCCTTTCCTTTTGAGATACCTTTATCTACAATTTTTAAAATATCTTGTAGACCTTGATCATCTTTCACGTCGATTTTACATGTTGGTACTTGGGTTGAGAAGTCTTTCACTTTTCTTAACTCAGTAATTAAACAACTTGTATGATACTTCACTTCCATTGCTATTAAATCATTAGATCCTATTCTTTTTAGTACGTTTGAATTTACAGTTGAAATTTTCTTAAGTTTGTTATTAATATTCATCGACATAACTTGGGATAATCGTTTTGCACGAGACATTTTTTGACAAATTACACATTTAGCTATATCAAAAATTGTTTTCCGTAGAGTTCTACCTATGGGTGGAGGCGGTTGTAGGCCAGCTTCTAAATACTGCTCTTGTCTTTTATATTTATTTCTAAAAACTTCAATATTTCTTTTGCTTGTGTAAGTTAAATAACATGATTTATGCCAAAACAGATTTTTCCATTGCCCGCTTTTAATATCGGTAATTATTTTATGTATATCGGATTCACAGGTTTTTGTTACGCTTTCTCTAAGTTCAAAACTTTTGAGGAAAGTACGGGACGATATTTCAGTAACATTTAAAGACGCTCCTTCTTGTTTACATATAATGCAAATTGGTTGGCGTTTCCTCTTAAATGTTGTCAACGATTCTAGTTCACTTTCAGAACTTGTACTTGTACTGTCTGTATTTTCCATCTCTTGGGTTAATTTCTGCAAGCCTCAAACCTCCACTTTAATTTACTTTTTAGGATAAAAAATGCACTCACAAATTGAACTTCTTAGTGCTGTTTTATTGTTTTATACTTCTTTGCTGTCCAGAATAACAAACAATCAAACAGCATTAACACTTCAGAATGAAGAGTAAACTCAGTCAAAGAACGGAGCGCAATAGAGCTACGGAGAAAAGTGCAATAAAAGATGGTTCACCGGGGTGGGGACGCGTACTAGCGACTCATAGCGAATCGCCGAAAATTTACATTGCATTGCATTAAATTATATAACTTTTTTATTATAATTCACAAAATTATAAAACCGATACTAGTATGAACACAAAAGATAGTACAAACTTTTCTGAAGAATACAAAATTTTGATTAGAGCTTTTGTTTTAGAGATGTCGGGATGGAAACGAAAAAATTGTGTAAAATGAATTAGATTTTCAACCATCTGAAACTGAGATATTGGGGTTTAAAGTTTTGTTCGATTTTATTCTCCCGTAAGAGACTAATGTTAACTTTAATCACGGACCATTTTAGAAATATAAAAAAATATATTTGCTGTACAAAACTTTTTGTGAAAAATATACCAAAAATTTTGGCATTTATTCTTCTTGATGATCATCTATCTAACTCGCTTTTTAAGTTTAATGCCCTTTGGGACAGGACGTTTTTTGACGGCCTTGGGATTTTGAAACCTCAGTACATAAGCTTCTATTTTATATATAATTCAGCTTGTAACAACAAAACCCCCACGGAAGTCACAAAAAGCATATTAATGCACTCTACTATAATGATTGATGATATTTATGACGTTAATGCTTATAGTAGTAATGAAGAGCCACGAAGGCTAAAAACTATACGCTTTAGGCCCAATCACTTCGAAGAATGGGACCAAGAAGATTTTTTTAGTCGCTTTCGTTTGTCTTCGCGAACAGTAGAAAGATTGTTAGAAGAAATAGAAGAAGCTATTTCCTATCAAACTAACCGATGAGTGTTGTGGAGTAGTCTGCATCAAATTCAGGAGTTAAAATACCAGCAACATTTTTATTTCAGAAATGACTGTCTATCGCCTCAAAATCAGTTGCTTTTTAGTCTGCGATTTTATGCAATAGGAGCGTGGCTGGAGACTTGTGGTGTACACAAGTAGAGCTCTAGCGGCGTTGCGTCCAAATTATATTAAAATCCCCCCAAATCGAAATGAAATTAACGAATGTAAACAAAAGTTTTTTATAGTACTTCTAGAAATAAGTGAGAACAGAGTCAATTGCTTTATGGATGTAATTATCCTTGGTAAAATGGTTAGAGATTAATACCCAACTGTTAGGGCACAATAAAAGCAATTGACTCTGTTCTCACTTATTTCTCTTTAACATAGCAAGATTTCCTAATTGTATTATAGGGGCATAGACTGTAGAAATACAATCAGTAGGTGGAGAAAATGCGGAAATTAGGATGAACCAAAATTACAAATTTGGGTCATTGTTTAGTTTACCTATTATTTGTGGAATTTTCGCGTTTTTTTCTGGCTAGACAGCCGCAGGGCGTTCTCCTACATCGTTTTCCACCACTCAAACTTTGTGCAAATGAATTTTCCTTGCCCTTTAGACATTGATCAATGATCATTGATGCGACCTTGAAACACAACAAGAGAGAAAAACAAGGGCATTTGCACAAGGTTTGAGTGGTGGGAAATGATGTAGGAGGACGCCCTAAGGTTGTCCACAAGTAGCTAAAGTAAACAATTACCTAAATTTGAAATTGTTACAAATCATAAACCACCAAGTTGTCAAATTTGACAGAAAAGTTAATGCCAACGTAACAAACTTTCAGTTAATTTTTAATTACCTAATCATAATTGAATTTTGGTTTGAAAAACGCTATCCATGATTAATTTGAAATTAATCAAGAAGTAATGATTAGCTAATCAAAATGTTAATCATCGATTGAAAAACCGGCCCTAAAAAATGTTTGCAAATTGCCACTCTACTCGATCCACGATTCAAAACCAATGGGTTTCGTTCCAGAGAGCACTCTTTACAGGCCCAAGTGGGTGTTCAAGAATTGTTAAAAAAGCTTATGGAAAGTTCGGAAACTGAACCTGAACCTACCTACGGATCTAAATTTTTCTAATTTGGAAAATACTCAACACGATTTTCAGCCGTCAACTTCTAATAGTTATTTATATTTCATTGAATCATTATTTGTTTTTAATACCTTGACAACGAGATATATTAAGTAGGCTATAATGCCCTAGGGCGTATAAATCTTAATGCCCGCTTAGTATGCCCTCATTCGCAATTCTATATACAATTCAAAAAATGTAACAATTTTATTGTTTACAATTTTATTTAAAGTTAAAAGTACAATTTGTAAATGAAGATCCACTAATTGAACAATTTCCTAAATCTACACTATGTTTAAATGAAGAAACATTCAGGTTGGAGGCATCAGTTTTACATAAAATTTTATTTTCGCCGGACGTTCCAGTTTCACAGGAGGTTCCAGCTTCACCGTTGCCAGTACCAATTAAACGGCTTATTTTATTCTTCGAAGCCATACTTTCTTCAATGTAACCTGATGCCACCGTATCGCTTTTCCACTGTCCATGCCTCTTTAAGGTCAACATATCCCCACCTGCATCTACAAGAAGAGTTGCCGATGTTCTACGCAGACAGTGGCCTGTGAACGCTTTAGCATCGACATAACCTAGATATTTTGCAATTTTTGACGGTACACTTCCAAAAGTATTTTTGCCAACCACTTGGGAAATGCATCTGCCATTACGATATCCCAAGAAATAGCGTCGTTCTTTTGTTAACTTCGGCCGCAATGAGGTATATTTTCGCAAGAAACTTAAAGCGTTCATCTCTTCTTCTTCTATAATCGTAAAACTCTTTGGGCCCCCAGTTTTTGTATCTCGAATTTTTACCACCACAACCGCACCTCTGTCATCTACATCATCTACATTTAATTTAACGAGTTCGTCCCTTCTTAAGCCACCAAAAATCCCCATCACCAGAACAACCTGTGTTTAACGGAAATATGTTTTAGTTAATGCCACAATCCACTACCTTAACACCTTTTCTAGAAGAAACATGTCGTCTGGAGCCTCTTTCATAAATTTTAGTATATCCTCTCGTGTCAAAATTTTAGATTTTTTTGGTATATACCCATTGGAATGTTGCTTCAAGAAGGTTTCTAATCTACTACAATTTTTTATATCTATTTTCTTGTAGACTAACAATGTCGATCTTAGCATTGAATATTTCGACCAGAGTGAATTTGGGCTGAATGACTCCGACTATAAAGGAAACAGACTGTCAGAAATTATTAAAAATGTACAAAATACATACCAATTCTTCAAAATAGCCCATTAGGACTGTTTCACTAACTTTCGTAACTTTTAAGTCATTTTTTAGCATCCATTTCTCAAAGTTATGATATTCCTTATCATACTGCAGACGAGATTTTCTGGGCAACAAGTTCTCATTAGCTTTATCGGCTCGTTCTAGTATAGTTTTCGGAATTATTTCGTCCATTCTCAATGCAACTGTCACTGTTTTATTTCACAAACAATAAAACAAACAAATCGTCATAGATACAAGGCACCGCAAACTAGGAAATTTAGCAAAATCAAATTCAAAATTTATAAATTTTTTAAACGTTCACAAATTCAAATGCAGTGAAATATAAAACGTTGTATGCACCACGGGCATTACTCGATGTTTATGCTCTCGGGCACCTTAAAAACTCTCGGGCCTGGCGGCCCTCGACCTTTTAAACTGGTTGCCCTCGAACATAAACATCTTCATAATGCCCTTGATACATAAACAACTATAAGGTATCAAGGGTGTTATAAGGTTGATAAGGCGCGAGGTCGGCAGAGTGAAACCCGAAGGCCTCCGACCCGAGGGGAGTAAGCCGACCGAGGGCGTATCATTATAACACCCGTGGTGCCTTCAAAACTTAATGTCCGACTAGTTTCGTGTGTTTTTGGATTGACAATGATTTGATTTATTTATACCAATAAATCAAAGGTTGTTTGCACATAAATTAGTCTGGTCGCAACTAAGAAACAGATTTTGTGTATCGATTTTTCTGACGTTTGCAGAAGTGCATTTTATACATATAATACTAGCAATTTTACAAATTTCTCAATCGAAATGGAAAAAAAACAGCCTATTCCCGAAGAAGTGTTGCTGAAGGCCGTAAAAGCCATGGAAGCCATTGTCCCTGGCAAATCGAAACAGGTGTATGAGAAAGAATTGCATCGTTTTGAAGATTGATTATCAGAAAATTGTGTAAACACTATCAATGAAACAGTTGTGATGGCTTACTTTCAGGATTTGTCGCAGTTATTCTCTCCTAAACTGATCGTCGAAAAATAGTCAATTTTGACTTAAATTGTAAATCATTTTACAATAGGAGAAAAAATTGTCTTATAACTACCATAAATAAGGAGTTTACCCGATGTTTGCCGTTCCTTGAGTCGGTACTGCACAACAAAGGGGCAATAAAATTCGAGGGTATAATGGAATTATTTATGGTATTTTCTCTCCTATTGTAAAATGATTTACAATTTAAATCAAAATTGACTATTTTTCGACGAGGACTTTAATTCCCTTTGGACAAAATTTTCAATGTTGCGGAAAGAACTAATAGTCAAGAAAAAGATTAGAAGTGATGAGAAGTTTGTACAATTGCAGCAATATCTCAAACAAGTTGAAAAAAACTATCAACCGAAAAAGTCGAAGGTTTTGACCCGTAAACAAGTTCTAAAATTTCTACAAGAAGCACCAACTGAAAAGTATTTTTTAGAGAAAGGTATCTTAGTGATAGGTGTATTTGGAGCGGGCAGAAGAGACGAATTTGTGAAGATGGGGTTTACCGACGTGCGAGATATGAGTGCGCATGTGATTATTGATATTACCCAAAGCAAAAACGGTCAATCCAGGAGCTTTTTCATTATTTAAGAAAACGAAATGAATGCATTGAAAGTGGTCAGGAATTATACAGGGTGTTTTCGAAGTTGAGGCGTTCCTTTTAACATGTGATAGTATGCGTTGTGCTAGAGTTTTAGCCAAAATCACCTTAGTAAAATGTGTACGGCAATGAAAATACAATAACTTATTTTTTTTGAAATTTATGAAACCGGTCCTGCTCGAATTTGCGCTGATTTGTTAGAAATTGAAATTGACAAAAAAAAATCAAATAAGAATGGACGTTAATCAAAAATACTGTCAGTAGTTGTCATCTAATTAGTGGAAATGGGTTTATTATTAGGACAATATAATTCATGTATCACGTGATCATGAATGATCCAATGAAAACGCGTAAAGTCCTTAGTTGCATGGCTGTCACAGCGACAATAAAAAACAAAAAAATTATTATCTTATTTACTTTCGTCGTTACGATTTTTGATTGAAATAAATTTGTCAGTTTCACAAATAAATGAATAATTTTGTATTTCATTCATTATATTGTCTCATCGAATATAACACGTGGTATGATTAATCATCGATGATATTAAATTCGTGAAATTGAAGCAGGACATCTCCAGCTGAATTTCACTCATAATATCATCGATAATAATCATACCACTAGTTATATTATAGCTGAAAATAATAAATGTATGGGCAATGTTATCGGTTATCACGTTATCAGAATGCAGCTGCGGCGTCCAGAGAGTACTGCAGAGCGATTTCCGGAAAGACACCATCCTGGGTCAGGTTAGTTATTAATCTAGTACAGCGGAGATATGGACAGGACCGGACTCAAAATTTTAGGAAACAATAAAAATATACAATCAATTATCTCCGTTAATACAAACATTTTACTAAGAAGATTTAGGCTAAAATTCTTAAGAATAATGTGTAGTACCTCGTGTTACAAGGAACGCCTCAACTTTGAAAACACCTGTATATCCTTGCGACCCAAAGCTGTACCTAAGGATAGATTTTTTTTGAGCTATAGGAATAAACGATGCACAGTGCAGCCCGTAGGTAAAAATCATTTTGGAGGAATACCTTGTAAAGTTGCGACGTATTTGGATTTAGCTAATCCTAAGGCATATACAGGTCATTGCTTAAGACACACAAGTGCAACACTTCACTCTGACGCTAGGGGTTGTTTAGAGAGTTTGATGAGACTAGGGAGCTGGAAAAGTTCATCTGTGGCTGGGACATACGCAGATAACAGCGAATGTTCCAAAAACATGAATGCCTCAATTGTGGCTGGTGTAGAGAAACCTACCATTTTAAAAGAAGCTTGCATTAACATTCCGTCAGGGAGTACAATTGATTCCACGGCCAAACTAGGAAGTTTTGGATGTTCTAGTTGTTTTGAAAATTGTAACTTCTACTTTAAAAAAGTTATATTGTTGTCTTTTTCGTTAATAAAGGTTCTGTATTTAAAATTTATTATCATTTTCCATAATATAGTATGATCTACAATTTTATAACGGCCTAGAGCCTGTTATTTGAAGATAATGCCCTAAAGGATTATTTATCTAATAACCTATCAGAAAACCGTGTGATTATCGTTCAATAACAACATAGTCGGACATTAAAATAACAACGACTTATTTTTCTACTTTAAAGAGAACAATAAATGTAACAAAGTCACCAACTGCACTGCAAATCACATAAAAATGTGATTTAATTTACTATTCTTTCGTTTAGGAATGTTTTTTTTTAGAATTTTTATTTAGTTATTTAATTATATTTTATTGTGTTAATGCATTAGTTAATTAAATATTTACAAAAAATCGTATCTTATAAAAGCTTATAACACTATCGATAGTCTATCGATAATATCAATAGTTTGTAGAGGAACTATCGTAACTATCGATAGCGGAACTATCGATAATATAGCACCTCTATGGGCAACATTGCCAGTGGTCTGTAATTTATTTAAGCATGCATAAATAGCTGCTTTCCATTCGATCAAAAGCACCGTCCGGAGCTGCTCCTGAGCGCGAAACTCCACGTTCAACTTGCTAGAAATAGGGATGTTCGATTCAGAATCGATGTTTAACAACATCGATTTTCTGTAGCTTAAAAATCGATTTTTTGAATCGATTCCAAAGAAACTGATTTTCTAATGAATCAATTATTTTTGGTCTAAATCGAATCGAATTTTCGCAAAATTTTTGGGATATTAAAATGTTGTACAATTCGCGCACTGCACTGATAGTGATGAAGTATTATTGAAGTTTGAAGCATAGACTAAATATATATACCGGGTGATTCAGATTGGTATTCGCGCCCCTATATCTTTTTTGTTTTAAGAAAAAAGCATAGCAAACCTATATATTTGTAAATCGCTTGTGAAACTACAATAGATGATGTTGTCAAATCTTCCCTACGATGACATATGTCAAAGTTTAAGACAGTCAACTTTTTTTTTTAAATAGTACACTATACATTTCTTAGCCTATTCTTGTAAAGCTTTTTTTTCTATATTTGAATGTGTAAAAAAAGTTGACACTTACATCAGAAAAAAATCGAGAAAAAAAATAAAATATGATTTAATTTATTCGGAAGCGTTATATTCTAAAAAGAGCTAGTTAGCCAACCATTTGTAAATTCGCATTATGTTGGTTCCTAAAATGTCACTATTTAGTATTTACAAGATTACCACGTAGCCAAAAAATAAAATTATTTGACCTTGTTTGTTTTCAGCCTCGGGTGCGCCTCGGCCAGAAAACTGAGACTCGGACGAAATACCAAATCCATACTGAATTTACTATGCTAAATTCGCGTTATGTTGGTTCCCTGCATCTCACTATTTTAAGAATTACATAGCTAAAAAAATTTCATCGTGTATGCATTCAAAGCGGTATAGTCAGGAAGAAGTTAAGTTATTTATTTAAATGCAGGTTATAACATAGCTATTTATTTAAATGTAGGTACTTTAATAATTGACGCTATTAATGTCAAAATTCAATGGTCTCCATGGCTAACTAGCTCTTTTTAGAAAATAACACTTTCGAATAAATTAAATCATATTTTATTTTTTTTCTCGATTTTTTTCTGATGTAAGTGTCAACTTTTTTTACACATTCAAATGTAGAAAAAAAAGCTTTACAAGAATAGGCTAAGAAATGTATAGTGTACTATTTAAAAAAAAAAAGTTGACTGTCTTAACTTTGACATATGTCATCGTAAAGAAGATTTGACAACGTCATCTATTGTAGTTTCATAAGCGATTTACAAATATATATGGTTTGCTATACTTTTTTCTTAAAATAAAGAAGATATAGGGGCGCGAATAGCAATCTGAATCACCCGGTATATGTTAAAGATTAAAAATCTTAGGCTTCACTTAACACTTTATTCTGCTTCTTTGAACAGGAGGTGTTACTGACAATAGTTCACATTGGTACTCGTAGGAATAATCATAATCGTTCTTCCCCGATTTTTCGCGCGGTCTCCCGATCGACGCTCGGGCTGTGCCGTCGGTAGTCCTCGGATGTTAGGACGGGGAAGGTCGGTCAGCCCACTACGTCGCGCGTCGGAGCAAAGCGAGGGTGATGCTAACATATATACAGGGTGCGTCTGCTTAAACTTTATATTTGAATATCTTCGTTATTTTAAATGACTGCTCAATGATATTTAGTCTTAATAAAGGCTGCATTGCCCTCTTTACATAGGCACTACAAAAATTAACAAGGATCTGGACAGAAGAGGAATATTCAAGAAAAAAATTAATGAAAAAATTTTATTTTCAGCATTTTCTAACATTATAACTTTTAACATGCATATCAAATGTTTCTGTGTAGATTTTCTGCCTAATAATCATCCTAGTGCTTATTATTGACCAATAAATTAATGTTAAATAAAGACAATTTCCAGACTTCATTCACCAGTGTGTATTTACGTAAAAAAGTACTTCACGGCTTACTGATTTACAAAAAAAAACAATTAATTTATTATTTGACAACGTCAAAGTAAAAAAGTTTGTGAAATCTTTGAAATAATCTTTTATACAAGATGTTGTTCTCACAGCAAGAGAAAATTAATATTATTTTTGCGTATGGAGAGTGTCACAGGTGCTATCGAGCCGCAGCAAGAATTCTTCAGGCCCGTCAAGAAAATGATAAATTTTCCGAAATGAATATCAGATGAATTGTAAAGCTGTTTGAAGATACTGGCAGTGTTAAAGAATTGCCACGAGTAAGGGATGCACTCCCCAAAAATATTAACTTTCAAAATGCCGTTGTTGATTAGGTAACTGAAAATCCACACACAAGCACAAGAGCAGTAGCGGCTACACTGAATGTCTCACAAAGCACGATTATTAGAACTTTAAAGTCTTTGAAATTTCATCCATATGAAATGATCCTGCAACTGCAACTTCACGGAGTTTTTATTCCAGAATTGAAAGGTGTGTGGAAGTTAATGGTCGAAATAAATTTTGAACATCTTATTTAGTTATAATTATTTTGAGTACATTTTTTAAATTTTCTTTGGTGCTAATTGTGTTACATTGTTGAATTTATTGCAGATATTTTAATTGTTATTATTTAGGATGTGCTTAAATTATTTATTCACCTTCACCCCCTCTTTAAGCTTGACGCACCCACTTCCATAATAGCCACTTTTATAAATAAAAACAAAAAAATTAGGAGGGTACCGTGTACCCCATGATTCATTGTTTAAAAAATAAAATTAATAACATTTAAATCGTTTTATTGAAAACTTACTTTAAAATAGTTTAACTAAATTTTTTCAGAGAAGACTGATCCCTAGGATGCAGACGTACCTACATCGGGGTTTGTACATAAGATATATAATATTGTTTACCTTAATTGATAATTAAAAAAGATATTCGGATATAAAGTTTTAGTAGACGCACCCTGTATACTGATTTGAAGTGAGTATCGGTATCGTCTTCTCTTTATCTACGGTCTTTAATCCATAGTCTATCCTTTTTTATGGTGGAATTTGCTTTTGGATGTGAGGGGATGTGGTAACCAACAGGTGACCAGTGACAGATTTGACACTAAGAAAATGAATTCCCTAGATCGTAATGACGGGAAGGCGGGAAACATGTTAATGTTAGCCTGTGTACGGGTCCTCATCTCGAAGTAAAAACTCACGTTTCGAGGAATTTGGGTTGCATACTTTGAACCTATCATGACAGCTGAACCTTCTCAGCGGAAGTTACCTTACGGTCACAAAGTGCAGTGCGCTGAGCGGTCTTCCAGGTAGTTTGATTGTAAAATGCAAATATTCTTGGCGAGAAATATTATTTCTTTAGTTTTGGAGATATCTCATAGTTTCTACTAGACAGTGGTCTAGTGGTAGAGGTACAGGTAAAATTATGAAAACTTATGGGACAATGATTATTTTCGGATCACAGGCTAAGAATTTAAATAATAATAGATTTCAAAAATTTGAAGCAGATAATATGAAAATGAATAGATTAGAAATTAATTAAATTACTTCTCAGGAACGAATATTATAAAGACGATGTGCCGTATGATTTCCCTTTCATTAAAGTTAAAGAACGTCGTTAAATTGTTTTGTCTCTGTCTAACATAGTGCTTGGCATATACTCTCACTTTGTCTAATCAATTATTTAGCTAATGAAAGGCTTAATGAATGGGAAATCATACGGCCCACTAAAGTTATGTTTTTTTTTTTAAATGGAACCTATTCAGTTTGATTTCATTGTTGGATTCTATAATAAATTATGAATCACATCTATAGAGGTCGTTTTTACTTATTTGCCGTCGCTTTTGATCTGTGGCGCTTTTTTTACCAGAATTGCAGGGGTCCGTTTGAAAATTTGTACCTTCCAAATCACTGCACATAAATTAAAATGATTGACGCTATTTGATTCCTGAATCGCTATTTGATTCCTGAATGTTTGCCACATCTGTTGAGTGTTTGTTTACTCAACAGCAGTTTTAAACATTACAAACTAAAAATGTCAAAAACTCATTTTTTTCAAATGGCACCCCGTATTTATTATTGCATTGGTCGAAAGCTTTTTTAACAAGCTTGTCTTTAGCGGAAAATTTGCTCTCAATTTAGTGATTTTAGGATAGCACCCTAGATTTTCACATTCGACCATACAAACCCTATACCGTTGAAAAGCTTGACATTTTTAGTTTTTTATGTTTAAAAAATCGTAGTAAAATATCCGTTTCCAGCAAGTGATCAAACAATTGAAGAAGCTATCAAAGCGAAAAAGATTGGCTATCGTACAATCGATCCCACTGAATATGCAGGCGAGAGTGATAAAAGAATTACATATATTGAAATCTACACAATCATCTTTATATGTATCAAGTGGAAGGCCAGTTACATATTACAAAGCGAAAACAGTGTTATTTTGTCGTCTACACAAAAAGATTTGAAGAATGGGATAGTCTAAAAAGATGATGACTTTTGGAGCAAATATATGGTACAACAATTAAGAAATTTTTTATCTGGGCGTTTTGTAACATGCAACTATTACTAAATTACGCGTATTCAGCATTAATTAAATTAAAGGCCAGTTTATAGAAAAAGAATTAAATATTTAATTCGAATTAAATTTTAATGCGCAATTAACCCATGAAACCAAGACTTCGATTGGTTGAATCTGATCACGTGTTCTGTTACTGGCCCTAAAACCTCTGTAATTTTTAGTATTTTATATTTTATACCGAGTGTATTATGAAAAATCTTTGGTGCTATAACTTCCTTATTTTTTATCCGATTTTAATAAATGATACGTCAAACAAAATCGCTTTAGAAACACTATAGCCCGACATGCTATGATTTTTTTGACATTACCTATATTCTTTGACAGACCGCAGCTAACTTTGTTTTTTTTAAGTTGACGGTATATTTTTTTATTTTTATTCTGATAGATGTTTATCTTCTGAATACACAAACATTAAAATCAAAAATCAAAAATTTGTTTTTAATAAAAAAAATTAGAATTTACAAAAATTTTTATTTTCTTCTTTTTGTTTCTATGCATGAGCATGGTTGTTTAGATTTTCATATTCAAAATAGAAATCTCTATAAAACTGAGCAAAAAAATCATCTGTCAAAAACAGAACTCAAGAACAAATATTGGAACACAATTCAAATTGTAGCCCATTTAAAACGATTTTGTTGGACACATCATTTATCAAAATCGTTTGAAAAATAAGGAAGTTACAACACCAAAGATTTTTCATAATACACCCGGTATATTTTTTGACAGACGATAATTAAATTTTATCGTCGTGTATAAAGTTCAACATTTTTTTACAGCATTGTGGATTAAGTATACCTATCGGGGAAACCACGTTAAAAAAACGCGCCTTTTACTCTACCTCTGTGGTGGTGTGGAAAAGAATAAATAACAAAGAATAAAGAGGTATTTGGCTAAAAGTATAACTTGTATTCGAAGTACTGTAGTTTCAATTTGGTTGTAGGTCGTAAAATTTTATTGGATATTATGAGCGATTAACGGGCACAATGGTTGGGTTTGAAAAGGTTGGGAAGCGGCGCGTGCCGTTTGCCGTACAATGCAAATATACCAAATGTACAATACAACCCTGCTTAAAATATTACCTGCTAGTGGTAAACTAGGATTTATAAGCGCCGCAAGATCTTTAACTTAAAGTACCATAAAATTTTACGACCTACAACCAAATTGAAACTACAGTAATACCATCAGGTAGTAAAATGGAAATTAGCTCGGGGCAGAGAGAAGTCGGCCGGCCCCTTGGTCCTAGTCCCAGCTCAACTAATGGGTGCTGTAAATCATGGGCTGCTGATATTGTTGGTTGCCATCATCACACTTTCGTGCAATGAGTTTCATTTTTTATTTTGCCTCGTGAGTCAGAATTAAACCGATTTCAAGAAAAACTAAGATTTCTCTGCATTAGATTACACATTCATGATTACAATGAGCTACTTTAGAACTCAAACAAGTTAAAAATGAGACCGCTAGGAGTAATTTTAAAATTACAATTGTTTAATCGTAACGACCAATTTATTGCCTTAATCGAAAAATCAAGATTTCTCTGCAATTGATTATGTCAAAAGGAATCGATAGAACCGTCGAGCAGCTTTTCAACTTCAAATTTGAAGTTTTTAGGAGTAATTTGCGTTTACATTGCTTTAGTATAGGGCTACGATTTCGAGATGAGGACCCTTAAGCTTATAGGTTATGTTGCAATGCGTTTTGTGAAACGTCGAGGTGTCTGAGTGTAGTGAGTGTCGAGTAATCGAGTATTTAATATAGTTGATAAATTACCATTTACCATGTTCCCAAAAAAGGCTAAGAAGGCCAGTATTGTATGGAAATATTTCTTCAAAGTAAAAACGGACAGCTGTAATTCCAACGAAGTTCAATGCAGATTATGCAGTATTCGTGTTAAAAGCAGTGGCAATACTACGAATTTAACTAATCATTTAAATCGCAAGCACAAACAAGTGGTATCAATTGATCCTGATGCTTCTGTGAAGGTAATTGAATGTTGGAATGTTGCTTGTATAAAAATGTAATGTTGCTTGTATAAAAATGTGTAATTTTAATATTTAATTTAGCAATCTGAAGCCATCCAACATACAAAACAAGAATGTTCGATGTCTAAAACTGTAACTCCAGCATCTACAATGAAACCAATTGATGAAGATGGCAACGAATCAGTTGCAGATAATTGTGGTAATAGCAGTTCAAGCAATCTATCATCACCTTTGTCCATATCATCTTCATCTACTGCACTTTATGAACCTCCCAATTCTACTCCCTAAAAGTAGTAGAAGTACCGGCTTTAGAATGAAACAACCACAAATTAATAATGTCATTTCAAATATACGATCTTATGAAGGTTAATTTATTACATAGGTACATACACAGTTATGGATGTTTAATGTGATGTTGATTTGCAGATGGTGGACAAAAAGCTGCCTGCATCACTAGTGCAATTTTATTTATGATTGCAAAAGATAACCTGCCATTAAACACTACTGAACATGAAGATTTCCGATATCTAATGCAAAATCTAGTTCCACTGTATAAAATACCAGGACGTAAAATGATTACTCAACTGATGGAAGAAAAATATAAATTGCTTTCTACATTTCAAAAAGCAAAGTTATCAGAAGCACATTATATTATAATCACATGTGATGTGTGGACTGAAACTATGAATACAATAAGCTATTTGGGAGTAACATCATGAACAAGATGAAATTACATTCTGTTACCATAGGAGTGACTGAATTAAGTGACAAACATACAGCTGAGTATTTAGGGCAATGGTTATCTAACATTTGTCAAGAATGGCATATATGTGAAGAAAATGTTGTGACTATAGTTACTGATGGAGGTGCAAACATTGTTAAGGCTGTATCTGACTTTTTTGGAAAAGCTAAACACTTGCACTGTTTTGCACATTTGCTAAATTTAGTACCTACACAAGCTTTAGCAATAAACGGCATTGAATTAATATGTATGAAAGTGAAAAACATCATAACATTTTTCAAACATTCTGTAACTGCATATGATGACTTAAGGAAGTCAAACTCTTTAAAATTGGTGCAGTCAGTTACTACGAGGTGGAATTCAACATACTTGATGTTGAAACGGTTTGTAATTTTGTATGAACATGTAGTAACAGTTCTTTTAAAAGCCTCCTATTTTATCAGCAGCAGAAATTGATATAATAAAAGATGTTGTGACAATAATGAAACCATTTTTTACAATTACAAAATAACTTTCTGGTGAGAGTTACATTACCGCTAGCAAAGTTATTCCATTACTGAACTGTCTCAAACAAAAAATTGAACTGACTGAAACACATTCAGAAACAAGTATGTTGCTGAAACAAAATATTCTTCAACAAATATTGAAAAGGTTTGGTACTATTGAAAACTTAAAATTTCTGTCTGTTGCAACGCTACTAGACCCACGTTTTAAGAAGATACATTTCACATGTGCATTGTCATGTTCAGAAGCTGTACAAAGAGCAACATATTTTATGCGTGAAGCATATAATAAGCAAGTCACGATTTCTGTAAAACAACAGGAAGAAATCCATAAACCCGACGAAACGATCATCAACAGCGATAGTCTGTGGGACTACCACAAACAACTTGTCAACAAAGTCAACAATCACGAAAATTCAGTTGGTAAAGTCGGTTTTTGATATTGTTGCACTTAAGTCGTAAAACTGGGTTGTCATAAATCAATAATAATCACCGCTTAACACACGCATATGCAAATTTCCTTTGTCGGGAAGATACTGCACTCGGCTTACGTTAACCAACTGGCCATCCTCGTTCTGAAAGCTGTGTGCGGGCGTAAAAGTGAGAAAACATGATGTTTGGAAGATGCTAGGTAAGGGATATTACTTTAGAGCAGGAAATCCAAAAAGTTCATCTTCTTAGAAATATTAATTCTTCTGCTAATAATTAATTATTCATGAAATGTTTTGGACGCACTGGAATCTGTCAGCGCTTCGGTCGTTTTATGGCTTAGCTGCATCGGCCTCACAAACAGAGTTTAGCAATACCATGCCAACTGAACAAAAATTTTTTTTAGACCAACCCCTAGTCGACATTAATACAGATCCACTAGAATACTAGCAAATCAACAGAACATCCTTTCCTAAACTTTTTAAGGTAGTTGAAAAGTATTTGGCAGTAACAGCGACGTCGACGCCATCAGAGAGGCTTTTCCCTCGCGCTGGCAATATAATAACGTAATCGAGAAACAAGCTAAGTCCAGAACACCTCACTCAATTACTTTTCTTGAATTCCTTAACTGTGACAGATTGGCATAATTATGTAACAAATAAAAGTTAATCCTCTGCGTTTAATTGTTCTTTTTTTAAATTCACATATTTCATTCTAAAACGATTTTCATAGAATCGATATTATACTTGACGATTCAAGATCGATACCTAGCTAGAAACGGTCGGGCATCACGTTCATTGGTTTTACCGTCCCCTTTCCCCTCAATGACCGCCTAGGGCATAGGTTCCCAACGGGGGCGATACCGCCCCCTAGTGGGCGCTGGAGCTTTCCATGGGGGCGATAGCGAGTCTAGAGGCAAATGGGGGGCGTTAAGACGGTCAAGAGGGGCGGCCGTGGCGTACGAGTATGATATGACAAAGTTTAAACATGGAAATGTCGGCGCATCTTGTAGGATGTAGGCTGTCGTAAACCCGGGTTCTTAGAAATCAGTAATTAATAAATCACCGTTTAACACCCGCACGTGCAACTTTCTTTTGTTGCAACTTCCGTTCCGCTCTAACAAACTGGCCATCCTCGTTTTGATAGCTGTGTGTGGGTGTAAGAGTGAGAAACCATGATTTTTTGGTCACTGAATTCTGTCAACCCTTCCGTCGTTTTTCGACTTACCGGCGTCCAACTCAGATCTGAACTTATAGTTCTGAAGTTTTGTTCTGAAGTGTGTGTGTGTGTATACGTAGATACAAACAAACTTTAATAATAATCCATATTTGTGAGTGATAAGTGCTGAAGTCATTATTGCAAATTTTATATTTCAAAATGTCTGAAGCAAAGAAGAAATGTCGGCAGTACAGTATTGACTATTTAAAATATGGTTTTACGTACTCTCCTACAAACCAATTATTGCCAATGTGTTTAATTTGCCAAAAAGTTTTTTCAAATGAGGCCATGAAGCCTTCTAGGCTACAAGAACATTTGAATAAAGTGCATCCTAATAGGAAGGACAAGGATATATCCTATTTTAAAGAACTTCAAAACAAATATTCGAAACAGCCAACTGTATCAAGCCTTTTTGCGTCGTCTTCCAAACAAGAAGATGATGGACTACGAGCTTCATATAACATTTCATTGTTAATCGCAAAAGCAGGAAAACCACACACAATTGGCGAGGAATTAATCTTGCCGGCAGTCAAAGAGGTTATAAAAACTGTTCTTCATTATAAGACACCGTCAGATATTATCAAAAAAATTCCTCTGAGTAATAATTCAGTGCAAAGAAGAATAGATGAAATGGCTAAAGACGTTGAAATATCATTATGCGATTACTTAGTGACTTGTAAATTTTCCATTCAACTCGATGAATCAACTCTACCAAATAACGAAGCACTACTCTTATCATACGTTCGATTCATAAAAGAAGAAAAAATTTGTCAAGAGTTATTATTTGCTAAAAATTTGGCAACCGATACAAAGGGGGAATCGATATTTAGCATCATGAACAAGTTTTTTCAAGAAAAACAAATTCCTCTTGGTAATATTTTGTCAGCTGCTACTGATGGTGCTCCAGCAATGACGGGGCGTCATAAGGGTTTCATAGCGCATTTGAAACAAGCAGTACCAAATGTACTCGCTGTACATTGTGTTATTCATCGTCAGCAATTAGTTGCAAAAAATCTGAATGAACGCCTGCATACGTCGCTCCATTATGTTATTAGAGCAGTCAATAAGATTAGAAGTAATTCGTTGCATGACAGATTATTTAGCCAACTTTGTAGTGAAAATGATGAAGATTACACTCGCTTGCTGCTGCACACAGAAGTTCGTTGGCTCTCAAAAGGTATTTTTCTGAATCGTTTTTTCAATTTATTTCACTCGGTACTGGACTTCCTTGAAAACAGGGACGAAAAACTTCGCGAAAACCTAATTACATCCAAAAATGACATCGCTTATTTGACAGACCTGTTTAAAATATTTAATGAAGTCAATTTACAATTGCAAGGTGATGAGTTGAATTTAATTAAACTAAAAACGTAATAGCTGCTTTTGTGAGAAAACTTCTTCTGTTCAAACGAAACCTAGGTAGAGGTGAATACAGCCACTTTCCCACATTGTCAGCAGTCTCTGCAAAACAGGAAGATTTACTTCATTACTGTCAACACTTGGATGTTCTTCATGCTGATTTTACGGAGCGATTCCAGGATATTTTAAACATGAATATACCGAGTTGGGTTTTGGATCCTTTCGCTAATGGAGATACAGCAGCATCAAATTTAGAAGAGGAACTCATAGAACTCACAAGTAACGAAGAATTAAAAGTAAAATTCAAAAGTGGATACCAAGAGTTCTGGCTTCAAAAATCGATACCAACTCTCTACCCTGGATTGTGGGCAACAGTACAGAAATTTTTAATTGCATTTCCATCATCATATTTGGTTGAGCGTGGCTTCAGTGCAGTGGCCAATTTACTATCTAAGAAAAGGAACAGACTGCACATCACTGAACGGGGCGATTTGCGACTGATGTTAACGAAATTGGAACCCGACATTAACAAATTGTTAAAACTCCACCAGCCTCAACCATCTCATTAATTGTTCTATTTCTTATTGATTTTGTTTTTATTTTTAAATTTTTAATAAACAATTTTTTATTACATTTGACGGTCGTTTTAATGAATTTCTACTTTGTGATTCTTAATACATAGATAGATAAACAGATAAAATAGGTATAGATAGATAATATGTAACAATATTTTCATATTTGGTATAATTCATTATTATGGAAGGGGGGGCGTTGGAATTTTTTTTTCTTGTAAAGGGGCGGTAGTCCAGAAAAGGTTGGGAACCTCTGGCCTAGGGTGTAGAGACCCAAACGCGCATTTTAACCATATTTTAAGGTAATGTTGGATGTGATTGTTGGTATTATTATTGGCCGGTGCCGGTGATAACCAAATAATTACATTATTGGACCCGGAAAAAAACAAAAACGGGAGTAATGCCAATTTACATATGAAATCCACATACATGTGGAAATATGATCAAGTACTGGGACTCATCAATTCAATGGGCAATTACACAAACTATCTGGATGATCCTAGAAAGCGAAAGGACATATATGAACATGTTGCAAATGAGTTGTTAAGTATGAAGTATGAGGTAAATGCAACTATGGTTCAAAACAAATTGAAAAATTTGTTAAAAAGTTATCATAAGGCAAAAGATAATAAAAGAACGGAACAGGAATATATTACTTTGAAAAAAGAAGAAGCTGAAAAACGTGAAAAAAGACATGCATAAAAACTCGAGGTAAAGACAAAAAAGGTTGAACTTTTTGAAAGATATCTACATCTTCACGAAAATAAGTCCTAAAATGTTTTATCGTTTTATAATATTTAAGTTTTCAAGAATTTTGCATATTTTCATTTTGATTTTTTTATTAATGTTACACATGCATCTGAGTTTACTTTTTGTTCTAGAATATATCTATTATATTTTTCTTTATACATTAAATTTTTAATAGTAGAACATTATATTACATCATTTGCATCTATGCAAATATTGTGCAAGGTACATGCAGCCATTATCATTTCCTTACATAATTGTTTACTGATGTTATCAAATTTTCGTAAACGACGGAATCTACCTTCCGGCAATCCAAATGCAATTCTAGATGCTGACAATCTATAGTGAAACATATTCTGTTTACGAGTTAGATGGCCACTATCTTTAAAAAGGCGTTACTAGCCAATGAGGATTGGGATATGCCGTGTCACCAACAATAAATATATTTGGACCAATGGAATTTGGGTTGCTGAGGACTTGAGCATACAGCGCCGATCTTCGTAACAGACGTACATCATGCATAGACCCTGGTTCGACACCTATAAACTTTTTACGATAGTCAACTACTCTTTATAATAATAAGCACAGTGTCACAGGTGTGGACCGTTTGAGTGTTCCCGTAAAGAACGAACCCCGCTAGTTTTTGATGACGCTATATCGCAAACTTGCTTGGCATCCCTAGAAGCACGGTATCTGATGCGATACAAAGATTCAGGGAGACAGCTTCTTACGCAAGAAGACCTGAACAAGGAAGACGACGAGCAGCAAATGCAGTGGAAGACCGATTTCTTCGACTATAAAGTCTGCGAGAACGGACGCTTCCTGCAACAGTTTTGACTAGGAGACTGGCAGATCTTCGTGGTACCGTGAGTTCATCCGATACTGTATTAAGAAGGTTGAAGGAAAACAATTTAACATCTCATCCACCTGCTACTGGTCTCAAGTTAAACGCAGAGCCGAACGCATGCCGACTGGGGTATGGACGAATGGCACTGGGTTCTCTTTAGAGATGAGTCGCGTTTCACGCGGTATTCACTTGATCGTCACCAAAGAGTGTTTAGACGACCGGGAGAATGCTATGCTCAATGTTGCTTTGAGTCTAGAGTATCCTTTGGTGGTGGAGATGTGATGATATAGGGGGGCATTTCTTTGGCAGCTTGTACGGCTCTTGTAACGTTGCGGAGAGGTAGCATAAACGCTGACAGGTACATTCGTGAGTGTCTAAAAGAGCAATTGTGCATGACAATGCGCGACCACACATAGCCCAGATCACGCGTCAGTATCTTCACGATGTTGGTATTCAGCTGCTACGGCGACCACCCATGAGCCTTGACTTAAACCCCATTGAGCATTGATGGGACAACCTAGGCAGAAGCATGAGACAGAACTATGGCGAGTTCCATACAGTAGTTCAGCTGGAACAAGCGCTACTGCATGAATGGGAGATGATACCCCAGAGGATGTGATTTTGATAACAAGTATGCCATGACGACTAAGAGCTGCCATTCAAGCTCGAGGACGAAATACTCGAGATTGAGGCTTTTCCTTTCGCAGTTTGCTTAATATTCTTTTTCCTCGTTTTTTAATTTTTTAAGATTCTTTGTGTTTAGTATGAAATCAAATTCTAATTTATTTTGTACAAAATGTTTATAATTAAACGTTATTAATTGCAATTTTTTTTTTTTTTTTTTAATTTTTGTTATCGATATTTTTCTGAAAAACCTCGTGTTCGGTTAATTTTACGGTTGTGTGTAGAAACATTTATTCCTCCTGCACCGTACGAGTTGACAGGTTTGGTAAACCTCCACTTTCTTCAGAGGCACAATTGAAAGCCAAGGGAAGAGGAGCACCCGAACAAATTATTAGTGGAGACGGGCAAGTCCTCATGACTCGATGGTATGACCGCAAGTTGTGACCATGGCTTCTAATTTCCAAACCATTGGTCATGAAGATACCGTCGAAAGGTGGGACAAAAAAAAAATAAAGAATACACCACTGCACACGACCAGAGGTTATTCAGAATTATAATAAGAATATGGGCGGGGTAGACAAGCTGGATTTTCTTATAACGCTCTACAGAACATTTATACGTTCAAAAAAATGGATATTGAGAATGTTCGCACATGGTATTGATCTGGCATCCACAAATGCATGGCTAGAATACAGGCAACAAGCTGAAGATCTAAACACACCAAAGAAAGAAATAAAGGATCTTTTCACATTTAGATATCAAGTAGCGTCCTGTCTCATTTTGGTGGGTAAAATCAAAACTGTTTCAAAAAGACGTGGAAGACCGTCGTCTGCAGAGTGTTCACCCAAATCTTCACCAGAATCGTCTCCCCAATCATCACCACGGGCGCCTCCAGGTCCTACAACGCCTACTACAAGTAGAAGGAAAGAACATAATCCCATCAAAGAAATCCGACTTGATGGAGTAGGACATTTACCACAAGCCGACAACAAATCATCACAAACAAGGTGGAAGATGCCAAATTGCACAAGCAAAACGTTTTATTTTTGCGTCAAATGCAAAGGACATTTATGCATACAAAAAAATCAAAATTGTTTTTATTTGTACCACACCAATTAGTTATTTTTTAAATTAAAACTATAAATTATAAAGAAGTGTTTCTCGACTGTTGACTCACAGTGTCCTATATATGGCACATCACACATTTTGAAAAAGATGCCAAATAGGCATCAGTGAATTAAAGTCCATTCACGTTGGTTTTCTTTTCAAGGTTAAATAATTTAATTTTTTGGCTCTGAAATTATGTTTTGTAAATAGTGACATGCAGCTAATCAACATAATGCGATTTAGCAATGCTCAATCTAACGTGAACGGTGTTGAGACTACATCCACTGATAGAATGCAGTTTTTTAAATATCCTTAGATAACAAAATCCCCAAACCATAACATTAAAATGTTAACAAAGTTTCATAGATTGTGTTGGTAATATCTTGAAACATTCGCGCCACTGATTCTCATTGATTGTTATGAAACCCATGCGAAATAGTTATTTAAGATATAAGTGTAAAAAGTTATCCTTTATTGCACGAACGGGTTTAAAATACGACCGAGGTACGAGGGAGTATTTTAAGAGATGTGAGTGCAACAAAGGAACTTTTTACACGTATGTCTTACAACATTTTATCTACGATCGTGAGATCATCACACCGGTTTCAACATAAATTTGTATAAAATAATTCATTGGTTCAATATTTCATGAATAACCAAAGTCGTTTGAGAACCACGTCGTTTAGCAACCTAAACAACGTTTCCAACAAATTTGATTGTTGTATTCTGACAGTTCTGTGCCATAAAAGCGAAAAATCGTGCTCTAAAACTTTTAGAGAACGATTCCGTCAGTTTCTCTAAACGTCAACTTTGACAACGATTTTTAGTGCAAAAAGTGCCTACTTTTTACGCGATCGTAGATAAAATAAATTATAATGTAGTGTGTTCCTGAATTCAATTTTTTTGCTCAGAGAGTGTTGGTCGTTCTGGTAGAGGACAACTTGCCCCCGTTGCAGTGGCGCCTGGGACGTGTTGTGGAAGTGCATCCAGGTGCTGATAATATTGTGCGAGTTCTTTCGATTAAAACAATCAGTGGTGTCGTCAAGCGTGCGATTAAGAAAGTGTGCGTTTCACCGAACAGTAACCGAACGAGTGGTTCTCTTTTTTTTTCTCTTGTCTTTTGTTTCATTTTTTATTTTATTGTGTAATTAAGCAAAATTGTAGTTTTAGGTCAGATGTATGTACATGTTATATTATTTCTGTGGCGGTCGTGAAAAAGTAGGTAAGTCGAAAATGTTAATTTTTCAGGGCAACGATTCAAAATTCCACATCATTCCTAAAATCCTGTAATTAAATAGAAACTTCTTTCTACCTGTACTTGCTTTCAATATAAGTAAATTTTAAACTGTGAAAATCTGAATTATTTAACTCCATGATTTATTATTAAGGTGTAAACATCGTTAACTCATTTTTGAAATTATTTGACTTACCTACTTTTTCACGACCGCCACAGATTTGATATCCCTGTAATTTTGTTAATTATTATGTATAAATTGAACTTATTGTAAACTTCAAGGGGGGCGGCATGTTGACGCCTATTTAGAGAGGGGGGTAACCACCCTCATCGCTCACCCCCATCTCACCCCCGACTTGTAACTTGTAAGCAGTCGCTTGAGTCGCTTGTAATAAAACGAACAGTCCAAAAATAAACGTCTGCATCCAAAATAGTTGCATTTATTACTGGTCCTTCGAAAATAACGCCACAGAGAGCTAGATTGCATCCTTGCAAATCTGTAACCGTTCCATTAATGACTTCGGAGATAAATGAGCATGGCCTCCTAGATCAAAAGAGACAAAGCGTCTCTTACCAGGCCCGTCGCATATTTAGTTCAAGGCATTATTTTTGTTTTCAAGAGTGCGCCACAGTAAGGAGCCTTATTGGTTGCCTACAATCAATTTCAACTAGTGACATTGGTGACCGAGTCCACACAGTCCATACCTCGATACCTCAGTCATATGAATTAAATATTCATTACTTTTTATAAAACAAAAAAAAATCTGCTTACAGCCTTTAAAATAAAATACCATTAATTAACAATCAATTTAATTTTAACAGTTTTCTTTTTTTAGTATTGATAGATTTTTTTTTAATATTTTGAGTGTGTAAATTACAAAAATTTATCAATACAGGGGGAATTAATTTTTTCATTATTGTATCGCAAACTATACCATAATAAACATTACATTGAAATACAGGATTATGAAGCAAATATGAACTCAAAACGTTTTTTAAAATAAAATCAACATTTTCTTTTGGAACACTGGGAAGGATTTCTATCATAATATCCACCACAAATTCTATTAGGCCTACAAATCTTTCGTTGGGATAGTTCAATTTTCCTCGGTCTTGATTATAAATTAATTCTAGCAAAGGGCTCGTTTTTTCAGGAGAGGTGTTCCGTAACGTTGATAAGCACAATTCACAATTGTTCACAGATTCTGCAACTTTCATTATAAGATAACCACATAAAAAAGCTGTAGCTGCCGATTCCATTTTAAAACTATTAACTTCAAAACCATCATGTACAAACACAGATAATTTTTCAAGTTTTTCAATAACAATTTCGTTCAAAGTAATAACAATTTCATCAGTGTCATTTGAATTTCGAGGTATTGCCAGTTTTGCATTACTAATGTATTCAGTGTTAGATATTATGTTGCTGTTGTTTACGCTTTTTATCAAACCGCTTTTCAAAATCTGTCGAAGTGCATGTTCAGCTGCCCTACAATCTGTGAGGTCATTTGAACCACCGCGGAGTCGAACGTTAGAAAATATTGATTCTACAGCGTCGGAACTGAAATTTCTTGTTAAAACATAAAAAAAATTTAGGTCACTAATTAAATATTTGATACATAGATACGTGCTCTTCGCAGTAAAAATTAACGCTTCAGCAGTTTCTTTTGTTAAGCCTTGTATACCTGCTTCAGCTGAAGTGGACTGAACATCATTTATATAATGTGGGAATTCTTCATTTAACCAAAGAAGACGTACATCTTCAATGTTAGTATATGGAGCAGTATTAACATCCCTTTGATGAATGTGTTGTGTTTTATTGCTAACATCATGGATTTGAAAAAACTTATACATATTTTCCATATACGAGTATTTCACCGTTGCAGAACAATCCTTGAAATAAGCGAATTCTTCTCCACCATGATGAGCAATATATCGTAGAGCCGCAGTAACTGGCGGTGAAAATATTTGAACTTTCATTTTTTCTATATTAGATGGATAAATATGTTTTTTCGTTAAATATCGAACTGGTTTAATTATTAACTTTTCTTGAATTCCTAATAGTTCTTTCAGATAATTTGCTGTAATAATTCCATCTGGTGAAGCCATATCATGATCCAAAAATAAATTTCTACCATTTTTAAGTGCATGACAATAATCGAAACTCATAAAGAATTTAAGTCCAGGATTATAAGGATGAGCAATAACATTTTGAAGCATTCCATTTCCAAAATGCTTGAACAAGGCAACGTGATTTTTATGGTTATCTCCCACGATTCTAATAACTTTAAATCCACAATCAGCTAGTAATTTTAAAACATCTAATGTTAATTTATACAACTCTTTACTATTTAGTTACCTGTGGAAGTAATAACTTGCTGGTATAACGTACTTTGTTGAAAGTCCATGAACTACATAACAAAGAAGTTGATTTGCAATAACCGGTTTAGTTCCAATTTTGTTAGATGATTTATTAGTGACTGTCTCTAATCCAAATATACGATGTTCTGCTTTTGAATAATAAACGGATTCCCTGATTGCCATATCATCCACTACCAAAGAACACACTTTTTCCGGGGCATTCAAATTTTTAATTTCGCATATAAGACGATTCCGAATTAAGTCTTCATTTCCAATGCCAAAATATTTTTTCAATGTTGTTTTGCAAGGTAGTTTAAATAGTGAATTCGTGGGAAACTCATAACCCTTTGGAGAACAAAATCGCCATGCAATGCACTGACGAATGGTCATTTCTGACCATCTTGGATTTTTTTTATTATAGTTTTTAATTTGATCTAATATTAATATTGCCCGCGGATTCATGTTGTTGGCATCTGTTATAATTTGTTGCATAGTACATTGCCATTTTGAGCTTTCATGATTTTTCTCTTTTTTAATTTTTAGCTCTTCTTTCAAGCGATTGCACCGAATTTGTAAACGTTTGCATTTTTGTGCCAAACAATGCTTTGTGTAATAGAGATCTTTTATTTCCGAAGACGTCGTGTTAGTTTGAGTACCCACATCACAAAAATTTTGATATTCCTCGTCTAAATTTTCATAATAAGTTAAATTGTTAGAAACATCATCAACTTCATAATTGATGTGCTAAAAATGTTATTACAAGATGGTAAGATTATATCTAATAATATATTAAATATACTTTGAATATGGAAGGTATTGCTCCAGGAATTAACATGCGCCGTTTGGTTGTGGTCAGAAAGCTATCTGTTGAAAAATGTTCACCACAGACGACAGAACTTTCAGTAAAACATTCAACATCTGTTGAAAAACAAAACGAAATGGGCGTTTTACTAAAAAAAAAATCATAGAGATTGTACTACCAGCATGATTGATTAAAGCTTCTTTCCATTGTAAATTCAGTTCTAAATTCGCGGGAAAACAGTGAAATGAAGTTTTCTTTGTTAATCCGGAAGAACTACAGTCAATAACGCAACATTTTTTAATTTGCGGCATTTTGTTGTGCAAAAAAAAAATTGTTACACAGTCTAGGACTGGTTTACAAATCTATGAGGGGCATGATGACCAACTCAATAGACCGGGACCAATGGCTTAACGTGACTTCCGAATCACGAGACAGAATATAGCCTTTTTTTTTTCATTTTTCAATTTCGCCCTGGGTCGGAATCGAACCAGCGACCCTAGCGTCCTTGAGCCGAAACGGACTCCCTTAGGCTATATTCTGCCTAATATATATTTCAAATTGACAACCACATTGGCAAATGGCTTGACATGAACAAAGTAGATCAGAGACTCAAATGGTTTCAAAATTTAGTGTAATGCTGGTTGCATTTGTAAAATGTATGTTCCATAATAATTTAATAGATGGACCTACAGTACAACCCCTTTATGTCAAATCCAAAAAACAGACATTTTGCGAATGCGACGGGCCGGGTAAGAGACGCTTTGTCTCTTTTGATCTAGGAGGCCATGACCTGCACGTATAATGTTTGCATTATTTCGTCTGATAATTCTATTTACTTTAACAATTAGATCTTCAAACGTAGTAGGTGACATTCTAAAATGCATTTTGAACTGGTTATCATTCATATTTGGGACCGTCCTTTCCGCAAAATACTCTTTTCAATAACGTATCATCCGTAGAGTCGTCGAACATATATAAAATTGGCATATTGTACTACAGGTAAATACAAATCCATTATCAGCAGCTAACAAATATATTAAAAACAGTGATGTGTTTTAATGAGATAACCTAACTTACGTATGATGACAAGTGTGACATATAATTATTATTATTATTAATCTGACATTTGTTACGCTTGCGTTCGGAAAGTGCAGCACTATTTACTCCGTCAACTTTTGACAACTGATCTACTCCACTCCAACCCCACTCTATCGGGGACAACCGAACGCACCAAGAGTCGATGGTTTGGTGTTCGCTCTGCAAGCACCATAGCCGGAGGTGTGGTTTTTGGAGTTTGTTTACATTTTCTGTCAAAATTGTCAAATGTCAACCTGAAAGAGGCGCGAGTTTGTGAAAGTGTAATTGTCGAAGTTGCAAGTTGGCACGTCTTGTTATTACTGTTCGTATTGGAGTGAAGAAGTATTAAGCATTAAGTGAAGAAGATTGTTACCAGGTAATGTACTATCGAATTCATGAAAAACTAGTACAGCAAAACGTCATAGTTTTATAAACTTTTCAAAAATGTTGTAGTGTAACGTTTCTACGTGCTTTATGGGTCTGTTACAATAGTGTTAATGTTAATGGTAATGTTTTAATGTTAGTGGAGATGGCAATGGTGATGTTAGTAGTCCAGTGTTCACAATAATGTTAACGGAATGTTACTCTTACAGCTGTCAACGTGGCGTGAACTGTTACTGCGCCTGCGCGTGCGTGAAATTCTCGATGGTGATTGGTAGATGATAACGAAGATGTTAAAGAACCAGACATTTTCTGGATCTCTTAACATCGTTTCTAACATTAACATCACCATTACCATTATTGTGAACGGTTGAACGGTTGAACGTTTCACCAATGTTCTGAAGATTAACATTCTGGCTAACACTAACATTAACATTACCATTAACACTATTGTGACAGATACATTATGTTAAATGGTCAAACATGTCAAGTAGATAACCTAAATAGGTTTGACATTGGATTGAGCATCAGTGTTGCTGAAGTTGGTACAATTGTACCACATGTGATACAATGCAAATTTTGTCAGTACAGTGGTACCCCAATAGCAAATTTGGTACAATTTTAATAATTCGGCGTTTTGTTTTTTTTTTTAATTTGATGTAGATATTTATTTATTTGACTTTTAAAAGGTTCTTTTATTTTTCATTTTTCGGGGTATTGGTAACATTGACGTTCCTAACGTCATTCGTGTCATCGTGTCAAACGTCTCGTCGTCTCGGCTTCGGCTAGTCGCCTTGGGCTAGTCGGGGCTAGTCGGCTGTCGGCTGTGAAAAGTGTCAAGGTCTTTGTAAAATTGAGATAACTGACATAAGTTATAAGTTCATTTCAATCATTTCATCATTTTCAATATTTTAATATTAATGGCAATGGCATAGTGCAGTAAGACTAAGAAGATAGTCACTAGTCAGTAGTCGGTAAGAAATAGTTGTAGTAGTGTTGTGAAAATGGACAGGTACTTGAATAACAACTAAAAATTATAGCTAACTAAAAGAGACAAAGCCACAGATATCTTGAATCATGAATTAGAACCATATTCAAAAAAAATAACTTTGGACAAACTACGTAAAGGAAAGTTTTCGATAATAATTGATGAGACCACAGATGTCGGAACTAAAAAAAGTCTTGTAGTTCTTGCAAGATTCTTTAATAAAGACCTAAATAAAGTAAAAGATCACTTTGTTGATTTGATAGAAGTGAGTGATGCCTCTGCAAAATCTTTATTTAACTCTATTAAATTGTTGTTGGACTCTAATAACATTCCCTATAATAATTTGATTGGGTTTGGCGCTGATAACGCTAGTGTAATGATGGGGAACCTTGGAGGAGTGAAAGCAAAACTTCAGGAAATCTCCCCCCATATTGTAATCCAAGGATGTGGGTGTCATTCACTTCACCTGTGTGCTAGTGCTGCATGCAAAAAATTACCAAATTGTGTGGAACAATTTGCACGAGATGTGTATACTTATTTTTCCCATTCTCCTAAACGGCTAGAGGAACTGAAGGAGTTCGAAATGTTTTTAGAAGAAAATATTGGAGCACTGGCCGTCACTATTTTTATTTTTTCAAAAAGCTGCTTTGGGAGACGACTTGCCAGCAGCCCGAACAATTTTTAATGCATTGCAGAATGATATTTTCAAGTTATATTTACAATTCTTAGAATTTAATTTAAAACTAATTACTGATTTAAATCAAGAACTTCAGAGTGAGAGTCCAAAAATGCCACTACTTCTTAATAGAATTACTTCTTTATACAAATCAATTTTAAAATGTTTTGTTAAACATGATGTTATAAAAAATCATGAAATTGCAAACATAAATGTGAAAGATCCTAGTATTTATAGGTCGGTCGACAATATACATTTTGGTGGAAAAGTGGACGCCTATTTGAAGAATCCTGAAAATGAATTTAAAATAGCAGCAGCCGACTTACACAATTTTAAACTGCGCTGTCTAGATTTTTATGTAGAACTATGTGTGCAGATAAAAAAGAGATTCAATTTTCAAGACAAAATTCTGCTATATGCAAGTTTATTTACACCGTCTGTTGTACGTTCTGGTAATATTTTCTCAATTTCGGAGTTTCAAAATTTGTTTCCAAATTTAGCTGTAGATGTTGACGAGGTGAATAGAGAGTGGCAATTATTAAGTGATATTGATCTATTAACAAACTGTGATGATTTAAGTGATTTCTGGACTAAAGTAGCTACTATGAAAAACCAGATCGGGGAACCAATGTTTAATAATTTAATGACTGTTGTGAAATTAATTTTATCGTTACCACACTCTTCTGCAGTAGCAGAGCGAGTATTCTCTCAATTAAGTATGATTAAAAATAGACTGAGAAATAGGTTAGCAATAACTACTTGTTCCTATATATTAGCACTTAAGGAGAATATTAAAACTGGGTTACAATTACCCCCCAAAAATTATAAAATAAGCCATGTAACAAAACGGCCCATAGGGGACGCTGTCCAACGACACATTCCCCACCGCCTGCTCTGATATCGCCATCTTGGTTGCGCTCTCTTTCGTCTGGGCTTTCCAAGGAACTACCCGTGGCAATTTTATAATCTAAAATACCAACAAACTATCAAGTGTATTAGTTTTTTCAATAAACCCATTCAACTTCTTACACTTGTTACAGCCAAAGAATTGATAAATAAAGTTTGTTTTTGAATATGGTCTTAATTTTTTTAATGTGTCATTTGTACTATTTTGTTTGTTTGCTTTAATTTTTTAAAATATATTTTTATAACTTTCTTGCTGTTTTTTATTATTATTCGTACACATTTGTAAACACATTTACACTCGCATTTATATTACCATATTCTAGAAACGCAAATTTTAAAATTCGCGCCATTTGTGGTACAATTTAGTAAATTTGGGTACTTTAAGATCCTAAAAGTTGGTACAAAAATTTATTCTGTCATCGCAACACTGTTGAGCATTGCTAAATTCGAACTGTCTAATGACAGACGTTTATATTTGACATTTTCATGTAGCCTAATTTACTCCAACCAAATTTTGCTGTACTAGTTTTTCATGAATTCGATAGTTCAATCGCGGCCATCCAAAAGTGAACGATAACTTGCGAAAATTTCGTATTTTTCGTTAGATTAAATCAGGCTGTATTCAATGGCGTTCGTGCAGCAGGCGTTACTATTTTAATAATAAAAAGTTGTAATAAATAATTTTTAATAAAAATGAGACTGAGAAGTAATTAATACATTATTAAAGTGAAAGTAAACTTTAGTAAAGAAACCTTTTCAACACCTATTCGTATGGGCCTCTCACGCCTGTTTTCTTGCCAACGCCTCTTTATATTGAAGATGCAAGTCTTACTGCAATGTAATTCTCTGGCCACAGCAGCCAAAGACCAATTTTCTTCTAGCTTTGCAATAGCCCTAGCTGTCTGAATCGGAGTGATATGTGGCATTTAAAAAAAATAGTTTCAATAATTTTTTTATCGCTAGTGTCAAACCTTGACATTTTAAGACGCCTATGATTTAAAGTAAAAATCAAACTATAAAAAAAAACGTTCACTTTTGGATGGCCGCGATAGTACCTATTTTTTTTTTTACCTTGCATTCTGGTGCTTCCCTACCAAATACATAAATTGTAGTAAAAGTCATGAGGTTTGTTTGAATCCTTGGTTTGAATATTTAAATATTACAGTGACCAAATACCCTCTAATTCACCTGATGGAAGTCTGATATACGAGTATAAGTGCAATCAGTGTGGTTAAAACAGTCAGGACAATGATTATATTGTAACGCACGTGACTAGCAGTCATGACTTTGGAGGTAGTTACCATATTCCTTTAAGAAATCTCTGTTAACATGTACAATTTTAGGAAATTTTTTTGCCCAGTTCAACGCCATTTCCTCAGTTATTGTAACAAACATAACTGAAGAAGACAAAGCAAATGAAGAAGGAACAGAAGTGGCCGAATCAGACGGAAAATTGTGGTCGAGAGAGACAACAATGCAATTTATTGATTTAGTCAAAACAAATTACCCGAAATTTAATACAACATTGAAAAAAATGTCTGGTGACAAATAGCATTTGCGCTATCCGCGACAGTGCATAAACCAATCTCTGCTGTGAATTGTGATTCCAAGTGAAAATCACTTAAACGTGCATATAAGACTGTCTTAGAGCATAACAAGAAAACAGGAGAGAAACGCTAACAATGGGAGTATTTTGCTGCAATGCACAATATTATTCAGTAAACCAAAAATTACACCTGTGGCAACATGCAGCAGTGATTCTGGTCTTCGGTATTCACACAACAATGTAGAAAGCCAACAGACTATAGCAACTCAAGAGACCGATACTGATATTATTACAGAAGCAGAAGGATGTGTTTCATCTATTAAGAGGAAACGTAAGAATAAGCAAAACGCTGCTGATGAAAGGCACCAAGCAAAATTGGCAGGAAAAAATTTTGGAACTGTTTCAAGATGGCATTACTGTGCTAAAAGAGAAGTAGATCTGTTTGTTGTTGTTTATAGTTGTTTGTTGAATTTATAGTAGTCCTATTACCTATATAATTTAAATTTTGTCATGTCATGTGTTATTAATAACTTACTGTTCAGTTCTAATACATCTTTATGTGTTATAGAATTTATAATAATTTTACAATACTTACTGTTATAATATAATTTAGATTTTGTTATTTCATAGGTATATACCGGGTGTATTATGAAAAATCTTTGGTGCTGTAACTTCCTTATTTTTCATACGATTTTAATAAATGATGTGTCAAACTAAATCGTTTTAAATGGGCTACAATTTGAATTGATCCAATATTTGTTCTTGAGTTCTGTTTTTGACAGATAGTCAACTTTTTTTTTCAAATTGCACTATTAGTGAAGTAAACGATAAAACACTTGTTACTGCCTACCATGCCCTAGTTCACAGTAATATAACTTATGCTATTCTCGTATGGAGTCATTCTACACACTTACGTAAAGTTTTTAACCAGCAGAGGAGATGTATTCGTGTTCTGGGTGGACTTGGTTACAGAGATGACTGTAGAGACATATTTAAAACATTTAAGATATTAACGGTTCCCTGTATACCGGGTGGGGCATCGTATACGCGCACGCCAGAAATCGCGACTTCTGATTAAAAAAAATTGGCGAAATTTTATATACCTGACTAATTATTGATAAAGTATATTTGAGAATTTTTTAAAAAAAATTTGTTAATAAATAAGGCCGAAACAGTTTTATTAGTTTTCTGAAATTAACTGTTAATTTACCTATAAAGTTTTTTTTTACACTAAATGAATCTGTATCTACTAGCCCATCAAACCCTGGTGGCACAATTACAAATTTTGACTTGGTTAGCTAAATAATTCGCTTTTTTATTTAAACGTAAACCAGACGCGTGATTTAGGGCACAATTTCCCAACAAAGGTATAGCCGACCGTTTTAAACCTTTTTGCCATAAAATTGACAGTTTCCATTGTCACCTAAATTTACGACAGCACAAGTAGCAGGTCATAAATAAAAATGATTTTGAAAGTTGAAATGTAAAACTGCGTTTAATTCAAAATCTAATTGGTATTTTTTCCGTAGATTTCGTAAATAATTATAGGAAGTGAATCAGGGTAGGTTAGTATAAAAATCCGAATTAGACTTTTTGGTTGAAATTTACATTTTAATTTTTTTTGGCTTTGTTTGTAAGTGAAAAATTATCAAAAAATTATAAAATGTACCTTACCAATAGCCAGGTAAGTCTGAAAAATTTCGACAATTTTATTTAATTAGAAGTCGCGATTTCTCGCGTGCGTGTATACGATGCCCCACCCCGTATATATTCTACAATGCGTACTCTATATGTACAAGAATAAAAACAACTACTGCTCGTTAAACCATTCGCACTTAACCAGGCACCACAACTTATTATTAAGCATTCATTCGAGACTGCACAACACACAAAATAGCACTCGCTATTATTGCGTCAAATTTTATAATGCTCTTCCTTTGCATCTTAAAAACATGGACTTTAAACCCTTCAAACTACACTTAAAGCAATTGCCAACTGAAAATGCATTTTATTCTTTTGAAGAGTTTTATTCATTCACAAAGTCCTTATAGATTTTTTGTTTAAATTTTACTTATATCTCTTTATTTTATTGTTGCTTTTTTTTCGGTATTTGTAGACAGTGTGTAAAATTGTATGATTTATAACACGCAAATATATTATTATTATTATTATTAACTTTTTTTTGCTCAGTTTTATAGAGATTTTTATTTTTAAACGAAAATGTAAACAACCATGCTCATGCATAGAAACAAAAAGAAGAAATTAATGTATTTTTTTAATTAAGCAGTCACATTAAACAGTAATAAAAGTGCATTCTAATTTTGTAAAGTGACTAAGAGAGCTGTGGACATTCAAGACAATGTCTATTTGACTCCGGCCGATAACAGAGATGATTTAGTAAGAAGAATCGTAGCAGTATGTGAACTAATACCACCAGATTTTTTATTAAACGCCGCAATGGGCGTCAGTGGAAGGTGCCGAATATGCCTTCGAGAGAATGGAAGTAATTTCGAACATTTGCTATAGTAAAATTATGGTTACTTGATTTTTGGAAATAATATATTTTTTTTCATTAAAAACAAATTTTTGATTTTTTATTTTAATGTTTGTGTATTCAGAAGATAAACATCTATCAGAATAAAGATAAAAAAATATACAGTGCAACTTAAAAAAACAACGTTAGCTGCGGTCTGTCAAAAAATATAATGTAAAAACAAATCACAGCATGTCGGGCTATAGTGTTTCAAAAACGATTTGGTTTGACGTATCATTTATTAAAATCGGATAAAAATAAGGAAGTTATAGCACCTGTTTCATTATGTTAAAGAATTTACTGAAAAATTAATAAAACAAAAATACGAATATTTTTGTCAATAACATTGATGATATTTTATTCGAACCAAATACATTTTATCTATTATGAAGTGGTAAAACATTTACAATGTTCATTCGCTTAGCTTGAGCCATGCGTTGATTTTCTGCTATGTTAACATCTGGCAAATTATGTGGATTATTTCTCCTTTTTTCGTCTACTTCAGCTGTTAAGTCTAACAGTTCTTGTAACGAATCGTTTGATTTGATACAAATGTTATGCAGTATGCAATAGGATACAATTAATAAGGCGACCAAATCTAACTTAACAGTGTCTAAAGATTACAATCGTCTGAAACGTCCCTTTAATAATGCAAACGCATTTTCAAAAACTCCACGGGCAGAACTTAAATAATAATAAAAATTCCGTTGCCTATTTGTTAAATTTTCATAAACTTTAAATCCAACAAGTATATTCGGTGACAATGAATATGCAAGATCGTCTATTAAATGACCATCATTAATAAAGGCAATGTTGTTATTTTGTATTCTTCGATATAGGGTTGATCTTTGATATAGCGTCCAATCATGAATTGAACCAGCCTCTCCTGCAACAACCTAACTTTAATCCGAAGCAAATAAGCGATCGTCTGCGCCTCCGCGGTACTGCAATATGAAATCTTGGCGCCAACGCCAACGGCCAACCCCAATTCTCGTAGAATCGTAGGGGAAAAGAACCGTTCTCAAGCTTTTTTTGAAATTGCCATTTTATGACAGTTTATTCAAAACAATTATTGTGATAAACACATTTCCACCTGAATACTCAAGTTACGCCATACGTTTTGCTTTTGTTTTTCAGAACCTACTTGACCAGAAATTTTTTGAAACATACGATATATGTGACACATCACGAGATGGAATGAGATTGTCTTGCAATTTAGAAGTATGTTGTCCAAAGGAAATTCTACAAGGAGAGTAAAAGTTTATTACATCAATGGGAACATTTGTAGCCATACTGGGTCGTGGTTCGCTTGCAAATCCTCAAAAAAAGCAATGCTCTGAGAGTCCTCGCGAACAGAAAACAACACTGAAGCAACACTTCTGTATGTATTGCGGAAAATTGAAAACTTGTTTAGCAAGGCATCTGCAAAAAGTTCTTTCGGATGAAGACCAAGTAAGGAATTTAGTATGTTTGAAAGGTCGAGAAAAACAAAAAGCTTTACGTAGCATTAGGCTATTAGGTGATAAAGAATATAATGAAAAAGTGGAACCCCACAAAAGAATTGCAGTACGAAAACCAGTTCTACAATTAATTTCAGAAAGTTTACACTGTCCAGTTTGTAATGCTCTTATCGCAAGAAAGAATTTTAGCAAACATCACCTCAAATGCTCAAAGAGAGCTCCAGATTATCGTAAACGGATCCGCCAGATTGAAAATGAAATAACAAGTAAAACATCTTTAGATTTCGATGAAAAGTTGTTAAAACAACTTTTAGTTTGCAAAATGACGAAGTAACCGATGTTATCAAAAATGATAGACTTATTCAGGGCTTAGGGATCTATATGAGTAAATCAAACAAAACAATGCACCAAATGAAGAATAGTAGAACTCAAATGCGCAGATGCGCTCGTTTGTTGCTAATTATTAGAAGACAAGATACCACTGTTAAAGATTTTAAGGATTGTATGATTCCTTCTAAATACAAACTGATCATGAATGCCATACGAGTTTTATGCGAGCAAGAAAACACGGACGGACACGAAACTAAAATATCCAACTGTAGCTCTTCAAATAGGTCCTGTGCTTTCAACCTTAATTTCTAGGCTTCGTAGACATTATTTAGAGGATTTGGGACTGCATCCTTCTTCTCCAGAACTGCAGATATTAGAGAGTTTTGGTACACCGGACTGAATTTGCTATTGAAATCACACGAGATGCTCTTAATACAGCCAACGCTAACAAATTCCAAAGCAAAAAGGAATTACCTAAGCCTGCAGATATACAAAAATTAACAGAGTATTGTAAAAAAATATTTCAAGAGAACTTTTCTTCTCTGACAAATATTGGATTTGACTTTATGAAATGGAAACGCTTAGGACAAGTTTTGCTATGTCAAATAATGGTTTTGAATAGAAGAAGACCAGGTGAAATTTCTCGTACTTTACTGGACGATTATCTATTTATTTCTCCACGTTTTGATTACAAGAGTTAAAGTAGGTATAGTTGATCTTGCTTCCAACACTGAAGGCGTCCCAAAAACAGTGTTAATCTTTATTATGTTTTCTGCTTTTGGCAGAATGAAAGCAGTAGTAAAGCTTTTACCTGTTAACAACATTAAAGGCCTTGAAATGGTTGAAATTACAAAGTCTATCATTATTTTAATTTAGAAGTGTGGTTTTGAAGTTTTATGCATAATTACTGCTAACCATTCTATTAACAGCACTATGTTTAAGCATATTGCCAGTAGTGATCAATTCCCTAATCCGATAGATCCTGAAAAACGAAACTTTGTTTTATTTGATTTCGTCCATATTTTCAAAAACATATGGAAAAACGGGATGAATTTAAAAAATTTTGGACAGACGTTTGTTTATTACGATTTCAACAATGATTCTTCAATAAGGTAAACAAAATTTCAAGATCTCAGAAATGTGTACAACAAAGAAAAACATCAGATAGCGAAAGAGCCTGTAAACTAAATTTCAAGATTTTATATACAACATCAAAAATTTGGCGTTAATTTGGTATCTGGATAAACCAAAATTGTAGCAAGTGCTGCTCTCCAATAACCAATATTTAAGGTGTCCAACTACTATGAAAATATGTCCAATAACTATGTTTTTATCAATTTGAAATTTAAATGGCAATTATTTTGTATAGTGATCTTTTTTCCCATTTATAAATGATTCAGAATAAAAGTCAGATTATCTGCTTTATATTTAAGCCGACATTTACTATTTATCTTCAAAAATAAGTTTTTAATGAATTTTTATATGAAAATTAGGCCCGGTTTATTCACCTTCAAGTAACTTTATTTGAACGGTAATTATAGTTCAATTTTTACCCTTTTGAGGTGACGTCACGATTTCCTTCCTCGCTTTCTCTTTATTGAAACGACAGAAACAGAAAAAAACAAAAAAAAAGGCACGTTTATTTATTGATGGTCACTTTGAGGTTATTTTATGCTCCTGTCAACTTGAGAATTTTTAATTAGTTAGTTGTATGTATATTTAATACCTATACAGGTTTATAAATTATCCGATTTTCGACATTTCCCACTAACTCAATAAAATACAATAAAATATAATATAATAACTAAAACTAACTAACTAAATAATTCAAAACAATAACAAATTAGCAGCTTTCCAAATACAATTATCCCTCCCCACATATTGTCCCTCTTCTCCACTCAACCTTCTTCATCCATTCGATCCCTCTTCCGTCCTCATTCAACATTTCTTCTCTACTTTCCTCTCTCTCTCTCAATTCTACGCATTCATTCAACATATGTTCTATCGTCTCCTTTTTTTCTCCACACATCCTGCACACTCTAATCCTATCCTCATTCCAATATTTATTCGCTCTCTCCTCATTTCCACACCTAAATCTTGCTATTATCACTCTCTCCTTTCTACTCTCTCTTCCTAGGTACTTTGGTAGTTCTTCCGTTATTATTTTTTCATACTTCCCATTGTACCTAGATTCCCTAATTCTCGTTCTTCTTTCCTGCACTTGCACATCTCTGTCTCTCTGCACCAATTCATATGTCATTGCTCTGCCTCCCTCTCGCATTCTTTCTATCTCCGCTCCTGCATAACCATTTCTTTCGAAATATGCCTCCCTCTCTTTCCATACCCCTTTTCCTATTTCTTTCCTTTTTTCTTTCAGACACTCTTGCAAAATTCTACACTCTCCTCTCTCTATCAACCTCTCCTCAAATCTTATTGCTCTCTTTCCTGCTTCTATTCTTATTCCATCCCTTTTTGTTTCCTCCATCACTATATAGCCCGGTGTCTCTCTATCTACTCCTAGCACCCATTTCAAATATTTTCCTTGCACCCCTTCCAACCCTTCTTGCTCTCTCCATCCCCATATTTCCGCTCCATACATCATCACGCTTTTCACCAGACTATCAAACATCATTATTCTCCTTCTAAAGTCATGTCCAAATTTTCTCTCTCCTATCCCCCATACCGCTCCTATTATCTTATTCGCTTTTTTCACTAACTCTCTCACATGTGCTGCTGCTGTGTTTCTTTCATTCATCACATAACCTAAATACTTAAATTCTTTCACTTCTTCAATTTTATCCTTTTCCCATCTCCACTCATTTATTTTTCTCCTACCACCCCCCTTTCTAAACACCATCATCTTGGATTTCTCTACATTCACCGTCAACTTTTTCCTCCTCATATATTTCTCCATATTTCCCAACATTTCTTTCATACCTTTCTCCTCTCTCGCTAGCACCACCAAATCATCCGCGTATGCCAAAGACCACACTTTTTCTTTGCCCACCACGACCCCCCCTGCCTGCCCCTTCCTGAACATCTCCTCTATATCTCCTATAAACGCTGCAAACAGGCTGGGGCTTAGTGGACAACCTTGTCTTACTCCCTTATACGTCTTGAAACATTCACTCACTCTTCCATCCACTCTCACTCTACTTATCGTCTCTTCATATATCTCTTCTATTTTTGTTACCAGATGCTCATTTATCCCTTTCTTTCTCAAGTATTCCCACAGTAAGTCTCTTTCCACATTATCAAAAGCCGCCTTCAGGTCTACAAAAAATGCATATATCTTGCTACCCCTCTTTTTTATCTCATTTCCTATTATATGATTCAAGATATATACGTTGTCCATAGTCCCTCTACCTTTCCTAAATCCCGCCTGCCCGTCTGGTAACGCACCCCGCTCATTCATTTCCTTCATCAGTCTTTCTTCCACAATCATCGCGTATACCTTATATGCCGTATTAAGGAGCGTGATCCCCCTGTAATTGCTGGCTGTATCCTTTTCTCCTTTCTTATATATGGGGCATATTATCCCCTCCTTCCACTCCTGGGGGAAGCCCTCTCCCTTCCACACTCCATTCATTATCTCTAACAACCTATCAACTTCCCTTTCAGTTCCATACATCCACGATTCGTTCTGTATACCGTCCCTCCCCGGTGCCTTTTTCCTTTTCAGTTTTCTTAGTTGTTGCTCTAATTCTTCTCTTGTTATCTCTTCTATTTCTCCCACTCTGTGTTGTCTCTTTTCCTTTTCTTGTCTGTTTTCCTCACCCCCCAACAACTCACTGAAGTACTTTCTCCATTCCTCCATAGTAATTCTATCACTCACTATTTCTCCTTTTTTCTTTCTTTCCCTATTTATGTATCTCCACACCTCTTCTTCCGTCTTTATACCTTTCATCTTCATTTCTTCTTCCATCCGTTTCTTTTCCTTCTTCTCTTTGCATACTAATTTGTACCTCTTGCGTGCTCTCTTGTACTCTTCCTTCGTTGCTTTTTCTTTTTTCCAATTTCTGAGTTTCTTTCTTGCTGCTTGCTTCCCTTCCCTGCATTCTTTATCCCACCACTCGTTTTTCCACAGCCCCATCTTCTCTCTTATCTCTATCTCTTTTTTTTCTGTTGCATTTTTTACGTTCTCGCTCAGCTCCCTCACTTTTTCGTTTATTTCTCCTTCTTCGTATTTTGCCTCCCTAAGTCTTGCTCTATACTTTTCTTTTCCTTCTTCCGTCCAAATATTCTTCACAATTTTTCTTTTAACATCCTTCATACTTCTCTCTTTCTCTCTTCCTTTTGTCCTCACTTCCAATGGCATATGATCCGACTCCACTCTTTCTCCCACCTTAAATTCTTCTATTTTATCCCATGCTTCTTCATTCACCATAACATAATCAATAACTGTCTCCCCTCTCGATCCAATATACGTGTACTCCCCTTTCTCGTCTCCTATGCAGTTTCCATTAAGTACGTCCCATCCTCTTTCTTCTACTAAGCTAACCAGTTCTCTCCCTTCTGCGTTTTCTATTCCATCTTTTGTTGGTCTTCTTTCTATTGTTGCTTGTTGTTCTTCCATCCGCCTTCCTTTTCCCCCAATTCTTGCATTAAAATCCCCCCCAATCACCAGAGTTCCTTCTTCCTGCTCTTTTACTCGCTCTTCTATTATTCTCTTCGTTTCTTTCATACTTCTGCTGTATATTGTTACAATTCTCCATTTTCTCTGTTTTCTTTTTACCGTTCTTTCCATAAACCCTCTTTCTTCTTTTACTCCAGATCCGTTTTCTTCTTCCAGTCCCTTTTTCACACCCATTATTATCCCACCTTTCGCTCTCCCTTTCTTGCTTTCCCTCTCTGCATATTGACACTTCCACTCAAACTCTCTCGGCATTCTCTTTTCCAATCTTTCCCAGCCTTTTTCTTCCACCCACGTTTCTACCAATCCCACTACGTCAAATTCTCCCAAATACTTCCAAAACTCATTCTCTTTATTTTTTATTCCCGCTACATTCCAGAATACTATTCTTATTTGCTCGTTTTCTCCTTTATTCCTCTCCATGTTCGTTTTCCCTTTTCTGCCCTGTCGTCTTTTTCTTACGCGAGAATTTTTAATTTCTTTCACTTATTACATTGATGACAAACATAACCTTTCCAAGCAATTGTCAACAAATTTGACACATTTATAGTTATTTATGATCAATTCAAATTTGTTTCTGATCCTAGCTCAAACATACGTAAAGTTACTAAATAATGACGTCATCGCAAAAGGGTAAAAATTGGACTATACCATGGATCTACCAATAGCAGATTCTAAATCGTAGCAACTTCTGGCCAGATAAATTTACTTGAAGGTGAATAAACCGGGCCTTAACTGTCCAATTGCTATAGTGTTTACCTTAGCCACATTTATAAATAAAAACAAAAAAAATAAGGAATTCGCTTGATTGAAAATTTACTTTAAAGTAGTTTAGTAAATTTTTCCAGGGAAGACTGAGCCCTAGGATGCAGACGTACCTACACCAGGATTTGTACATACATACATACATAGTGCCAACACTTTAAGGAGAACACACCAATAAAATTGCGCGGCAGACGCAACTACGTTGGTCGAGTCCATTTTTCGATTTCTAGGGTGGGAAGGTAGAACCGCTTACCGGCCATGCGGCGTCAGAGGCGTACATTCATTCGTGATCTGCTTTGCCAGTGTTCATTTCGTTGTTTCGTGATTTCAGGGTTGTTTTCTATTGCATTAAAATCCGTTCTTTTCAGAAGTAAATAATTTTTATTTCTTTATTTGAGCGAGGTTAGTATTGATAAAAGCGGTATCACAATCATTCAAATAAAAACAATCTTAAATAAGATAACAATGCCCCGTCAAATTCACGTATCTAAATTATTTGCTGAAAAATGAGTCAGCTCTGAAACAAATTCGTAACAACTTTTTACGCATAAACTCTGTTTTGAACGCAGCTGGAAAATTTGTTCTTTTAAACACTAATTTGTTCCGTAGTCATCAGTAAAAGTATAATTAAAACAATACAAGGAGATACAGAGGTCACAGCTGAATATGTTATACTCCGTAATCTGAGAAAAAGCCAAAAAAAAAAAAATTTTTACTGTGGTTATTTTTCAAATAACTCTGTATCTTTGCAGGTTTCGTTAACTTTTGTTAGGCACATGTCAAGAGGTCATTGAGAAATATAATATTGCTAAATATTGTTTACCTTAATTTATAATTAAAAAATATATTTGGATATAAAGATTTAGTAGTGTTTTGGGAACTCATTCTCCGCTTCCTACTTAACGCCTATTTGAATCCGATTTCTGGTAACGAACTACTTATATTACTGTACTCAAAATCGTACAGTAATAGGTCACTTTACAGCATTACAGTACGATTTTGAGTAATATTCAACTTTTTTACCAACAAATTTTAATATTCTAAAAAGGCGAAAATTTAAATATTCTTTAAATGCGAAAAAATAGTATAGGCTCCTCGTCAGAAAAGTGATTTTAGTGAACTCGTATGGCATTTAAATACTCGCTAACGCTCGTACTTAAACTTGTCATACTCGTGTAGTAAACTTCCACTTTTCTGAACTCCGTAACGTAATCTACTATTGCCACATCCTTCAACTGTCCGACAGTGGTACCGAGTAGTTGACGGCTCTCCAGGCTTTACCAAGGAAGCATTTGATGCTATGGCTCTTCGTGCTACTTCCAAGCCAGTAATCATAAATTTGGTTGTTGATGAAATGTCAATTAAAGAGGCGAATGTTTTCTTTGACAATGAGTTTCATGGCGGTGTGGATTGTGGAACGGTCAACGTTCAACAAGATAATGATAATGAGTGATATTCATAAAAATTAGTATCTACTTATGATCAAATACTTATAAGCATCAGTATTTAGTTAAAATATCAGTTCAACGTAAAAGCATATGTATATTTGAATCCATATTCATAAACAGATGCTTGCCCTTATGAGCAGATACTTACATCACATAAGGGGTGATATTCATAAATTTTAGTATCTACTTATAAGCAGATACCTACTTACAAGTATCAGTATTTACTTAAAAGTATCAGTTCAACCTAAAAGTAAATACTTACTTGAATCCATATTCATAAACAGATGTTTATCCTTATGAACAGATACTTACAACATATAAGTATGTACTTATTTATGTTGCTTGGTTACCGACAGATTTCTCAAAAATCGACAATTAATATTTTGACGTTCAAAAAATTAATTAGCCTGCATTGTAAATTATAATTAAACTTCGATTCTGTAAACTGTATTCTGATACTTGAGGTCAGCGCCATGTCGGATATAGAATCCGAAAATGAAAATGGAGAAGTGAGCACACTAAAAAGAAAAGAAACTAATGAGCCATTGTTTGTAGCCAATTTGGTTAAAACATATCCCATAGTTTTAAGTAAAAGTAAAGTGCCGTCGGTGAGCGAAAAGAAGCTAAAGGCCTTAAAACAAATTAAAAAAGAATTTGAACGTGAGTACAAACATCTATAACATGAAAAATGACAATTATAACATTAAGTTTTCAGAGCAATTAGGAAAAGTCACAGAGGAAAAGTCACAGACGTAAAAAAAATGTTAAAACAAAGAAACAACTTAAAAGCAAGCATAACAGGAAATAAAACGAAGAAACTGAGTGCGGCAGAAAAAATAATGTGCGAAGTAATGCAGGGAGATTATTACAGGGCTTCCAGCGAGTCATATTTGTCATATTTGGTCATATTTTACGTTAGATGTCATTTTTTGTCATATTTTTGATGAAAACTGGGAATAAATATGACTTTGATCATATTTTTTACCTTCCTACTTATTTTGTTCTACACATTAAAGAATCGTGAGCAAAAAACTACATTCCGTCCAAAAGGAAGCAGTTGACCAGTACGCCAAAATACAAAGCTATCACCACAGCTTTGGCAGACAAATGTTTAAAACCAAAATTGCATTTCATTGTAGAAAGTACTTCAACTATTACCCATTTTACTCGATTTTGTCAAAAAGATGAACCTCTGATACAGATTTTGTAAGATGAGTTGTTAAATTTGTTTAACACCATTGTTGCGAAGATTTTCAAGAATAATATTTCTTTTGATATACGTAATGACTCGGAAGCTAAAATTTTTGATGTTGGTAACTACCTTCCTCTTGAAGAGATCAACATTGGAGTGAATACCAGAAAGGTTTTTAATAATCCGGAGTTTAAAGAATTGGATCGCGTTACTTTTTACAAAGGTGTAAGAGACCATAATGTTGCAGTGGCCAAACATATTCTTAAAAAGTCATCTATTAACGACAGCTCATTTTTAAAATATTGCCGTATTTTGCAACCACACCAAATTAAAATCTCTAGTGAACGTCATGTCCAAGCAATAGCAGAGAAATTACCTTTAATGGACATAAATAACACTCTACTTACAAATGGGTGGTCTCTTTTGAAATGTGAAAAATGTGTAATTAATTATCAGACGTGTGGTGAAGGTAACTGCATCGAAAAATTTTGGAAAGACGTTTTCCAAATTAAACATGCAGATGACATCACTCTAAAATATGCTAATATCACGAAAGTGGTCAAGGCGGTTTTGTCTTTATCTCATGGAAGCGCTGATGTGGAGAGAGGTTTTTCAACATCGAAGAGAATTCTAACTGATGATAAGACTGGGCTCTTATGTAGGACTTTGAATGCCCGGTTGAATATTATTGATGGTCTCGCAATGTATGAAAACAGACCCGAATCTCAAAGAAGCTGATTCAAATGGCAACTTTAGCCCACAAAAGTTATCAAGGATATCTGGAGAATGAGGGAGCAAAGAAAAGAATTTGTGAGGAAGAGCATTTAAGAGATCAATTAAAATCCATTCAAACATCAGTTGAAGTCGTCGTTACTGAATCAAAATCTTTGGAAGCTCTGGAGAGTGAATTAAAAACGCGAGAAAGCAATGTCCTCCAACAAAATAAAGCTGCCTGTTCTATATTACAGCAAGCTAGTGAGAGACTTGATTCTGCAATTGAGAAGGGAGACCTAGTAGAGGTCAGAGTAGCCAAAGGTCTTTTGGAAGGTTATCAGCAAATCAAAAATATGGAAACCAAAGATGCTGCTGAAACCAAAAAAAGTAGCCTTAATAAACGCAAAAGTGCTTTAATCAATTCGTTTATTAAAAAACGGAAGAAAGAATTCCTTTTTATATTTTGTTAGAAGAATTTTGGTTTGGGACGTTACTGTCGTAGATACACTTGCAGACAGTTACGTATTGAAAACATCTGAAGTCTCAGGTTTTGCCGCTGAAATGGCTTGCAAACGCAAACATAACAAATATAGTTATTAATATAGTATTTATTTCGTCAAACTACATATTTAAAGGTTTAGCCTTTGAAACCTTAGGCCCTTGGTGTAAAGAAACAATAGATTTCATTAATGTCATCGGAGACCGACTTATCGCGGAATCAGGGGATTCAAAATCTAAGAAATTCCTTTTTGAGAGGATTTCCCTTGCCATTCAACGTGGAAACGCTGCAAGCATTCGGGGCACTTTTCCAGATTCCGCATTATTATCGGAAATTTTCGCATTGTAAATTAAAAATGTTATTTTATTATAATTGTTAATATTACGGTTTCTTTTTTATTCTAAATCAAATAAACTTGAAGACAAAAAAATATGGTCCTAATTTATTTTTAAGTCATATTTATACATACTTTAGTCATATTTATAGTAGCCAAAGTCATATAATCATATAATTTTTTTACACTGTCGCTGGAAGCCCTGTTATTATTATTATTATTAGTCAGCGATCGGGCAGAGGCAGAAGCCTGTTATGCCCGCGCTATCAGTATAGGCAGCGCTTAGCATTATGGTCCATCTGGTCGTCTAGACTTTAAGAGACTGTCATATTTTGCTTTAAAAGAGTCAGCGGTTTTACAGTTGACAATCTCTGGTGGAAGAGAATTCCATGGGTCGAAAATCCTATTTGTAAGGAAGTACTGTCTTGCAGTTGTCACAAACCTGTCCTTCAATAGTTTCAAAGAGTGTCCACGTGTGCGACCCTCTTCGTGCAGAGTAAACAGATGCCTAATAGGGAATTGTTCAGAGGACAAGGCGCGAAAAACTACCAGGAGGTCACCTCTCACACGCCTAGCTGACAGACTCGGAATGCCCATCAAAGAAAGCCTGACTGTATACTGGGGTCTGCTTCTGCCAAACGGCACTCTAGTTGCTCTCCGTTGAACCGACTCAAGCAATTGAATATCCCGCTGTAAAACAGGAGTCCAAACACAGTTCGCAAATTCCAAGACAGGCCTGACATATGTCTTGTACAGTTTCGCAAATATTGCTGGACTACTTTTGCGGAAGACCTTGTTTAGAAGGAACAGCATGGAGTTGGCCTTCTTAGTTATTTTTAGAATGTGATTGGACCAAGGCAAATCAAAGGAGACTGTAACACCCAGATCACGATAGTTGTCAAAACTGGCCAGTTCCTTGCCGTTGATGTGATATGTATGTTTGGGGTTAGTGTTACCTATGTGCAGTACGCCACATTTATCAGAGTTCAAGGGATGGGATGAAATCCAGTGACAATCTGATGGTGTTTTGCAGAGTAGGGAATCTTTGTTTCACTTGCCTAAAGCATCTTTCTATAATTACCCTTTCACCTTTGAACAAATTGTTGTATGCTATCTCTTCTGGGGTCGCTGGAATCCTATGGGGCGTTAACAAGCATTTCTCAATTCCATAGCCTTTATCGCCTAATAGTACTACATTATTAAAATATCTTAGCACACGACAGATATGGCTGTTTCTCCACATTCGACTGTCATGGACGGAACCTGGCCATTCTGCGCTCACACTTGTAAACATTTCATTCCCATTACAAGTTGCCTGTACATTAATGGCAGGAAACTGTTTTCGACAAATATATTCATTTCCGTGTCGATTTTGAGATACCTTCTTGATGGGAAGTGCAATCAGTTGCACCCATAGCACTTGGAACATTAAATTTATTCCGCCATTGGTATTTTTCTGCTTCAACAGCTGCATGATCCTACAGCACAGATTTTAACACTCTCCGAGTATTTCAAAACTTATACTTACTTGAGGAAAACGAATCCATATATGGGTTTTTTCCAGAATGTTTCCAGTTACGAACCGATCTGTTCGCGATACCGTTGGTTGCTTAACTCCGATGTCTTCACCGACACCTACCTGGAAACCTGAGAATTTGTGTATATTTCGTAAATTACAATAATTATAGATTTCTATAGAATTTCTTGTTAAAAACTTTAGTAACTACTAAGTATACAGTATGTTATTGAAATGCGTCAAGAAAATTTAAACGGTGATAGAACTCATCAAAACAAATTACTTTTCTATTTACCATTTTTTCGAAAAATCTTTCTAAACCCAGATAAAATTTTAATTAGTCTGATCGTAAATTCTAGTACCCGCCAATGTCGCCGTGCGTACATTAAAAGCGAAAGAAGATAAAAACTTAGATAGTCAAGCAAAAGCCAATTCTTTATTCGTAGTAAGTGAGCGTGACATTGAAGTTACGCACCACACTTGATCACCTTTAAATTAAATGTTCGAAATGACGCCCTCCGTAATCGATGCACCCTCTTGTGTGCCCTTCGAGCCACAGAAGCTTGAGTTCTCATCAACATGTCATAATTTTATCGAATTGCCTATGTGTCAACTGGAGTCCTCTCATACACAATCTGTTTTAAATGGCCCCATAAAAAAAGTCACAAGGGTTTAAGTCCGGTGAACGAGCTGGCGATAAAACTGGTCAATTACGACCTATTGAAGAAGCCATTGACAAAATGCAATTCGACGTGATGGATCTTCGAATTTTAAGTGTTGGACGCGTTGAAGATGATAAGGATGTAATCCCTGTTCGTGCAGCGTTCTCTAAATTGTAAAACTGGTAATGTCAATTCGTAATGCAAGTCGTCGGCAACTAACATTCGGTTTTTCGTCAGCAGGACAGGACAGGACTAAAAGTCCCATAATCCCTTAGATGCTGGACAGCACTCACAAAGGTACGTGGACAAGGAACTTGGCGACCGAGAAATTTCTTCATGTACCTACATACAAACGCCTGGTTGCACCAGCATTTGATAAAGCTTCCCCATAGATGAGCACCATGTCTGTTAACTCCGGATTATTGTACTTCACCATTATAAACGATAATTACGGGAAATTCACTTGCTAATAAATTGTAAACACGGCCGCATGCAGGTGAAGGACGTGACTAAATTGTGTCAGTAAGTTTTTGCAAGACCTATCCGCCTGGGTTTTTGCCGTATTTACTTTTTTTGCGTTAACGTTTTTCGTACGAAGCCGTTGTTCTTTCACCGTCCCATCCATAAACGACTCGATGACACGGAATACGGTGAAAATAAATTCGAGCATAAATTTGAGTTTTCGAAAAAATGGTAAATAGAAAAGTAATTTGTTTTGATGAGTTCTATCACCGTTTAAATTTTACTAACGCATTTCAATAACACGCTGTATATTTATTTACCAGGATCTGCAATATAGCGCAGTAAAATTTTCATTTTACTGAATGAATTTACTGCACCACCACGAGTTTCATCATCTTCTTCCCCTAAGAAATGTTGCGTCAACCACTGCACATTTTCGACAGAAAACCGATACAATTGGATGAAATCACGTTCGGTCGGATTTTCTCGTCTAGTCTTGAAATTTCTTGGATTTCTTGGCACGACAAACATGGTAGTTTAGTTAATTGACGTATAAGTCTAACGAATAGTAGACTAGTGATTTTATAAGGATATGCTTAGTTTTATAAGTAACTTCTCTATTTTATGAATACCGACAGTAGTAGATACTTATCTCTCTATGATTTTCTAAGCATATGCTAATGCCACATTAGTACTAGCATCTTCTTAAATACTACAAAAGTATTTGCTTACATTTTATGAATACCGATGTAAGTATTTACTTAAAAATGTATAAGTACAGTGTGCCCATTTTATCGGTTCCCACCTTAAAACTACTAAATAGGCAACACAATTTACTTTTCGGAGATTGCTATGTTTAAAAAAAAATGTTTTTGAAAATTTTCATAAGGTTGCATTGAATGTTACCGTCATAGATGATATCAGTCATCAAATACTTCAAAAATTTGGAAATAGTTGTCGGAGTTATAAATTCTAAAAAAATGCCCTCTAATTCCGAAAAAGTGGATATGTTGCTCATACTAGGAGAATCTCACGGGAATTATGAAGCAGCAATCCGACTTTACGCTAGACGCTATCCCAACAGAAGAACTCCTAGTAATCACGTCTTGAGGAATCTTGAAATAACGTTACGAGAACATGGGAAATTCAAGAAAGAAAGAGTTAGGCGTCAAACAGTTACTACAATGGAGAACGAAGTTGCAGTGATAGAAAGCGTGACAAACAATCCACACTTCAGCCAAAGACAAATTGCAAGACAACTGAATATTAGTAAAGGTTCAATTTTTTAGATTTTGAGTGCTAACAGTTTTCATCCTTATCATGCTACAATTGTACAACATCTAACAGAAAATGATTTTGTTCTACGGCTGCAGTTTTGTGCATTTGTAAGGGATCAATTACGACAAGATGACAATTTCTTGTCCTTTGTTTTATTTACTGATGAAGCGACTTTCATGAATAATGGTAGTATGAACAGACACAATTCTCACTTCTACTCCCAGGAAAATCCTCACTGGATACAGGAATCTCGAAATAGAACATTTAAAGTGAATGTGTGGTGCGGGATTTTTGAAAACTATATTATTGGTCCACACTTTTTTGAGGGTAATTTAACAGGACAAATCTACAGCCAACGCCAAACGTGATGGCGAGAGAACACCCTGCGCACAAACCCATTTTTACTTTTACTCCCACTACTACCCTTGTCCTCAGAGGCAAATACACTATGCATAGGCGTCTCATTAGTTGTCTTCCTATTTTGTCAAGGGTTTAAGTTCTGTGATAGATTTATTTCTTTGCATTTTCTTGAAAATGTCGTCGCCTGGCAAAAAACCTGTCATTAGGAGTCAGACACGTGAAATAATTTTTAACGTTTTCAAATATTTTAAAAGTGTTAAATGTGAGTCGGACACGTTAAAAAATCTAAAAGACAAAACATCGCTCGCTACAGGTACGATTAAACCTATTTTTTAAAATTATTTTTGAATACAAATCTTTATTATACAGGGTGGAACAAAAGTATCAAATATTGGCTGTAACTTTTTAATTTGACAATTTATGAAAAAATGTTTAATATAAAAGTTGATTGCTGTATTATCCTGCATCATCTGGTCTTTCTAGTTTGTTCCTATCTTCTTTTGTTTCGCTGCTATGCCAACCAACTTTGGTTTTTTAAATAGCACCCATACATTTTTTGTATGATTTTCAAACAAGCGCCTCTTTCTGTAATCATAAATACAGTTTTGCCATTATGGGGAAAAAAAGAAAAAATAAAAAAATAAATAAATAGATAATTTAAAAAAAAAAATATTTTATTTTATTTACTATCATTTTTAGTTAAGAATGCCATGGAAATTTGACAAGTAAAAAAATTATTTTATTAAGAGCTTAATAAAAAAAAGTTGAACACAAAAACTTTTACAATAACAAAAGGCTATTTAAAAAACCAAAGTTGGTTGCCATAGCAGCGAAACAAAAGAAGATAGGAACAAACTAGAAAGACCAGATGATGCAGGATACTATACCAATCAACTTTTATATTAAACATTTTTTCATAAACTGTCAAATTAAAAAGTTACAGCCAATATTTGATACTTTTGTTCCTCCCTGTATATCAGGTGTTTCTATACGAACCATTGAACGAGTGATTAAAGAAGGGGAGCAATCAATTGCAAATACCGGAACTCCAAAATTTTCCACCCCAAGAAAGAAGCGGTCTAGAAAAGCATCGGTAACTGATATCCCTGAATATCAATGTTGTAATATTCGACAGATTATTTATGATTTTCATAAAACGGAAGGGTGTCGTGTTACGGTGAAAAATTTGCAACAAAAAATCAAAGATGATTTGGGAATTGTGGCTTCGGAAACTTCTCTCCGTAGAATTTTGAAGAAAATGGGTTTCAAGTGGAGAAAAACCGAAAACAACAGAAAAATTTTAATAGAAAAGATGGAGATAAGAGCACTAAGAATTAAGTATGTCAACAAAATCCAGTATTTTCGTACCCAACAGCGGCCAATTGTGTTTCTTGATGAAACATATCTTCACAGTGGACATACTTCTTCGAAAAACTGGACGGATGACACGACAAAAGGTTTATTTAAAAATATTTCAAAGGGGCCCCGACTAATTATTGTCCATGCAGGGGGTGACATGGGATTTATACCTAATTGCCAACTAATATTCAAGTCGGGTACAAAATCGGGAGATTACCACTCTGAAATGAATTCTGAAAATTATGGTAAATGGTTACAGGAAAGGTTAATCCCAAATTTACCTGTAAATTCGATAGTTGTGACCGATAACGCTCCATATGTTCAAATTCATGCAGCCCCTAATTCTAATTCTAGGAAAGCTGATATGATAAATTGGTTGCACGAGAAAAACATTATACTTTATCGTAGCATGCTCAAACCTCAGTTATACGAGTTAATCAAAATAAATAAAAAACGTCATATTAGGAATAAATTTGATGAAGTAATGCTTGCTCACGGACATACCGTTTTGCGGCTTCCACCCTACCATCCGGGTTTGAATCCCATCGAACTTATTTGGGCTACCGTAAAAAACAACGTGTCTAAAAAAAATATAACTTTTAAGTTGGAAGATGTGAGGAAACTGGCGGAGCACGAGTTTGATCAAATCACTCCAGAGGAATGGCAAAAGCGTTGCCAACATGTAATAAACATAGAACAAAAATATTTGGAAAATGAAGCTTTTACAGACATTCATACGGAAATAAATCCATTAATAATAAATTTAAATGACGATAGCAGCACAAGTAGTAGTGAATGAAAGTGAAGAAAATCATTATTCGGATAGTACTGAATAAATTTTATTTCAAATTTAATTTTCTTTATCATTTGTTCCCCTTATTTAAACTGTCTATGTACGTCACTGACCTGCCAGTTGCTTTAGGCGAATGATGCTTGAGAGGGGAGTGTTCTACCTGCGCGACCGCTCGCCATCACGTTTGGCGTTGGCTGTACCTAACTTTTTTAACAAACACCCTGCCTGAACTTTTGGAAGAAGTTCCGTTGGATATCAGACGCAAAATCTGGTTCCAGAATGATGGAGCGCCTCCTCATTATCACAGAGATGTAAGAACGTATCTAACGCGTGCTTTCGGAGAGCAAGTTATTGCGAGAAACCATCGGTGGCCCCCTCGAAGCCCGGATTTCACACCTCTGGACTTTTTTCTTTGGGGCAAAGTGAAAAATGAAGTGTATCGAACTCCAGTTGAAACTGAAGAAGAATTGCGCCAAAGAATCATTGAATCATGTAGATCTATAACGCCAGAAATGTTAACAAGAGTTAGGAGAACTTTTCTTCGGAGAGTGGCGCTATGTGAAGAAAATAATGAGAGACAATTCGAACATTTGCTCTAATTTGCTCTAAATTACTCTTTTGCTGTTTAATAGAGGAACTCTAGTTTAAACTGTTAGGTTATGCGTTATGTCACTTTGTGGCATATTAAATGTTTCACTTTGGCTAACTATGTTTCTTATTTTTAAAAATAAATAATTTCCACCAAGATATCTGTGCAATGTATTATGTGTTGCCTATTGCTAAACCGTAGGGCGGGAAGAGATAAAATGGGCACCCTGTGTAAGTATGTTCTATTTTTTATGAATATCACCCAAGTTCTTTGATTTTTTGGTATGACAAGCATAGCCTAGTTTAGTCAATTGACTTATAAGTCTAATGAATAGCAGACTTGTGATTTTATAAGGATATGCTTATTTTTGTGAGTAACCTCTCTATTTTGGTAGGTATTTTATGAATATAGACAGTAGTAGAAACTTATCTCTCCATGATTTTCTAAGCATATGCTAATGCTACATTAAGTACTAGCATCTCCTTAAATTCTGCAAAATTATTTAGTTACATTTTATGAATTATAAGTATAAGTATGTTCTATTTTTAATGAATATCACCCAATGTACCAATGGCCACAAGTACTTATGGCGATGTCACTAAATAACCATTGGAAAATTCCTATTGGATATTTTTAAAATTGTATGTATGTGCACAAGTTTCAAGGCAGATTTCGACCATTTTGGTTCCAGCTTTAAGCCATATTTTAAAAATCCGGTAACATCTGAAAATTTTTGTGTTCTTGGATTTCTGTACATGATTAAATTGGTTCGGAACATTCTAGAGGACAGAAAACATTTAAAAACTGAGAATGACGACATAAGTTGGGAATACATTGTTCAATGAGGGGTTACGCTTAGCCAAAACCACGGTAGAGAATAATATAAGGTAAAACGACGAAGCGCCAAGCAGTGACTCTCGAGTGGTAGACGATCGCATTAGAAAGAGACGGAAAAGGTAGTGCTGCAGCGGCTCACTAATTTCGGCGTGTAAATTAATATAAAAACACCAAACAAGGATTAGAGAGTTCTTAAATAGGTTTACTGGTAGTACCATAACGTTAAACGACATTATAAACCAATAACATGACTTAAATAGTGATGTATCTAGGCAATTAACCTTTTAACGTTTAACGTAAATACAGCAAACGTATTTCAAAAAGACTGTATTAATTAATGGTACCTTGCATACCTATTAATTATTCATTGTTATTGAATCTCTTAATTCAGTTTTCTTTTGCATCAGTTTTTGGGAGTAAAGTTTAGGGAACAAAATCAAATGAAAATGAGATTATAAAAATATTAAATATTTATTGCGCTTGAAGTCTTGACTCTTTCTTTTTTTTATGACAATTTTTTTGTTTTTGAAATCAGTTTTGTAATATTAAGATTTTTTGCATAATTATCGTAATGAAAGTAGCACTTTTCTAAACAAAAAATCGTAATGAAAGTTGCACTTTTTTAAACGAAAAATCGTAATAAAAGCAGTACTTTTTTGCATCATTTTTTCCATCTCCTTGGAGATGATTGGCAAAGCATACCTACTTTTTTTTTTATTTTTCATAAATCTTTTTAGGTCAAATTTCTCAACTTACAACGATTTGCAAAAAAATATTGTGTATAACACGGTATGAAAGTCTCTTTTTTCACTCATTTGCTTGATTAAACTGCAAATTCATAAAAGAAGTATGACTTTCATAACTAGTACAAATAACTATTTATTCTCATCACTAAAAAATAATAAATTAATTTTGACATAATTTCTTGTTGATGCATTTGACAGGAAAATTCAAGTGCATACAATATTTTTAGAGAAAATCTCGCCTATTGTTTGGTCAAATGCATCAATAGAGAGAACGTATTTTTAAATATGCACTATTTTTAAGAAAGAATAATATTGTTACATCTCAATGTTTCAAATAATCATCCTTATCCTTATAATATTTTAATCAATCCGCTACTGCATTACTAAATATCTAGACAATCCTTCAGATTTTTTTATGCAAACTTTATTGTAACCTCACCTGTGTAGCTAATTTGACTCGTATTTTATGTAAACTAGATGGTTTTAAATGCATACCTGTTATTTTACGGCAAATTTGTAAATTGTCAGGCAACAAATGCAAAAAATAATAGCAGTCCTTCGTATACGTGCATTGGACTGAGCACTACCTTTTCCATCCTTTATATTGATCTCTCACTCGCACATGTCTAGCGTTCGAGGGACAAAATCTCAGCGCTGGACACGCTGCGTCGTCTTACCTATATTATTCTCTACCGTGGCCAAAACATATTAATTTTATGAACAATAGAATGAACGTTCGGTTAGCTATTCAAGTGCTAAGTGAAAATGTGTATAAGTCTTTTGTCTTTTAACTCAAATCCCTGATATCAAATTGAATACAGTTTGGCGGTTGCTTGCCCACAGCAAATTTCTGTTTCTCCATTAACAAAGGACAGCTACCAAATCTTGAAAGAGTATGCCGATAATTTCATATCATACATTGAAAGCCTAAAGTGTGCAGATGGCAAATCCATTTTAAAGTCCAACAGAAAGACGGGCTAATTATTTGTTTGAAAAACATGTTCGAGCTGTTCGATGCATTGAAACCTCATGGACTAACGTATCTCTTAACATACAAGTTATCGCAAGATTACCTTGAAACATTTTTCAGTGCAATAGGGGAGGGTTCAACAGTAAACCTAATGCACTTCAATTCAAGAGCGCATACAAGCGTCTTTTGGTAAGGCATGAAATCAAAGAAGCAGAGAATGGCAACTGACTTTTTGATGGGGTTGAGATTCTGCATGTTTCTGCAACTAGAAAGAAAATTACATGTCCGGAAGGGGATGTGTTGAACAAATCTGTATCAGACTTCGGACATGACTATATAAATACTTTCTGGCAATTAAGCCAATATGTAGAAAATGTAGTGAATTATATAGCAGGGTATATTTCAAAGAAAATTTCCAAAGAAATCGACTACAGTGTCTGTCTTCGGCATATTATTGGAAAAGACATGTCATTCTTATCAAAGTCCAGGATTGGGGAACTTACTACACAGCACTGTCACGAGATGTGTTCTATTTGCACATAGTGCGAAAAAATCGTAAGGCAAAATTCCCATCGCCTAACTGCCAAAAATATGAAAGCTATACTTAGCCGTGCTTTTAAACTAGTGGCGCGTGCTTTAAAGGCTTCCTTATCAACTTGTATCCTAATGTACTATTTTTTGTAATAGTTCGTAAATAACATTTTATAAAAAATGTCTATTAACAATACGTTGTCGAATTTCTCTCCCTACATTGAACCAATCCTGATTATGATTTAAACTATTGGGGAAGTTTTCGGGTTGATTATTTAGTACTTCACCTTCAAAGAACAAGCAAGTGATTTTAGAGGCTGTGACCGATACCTATGTTGGACCGGGAAAAGAAGAACGTTAAAGAGCTCTGAATTACCAAAGATGGAAAAAAGAATATCACTATAACACTGGTTTACGACTCAACAAAATAAAAATCTTGTAGTGGCTGGTGAAATGATAAAGGAAAAAGCAAAATTATTACACTGAAATAAAGTAAAGTCCGAAGGAATTTACCTACTGCCAGTGAGGGCTACAACGGTTAAACGGGGTTTTGGTATTGGATTTTTAAAGATTTCTGGAGAAAAACTTTCCTCGCAGCCGGAACTTGTAGAACCTTTTAAATTAGAATTAAAAAACAAAATCCAAGAACTAGATCTGACATTGGACCAACTTTATAATGCTGATGAGACCGGTTTATATTGGAAACTTCTGCCAGATAGAACATTTGTTTCGTTAACAGAAAAGACGGGGATGGGACGTTTCGCCGCAGCCGTTTCGCCACGGCCGATTCGCCGCCAGCCCTTTCCCCACGGGGACGTTTCGCCGCCATTTGAATCTCATCACAGCTGTCATGATAGATTCAATATTTACAGAGTATGCAACCCACATTTCTAGAAACTTGAATTTTATTTTAGACCACTAGAGTGTATACCGGTCATTTTATTTATGCATTCAACGTGTCTCAGACATAAGTACATTAATTTTAACCAGTGACAGTTCTCGTCAAGAACAACAAAATTTGTATGTATCATTTTTTCGAAATATAATTTTCATTTCAGCATTTTCCCCCCCCATAAATTAACGAGCTGTCTATTTACTCGCATTTTCTAGTTATTTGACCCAATGACAGTGACCGTGAAATAATACTTTTTGTAAAATCAACTCAAAACATTGTGTTTTTAGAATACAGTTTTTCCGCTCTGCAGCCGAGGTGTAGTTTTTAGTTAATTTTGTTCGACTCCACAAGGCAGGTGTTTACGTGTTGATTCTGTGATTTAAGCTAAAATTTTGTGAAAATGGCGAGTTTATTTTCGAGTAGTGAATACATAGATATTGTGTTGGTGTGTGGTGAAGCGTTGGTGTGCTTCTCGGGTCTAGAGAATTTCCGTGCTACATCTTGTGGAGGTCCATGAAGGACTTGGTATATTCGATCCCAATTGACAACTGAAGTTTTAAGAAAACGGTTGGAAAGTGCTGCCACAACAATTCGCAATAACAGAGGAATGCTGGAAAGAGTGGAAGAATCATTTCGTCGGCGCCTTCATTATTGTACTGATAATAACGGCGCGGCGGTCACTTTGAACACTTCTTGTAATGGTTAATGATTAATGATTACTACTCTAATGACTTTATGAGAATTTTTACGGATTAATACACTAATTTCAGGAGATATTTTGTCATTATTTGGGTATGGGCGATTCATTAGGGTCGGTTTAAAATATTTATTATTAAAATGGTTTTCATTTAATATCTACGGTATGATTCTCTTTTTTTCCTTCCACCTTTATCATAATAGGTTACAGCAACGAGCGTAGCAATTAGCCGCTTACTTGAGTTCGCAAGAAATAAGTGAAAGTTTTCTTGCAAATTGTTTTTTGTTCTTCGCTTATCGGCATCGGCGAAGCAAGTAATCCCCATAGGCGGGTAACGAAATTTGTGCCAAATCTTTCAATAATTTTAATTGGATAACTATAAGGTTTAGGAAGAAAATATATTTAAATATATTGTTGCTATTAACTAGTTCTATTACCAGTTAAAATTAATGTACTTATTTCTGAGACACGTTGTATATTATATTTAACTCCGAACATTGCCCATACTTAGTCCTTACGTTTAGTTAAAAAAAACACAGGTCAATGAATGTATGTAATCGAGTAACAATGTTACATCAAATATCTACAAAGTGTCTATAAAAGAACATATATCAAGAGTCCTGTGGAATTGTGCGGCTCTATATTTTTTTTGACCGAACTATGTCAAGCCGTTGAAGCCGGTAAATTAGGTGTCATTGATGTCAAATGACAAATGTCAAATAAATACGTTTTAGCGTCAGAGCGTCAGTTTCTCAGTTTAGTTCAGTTGTGAGTTCGGTGTCTTTGTTGTTTTCCTTGTGATTTTCTTCAACAGTCTTTATCAAGACTAAAACGATTTTCCGCGTAAGCGTGAATTGTGAATAATACCAGAAACAAGTTACGGAGTTGCGAAGGTAAGACAGTTATTTTCGTACGTTTACAGTAAGTAATAAGCAATCTTTTCAGTAAACCGCAATGGTTTTATCGCTAGAGCAAAACACCTTCATTGTGATGTCGTATTACCGAAATGGTACCCTGCAGAATGGAGAGTGGGTTTACTAGATAAACGCTTGCAAGGAAGAATTTTTCGCAAAATTTCCAAATTGCAACATCGTGGAAGCAAATTTAATTGCACACATTAGAAGGATTGTGGATAGATTAGTGGCAACTGGAAGTGTTGAAAAGGGTAAAAGTGTAGGAAGACCGCCAGTCAATGAAGAAATTGTTGAAGATTTACGCCAACGAATTGAACAAAGCCCAAAAAAATCTCTCAGGAAGTTATCGCTTCAGGCTGATGTACCCACTTTCCACTTGCCAAAAAATTGTTAGAAAAAACCTGAACTTATATCCGTACAAGATCACTACACTTCAAGAACTTCGACCAGGTGATTCTGAGAGGCGCTTAGAATACTGCAATTGGTTTTTAAACAATTTGAATGATGACAGGTTTGTAATGATGAATTGAATTAAACAATTTTAATATTAACTTTGCTTGCAGTATATTAAACATCAGTTTTTTTTCGGGCGAAGCATGGGTTCATTTATCTGGATATGTAAATTCACAAAACTATAGAATATGGAGTTCAGAAAATCCACATGCATTTGTAGAAACCCGATTGCATCCTGTAAAGGTTGGAGTGTGGATTGCTGTCTCACGAAGGCGTTTAATTGGACCGATATTTTTCCATGAAACTATAAATGCCACTAGATACCGGGAACAAATTTTAGAAATATTTATTAATCAGCTGGATGATCAAGAATTGCAGAATGGATACTTTCAACACGACGGTGCTACAGCTCACACAACACAAGAGAATTTGGTTTATCTTCAACAATTTTATGGCAATAGAATTATAAGTAATAGATTAAATCCTGAATTTCTCCCACGTTCTCCAGATTTAACACCGTTAGATTTTTGTATATTTGGCCATCTAAAAAATGAAGTTTTTAAAAGGAGAATGCACACTTTGGAGGAACTTATGGAGGAAATAAGAAACTGCTGCAACACTATAGACCAGCAGATGCTGCAGAATATCTTTTAACAATAATAAGAAACGAATTAGGAAATGTTTAGAACATAATGAGGGCCACTTTCAACAATTTCTGTAAAATTGGGTAGGTACTGTGACGATTTTATCGGTCGGTAAAACCACCCGCAAATTCGTCCCCACTAATTAGTGAAGAGCGCCTACGCAAAACCCGCAACGGATAACGGAAGAAATCGTTCTCTTTTCCGTGCAAAGGTCCAGGTCCACCGAACAACACGTAGTACCGTTTCGCCGAGTTAAAATTAGTGTCCGAGCGTTCAGTGTAATAACAGGCGCTTTCCATTTACACCTCGGAGTAACTCGGGAGTAACTCTTACTGAACGTACCCTAAAACAAGCGTTCCATTTGCGTGATCTGAAGTGAACCGAACTGATCCGTTTGTTACCTTCCCCTGTCCCTTTACGCTACACCTTTTTGGAACCGAGTAATAGGATCAGTAGAATCATTTGATGCTGTGATTGGACGGCGGTAAATAATACCATAACCAGTATAACCCAAGTTTTTATATTTGAGGTTATCAACAAGTGCATAGGTGTGTATAGTTGTTTGAAGCTCTGTTATACTCAGTTATACTGTAGGTAAAAACAATGGCTAAAATAATGAAAAATATAGAAATAATTCCCATGGAAGTGGCTGACGTGTTGGATAATCAGTTTTACCTATTAAAATCTTTAGGTATGTATTACATTGCCGTATAATAATTGTTATAAACCTGTGTAATTGCTACAGATCGAACTCAGGAGTATAAAATGCCTTGTGGACTAATAGATATGAATGATGGGACTCTTGTGGCAATAGGGGAAAATAAATATATCAAGCTTATTATTCCAGATGAAAATGCTGATTTACCTGAACCACTACCTGAACCGACACAAGATAACATTGGTAAAATAGTTTATTTCTTTTGTAATAGGTATTTGATTTTATAGTTTTGTTTTACATCTAGAGCCAACTGGAACGACCGATCGCCATGTCTGGAATTATGATGAAACAATTTGTTTGATTAATTCGATGACGACCAACATGGAAGACTTAAATCACGCACGAAAACGGCGATATGTTTTCGAAAATGTATCAATGACCTCTTAAGCAATGGATTTACTGTAAGTTCTTATGCTTGCCAAAGTAAATGGAAAAATTTACTTAGAAGTTGTAAAAGTTGTAAAGACCACAAAAACAAAACTGGGCGTGGACCATCTCGTTTTCTTTTTTTCGAAAAAATGGATTTATTGGGTGAAAAACCGAGCAACAAATGTGAACATACACTAGAATCCAGCAATTTATTACATATTGAAGACGTTGCTCCCTCCCCTTCTTCATCAAGATCTGTGACATCAACTGAATTGACAACTGAAGATGACAGCGCTGTCAGCATATCATCTGAAGAGCAAAATAATGGGCCAACCAAAAAACGAGCAAAAAAGACCATCACATATCAAAGCGATTTCATATGTTTGAAAAAAATTGAGTATGCCAAAAGACAAAAACGACATGAAGAGAAACTTGCAATACAAAAAGAAAAACTGAAGGTAGAACAAGAAAAAATTAATATCCTGAAACAATTACTAATGAAAGAATAGGTCATATTCATGCAAGCAATATTACATTGTTATGTTGTTCAAGTAGTTATAGATGTTTTGTTTTATTTCATTACTATATTTCAATGTTGGTTTTAAGAATAGTTATTTAGTCGTATTTAGTGCAATTAACACTTATTTTGTTTAAAAGTTTATTGTCACACATGTACATAATAATTAGTATATAATAAAATACATTTTTCGCATTTATTCTGGGAACATTCTTGCAAAAACTTCTTCTCGTCTGCTGTTGCACACAATAAAATCAGCCCAAGCTCAGGTGTATTGTCAACTTGATCTTGTACATTATACAGTTCAATTGGTGTATTATCTTTATACATTTGACATATGTTGTGTAGTATACAGCTCACCATTATAATCTGAACAGCAGTATTTATGTTAAGATTATCAAGGTAGTGTAGTCGTCGAAATCTACCTTTAAGTAGGCCAAATGTATGTTCAACCACAATTCGACTGGACGAATGTTTAAAGTTAAATATTTTTTGGTTTGCAGATAACGCTCCGTTATCTTTGAATGGGGGAACTAACCACCTAAGAGAGGGATAGGCTGAATCTCCTAACAAAAAGTTTTCTCCAAAAAACTGTGGATTATCCTGAGCTTTGCTGTATATATTTGATTTACGTAGCAGACGGGCATCATGTATTGACCCTGGTTCACCACAATAAACATCCAAAAAACGTTTGCGATGATCAACAACTCCTTGTATTAAAACACTGCAATACTTGTGGCGATTCACATATGCTTCTTGATGTTCTTGTGGTCTTCGGATTCTAACATGGCATCCATCAATCGCACCAATGATACCATCAATACCTTGTTTCATTCTAAAACCTACACTAATTTCTCTGTATTCATTCATTGTGGGCCACTTGATATACTCTATACGTAAACTGAGAAAGAACTTCAAAACTCTTAGCAAGCACCTGTGTGCAGAGCTAAGGGAGACGTCAAATCTATCAGAGACTTGTCTAAACGTTTCTGTGTTACTAAGGTACCAAATTGTTAATAATAGTCCTTTTGTGCTTGTAATTTTATCTTTACCGTATTCATGTGCCGGTATTAATCCACTGTTTTCCAAACGACCTACAATTATAGTTGCAGTTTAAGAAGCACTGTAATGATTGTAAGTGTATCAAACCTTACCTATAAAATGATATACAATAGTCCTGGACATTCGAAAATGGCTTTGAAACACCTTATCCGTATATTTGAGGACAGTGCTTTCAACATAGTTTTCTATTCGAGCTATTTTACATACTCTAATTGCATTACATTCATATTCTGAATCATCACTTTCCGTTTCAGTGTCGCTACTATCAGACGATGAGAAAGTATTAACTAATTCGTTCTACGAAATAAATTATGAATAATCTTTTATAAATTACAATATTGTTTAAATTTACCAATATTAATCTGTGCATTTTATTTGGAAACTTTTCAGGTTATGTCAAACGTCAAACTGACACCGGGTAGGTAGGGTAGATCAATTGAAATTTTAAGATTTTTAAGTGATCTACTCCGATCACTTGAAACGATAAATGGAAAGCACCTAACGTCTCGGAGGCGAAGGTCAAAGGACCGATTAAATTAACCGGCGAAAAGACAGGCTCGCGACCATTTAGGGATCGGAACCGGAAACGTCGAAGACGGATAAATTTCGGTACTAGCGTCGCAAGTAAGTACGACCTCGAAACCAAAATGGCGGCTCTCGGGCTCTCGCAGCTAGAAAATTTTCACTGTTCCCACAGGCGACCAGCAGGACTCTCCTTTCCAGGACTCTATTTCAGTCTCAATCAACATTCCATCGAGCCTCAATTTTCTCAACACCCACGACTCCCTCGAGTCGCTCAACTTCCACCACTCAGTTCTCCAGTCGCACCACCTCGTGAAGACACCCCTCAGTGAAGCCCAACCAGGGAGGAAGCGAGCCCCGACTCCAGAGAAGCTCCGTTGGCGGCTACCACACACATTCCGACGAATTATTACTGTCCACCCTCGAGCCACCTTCGGCCCCACTGAACCACGCGACGTCATCCAAGCCCGAACGAGGAGTGACCAGTACTCGCAATATCGCAGGCTGCGCGGTGCAGAGACGGGGCAAGCCGCCCCTGTAATTTCAGGACCCAATAAATGTTGTCTTTTGAACTTTGGCATCTCTTTCTCCCTTCCGTACTCCAATCAGGACACCAGAAATCTGTTTGTTTGTGTCATAATTTACGGACGTTTGAAGAAAAAATAAGTTTTGTAACGCGCCCTTTAGTACCAGAGCGCTCCGTAGTACCGCAGTAGCGCCATAACGCACCACTCCGCACGCTACCCCACTCCCAGGGATCTTCTTCACCACCCACTCGTCTTGCGCCCTCGCCATCGGCCCTTAATAAAAGAATAGATCATGGACGAAGATCGCCAGAAGACCTCTACCTTCTCATCTCTTCTCTACTGCCACCCAGAGGAACTGGTATTGCGGTATACACAAGAGCTCCTTTTTCCTAAACCCCAGTTATTTACCAATGTAATCACTTTTGTGGTCAATATATTTTACTCACACGTTGTCAGTTTTAATAACCGGCTACAGTTTTAAAATATACTCAACAGTAATATCCCAAGTGCATGAAAATAACCGATTAAAATTTGACGTTTTGTCAAAAGGTTTTGCTTAGAAATATGTCGTAGCATGAGGGATTTTGGGTGGAAAATTTACGAGAAATATTTATTTAAGCAAAACGTTGCGACAAAAAACGTCAAAATTTAATCAGGTTATTTTCATGCAAGCGGGGTATTCGGAATGATTATTTCCTGAATTATTATGAACAAATAGATTGCAAAAAATTCAGAAGCGAGTAAATTTTGACAGATAGATATTTACCCGGCTAAATTTTGACGTTTCAAATTTAACCGATATAAAAGCCAGAAAAACCATAGCAACTACGGCTTTTTATATGTATGAAGGAAATAATAAACGGAAGAAAAAATACACAATGCATTTATTTTATATTATGTCAATCAGAGAATCAGAGCACTGAATCATCTTTTTAATAACAGAAATGGGAGTTTCAAATGAAGCAAAAAGTGTTATTCCTCTGAAGTTTTTGCGTAAAATCAAAAAAAAAAATTCCCCTCTTGTAGGTAAACTCAATCCGGGGACATACTGTATATCTGACCCTGAAAGCCCGCCCAATAAAACTATAATATTCACCAAATACAGAGAGCCGCATTATGTAGTTGTATTTCCTCAAGTGTTACTTACTATTAAATCTACTATTTACTAAGAACGCTCCATGCAGATGAGGGATTGAATATTCGTTCGGAGTTTCTACCTGATTTGACAAGAATTATGAAGAAGACAAAAATGACTCTTATCGTAAAGTATTTTTAGAGTAAAATTACAATGTAACGGTCGGTACCACTATCTTCATCTGGTGTCCCTTGGGTGAAAAATTGAATATATCTAAACGAGTCACGTCACACCGGGGGTTTTTCCAGGTTACTTGCACCCTGTTTATAAAAACTTTGTACATAGCTATAATAGAGACCAATGCAGTAACACGCGGACCAATAAATTAATCTCAACCAACACGTATTTTAATCGACCAGGTGAGAAAAATACATAACAAATTTTAAATCGTTATGTCGTTTCCAAAGAATCAACGTAATGAGTCATTGATAATCTATTTTTAATACCCCCTCGTTAAAATTCCATTTAAAAAAATCTTAAGGGCGAGGTTAGGTACCTGTAGGATTTGGTAAAGACAAAATTGGATAGGTAGGTACACAATAACAAATTTTCAGAACATAAAAATATAACGTTAACGTTCAGGTATCAGAGAACCCCCTGGGGCGTTGCGACGCAATTAATCCATTAATAAATAAATGACACTGACAAGAAACGCTAAAAATCCTCCTTTTAGTAAGGTTTATAGAAAAATAACTATAACAGGTGGCTAAAAAAAAAATCTGCAGCGGAACAGCCGCGGCGAACTGGCCCAGCGGCGAAACGGCTGGCGGCGAAACATCATAAACCCGAAAAGACAGCTCCTGGTCGAAAAACCGAGAAGCAACGAATAACTTTTTTGGCTTGCACCAACTCTATTGGAAACCATAAAGTTAAACCACTGGTTATCGTTAAAGCCAAAACACCACGAGCATTTAAAAATTTGCCTGTCCTGTGGATTATGACCATTCAAAATCAGTGTAGATGACAGCACCCACCTTTAAAAATTGGTTTCATATGTCTTTTGTACCCCAAGTAAGTTTTTTAATTAATCGGTCTTGCATTGTGTGCCCTTTTATATTCTGGTTGTAGGTTAAACGTTTCTTAAAAAGTAAAAGTCTCCGAATAAAAGCCTTACTTCTGTTAGACAATGCTGCATCACATCAGCCAGAAGATTTGAAGAATGAAGATGGGCAAATAGTAACAATGTATCTACCACCAAATGTTACTCCACTTATCCAGTCTATGGATCGAAATGTAATCAAACTGACAAAGTCGTATTATAGGAAAAGCCTTCTTGCCATCATTGTAGCAAATGACCCAAATATCACCGAATCACTGAAAAATTTGACCATTAAGGATGCGATTATAAATCTAATGGGCGCATGAAATTGTCTTGTTTCAAAAATGATTGCAAAATGCTGGAGAAACATTTTACAAGTTTCCGAAAATAATAAAGACAAAGACGATTTGTACCTGTCAGTTTTAAGGACACGGGACCTAGACAACGTAGGTCCAATATCTGAAGTATCAAATCTTCTTAACATAGTGTTACCGGAAAATACATTAAGGCCCGGTTTCTACCGGGTATCAACCACCAAACCTGGCCATAGGCACATTACACATATTAAAATAATATATGAGTTGCTATGAAACATATTATTGTTTCGTCAAATTTGCCCAATAATTGAGCATAATACTGCTCTGTGATCCTTCTTCCCTTTTCCAAATTTCATTTCTACTTTCTACGTTACCTACATCAAAAGTTTCCATTGTTTGTACGGATGATAATTATAGCTATATGACATAATATATTTCATATACAGTGAGCGGCAAAAGTATGGAATAAATTCATTAAAAATTAAACAAATTTTTTTTCAAAAAAATCGTTGGACAGGTCAATTTTAGTTTATAAAAATACATATTTTAATACAATATAGAATTCCAAGCAGTCATTTGTTTTCGAGTTATGACGTTATCGATAGTTTTTTTAAGTGGAAACCCCCAATTTTTTTTCTTGATTCTGATAGCCCTTTTAATTTTCTAAACGTCAGTATAAAAATGTTGTTACCTTACATGAGGAAATTTTTGAGAAAAAAAAAAATAAAGTTGGAAAAAATAAATTTTTTTGTTCGACACTGTCAGAATTTGAGAATTTTCTCCTGGGTGAACGGATTTTGATGAATTTGACAACTTGTCAAAACGAAACGTCAAGCTAATTTTAAAGATTTTCAGCCATTTGGAGCCTTTGGGGGGGCTCGTCGAACAAAAAAACGTTGTTTCAACTCGTTCTTGTGTAATTTGCGCTTTTTTGGCACTCGTGGACCTTTAAAACTCTCGTTTCACTCGAGTTTTAAACTGGCCCACTCATGCCAAAAAAAAGCCCAAATTACACACGAACTCGTTAAATAAATAACTATTATAACGAACAAAAACAAGTCAAAGACTGTTAGTAAGTACTTAAAATTATGGAATTAAATGTTCGAATTGCCATCCCCCAGCTTGTTGACAAAAAGCAAGTTTATGAAGAAATTCCCCCTGTTTTAGTTTTATCTAGTTTTATCCCCGCACCCAATCAAAATTAAAATTTCAATACGTTGTGTTTCTGTTAAATGAGTCATTTTCGAAAACGTTTTGTAAAACAAAACACATACGAATAAAATTGACAGTAACATTTGACTGTTTGATTTACCTACTTGATTTTTTAACTTGTTTTTGTTCGTTATAAAATTTATTTTTTCCAACTTTATTTTTTTTTTCTCAAAAATTTCCTTATGTAAGATAACAAAATTTTTACACTGTCATTTAGACAATTAAAAGGGCTATCAGAATCAAGAAAAAAAAATAGGGGGTTTCCATTTAAAAAAACTATCGATGACGTCATAACTCGAAAACAAATGACTGCTTGGAATATTCTTTGGTATTAAAACATGTATTTTTATAAACTAAAATTGACAAACATTTTTTTGAAAAAAATTTTGTTTAATTTTTAAGGAATTTATTCCATACTTTTGCCGCTCACTGTATATTCGATGACCTGGTCGAGGATGGCGGCAAGGAAGACTTACGTAAGCAGCTATATGCTTAAAGTCGGAGATGATAGTGTTGGGTTTACGACTCGTTTGGTAATTGACGGTGAGAAAAGATTTGGCAATTTGATTGGTTTTGATTTAAAACCTGAAGCAAAGAAATACAATAAATTTATTTTATTAAATGAGGGTACAGGAGAGGGCTTCATTCTACCAGATGCAAATTTATCAGTTAAAATTGGTGACTTTATTAAAGGAAAGTTTCGGGGAATTCAGGTTGGAAGAAGTGGATTGCTTAAAACTGTTAAAACCGGAGATAAGAGTGGAAAAATGGTTACTATTTTTAGTGGTGAACGCGCGTCTTTTGAAAATAAAATAGATGAAGGAACGATTCAATGCCTGAAGAATTTGGTTCCTGACGTAGATTGGACGATAAAAAAGAAGAAAAAAGAAGATAAAAATAGTAGACAAGTAGAGGAAAAAGACAAAAAAAAGAATTTAAAAAGAAGAAAATAGAAGATCAAGGGCTTAGGAAAGATTTAGAATCTGATGATATTGATTATGAAGACGGATGTCTTTTTAGTTCTGTTGATGAAGATGCATTGGTTAACTGTATAAGCGCTGATTGTTGCATGAGCGCTGGTATAGCTAAAGAATTTGAATCAAGATATAGTGATAAATCCGAATTATTGGAAAAGGGCGAAAGACTAATCGGAGAAGTTATTTCTATTACATCAGGAAAAAGTGGTAAAAATAGAATTTATTTGGTAACAAAAAAAAACTAAGATTTGATAAGCCTACGATAGCGGTTATGGAAAAAGTTTTAAAGAAATTAAGTAAATTGTGTTTGAAGAATGGGTGGACACGTCTATCCATGCCTAAAATCGGATGTGGTTTGGATAAATTGGAGTGGCAAGATGTAAGCTATTTAATAGTTGAGCATTTAATCAAGAAGGAAATTGCTGTTACTGTTTATTTAAATAAACCGATGGAAGAAGAGAAAGAAGAGAAAGAAGAATCGTCTGATGACGATGAATCAGAAACGGCTTCGGAAATTCTAGAAGTAAATAATTCAGGATTTGCTTATTATGAAAATTTTGAAGAGCTAAAACAAGGCTGGTCTGATTCAGACTATTTAGAGAAAAGTGATTTAATGAGGAAAATTCATGCTTTAACTTCAAGCGAAATAGAATATGAACATTCTCCTGAAGATATAGTTAAATATATGAACATCGACTCAATACCCAAAAATGTTAGGAAAGAAAATCTTTCAACGAGGAATTTGTTGCTTCTTGATGCTTCAGAATTTCTTGTTTTTGTTATTGAGACTAAGGAAGAATATGCATGTGATACATCAATGACTATCGAGCTCAGTGACGGAAAGCATTATAAAGTTGGTCTTTACGTTAAGGATTCTTAGCCACTAGATGAGGATTTCTCTTCATTAAGCGTTATTGCTCGGACAACCATCTAGCGAAAAACCGTTTAGAAAAAATTTCGATTTTACAATTTATAATTTCAGCAACAGGAATAGTACCGCAATCCCTTTTTAAAAATTTAAAAATTTTGGACTTGGAGAACACATTGGTGGTTGAAATTCAAAAAGGTATATTATTATACTCATGTCATATCGTGAGGAAGTTCCTTAACATTGACACAGAACATAATACACAACAAAGTCAAAATGCGGAGGCAAGACGCCGGTAATTATGTTGATAAGCACTGCACTATTACTTGATAGTGATATCCGTAATAGTGTATGTACTCCGGCAAAATTGCCGTGCCGCCGGGTGGAGGTGGGATAGTGTAATAGCTGGAAGGACCAAAAAAAAGCAAGCAAAGAGTGGCTCCCGGGATTCTTAAAGCGTCATTCAAAGTTATCACTAAGAAGGCCAGAAGCAACAAGACTATCGCGTTCGACAAAAAAAAATGCTGAGGAATTCTTCAAAAAACTTAAAGCCTACCAAGAAAAAAAGAAGACAAAAAGTCAAGTATGAGGATGTTGTAAGTGACAGCCTTTTAGTGGAACATGGTGTCCCACAGGGGACAGTTTTAGGACCACTGTTATTTAATCTTTACGTTAATGATATTATTAAGTATGTTAACCACTGTATTTGCGGATGACACAATGTTGTACAAGTCAGGAAAAGAATGTCTATACCATTATTAACCAAATCAATGATGATTTAAGAAATATTCACTCTTATTTATGTAACAATAGCCTTAATATTAATATAAATAAATCTAAGTACATTATATTTCAAAGTAGATACAGTCATAGAGAATTTAACAACATACAAATAGAAATTAATAATCTTTTGTTAGAGAGGGTTACTGAAATGAAATACTTAGGGGTCATTTTTGATGAGAAACTGACTTTCATTAATAATTCAATGTATGTTTTAAATAAAATGTCACAAAGAGTATATTTTTTGAATAGAATTGGCAGTAACTTAAATACTTACACCAGACGATTATTGTATATTGCATTATTTTCGCCGTATTTAAATTATTGTTCGTCAATTTTATTTATGTTACCCGCTTATAAAATTCATAATATCCAATGCATACAAAATAGGGCGATGCGTACTATACTTAGATGTAATAGATACACTCCAATTGCACTTATTTTAAATGTATTAAACTTGATGACGGCAAGGCAGACGATTATGTACAATACACTTCTCACTATTTTTAAAATAAAAAATAAGATTGTACCTCAGTATTTGTATAGTAAAATTAAGTTTATTAGTGAACGCCAAAATTATAACTTAAGAAATTGCAAGGACTTTTGACATAAAGTTTAGTAGATATGACATTAAATATAAGAGTACAGTGGAACTCGGTTAGAACGAACCCGGCTTATAACGAACGCTCGGATATAACAAACAGAATTGAAAGTCCCGTTTGAAAGTCCTATATTATATTAACAAACCTTATAACGAACCTCGGTTAGAACGAACGCTTGCTTTTAACGTCCAATATTTAGGCGCGAAAGCGGTCTACAACTCGGTTATAACGTACACACGTGCACTTTTGTTACATTCTAGGAAACAATAAACACAACAAGCGTTGACAAGGCAATCACTGCTTCTTAAGGCGCGTCCAGACTATACCGGGTGATTCAGTTTGGTATTCGCGGCCCTATATCTTTTGTTTTAAGAAAAAAGTATAGCAAACCATGCATGTTTGTAAATCGCTTGTGAAACTACAATAGATGATGTCAAATCTTCTCTACGATGACATATGTCAAAGTTAAGACAGTCAACTTTTTTTTTAAATAGTACGCTATACATTTCTTAGCCTATTTTTGTAAAGCTTTTTTTTCTACATTTGAATGTGTAAAAAAAGTTGACACTTACATCAGAAAAAAATCGAGAAAAATAATAAAATATGATTTAATTTATTCGAAAGCGTTATTTTCTAAAGAGCTTACTAGCTCTTACTAGCCAAACATTTGTAAATTCGCATTATGTTGGTTCCCTGCATGTCACTATTTACAAGACAACCACGTAGCCAAAAAATAAAATGATTTGAGCTTGTTTGTTTACGCCTCGGGTGCGCCTCGGCCAGAAAACTGAGACTCGGACGAAATACCAAATCCATACTGAATTTACTATGCTAAATTCGCGTTATGTTGGTTCGCTGCATCTTACTATTTTAAGAATTACATAGCCAAAAAATAAAATTATTTGACATCCATCCTGAATTTACTTTATTCGAATATTAGAATACACTTTACACTTATTCGAATTTTACATAGTCACCTATTCAAATATTCGAATTATTCATGCAGTATCAAAATTCAACTACATATTTTCATCGTGTATGCATTCAAATCGGTATAGTCAGGAAGAAGTTAGGTTTCGAAGCCAGATGTTACATCATAGTTATTTATTTAAATGTAGGTTATAACATAGCTATTTATTTAAATGTAGGTACGTTAATAATTGACGCTATTAATGTCAAAATTCAATTGTCTCCATGGCTAACTAGCTCGTTTTAGAAAATAACACTTTCGAAAAAATTAAATCATATTTTATTTTTTTTCTCGATTTTTTCTTATTGCAAGTGTCAACTTTTTTTACACATTCAACTGTAGAAAAAAAAGCTTTACAAGAATAGACTAAGAAATGTATAATGTACTATTTAAAAAAAAAAGTTGACTGTCTTAACTTTGACATATGTCATCGTAGAGAAGATTTGACAACGTCACCTATTGTAGTTTCATAAGCGATTTACAAATATATATGGTTTGCTATACTTTTTCCTTAAAATAAAAAAGATATAGTGGCGCGAATACCAATCTGAATCACCCGGTATAACAAAACATGTTGTATAGCAAAGTTATACAACTTGTTAGAAAAACGAAAGAAAAAATGTTATATAACCCAGTGTTTTATAACATTTTTCTTGTTTTATAACATGTTTTATGTTATCCATCAGTTATCGGTAAAGATCAAACGATGTTTTAAAACACTGTTTTATAACATGTTCAGACTTGGCCACACTGGACAACATGTTATTGAAACATTTCTTCGGCGTTTGCGTTTCATTATTTCGAATTTCACTTGTTAATGGGTCCACATCATCTTTTGCAAGATCCCCCAAAAGATCTGTACCACTATATCGTTTTCGCGCTGTTAAAGATGGTCGTACCCAAAATCTTCGTGTGGACTTAACGCGCGGTCTAGACAATAATATATAGGCTGCTGCTGCTACCAAAATTGCATCCTCTGCATTTAGTGCCATTTTACGTACTGAGCTGCGGTACATTTTGTTATAAAAATCCTGTTATATAATCTAGATGCTCATGTTAAAAAACATAAAATTCTAACAAATTACACAGCATACGAGGGGTCGTTTTTATATTCCCGGACTAGGCATGAAATAAAAAGATTAGAACTGCGACAAAAATGTATTGTTTAATATAGGCTTTTTGCTTTTGAATACAAGTATTACATCGTTTCAATAACATTTTTAATCCATTATAAAAATCTTAATTTGGTTTGTCTGCAAAGTGCCTTTCAACAGCCGCTCTAAGTTCGTCATCCACCCTCAGTTTTGTTCCCCTTAAGGTTTTTTTGAGATTTGGAAACGGCAAATAGTCACAAGGGGCTAGATCTCGACTATAAGGCTGATGGTCAATTTTTACGAAGTCACATTCAGCAATGGCACCTTTTGAAAATCTTGACTTCAGGACTGGTGCATTGTCGCGGAGTAACGGGACACCTTGCGTCAGTTTTCCGCGCCTTTTCACTTTAATAGAATTTCTGAAGCGATGCATTAAGTTTGCATAATACTCTCCTGTTACCGTACTACCCTTATCCAGAGAATCAGTCATTAAAATTCCTTGCCAATCACAAAAAACAGTTGCCTGGCAGAGATCATCATCCAGTGATTTTTCGACCATACTTAAACAATTTTGACCAATCGCAATTAGTCGATTTGGAAGAATAATCATCCCCGTATACGGCCAATACTTCTTCACGCATAATTTTTGGAGGTTTTCCTTGTTTTGTTTGGAATTTTATAACTGTTCGATATTCAAGTTTGTTCATTTTGATACGCGACAACACAAACTGACAGATATTAGAACTAATACTGCTGCAATTGTTCTCGAGATTGTCAAACACATTACTAAGGTATACGCGATTAAAAACCATTGTAATGAAAAAATAAAATTAAAATTGGAAATGGCCCAGTCCGGGAATATAAAAACGACCCCTCGTAGTTTTATAACAAATACATACAGGGTGGAACAAAAGTATCAAATATTGGCTGTAACTTTTTAATTTGACAATTTATGAAAAAATGTTTAATATAAAAGTTGATTGGTGTATTATCCTGCATCATCTGGTCTTTCTACTTTGTTCCTATCTTCTTTTGTTTCGCTGCTATGGCAAGCAACTTTGGTTTTTTAAATAGCACCCATACATTTTTGGTGTGATTTTCGAACAAGCGTATCTTTCTGTATCCATAAATACAGTTTTGCCATTATGGGGAAAAAGAATAAAATTTAAAAAAAAAACAAAGGTGATAAAATTAACTTACTAAGTAATAAAATGCAATATCAAGAATGCCATGGAAATTTGACAATTTTTGTTGAACGTCATGCGTGATTGTCTGCACCCTTTTCTCCCGCATCATTACTTGTGCCTTCTACGTCTATTAAGCCTGCAGTTCAATTAGATAACAATAAACAGTCACTGACGGAGAAACTGAGTGAATTATCTTATAGTTTTGTGGCCGGATTTATTTAAAAAAAAAAATTAAGAAGCACTGCACGGTTTGTGATATTTGCAGAGGAAGTTTGTTTTGTACCTCAGATGTCTCTAACAACAGTTTACTTGTTGCGAGAGAGTACAACAATAGATGGGCAAAACGGTTATGTTATCCTACCGTAACCTTTGCTCATTGCTTTTTTCATATACTTACATAAAATTATAACAAAACATTTGAAAGATCAACCAAATTCGAAGCAAATAATAAATATAATCAAAGATGATATTTACGAAAATGTAGATTTTTCATTTATAACTTGTAGTGATCATAAAGCACCCCTGGTTGAAAAAATAATTCAGATATCGTGCCGAACATTGGTTCATAGTTGGTGCAAGGATGTCCATAGAAAACTAACTGGGCAACACGATACTGGGCAAAACAGTCGGCCATATTCAGGTCATGATGCAGTAAAGAAAGAGGCAGTATCTCTGTATTTGAATCGTAGGAAAAAATAAATGGAAATGCTATTTATAGTTACCTATAGCTGATGTGATATAAACTAGGCAAAAATGAATAGGGAATTCCACAATTTTTCTTGGAAAGCAAAATTATTGCCCCAATCCTCCCATATATTCCTAAACACTAGATAAATATAAAATGTTACATGTATTTGAAACATTACATTTGGTAAGAAAGAATCCTCTCCTTATTGATACATTTCATTACAAATTTTAAACTGTAGTTTATAAAAAAATTCAAAAAAGAAAAAATTCCCTATTTATTTTTGGATAGTTTACCTAATATGTATTAATAAAAAATATGTATACAATCATATACATACGAGTACTCTTATTTATATTTCTACATATCTTCGTAGTTAATTATAAATTTAAAAAAATATATTTATATTTAAAAGTTAACCGCCCCATACCTCCACCCTTCCTATATAACAACGCTTCCAAACACCAGATGGCGCAAATCTTGTCTAAATGAACAGCGTTGCCGTTAACCGTCTATAGTATAAGTGGTTTGTGGATTCAGTCATTCTTGATCACGCCATATTTGCCAGTAAAATTTTAAACAATTATGTATTTCAATATCTGTGGGCACTATGACAAAAAAGTGAAAAGGGGTACGACTAAGTCAACCTTACTCTACTTATCACTTTGCAATTTTCACTGTTTATCAGTTTGCAAAGTTTTACTTATGATGTTCAAAATTAGTTAAGCCGGCAAAATAGTCTTTTTCAAGACTACACCCTGCAGAACATTAATTGTCATAGTAAGAAATAAATATTTCTTTACGTCTGTCTAAACATGACCAAGTAATAAGTGGTACAACTAAAGCAACTTTACCCTTTATCTGATCCAGTAATATCCAGTTAGGTATATCAAATCAGGGAATCATTTTATTATATAGGACTGCATATGTAGTCAAATATCAGCAAGATTATAAAAGCTTTGGAAGACAATTACCTATCTTTGATAACAAGAATAACATTTTGCTTTGTTATCAAAATTGGGCCGTATCATGACACTCTTATTAAATTTAATCACGACTCTAATAACCATGGTGACGAATTCATCTCTTTCTAAGAGGTTATAATTACATAAATCTATATCCCTTTATTTTACTTTAATCACGACTTTACTTAACGGTGTCGTGATACAGCCCATTGTTTTTATACACTTGCCTCCAGTATGCAAATCTATGTGACATATTAGTTAACACTGCTTCCGGTCATACTTAAAACTTACACTTTTCATTAGGTACCTAAATCTTTCCTATTCTTGAAAATTAAATTGAGGTATCTTACACTACACTGTACAAATGCATGGTAGTTTCTTACAAACAATGCAACTGACATGTCAAAAAATTCACCTGCTGTCAATGTGGTGCAATATTTACTGCAACAATGACCTGCGATAATTAGAAACATATCCACTCACTGAACATATTTATCACATTCTGAGAATACCATAATCAAGTGCTTAAAAACTTACCATTTAGTGGTGAGTTAGTAATTGTTTCAAGTCTTCTCGAATGACTTCCGAAGCTGGCACATCCTTTGTACCACATCCTGAACGATTACTCATGTCTCTTAAACCACACACAACGTTCTTTGATCCGCACAGTTCATTTTCTAAAATAGAACACAATAAATAATAAACAAGTTCAGCAGAAACTTCGATTTTGCAAAAATTTAATATAACCTAAAAATGACGCTACTTGCTTTACATTCTCAAACAGTAAATTTTAAGCGGAATCGAACAAACTACTACATTTACGCGGCTATTGCCATTAAAATGAAAAATGTTATCAATAATGAACATAATGAAAACTTACAACTTCATTTGCCGCACTCCAGACCTACTTGTTTGATCACCCACCATCACCAACACAGTGACCAACACCAAAACAAAAAACATAAAAACATAAAACGCGTGTTCGCGCCTCGCGGTGTCCCAGCAGCTAAAGTCTAAAGTCCCTAAATAAAAGAGGAACCTCCAAAATAAAGGCAAATTTAAAATAAGAAATATGAACCCAGATAAACGCCTCTTACGAAGTTCGGAAATTCTCAAATAAATCAAAAATTGAAATATATTATAATATAAAGTTGACTCAAGTTGCAAAAAACCAATTTGGATTTGCAACAACAATTTTATGGCATTAGTCGTTTGAAATTACTTTAAAACTGTACTTATATGGGAAATATTCAATCCAAACTATGATTTTCAGGTCCCTTTGTGCCTTTATTTGGTTCAAATGCTGTTGCAAATGACAAGTGGTTTTTTGCAACTTGAGTCGACTATAATTCAGAATAAGTGGCATCGCGGTAGACGTTGGAAATTCAAATGTATAGGCCGTGCCAAACCCAAATAACCACCACCTGTTGAATTATATTGGTGAAAACAAAATTACACTAAGTGTATAATGGCAATTTTGATATTACTAGGATGCTAGACCAATCAAATCTAAGTGTACAACGTTGCCGGTTGATTTTTTGGGTAGAATGCAGTGTTGGTGGTTATTTGGCTTTGGCAAAGACTATATATTCGCTTACATGTCTATATAAGGGTAGCGTTTTTAAATTCATCAACTTTTTGCGGTGAATTTCAACATTGGTGGACTGTCAATCATAAGTTTTTTTTGTGTTGAACATTTATGTTGTGCAAAAATGTGATGAATAGGGAAACGGATTTGGTGGAAAACTGATGACTGTGCTGACTGGTGCTAATGTCATGACACCTGAAGTGTAAACATAACCTAAACATTTTTTCATTTTCGGCGACTATTATTATTATATGAATAAATGTGCGACATTAGTCTTCTTGGGACCATAATATTGGTAAAACGGATTACAATGCCTTTGGAAGATTCATCAGATGATGATTTATTAACTTCCTCTGATGAAGAAATTATTTTAAACAGAAGAAAGACTCATGAAAAAATTAAAGGATACGTGAATAATGTTGCACCTTTCCAGTTTTTCCCTCGCTTTGCTTTGACATTGACAGTTTGACTTCGACAAACTATTTTGACCGTGGAGGGAGAAAAGACTGGAGATGGCACTAATTCAAATAAGTGTACCGGCCCGCGAAAGCTACAGAGTCATAAAAGGTTTCTGAGTATAGACGCTAGGCCAATGGCTTCCCTCGCCTTCCTTCCGGGCGCATTGTGCTTCTTTGTCTAGCGCATTGTAGACTGGGTCATAAAAGGTTGTTGCACGTGCTTTTAGAGGGTTCGGATTTTTAACATGGGAAGCATAGGAAATGCCATCTCCAGTCTTTTCTCCCTCCACGATTTTGACATTTCCCCCACTATTCGTTCACCAAACAACCAACTCCCATTGTAGATGGGAAAGGTGAATTTTGGTTGAGCCCAACATGAAATTTTTGGTGAATAAAGAAACGTGTTTTCTTAAGCTCAACATAAATCTAACAGTAATATAACAACGTTTTGGTAGAAAACTGATTCCACCGATTGATCCATCGATGAATTTAAAAACGCTCTCAAGTTCATTCAAAAATCAAAACACCACCACCTGTTGCTTTAGGTTGGTAAAATTTAAAAAACCCTATAGTCTGTTTTTTCCTGCAAGGCCCAAGCCGTGGCGGGAAATTTGAAATAATCCAATAGGATTAGTTAAAAATCGGTGATTTTGCAATAAAACAATAAATTAATCCTGCTAGCAGGGGATGTATCTGTCACATGTGTTGTTTCTACTTTTTAAAAATGAGTGAAAAGATCAAAGGCAAACTTACTAGACTAAAGTCTATTTTTTCCTGGTAGGCGCGTGCGTGCGCATCTCCGAAAGGTAGAATCACATAGCTAAGATTTTTAGCAGGATGCAGGAATTGTTAGTATTTTTGGTTGCATATTATCTAGGAGGATCAGTATTTGTGGTTGCAGATTAAAACTCATGTTTATGATTTATTTTTTTTTTTATTTGTAAAATGTAAACAAAAAAGTTTATGAATCAACTCGTGGAAAAATTGATAACAAATATTATATGTACAACATTTTTTATTTTATACACACAGGAGTTAAATTGGGTACAAAACAACTCGATACTTTTGGATTCAATCGTTAATTTAAATAAAAATAAAATAATCAACACCGCACTTTTCACCTAAAAAAAATTACAGTGACATCCACAATAATTGTCAGTTCACATGAAAGCGGCAAAAATTTCATAACATGGACAAGGCCTGCTTCGACTACAATCATTTCTAATAACCATGTATCTTGCAAGAGAAAAGGTCTCCCTTCTTGCCGTATTTTTTTTATTTCCCGTAAATATCTTCTTCGCCAAGATATGTCTTCTCTTTCTATTAACAGGCTTTTTCTGTTTCGTTATTTGTGCTATTTGAAATAAACATAGATTTCAATGTTTACAGTTAATTGAAAACAATGTATGTACTTACTTGAATTTTAATTCATGTAAAACATTATAAAGCTTAGAACGACTGATGTTTGGAATTTCTTCATTGTTTTGCACTTCCCTGTACACAGCATCAATTGTAGGAATTCTGTTTGCAGAGAAAAATGAGTGCACTGTTTTTCGAATGAGATATTTTTGATGTTCATCCATTTCCTATCAGGTTTCCTCGGTGCCTGTAATTGCCCACACTTCTTTTCTTCCGCCAAGTATCATTGAATGGTTCTAAATCCACAACCTTCAACACAAAGTAATTAAGCTGTGATACAACAAAAAAAAAAACCTCAGAAATCAATACCAGTATAATCTGCAGTTTTTTCCATTTGAGCCGTCTTGGTTAACTCGGCAAAATCCTTGGAGATCCCACGAAATACTTTAACGATCATTTCTTTCTCGGCTTGTGAGAAATTTGCTATAAATATGCAGTAATAAAAAACTGTTACTTGATGTTAGCATAAATCCAACTTACGCCGTTTGGTGATCGAAATTAAGACATCTTGTTGACATATAAAAACTTCTTAACCTCTAAGAACTAAGAACTGTTTTTTTAATAAATAAACGGACACAACACAAAATACATACAAAACATGAAAGGAAAACTAAGACACGATGAAACAAAAATGGCAGCTTGGACCTGATTGACAGTACAGAACACTGTAATATTGCACATTTCTCTAGTGTAAGTAGAAAAATAAAGTAACCAATAGGAAAGTCGCATTTCGTTGCAGGATTTTGTAAATGCGCACGCACGCGCCTACCAGGAAAAAATAGACTATAGACTAGAACACGATCATCCTCAGTTTAACAAAACTGTTTTATTAAGCAAGTGTTGCGAATACACAGATAACATATCTTTTATTCTCTATATAAATGAAAACTAGCAGAAATACTTATCTAATAGGTCGTTCTTTGCGAACAGTTAAAAGAGTTTTGGCCGAGGAAAAAACACTGGCACCGAAAGTACCTCAACGTGAAGATCTTTTAATTTTAGAGGAACATCAAAAGTATTTAATACGACGAACTGTACACCAGTTCTTTTTCGATAATCTTCCCCCAACACTAAATTTGATTCATGCCAAGATACAACAAAATGAAGAAATTCCAAAAATGAGTAGATCCAAATTATATAAGATGATAAAAATCTCTAAATTTCACGTGAATAGACAACAAAATGAGATTTTGATTAATTAAAAGCGTAATCTTTACAATTAACAGATTTATCAAGAGAGGTAGGAAAAGTATATTATTAGATGAGAGGACATTGTAATGTGGAGAAGAAAATATTTACGTCAAATAAAAGAATTGCGAAAGCAAAAAAAACCATATATTATTTAGACGAAACATGGGTGAACTCAGGTCATGTCAGATCTAAAATATGGGTAGATCAGAACGTTATGAGCAAAAGAGAGCTGTTTAACCAAGATTTGTCAGCCGGGTTAAAAAATCCTAGTGGAAGAGGAAAACGTCTAATAGTGGTACACATTGGAAACGAGAAAGGTTTTGTTAACAAGGGGTTGTTAGTTTTTGAAGGAATTAAATGTGGAGATTATCACGACGAGATGAATTCTGAAAAATTCGAAGCTTGGTTCACTAAAATCTTAAGTTTGATTCCTCAGAAATCAGTAGTAGTATGAGATAATGCTCCATACCATAGTAGAGTTTTAGAAAAATGGCCAACTTCAGCATGGCGAAAAGAACAAATTAAAGAATTCTTGGAAATAAAACAAATTCCTTTTGAAAATAATTTACTCAAATGTGAACTGTTAGATTTGGTATCTCTTCATAAGCCAGCCCAGCCACTTTATATAGTTGAGGAATTAGCAGCAGCGCATAACGTCAAAATTCTGAGAACTCCTCCCTACCACTGCGAACTCAATCCAATAGAAATGATTTGGGCTCAAGTAAAAGGTTATGTGGCTGCTAACAACAAAACATTTAAGTTGGAAGACGTTAGATTGTTGCTAGAGAAAGGTATCCAGAATATAACACCAGAGAGGTGGGAAAAGTGCGTGCAACACGTAATTAAAGAAGAAGACAAAATGAGGAACTTGGATGGCTTAATGGAAACTGTTATGGAACCATTAATTATAAGTTTACAAGATTCCTCTGATGATAGTGAATCGGTTGTCCGTTTGTCTGAATTTAAAAGTTTTTTTAAAATCAATAATGAATTTCTTGTTGCTTTAATGCTTGAAACTCTTCATTATTATTATTTTTCACATTATTGTTTTAACCCCTTGAAACCAACAACCAGTTATACAATGTCTTTTTCCAATTGCCTAACTTCTCACCTGCAACATCCTGCGAATTTTCAAAATTTTAGCGGTGTAAGTTGTACTGGGTCTTGCAGGAAAAAACGGACTTTAGGTAGATATTTTTTCATACCATGTTTGTAACTATAAATTATGACATTTATTTGATTCAAAATAAAGTTCAATTGCTTTGAATTTCGTTCATATTGTTTTACTAGCTGACCCGGCGAACTTCGTACCGCCTCAGAATCAATAAATGCTGTGTTAACTTATTAGCTGAATGAAATTAATTTTTTTATTAAGAAAAAATGAATAATCAAAATGAATTAAGATCAATAAATTAAATGTACAAAAATGTAATGTAATTCACGTGGGAGCAAGGAATTTTCTTTATTGAAGTGAATCGAAATGATTAAACTATTTGCTGGATGGGTTACACTCTGGTCGATTCCCTTCACTGAAGCATCTCCTGATATACCTACGACATTTTTCGTTTTGTTGTCAGGTGCAAGAACGAACAAAGCGGATGGTTTGCCGACACGTGAACATGCTACGTACAATTGACCGTGAGAGAAACATTTATTTTCTAGATTCAAGCCACAAACATTCAAAGATTGGCCTTGTGATTTGTTGATCGTCATGGCGAATGCAAGACGAATCGGAAATTGAATTCGTTTAAACTCGAATGGCATATCGGTTGGGATCATCGGAATTCTCGGAATGAGAACTTCCTCACCTTTGAACTTTCCTTTGAGTATCGTCGCGTGAATTACATTGCCCATGAGTTTTTTCACCACCTAACGCGTTCCGTTACATAATTTTGGTTGATTCAGATTTCGAAGCATGATGACTACCGAGCCAACCCTCAGTTGTAAATTGTGCGGTGGCAAGCCCGGCAGATCCAATGAGTTTAAAAATTCAGTTGGATAGTTGGTTGCTTCGTCTTCGTTTGTTACACAGTCGATAGATTTGAAGGAATGCAGTGGACCAACGATTTGATTTTGAATTATGAAGTTTAAGTGATCCACATCTTTGTTCTTTGCCGCAAGAATTGCTCGTTCACTCAACCAATTGTGATTTTTGTGGTTCGCAATGATGTTCTGGAACACCTTTTTGATGAGCTCGTCCTTCGTTGAGACGAAATTACAAAAATTCGGCGGAAACGAAATCAATCCGCTCAATCCGTCGACAGGAACACGGCCATTACCGATAGTGAGCAATTGCTTGGAGAAATCTTCAGCAGATGGATCGTTTAGTAATGCAACTCGCATGTTTGTCGTCAGTTAAAGTTTCTTCACATAGCGCCACAGAGTCGATGATTTGAGGCAAGCGTTTATTTCATCGGCAGCGGTCGATCTTGGAATAACTGGTAGTGTTTGGCGGAAATCGCCAGACAGTAGAATCATTGCGCCTCCAAAACATCTCGAATCATTGCGCAGATCTTTCATAGTTCGTTTGTGCGCCATTGTGCATTCATCCCAGATGATGATTTTACTTGCTACCAAAACTTTGGCGGTTGCTGAGTGTTTTGCAATGTTGCATGTCGGTTTTTCAGTCGTTTGAAGGTTTAACGGCAATTTCAACGCTGAATGAGTCGTTCTGCATCCTTCTAGCAACGTGGCCGCTATCCCAGAAGAAGCAACAGCTACAGCAATTTCGGATCTCACACGAACAGTGGCCAAAATCAGTGACATGAGGAATGTCTTCCCTGTTCCACCGGGCGCATCGAGGAAAAATAAGCCACCATTTCCATCATCAATTGCCTTCATTAAGGTATCGTACACTTCCTTCTGTTGGGGGTTCAACAGTGGTACATTCGTTCGAACTGATTGGTTCAATGAATCTCGATCATATTCACGTTCACGTTCCAATTCTCGATTGAAAGCGTCATTCATTCCACGATCTGGCGTTGGCATTCCTAACTTGACTAACAAACTGCCGCACATGAGGTAACACATGTCTTCGATCAAAAGCAAAGCTTGGTTATACATCTCCTCATTCGCCTCGAGATCGGGATTCCCTGAACTGACACGAATTCGATGTAAAATGTCTTCTGACATGTCACCCTTGTACTTGTTCCACAGTTCAGCTGAATTCGATGGGAAGCATGTCGAAATAATGATAGCAAATAATGTGCGTATCTGACTTGGAGATGCAGAAACAATTGCTTCAGCGATTGTCATGTCCCAATGAGTATCGTTTTCAAGCAAATTCAGCTGTTGACATGCAGCACGAAATGTTGGGCACACTACACCATTGATAGTTCGAAGTGATTCAAATGATGTCGGCCCACGAACATTTACCAGCAATAATCGTAAATAGAAGCATTCGTCACTCTTCGGATGAACTGTGTAAATGCGACCAAGAGCATCAGTAGAACGCACATCTGGATGATCAGGAACCTTATCGCCTTGCTTCCGACGTTGAAATTTCTTCGATGAAGCGTTCCAAGTGTAATAACGTGGCATCTCAGAGTAGAGCAACGTTCGTGCAAACGGATCGCTTTGGCAAATCGAAAAGAAACTGGTCAATGTTGTCGCTGGAGGTGTTTCAGCACGTTGAGCAACATTTGATGCGTTGAAATAAACTCGTTGACCATTCTCCAGATGCACCGCCAAATGTACAACAGTGGGATATTGCAGATGTATTTGATGGACTTCACTGAATTGCAATACTCCACGTTGCAATGCGCCTTGAATGTTTTGGAAAGAAGTGGCGAATACGGAACAATCCAAATGTTGTCGATCGGGAAATCGTTTCCTTTCACTTTCGTTGTAATAGTTCTACCGTTATCATCGGGTGATCGACGCCGATACATTGGATAACCATCGTTGCCAGTGATGGTCTCGGCCGTCAAATTTCGTGGATAACGCTTGGAACACTTGCTGTCGACCATGCACGGTGATTGGGAGTTGATGATGTCACACGGTTCAGGAATTATAAATTTTTTAATGAAGCCCTGCAACCTCACTTTTTTGCAAAAAAGATAACATAGGTCAAAAACGGTGACAGATAAGTATTGACAAAAAGACGTACTAAACTCAAAAGTTAACGTAGAATCGAAATGTGAAGTCAAAATGGGGCCTTTCTATTTAAAAAAATAAAGATGGCATCGATTTCCGGTGTTTCCGGAAGTGCCGCTATTTTGAAAATATATCATTTGAACTTCGAGTAGTCGATTATAGTCAACTACCAATTTTCATATTAATATAATTTTGGGAAATCAAAACGTTTCTAATGAACGGGCTACGTGAATCAGCCTGTATCTCATTGCATCTTGCGCATATTCATGTATATGACGCGGACTGCCAATGTACGTTGCCGGTAGAATAGTCAAACGACCAACATTAGCTGCATTTCCTTCGGTGTTGATTGCATCGCGTAAATCAATATAGTCCTCCGAGCGCAGTTTGGCTTGGTTCAACCGAATGAAAGTGAGGCGCTCCGTTTCGATTTTGACGTACATGTCGACGCAATATTGCTGTAGCAATCGCCGAAATCGCAGCAAATAGTTTTCAGGATTTTGACGAATCATTAAACGATAGGCGTAATAATTCATCGAGCTAACCTTCTTGGTAGTTTCTTCACCGCTCAATGGATTCATCATCTTGACATTGAAATGATATCCATCGTCTCCTTTCCAAAACATCAGCGGGTATTGCATCGTATGAACGGTGTGTTTCGTAGATTCGTTGCAGTTGTCCAGTGTCGCGACGTATAAGCACAATATCGCGCGTTTCCAAGTTTTCACCAACAATCTATTGTTGGAGCGTTGAATTGGGGTTCATGTGTTCCCGGTGGTCATTTATCCGCTCTGATCACGACTTTGTAGTTATCACTTGGCATGCGATCCAACACAGTTTTGAATAACCGAACCAATGCATGATGTTCATGAAGTAGTTGCTGCAGATCTTGAAGAATTGCTCTTTTCATTGCCGTATTGATCGTTTGACGCTGATCAAGTTGCTCCTCCATATTGCCCATGAAGTAAATTTGAATGAATTTATGCTGTGCGTCTTCAAGCGGTTGCAATGATCCAATTCGATGGTGAATTTGGTCTTGGATCTGTAAAGTCGAAGGCGAAGTCAGAATTACTAAATTATGATCACCAAAAGAAGATGAACGTTTACTCTCTCGAGTAGAAATTACTTTGAACGTCGGATTGAATCCGCGTTCTTCGATAATGTCTGCTCCAAATGATGTCATCTGGAAACATGCGTTGTATCTTCGAGTGTTCGATAGAAAATGTCGTGATTCTGGTGTTTCTCCACGAAGCAATGAATGCAATGGCTCTGGTGGCGGAGGCAATAATGGCAATTTCACCTTGCCACTGAGACAGCACAATCCAGGCATTTCTCCAGCGAATTTCAATGCACCGCAATGGTTGCACACAATCTTCATTGGGCCAATTCGAACCAAAGGATGCGAGCTGTAGTCAACTGTGCAATCGTATTGAAACGCTACTCGATTGAAATCAACACTTGAAGCATTTCTTCTTGCACGTCGAAGATTATCACGTTGTTGATCTGTTCGATTAGTTCGACGATTTCTCATTGTCAACTGAGCCGTTTGACGTACTGCCTCTCTTTGTTCTTCTCTTTGTGAAGCACGAAGTCGGGCCATACTAACGCGGCGCTCTTCTCGTGCGATTTCTTGTTCATCTGCAGTTAACTGATTCGCAATATTCCTATGTCTAGTGCATTACGGCTTCGTAACCTGGAAAATCAAACACAGTCCAAAATTATCGATTGGATTGATTGTCAATGCGCGCGCGTACAATGACAAATGACATATCCTTCAAAATGAATTTTCTCCATAATTTTTATTTATTTTTTTAAATTTTTCCGATGTTTTAATAGTTATTCTGCTAATCGGGGCGGAGACAAATCCAACAATATAAAGATCATAAAAATCTGTCCAGCCGTTCTTGAGTAGCGTAACTAACCCGACTTTGTTTTATACCAAGGCGATCTTCATTTACCAGGCCATGACACTGATCAAAGACAGTGTGCTATGGAATGGCCTACCACAGTCTGGCAACATTGCTTCACCAACATTTGGTGAAAAAATTCGAAATCCACTAAACCTGTCATTGAATTTGCATTTGTCAAATATGAGCGATCTAATTTTGCGACAGTTCAAAAATGCATTATCGCATTGTAATATACAGTTTAAATACACCTTGGGGACAGAAAAATAACGGTGCTCATTACTGAGTGATAATATTTCAGATGTTCTGCTGTGTTGCGGGCTATTGAAACTATTTGGTTATAAACTAACGCGAGGTGGGCATTTCCAACTTAAATATAACAATTTTGTTCTCATTACCTAAATCCCACCCCATTTCTTGTAACTTGCTTCCCAGTCTCATTTCAATATTCCTTTTTAGAGCCAAAAGATTTTCCCCGGTGATTGTGTGGTCATTACTAATTTTGATCATTTCTCCCCAAAATGTAATTTCTTCGTAATTAGAAGTTACTGGCACCGCGTTTGGTAGAAGTCGCTTCATTTTGTCCCTATTTATATGTGTTACCCTAAAATATTTAGCACAAGCATGGCTGCTTTTGCGTTTTCTTCACTTTTCGATTTTTAAAATCTCTTTCCAAATTGTGTTCGTTTCCTCATTTGATGGAAACTTAAATACAGGTACCTAGGTAATTTGAATAAGACGCATAATTTGAGTTGCAATTTGGTACGCAACACTTAAAAGGCGCTTTTAATTCAGTTTGACGAATTTGACCAAGGACTTGTCAAAATTTATTTTAAATGTCGAATTGGTTTCAAAATTTTAGGAACATCGTAGGTCATGGAATGGCCTACCAGAGAATGTGGCAACGTAGCCAGTGTCCTGGCCTGTAACTTTAGACCGCCTTGTTTATACCTATACTGGGTGCCCCAAAATTCGCGGAACAACTCAATGAGGTAATGTCAATTCATGTTAGAAAATAACGAGAAAAATAATTAAAAAATTCTATACCTTTTAGATTTGAAGATACGGGGGGCTCAAAAGGTGCAGCTTTGATCTCATTTATTTTGAATAATAAAAAAGATTTTGACTATTTGTCTTTTACTAGTAAGTGGCCTAATAATTTTGAACGATTGTGATCAGGTTTGCAATTATTTTCTTCATTATTTCCAGCATTTCCAAGTAGTAATTTTATGTTCGTTTTACCTCAAACAGCGTACGGCAACACGGCTTTGATTTTTCCCTATCATTTCCATGGATACAACAAAAAATGAAATATTTGCAGACTATTGGGATGCATAGAATGTTTTTAAATGTTGCCACATTTAGTGTAACGAATAGGTCCATATCTTCTACAAAAAAGAAGATTGATTTTTTTAAACATTTTTACCTGATCTATTAATGACTACTTAACAACGTACTACTACGTTGTTCCGCGAATTTTTGGGGCACCCAGTATATAGATTAGCAGCACGTTTCATTTATTTATTGATTCTTATTATTTTTACTTAAACCATATAACTGGTTATATGACTTAAACATGCCCAGAAAAACAACACTTCATAAACATTTAATCTCAAAATTACAAGTCTCACCAAATTTTACACTAAACAGCGTTGCCAATAGTAATTATCGAGGAAAATGCGACGTTGGTGGTTTTTTGATTTTTGAATGGACATTATACCATTCCCGATTGTTTAAAATTCGGACTATACTCCATTCTTTATCTTGGTGAGTGGTCGATGCGATCAAGCAAGCCATGGGTAGCTTTATAAGTTTTACTTTTTCCACCAAATTTTTGTGTGATATAAATCAAATATTAGCTGTCATCGCTGTCAGTCAGATTCAGAATCTTCGTCAAGCATTCATGTCCAAATCTCACAATCTTATCTCGCGAAATGTAAATATACAGGATGACTGACGAAAAACCTTTGATGCTGTATCTTGCTTATTTTCTATCCGATTTGAATAAGTGACACATCAAATGAAATAATTTTGAAAACAATTCATTACCAACTAATTAAAAAAAAATCTTCCGTCCAGTTTTTGACAAATGAACATCAGCTTCTTTTTTTCAAATAGCACTGTACATTTTTTTTTATTCAGTATTGTAGAGATTTGTCTTCTGAATATAAAAATGCAAAGAACTATACACATTCATTAAACAAAAGTCAAGAAATTAAAGAGTAAACGTACAAAATTTAAAAATCAAGTGACCAAAATAAACAAGAGAGAAGTTTGTTCTAAATGCTCGAAATAATAATAATAATAATGTTGCTGTGAGATAGAATGGACTAGTGGGTCCCTTTTTTATTGATAGCAGTCTCAATCAAACAAAATATCATATTATTTATTATCAAACGAAATAAGCAACTTTCTGGATGAGATACCATTAGCTGTGTTGAATAGAGTCGTGTTTCATCAGGACGGCGCCATACCACATAAGGCACGCATGAATTTTGTATTTTTAAATCACTTAAATTATGTTGGTGAACGATAAATGGGTGCTCATGGAGCTATTCGATGGCCCGCTAGATCCCCAGATTTGAATCCATTGGATTTCTTTATATTCATTGGAAACTTTCGAGACAATGTTTATTTGACCCCACCAGGTACCCAAAAAGAGTTAAAAAAAGAGTAGTGCGAGTATGTCAGGAAAAACCCCGAAATTTTTTACTGAATGCAAAAGTGGGCATTTCTAGAAGGTATCGACAGTGTCTGCAACAGCATTGAGGAAATTTTGAGCAACCAGAATAGATTTTGTGTTGTTTACAAATTTGATTACTTGATTTTTGATTTTCAATTTTTTTCAATTGAAATACATTTTTTGTTTTTTCTTTTAATGTACGAATATTCAGAAGAAGATTCTTTATAAGAACGAATAAAAAAATATATAGAGTGTAATTAAAAAAAAAAAAGTTGGCTGTCGTCTGTCAAAAAATATATGTCGAAAAAAATATCGAATAGGATAATAATGAAGTGTTTTTCAAACTATTTCATTTGATGTGTCATTTATTCAAATCGTATAAAAAATAAGTAAGCTACAGCGTCAAAGGTTTTTCGTCAGTCACCCTGTATAAGCCGTACACATCGATTCTTAAATTTAACCGTTCCCGGTCTGAAAATTATGGGCGTCCGTCGTCGGTGAATCCGAGCGAAGTACTCTCGTGTCAAAAATAAATTACTCCCTAGGATTTAGGGATATTTGTTACTAGGTTGCCATAAATTTGGTCAGGTTGGAGGCTATGTGGTTTCTGGTGACAAACAGAAGATATCCCAAAAATGTAAGGCAGCAAGTTAAATGTAACAGTTGCAAATGACTAATTTCTCTCTAAGTGATAAGTAGATGATTTTTCGTTTCACAATCAATTTTGGTTACTGGCGGCATATTTATTTGGATTTAATCTCTCAATTCAAAGTAACCAACCTTAGCATTCAAAATTACTTTTGAAAATTCTAGTTACACACAACATGAAAAACGTTATTTCCCTAAAAGTTCGAATTCTAGGGAGTAATTTATTTTTGACACGAGAGTACTATTCCGGACACGGAATCTTGGCCACAACTGACATTTAACTGACAAATATGTGTGAACTGGCCTTTATTGAACATAAACCAACTTTTGACTCGATAATGCCATTTCCCTACTTTTTTGATGTCACAAGAAAAACTTCAAAGTGATTTTTAATAATTGTCATTTATTAATGACACTAATGGTTGGTTTACATCATTTTGTTTAGAAGTGTCTAAAAAATGTTGGCCAAGATTCCGTGTCCGGATTAGTAGGTATAGGCTTTGCCATTTCTATTGAAACATCACCTGTTGATTGTCAGTTTGGCAACGCTGCAAAGATGTTTAGTAATTTTTTGATTATTATTGCCAATCTTGATTTTTGTTGAATGTCACATTTGACTCAAGGCCTCTTTCATTCAATTATAAACCAATAATTATCAAGAATGTATTGTTTTTTCGCGAAAATAGAGCAAAATAGAAAAAAACGAGTCCTTATGGTTGCTGACATGAAGAGAGCTCTTATTAAATTATATGATAAACTGCATTTAAGTCACCCAGTGTGGTCAGTCAGAAAAATTTGTGTTGAAATTTCAAAAATGTCTTCCTTAAATTAAAAATGTGTCTTTCTATCATTCTAAAAAGCGTCAGCGTCTTCAGCTTAGAACGTATTTACATTTGCTAACATTTAGGTATAACATCAAAATTAAATCCTGCACCTTTTATCACACGCCACTTGACACATGCGCCTTGAGGGGACATCTTAAATTATTGTTCTAAAGTGGAATTAATTGTAACTTTGATTTTCATCTCTTCAGCTGAACTTTCAGCGAGTGCAGTTCTATTTGTTATTAATGATTATAACTCATTTAACTTTAACAGCAGAAAGTGAGGTTACGTGTAAGTGTCTGTGGTTTCATCATAAGAAAAATTCAATTAAAAAAGCAGCAAGTGTAGTTTATTAAAATACTTAATACATACAGGTGACTGACGAAAAACCTTTGATGTTGTATCTTGCTTATTTTTTATCCGATTTGAATAAATGACACATCAAATGAAATAATTTTGAAAACATTTCAATACCAACTAAATAAAAAAAATTCTTGCTTCCAGTTTTTGACAGATGAACATCACCTTCTTTTTTTCAAATAGCACTGTAAATTTTTTTTATTCAGTATTGTAGAGATTTGTCTTTTGAATATAAAAATGCAAAGAACTATACACATTCATTAAACAAAAGTCAAGAAATTAAAGAGTAAATGTACAAAATTGAAAAATCAAGTTACCAAAATAAACAAGAGAGAAGTTTTTTCTAAATGCTCGAAATGACTAAGTAAGCTCTGAATATTCATTTGTCAAAACAGTTTGATAATAATAATAATTATAATGTTGCTGTGGAAGAAAATTTCCAAAGACGATTTAGCGTTAACGTGTGGTGTGGCATTTTTTGAGATAGAATGGACTAGTGGGTCCTTTTTTTATTGATAGCAGTCTCGATCAAACAAAATATCATATTATTTATTATCAAACGAAATAAGCAACGTTCTGGATGAGATACCAATAGCAGTGTTTTGTATTTTTAAATCATTTAAATCATTTTGGTGAACGATGAATGGGTTCTCATGGAGCTATTCGATGGCCCGCTAGATACCCAGATTTGAATCAGTTGGATTTCTTTATATTCATTCGAAACTTTCTAAACAATGTTTATTTGACCCCACCAGATACCCAAAAAGAATTAAAAAAAAGATAGTGCCAGTATGTCAGAAAAAAATCCGAAATTTTTTACTGAATGCAAAGGTGGGCATTTCTACAAGATATCGACAGTGTCTACAACAGCATTGAGTAAATTTTGAGCAACTAGAATAGATTTTCTATTGTTTACAAATTTGATTACTTGATTTTTGATTTTCAATTTTTTTCAATTAAAATACATTTTTTGTTTTTTCTTTTAATGTACGAATATTCAGAAGAAGATTCTTAATAAGAACGAATAAAAAAATATATAGAGTGTAATTTGAAAAAAAAAAGTTTGCTATCGTCTGTCAAAAAATAGATGTTGATAAAAATATCTAATAGGATAATAATGAAGTGTTTTTCAAACTATTTCATTTGATGTGTCATTTATTTAAATCGGATGAAGAATAAGAAAGATACAGCGTCAAAGGTTTTTCGTCAGTCACCCTGTATAAGTACATTGAAATAAACCAAAATAATTATTTTTTTACTTAAACTTTTCCACAATTCATTCAATTATGAGTTTTGAGTTCCTCAAACTCCTGATTTTTTTTAATCCTTACAATCTTACTTCACATTGCCCACATACTCCATAACACCAATTTTTTTTTCCAGATATCTGATACGAGTATTACTGTCTACAGAATTATCCAATCCAAAACTGGCGCCAATCCTTTGATTTTGTAATTTCCTTGTTCATTGATTAAAATTCTTTGAGTTTCCCTTGGGTTTTACCTTCCACCTTCCAGCAGGAACACTAACCATAATGACAGATGACCACGCTAAAAACCACTCACTCACATTTGTAGCGGTAGGACTCGCAGGCGTAAAATTTTTAGATTTCTATTGACAGTTATATGTATTAAATTATTATACAGTGCGTTCGTAAAGTTCGGAATAAATTCGAAAAAACTGTAAGTATTAATTTCTGAGAAAAATTCTCGAACGGGTCAACTTTGTTTTTAAAAAGTGCATATTGTTAAGTACTTTACTTATGTTGACAGCTTGTTATCTCCTAATAATGACGTCATCAATCATTTTTTTAAATGACAACCCCCATTTTTTTCTTATTTTTCTGGTACGCCTTTATACTGGCTAAACGGTCAATGAAAAAAATTGATACTTACCTTACATAACAATTTTTTTTGAGAAAATGACAAATTTTACTTCAATTAATTTAATTTAATTTTTAACGTATTTTTTTTTTTTTCAATGGGTTTAGTTACAATCGAAGGTTTATTGTAATTGACCAAACAATGTATAAAATTTACGACAGAGATTTCGCGCTTAAATAGAACAAATAAGCCCCGACATTATTGAGCGCAGTGCACAAAGTGTGGGTGAGTGCCAAATAGTTGGCGGGAGGCAATTTCAACATTTACGTTAAATTTTATTGTTAACCTTGAATGTTTGTTTGTTTTTGTTTGAGGTTAATTACAATTTTTACATTAAAAAATAAGTTAAATTTTTTTAACTAAAATTAGTCATTTTCTCAAAAAAAATTGTTATGTAAGGTATCAATTTTTTTCACTAGTCGTTTAAGTACTAGGAAGGTCTACCAGAAAAAGATAAAAAAAGTGGGGGTTGTCATTTAAAAAAATTATTGATGACGTCATTATTAAGATATGACAAGCTGTCAACATAAATAACGTACTGTACAACATGCAGTTTTTAAAAACAAAGTTTACCTCTTCGAGGATTTTTCTCAGAAATTAATACTTACAACTTTATCGAATTTATTCCGAACTTTACGAACGCACTGTATACAGGTCACCTCAAAATACGGCAACAGTTAAATATCTCGATAATGGTTTCTCGGAAATCCTTGAGATTTAGAATGGAGTTAAGAGCATTTAAATTCTATTCTTTGTTTAAACCTTCATTAATTAATTATTAATTAATTTTATGATTTTTGAAAAGAGGTTTTTTTTTCTGAATTCAACGATGTATCACATGTAATAATACAATCTAATTAGTTATAGTCTATTTTTTAATTAAAGAACCACAACACCGCAATTTACACCCAAAATAGAGCTGACTACATTGTACACTTTTGACATAGGGTGAAAAATCTCATCATATAAAAATTGAGGTTATTAAAGATATTAGTAGCGCAGCATGTTAATAAAGTTAATAACAACCAAAAATAACTAATTTGAGAGTTTAATAAATGTCTTACTTTGCGAGGCATTTTTAATAACACGTTCAAATGTTAAATGCGAGTTTGTGTACTTTCAAGGACATTAAAAATGACAGGCGTTGGCTGGAATAGCCAATAGATATCATCAAATTCCCTAAATTTTGTAAAATTTTATATTTGCAAACCTAAATCAACAGGTCGTGGTTCTTTAATTAAAAAACAAACTATATTTATTTATTATAAAAATGCCTCATTTAAGTGTAACCGAGGATAGGAGTTCTAATGACGATTGGATATGGTGATAGGAGACGAAGCTGTGCTGAAGTGATGACACTTTTGATGACACACAAAAAATGAAACGGTCATTATGTGATACAGTGTTGAATTAAAAAAAAAAAAACACTCTTTATCATGAAATTAACCCCTGTTGCCATTAAAAAAAATCAATTTAGCTTTGTATCTCGAAAACAAATGTAGGTATTAAACTCAAAAAAATTTACAAATTGTAGAATTAAATGCCCATAACTCCGTAGCAAATTTCAAAGAATTCCAACAAACGGTTTGATAGGTTTAATAAAAAGAGCTTCAAACGGTAGCTACTTTTATTTACTAACCGTTTATTAAACTCCCGCACTGTCAGTGACGAATTTTTGACTTTTATTTGGAGTGTACCTATGGTGACATACAGTTTCAGTTGCCTGTACACAAAATCTAGTTATAAAAACGTCAACAAGAAAAGTTTGGTTATGTTAATAGAGTTAATTCTCTTCTTTCCAAACAATATTTAACAATACCGTGCTTCTCTCTGGCCGTTAACAGTATTCTTTTGTGTTTCATATCTTTTTCTTGTTCAGTCATTTCGTGTGAATAATACCGTGTGAGCAACAAGTACTGATTGAGTTGGCAATAAATTCTGGTGATTTTTGGTGACTTTTATGTCATGTTCCAACGAGAAAACCATTTTATTAATAAACGATTACAAAAACCAAGAGTTTTAAATTTGAAATGTATACCAGCTGTCAATAATGTCAATAAAACAAACCGAAATAGGTACAATTCACAGTCTTGAACATTTTATGTAATTTTTTTTTTTTTGCCAACTGAATCAGTTATTGTTGCTCACCCTGTACTTTGAATGAAAGAAAGCGAATTTATTAAACTTAACTTCAAATTTGAAGTTTCAAATTTTTGCGCCAACGTTGAAGTAAAAATTACTAGTCTCAGAACGGCAGTGCGGCAACTTGCAAACACTTTGACAGTGCGGAAGTTTAGTAAATGGATAGTATTTTTGAATTAAATTTAAAAAATAGTTGTTTTTGTTACAAGGACCTAAAACATTGTTTTTGCGGACGAATCGTTGCTGTTTCCGGACGAGGCGACAGCCGAGTCTGGAATAGCAGATGAGTCCGCAATAGCAGATGAGTCCGCAAAAACGTTTTAGGTACGTGTGACAAACGACATTTTTTGGTAATAGCTCTCCAAACCTTTCACATGACTTTTCATTACGAAATTTCTATTGCGATCACGATAAAGTTGTTCAAAAAAGAGCAACCGTAAATAAAAACTTCTAGCTTAGCCATAGAAACAAGTTTGTTTTGTTTATTTATTAATTCTGTCATTAAAAAAATACCAGAAAAGTTTTTAAAATGCTTCAAAATCCTGAAGATATTTCTAAAAAGGCAACAGAAATTGAACTGGGTTTACTTTCAGCAAAATTCCGTGCCAGGTATTATAAAGAATATGATACATTTAACCGCTGGAAAGAAAATAACGGGGTAGTGCTTGTAAACGAAGATGCGTTACTATATTATCTCCATGAAAAAGTAAGTAATTTTTAAATACTTTGAGACTAAAACCTTCTTTACTTGCTCATGTAATAATACAGGGTTATTTACGAGTAATAATGGGCCCGACAGAATTAAAAATCCAACCCACACTACATTTCCGAAAAAAGCTGGCTACTGAAATTAAAATGTATTGTAGGTTGCATTTTTTATTCTGTGGGGCTCATTATCACTCGTGAATACCCCTGTATACATACTACTTTATTACAGTCACAAACACTAAAACCATCGACAATTTGGTACATTTTTTGTAAATCTAAAATAATCCGGAAAAATTGTCATGGCAATTTTTAGGGAATAAATCCGGAAAAGACTCATTTTACGGATTCAAATCAATCCGTAAAATGGCAATTTTGGAGCGTGTACCAAAAAAAATTTTTTAGGGTTCTTATGTAACCTAATTATTACATGTGATACATCGTTGAACTCAAAAAAAAAATCTCTTTTCAACAATCATAAAATTAACCCCTCTTGCTATTTAAAGAAAAATTTGTTAGCTTTGTATCTCGAAAACAAATGATGGTATAAAACTGAAAAATTCGCAAAGAATAGAATTTAAATGCTCTTAACTCCATACCAAATCTCAAGGATTTCCGAGAAACCATTCTCGAGATATTTAACTGTTGCCATACTTTGTAGCGATTCTGTATATTAAATTATATTAAGAATATAAGAATAAATATTAGATCATTGATTTATCAATTTATCATGCTTATTTTGACAGTGACTAGACTAGAAAATGTCAAAATTTCAAATTTCTCACTAAGAGCCGTTTTACAACCAACCGAACCTGTTACACATTGCTAAATTTTAGGAAAAATCCAACAGGTGGTGTTTCAATAGAAATGGCAGAGCCTATATGTCTTCTGTGGACCGAACATTATTGCATTATTCCCGTCCCGTGCCGGGCAATATTGCACAGAAGATTGGGTTTGAAAAATTAACCGGATTCTTAAACCATATACCGGACCTAATTTGACCGGTCTAGAACATTTTGAAATTCCCAAGTATGTTATTAAAATTTTAGAGAACGATGCGACGTGAAGATGACACGGTCTCGGTGCATGTGAATCATGATTTATGAGCAATTTAACTTGGAAAATAATAAATAGAAAGATTTTGCGGCGTCTCTGTAAGTACATTATTGCAATCTATATATATAAAACTGAATGTCTGTTTGTATATTTTATATACAAATCTACATTTTTACTCGGATCTTGATGAAATTTTGTACACTTGATCTACAAAACAAGAAGAAAATTACTGTCTACTTTAATTTTACAAAAACCAACCCCTACTACCATTTTCAACCCTGTTAAGAAAAAAAGACAGTTTTTTCGAGTTGGAACTACCCTCACCTACGCCGCTTCACCCCTATTTCATCCTCTGAGTATATCGTCGAACGTAGACGAGTTCCTCCCAGCGGTCAGTTTACACCACAGGTGGTCGGTACTTGGCTGTTATCTGTAGACGAGTTGCTCCCGCTTATTGTCGCAGGATTAAGGAAGGCGGCAGGTATATTTTTACATTTTTGATGCAAGATAAAGGAATATTTACTAAATATTAAAATAAAATGTTTTTTGTTCGACATTGTGGAGCCTTTAAGGGGCTCGTCGAACAAAAAAAACTTGTATTCAACTCGTTCGTGTGTAAATTGGGCCTTTCTTCGCACTCGTGGGCCTTTAAAACGCTCCTTGTAATATTATTACAACGTAGGTTTATTGTGATAAGAAATTATTTGTACAAAATTTATTCTAGGGAGTATTCCATTTTCATATTTTTCTATTAATTTTTGTAGTCTCCTTTTTATTTCTTACGTCGTTTCTCAACTTTCTCATTCCTCTGTTTGCAAATTGAATTTTGCTATATTATCTATTCACTTTGATTATGACCACAACGAAAAACATAGTAGGCGCTGTTTAGCTGTGTGCTGCATACGTTTTACACTAAATATTTGTGTGGTGTGAACATGATGGAAAATGTCAGAATTGTCAAAACTTGACCATGGTAGTAAAGCAATGATTTTTATGTATTTATCAATATTAATAACGGAAATCAATATTTGAAGTAGGAGAAACTAAAAACGTCTGTCTGATTCTGTGATCACGTCTGTTGAAAAGTGGAGTTATATCCAGGTACAGATTATTTAACATAAAAACTTCGAAATCACCTCATGAAATTCTCGATATTAATGAAGAACGAAGGAAATGGTAATTTGGCAGTAAGACAAACGCGAAAAATGCCTGGTATAAAGGTAATCAGCATTTCAATTAGCATTGATTAATACAAATATTTTCAGATAAAAACTAATCAGACAGAAAGTTCAAAAAAATGATTTACAGGGGATGAAAAGGCAGAAGATATCAAACTACAACACTTACTAGCCAAAATGTACAACAAAAAAGCACAAATAGAGTTAACTTTATTGGTGATGTTCGTTTTTGTGAGTTGTTTTCCCGTTGGCTTCAATAAATGTCTCGAAACAAGTCAATATTAACCGTTTGGTCCCAACTTTGAGAAGACGACGTGGTATTTTCTTTTTGAATTGTAAAATTTTGTACCAAAACTCAATTTTATAGATATGCGCACAGTGTACGTTGAAAAACGTTTGCGCAAGTCGTTCTCCGTTCTGTCTTCTGTGAGCGTGACGTTTCTGTCTAAATGGCGCCTCCGAGAGTTGCCAACTGCGACTGGATTTAGTGTTATCTAAAATTCCCTATCAATAACCTAGCAACTGAAAAGTTACTACGGAGTGGTCACAATCAAAATGAATAGATTATACGTATATGTTTGAAAACTAATAAGTACATCTAAAAAAGCAAAAATGGAAGGATGACTAGAATAAAAATTATTTTTTAAATGTGCAGATGATAATTACCACCCCTGCAATGCAGTCTAATCCCCAACCCTTCGCTACCTGCATCCTAGATTAGGATATTTTGGGTACCGGGAGGAACTCGTCTCCGCCGATATCGTCACCTTCGCCGCTTGACACCCACAATAAGCACCCCCTATTATGATTTTTAAGCCTGTTATGCTAAAATTAACAATTCAATGGTTGTTATTTTATTATAATTAGGCAATTTGCAGTAAAATTGCTTTGAAAAGTACAGTCACTTGCGAACTTTGATAAATAAATGAAATCTGCTATTTGTTCTTGCAGCAAAAAATCCATGGAAATATTGTTCAATGTTCAGCCCACATTACCCTAGAAAAATAAAATTGTCCCAGATTGCCTAAAATTTGTCGAGTAATTGTTTCAGATCTGCTACCAATGGCTGAAAGATAGGTACTGTTATGTTATAAATTACCCTCCGAACTGGGCCCCCCTGTTACAGTTACCGGTTACAAATCCGAAATGTTCCGGGGTATAACGAACAGGTCGTGGGCTTCGACTCGGTTTACAATGCGAACCACGAGTATCGTTGACTGAGGCTGAAAAAAAGGCAAGAACTGCCCGGAGTACGGGAAATGATACACAACAAATTCGTGGAGAAAGGTTTTTATTTACAGACTGTCACGTGAAATTGTTGTTACAAGACAAGGTTACGACAAAATGAAATGAAACTTAGAAGTGTACAATTCTTATCTAGCACAACTTAACGAAATGATACAATCTGCAAAAAGAAAACAAGAAAACTCCACGATCTGAAAAGGAAACCTGACACAATGCTGTCTAATTTTCTTCTACTTTACCCCGGACTAAATATAACTAATTATCCCACGAGCTTCCCTGTTGACGTGAACCCAATGAGCCAATCTTCCGACAGCGTTGACAGCAAGACGCGAAATTATAAGGGGTTGGAAGGCCGACCCTTTTTCGGAAGCTAGAACGATTACACCGCCCTCCGGTGAGGGTAGGATGTCGAGCTCTTCCTCCTTCCCTTCAGCGAGTTCCGGATTTACTGCCGGTCGACAACTGGAGTCGTTGACCTTTATCAGCCCGATGAAGAAACGTCACTCCCAGCTGATACAATGTCCGCCCTTGACGAAAAATTTGAATTTGATTCAAAAATGGATTATATACAACTGCCAATGAGACAGTGACGAAATGAGTAATACAGCGTGTCCCAGAATTGGGGCCGTACCGATGAATAGCAGAATCGTGATCACTAAAGAAATCCAAATTTGCAAAAAAAAATGTTCAGGCTTCAAGCATTAGAGAGCTAGGAATTGTTTAAGTTGACCAATGAGGAAGCATTTTTCCTAAAAGACTACAACAATTTCCAAAGCGTGCCATGTAAAATCATGGTGATTTTGAATGAATTATTTTGGCACTGACGTTTTTTCATAATTTTGTCAGTCATGTCATTTTCTAATGAAGGATATTTAGAAATGGCCATCCTCTATCGCCAATGTGACCGTAATGCAGCAGCTGCTGCTCGTGAGTTTGCCATTCGTTTTCCAGATCGGCGTCATCTCGACAATCATGTCATATTAAAACTACTCAGTCGAATTAGAGAAACGGGTAGTGTAATGCCAGAAAAAAAAAGGTGTAGCTAGAGCTCCACGTCAGGCACGTGAAGTAGCAGTGGAAGAAGAAGTGTTCGTGTAATTGCGCGTGTGGTTGGTTCTTCGAAATCCACTACACATAGCATTATTCAAGAGCAGCAGTTACATCCTTCTCAATATCATTATACGAGAGTTCAGCAGCTTCAAGAAGCAGACTATCATAGAAGAATAGGATTTTGCCGATGATTGTTGCAGCAAAATGAATCCAAACTTCGCTCGGAATATTCTTTTTACCGAGGAAGGCTCATTTTCAAGAGAAGGGATGTATAACACTCACAACTGGCACTTATGGGCGGATGAAAATCCAAATATTATTGGAGTTAGAGGTTTTCAAGAAAAATTTAGTACTAATGTGTGGGCTGGAATAATTGATGATCGCTTGGTAATACTAATAACTTTAGTGATTTCACTTTAATCTAAGATTTGTAATGTTTGTATTTTTAGATAGGACCTTTTCGTCTTCCTCGACGTCTAAATGGTGAAGATTATTAAGATTTTCTTGAAAACAATCTTCCGGAATTATTAGAAGACATCGATTTAAACTTGAGGAGACAAATATGGTTTCAGCATGACGGTGTCCCTCCCCAAAATTCAAGGTTAACCCAGCAAGTACTGAATACATGGTATCCGCATAGCTGGATCAGTCGAGGAATGGATTTTTTTTTCTGTGGAATCAGTTTATAAAGACTACATACAAAGTGAGCCAGTGGACACTTTGGAAGAATTGAAAAACAGACTGCAGGAGTCTATTGCGGCTCTGATATCTGAGATGTTACGAAATGTTCAAAATAACTTGCTGCGACGAGCAACTCTGTGTATGAAGTGGGTGAAAGGCAGTTTGAACATCTTATGTGAAATTAATTGTTATTAAATACGATGGTTTCTAATAAAGGTTTTTATAGTTTTTTTTTTGTGATCATGGAATTTCTTTAAAATAACCATCTATCTATGACATTTAGAAACGTCAGTATTGTCAAAAAAAAAAATCATTCAAACTTCGTTAACACTTGGGTTTAGATTTTTTACATGGCTCACTTTCAACGACGTTAAGTTCAATTTGAAAAATTGTCTCCTCATTGGTCAATTTTAATAGTCTCTAACTCTTAAACCCTTGAAGCCTGGACATTTTTTTTTTTTTTACAAATATGAGTTTCCTTAACAATTCTGTATCTGTCACACAAGGGTATGGCGCCAATTCTGGGACACGCTGTATAGTTATTTACGAACCAAGTGCGGGAAGACGATGTTCCCGCATGAGCGCATTTTTTAAAGCACGAGCGACGAAGGAGCGAGTGCCTTTAATTAATGCGCGAACGAACGGAAGATGTCTTCACACAAGTGGTTCGTACAATATTTATTGTACGAAAATTAAATTAAAATTTTTTGTTTTAATACCGAGCGATCATTTAAAAAATAAATCGAGTTTGCTTTGGAGCCTATGCTATAGCATGGGTTGCCATAGGTAACACGCCGACTCGATTTATTTTTTAATTGATCGGACCGTACGTTAAACATAAACGAATATAAAACCAAGTAGGCAGTGATCTTTGGTTATTGGAAACAATTGCTTCACTTGATATTTCAATTTTTGCAATAATTTGTGAATTTTGTAGGAACAATTTTCAACGATTATAAATCTTTCCGTTATTTTTTAATGGAGGAAAACCCAGGGAAGTTGTATTTTATGAACTAAATTTTATTATTATCAAGACAGATTTTTTTTTAATACCTCAAAGGGCCAGTGTTTTTTGCAATTTTTACATTCGAGTCGACCGGGAAGCACTCGTTTCGGAGCGAGCGTTGGATGTTGGAAGCGTTGCTTTCAAAGCTATGAGTACAAAAAAAATGTTTACAATGAGTCGGTCATTGAATATAAATGAAATAAAATGTAATAAAAAATGAGAGGTGATAGAAAACGTAGAAAGTTAATCTATTCGTTAAACATGAATAATTGTGTGGAAGCCACGGCCTAGAGAAATGACGGATCACCACTGCTCCGTCCGGACTTAGCTGGTGGGTAGACCCAGGAGCTTCCGGTGAGTCCGGGGACGACCTGGGCTGGCAGGACCTGACGAGATCTTGATCCGTAAGGCGCTCGATCCGGAGACCTTCCGTAGTGAAGTCCTTGATCCGCTTGGCGATTTGGTGCGGTGGTACTTGGACGAATCCTCTCCACCGACCCTTGTGAACTTCGATGTCTCGTTAGCCCTGCAAATTCACTGGATCACTGTCGCCTTGACCCCAGGCACTAACAACACTGCGAACAGCCGTGTTGCGCAGATTTTTCGGCGGAAGTCCGTGCACGTTTCCGTCGCGATGGGTTCTAGAACGTTCTAGAAAAATTGCAAGGATCTACAAGCGCGCGGCGATTTAAATCGTAACAGTACCTACCTTCATTTGAAATCACAAATTGTTCTGCGAGGTTTTGAGATTTTTTTTTTAATGAATTTGTAATATCGTAGAAGATATTCACTATCAAATTGCTGGTAACTTCCATGGCGAATTTGTGTTTCAAACTGCGATAGGGTGATTAATCGAAGTGCTCCTTTAAAGTCTCGAGCATCTGGAACTGCTCTTCTGCATCTAACAACAGAATAGATATTTATGCATTAAGGGAGATATGAACATGATTTTCCCTGAGGTTGACGTGGTTATAAACCGAAGGGAAAAACATGAATATCTCCCGTGGTGCATACAATATTTTATTTTTTAATGTCTATACAGGGTGTCTCAAAAATGGCGCCCAATCTCCTAAGGGTCTTAAAGAATAGAAGTCTGGGAAGGTAAATCTCAATACAAAATTTGATCGGACCAACAGATTTTGTATAACTTGCTCTTAAATGTGGTAATTTCAAAGAGATGTATCTCCTTTATTATCAAATTTTACAGCTGAATTATAAATTACTTTACAATGTTACTTTTTCCAAGACCCCTTTAGGTAGTGGAACAACACCGAAGTAAATCTTTTTAGAGTAATGACCTACCAAAATACGCTAAAATAACAGTGGCAACATTGACCTCAAAGGAGAATTGGTTTAGTTGATTGTGCATACCAACCGATGTTGCCAAATTTGCTTATTTTAAAATGTGTATAACATAGAAAATAGTCAAAGAAAAAAAATTCACAACGAAATTGAACTCAACTCTTCAAATAGTTTAACCCCTCAAGAGATTGGGCGCCATTTTTGAGACACTCTGTATTTAAAAGTTAAAACTTTCTTAAAAATATTTTGCAGGGAAAATTGCGTGAATATCTGGTTGCTATGATTTGGTTCTCATGAGTTTGTTGTACCTAAACAATGTGGAGGACGAAAAAATTTGAAATATCCCAAAGGAGTTATGAGTTGTTTTTCATAATGTGTATCTTTGTATCTATGACGAAAAGAAACAATATCGTGTTACTAGAAAATAAAAGAAACTCTTGCTTTTTTTTTATTATTAACCAATTTTGCTCATTTAAAACACGCCTGAGCGTGTTTAAATCGAACTTTAAAAAACGCTCTTTTCCATGGCAACATCGCGCGTTTTCCATGGAAGCATCACCAAACCCGAGAGGCCCGGAGAAACGTGAAGTCTAAATGTTAACTCATTTAACATTTAAAAAAAAATATCGTAAAGTATTCGTGGATAACTGGTCTTTAAAACACTTGCTCTATTTCGAACACTCCGGCTGCGCCGTCGTGCTCGAAAAATCGCGCGTGTTTTAATATCCACTTATACTTTAATATACTATAATCACACTTATTTGAAATTGCAACTCTCTAAAAATATTCTTTTTGAAAATCAAGTGCGGTTTGCCTAGCCAGCATCAAACCTGTCTGAAATGGTTTGCACGCACCAACATTGAGTGTTCTGCTAATATCCATCAAATTATATATTTAGAAAAACTATACCAAGTGTCCTCCCACTGTTCGCCATTGGAGTGTGACAATAGTTATTTACATAATTAGTAGGATATTACAGGACTCGAGTGTAAAGATTGCAGATGACGAGGGCGTTAGCCCGAGTTCATCTGTAATCACACGAGTTTCCTGTAATATGCTTTAGCCCACGTGTTATGTACAACATTTTATCTACGGCTGCAAATTGTTAACAAAAAAAAAAACAATTTTTGGTAAAAACGTCAAATTTGACATTTACAAAAATATATTTTGATAATTGTTAAATGTCAGTTTCAATCGTTTTAATTCAAAATCAAAGCAACAAGATTGAAACAATTTGCTCAATACCAGGACAACTAGCTAATTCTGTTTGTAAACGCGTTGTTTTTAATTTTTCATAATTGAGAACCGGGTCGTTTACGTCTTATCGCGGCTCTCGGAAGTGAAGTGACTTCGAAAAATGTACATTGGGGTTACCCCGACGTCAAGTGAGAAAAATACCAGAACCTGGAACGGAAACGTGTGTGATCTTGTTTCGAGGACGACCTGGAGTGCAAGAGACGAGCTTCTCTGGAGGTGTCACTGCAGTTTGCGTCGTTTTTCCAGTATGGCGTGTATTACAAAGTGGTCTCTTGTGCGAGCAACCCAAAAGAGAATAGTAGATGATATCATTAAAAGTGGAAGTGAATCTTTTTGTGCCAAGCCCAGAGGTTGAAGACCGAAACGAAGTCGATGCCGGCAACTGGGCGAACAAAATGCAAGCACTGTGTTATGTATTTACAATAAGTACCTAGCTTTTCTTTTGTATTGTTGTCTTTCAATAAATTTTGTCTGTTTGCTTCTAAATAAAAATGCGTTATGTAATGAAACCAGTGCGGTAATGAACTACATTACGCAACTCAAATGACTATAAATGAATGTGGTTATAAGGTCTTATCCAAGCAGCCGTAGATAAACCAAATTGCATTAGTGCATTAGTTTCATGGATTCTCTGAATGTTGTTGCGACTAACATCACAGTATAGAACTATAAGAATCAGTAGTTTCACTCGTGGGTTCAAATGGTCGCAGATCTCGAATCAGCTGACCAACTCGCAGGTGACTGCGCAGTGGGACGACCGCTGCTACTTGCGATTTTATTGATTTATTTTCTCGGTTACTATTAAGCGCATTCTGACATGAGGCATCGTTGGATTCAGAAAAATAATCTCTTTCAAAATAGGAATAAAAAATTATACCAAGCTATTTGAAAAAATGATGTTGACTATCATCTGACCTTGAATGATTTTTTGAAAAAAATAGTCTATGTTATACTGGGTGCCCCAAAATTCGCGGAACAACGTAGTAGTACGTTGTTAAGTAGTCATTAAGAGATCAGGTAAAAATGTTTAAAAAAATCAATCTTCTTTTTTGTAGAAGATATGGACCTATTCGTTACACTAAATATTCCTTTTTCAAAAAAACATTGTTTGTGGGCCTTATTGCGTACGATGTGCTTAATAAGGCCCACCCATTAAATTTTCGATAAAAGTTAATAAAACATCATTTTCCTCTAGAATACTTAAATAAAAACAACTTTCACTTGCATGAACCACACAAATAATCCAAATCATTATCTTTTATTAGGCCTATACAAGCTTCGTGGTACCAAACGGAACAATTCTTGCACATACGCATACTTATCATTTCACAGGTGTCACATCAGGGACGATACCAACTTCCCTTATTTGATTTTCTGTCAAAATAATAATTCAAGAATAAAGCTCACATTAAAGGGTATAAGATATGGTACGAAAAGAAGCTAAAAGCAGATTTGAAATAAATGCATGCAATGAAAAAGAACTTTCCAAGGAATACTGCAATGCTATTTTCAAACAGAAATTTGTTGTAAATACCTTAAAATCTTACACTTACTTTTCCCCCTTTTTAACAACACTGGTGGGTGAACTTTGCAATGTTATTTTACCGCGAAATTTGAACATATCTGGTACGGTCATTTGTACGAATTTTATGCACTCATGCTAAACGAAGCCCTTATGTTGTCGTATATTTGGAGATTTCTATAACTAAGTCAATATCATTAGTGGGCCTTATTTTCGAGCGGGCCTTATTTGGAACAGGTACTAGTGTTACTGAGCTGGGCGCACAGCGGGTCCGACACAGTGCAAGGTCTTTCTCTAAAGAAAGTAGGCGGAGGGGGCAAGAACCCTCCAAAAAACGCGAAGGAGGCGAGCACCCCGGATGTTCGCCAAAAGTACACTTCTGTTCACTGAAAAAGCATACACTTACATTTTTACTGTGTAATAGTAATAGTAGTTTATTTAACGAGTTTGTGTGTAAAGTGAGCCTTTTTTGACGTGAGTGGGCCAGTTTAAAACGCGAGTGAAACGAGCGCCAAAAAAGGCCCAATTTACACACGAACGAGTTGAATACAACGTTTTTTTGTTCGACGAGCCCCTTAAAGGCTCCAAATCGCTTAAAATTTTTAAACTTAGCTTGACGTTTCGTTTCGACATGTTGTGACATTTATCAATATTCGTTCACCCAGGAAAAAATTCTCAAATTCTGACAGTGTCGAACAAAAAATCAGATTTACCATTACCTGATGGTACTGTCATTTTCAGTGGCAGGTAATTGAAATAATTCGATTTCAGTCAGTAAAAGTGTACTTAATACCTCCCTCTAATGTTACTCTTATCAACATTATAGGTATTGTTTTTTATTTTCAAGGTTTATTGTAGGATCTCTTAAGTTTGGTATAATCAAAATTCGTTCGTAAATTCTTACCTGATAACTTAATATGAGTAAACCTGGAAACAAATATCAAGTAAATTTACAATGCCAAAAAATTGCAAAAATCTCTCTCAAGACTTGTATGCTTTTTCCATGAACAGAAGTGTAAACACGACGACACGGGCGAAGACGGCCCGAAACAGGAAGGGATGTTAAAAGTACTGCAGGTCAACTTGAACTGCTGCGTCCGCGCCCAGGACCTTCTGAAAGCCACGGCAAGGCAGCAGCAGACGGACGTCGTGCTGGTGAGCGAGCCGACGTCAAGCCGACCAGTCAAAAACGGGGCTGGAGAAAGAGGGGCCATAATGAACAGGATTGCGAAACCCGGCGTGACTCAGCACGGGTTCGGCGAGCGCTTCACCGGGCTCTAAACTCTAACAATCTATAGTCGTTATATCGGGTGTGTCAAAAAGGACGGACACCAAAGAAGGTACACAATTTAGGGTAATCATGGAACAAGAAAAAAAAAATTGTTTTTGGCCTTTCGCTAACGGGCAAAAGCTTTTGGAAGTTACAACTAAATTACCTGTAAAACTCTACGATTCTGTTATTGATGTGGGAACGTAATTGTATGTGTCAACTGTCAAAAGTGCCCTCAAAAATTCCTTTCACGAATATGTTGGAAATCCGTTTCTTCGTCAGTGTTAAATATGATGAAATTTAGTGTGGGGGAGCAGTTTTCAAACGCGGCAACATTGCTAACATATCGTAGGAACGAAAAAAAAAAAACCTTTGTAAAATAAATGTCAATTAAATTGTGACAGTTTTCCCGCAGATGAATAACGTAATATGTATTTTTTTCCCTACCGGTTAGAAATGTAGGCTGTGGATACCTCATTTGAGGTGAGAAAATTCAACTTTCTCGCTAAGGTAAGAAAGTTAATCATAAAGTGTTTATGGTAAAACTGTACCAAAATACAAATGTCAAAAGTGTCAAAAGTGAAATAAGATATTGATAAATGAAAGCCAATTCAATAAAGCAAGTTGGTAGATCAATCATATAATCTGGAAAATAAACAGATAAGCTAGGTAGGTACCTACTACAACTTCTGTTTATATTAAATTTTCAAACAAACGTCAAATCTTCAAATGCGATGACAAGCTAATTAAACAAATAACCCAGCCTACTATTCAAATCTCAAAATTTTCGTTTTAATCAGGAATATAACCATCTTTTTTTGACTTTTTTCAACGAAATTGTGCCGGTAGGGTAGCTATTTATGCACCAAGGGCGTTACAACGATGATTACGCCCGGAGAACGATGAATCCAGCTCGAGAGCTTTAGCCCGAGAGATGGATATCGTTCGATGGGCGTAATCATTCGGTGACGCCGTGGTGCAAACAAGATTTTACTTTTCACTCTACGTGTTCTTAAAAAAAAAAAAATTGGCATCTTTGCAATTTTGAATTGATGAGGGCATTATGAATTCATTACGCCCGCTTATTCTTATTACGCCCTGTTATTATTCCCCGGTTGTTATGGACATGTTTATGTATTTCGTATCCTAGGAGTTATGATGCAATTATACTAAAGTGAAAAATAAAATAGTATTCAAACCTTGTTAAGAAAGTGCCCTTGCAAACCTTGGGCACTTACAAACCTCGCCTACGGCTCGGTTTATAATCTTTGCCTGCTTTCAGCAAGAAAGCACTTTCTTACCTTGGTTTGAAATATACTATAGCTCTTGGTGTTGCAGAAAATAACGCGGCATTTAGCTGCAAAGACATACACCATGCGTTTTGCTAACGGAAGGCATTCCAGTGTGAATGTTATTAGACAATTGAGAGAAAAAAACAAGTAACCATAACAAGACAACTACATACGGTAGTTTTTAGTTACCTATTGCATTGCTGCCATTTTCATTTTCACTTTCTGGGAGTTTTTTCTTTAACTTTAAGCTGCAGAACATTTTTTGCTACAAAATCGGGGTCTATGTTATGCTATGCCTACTATGCTACTAAAACGCCTGTCCGTCCTTCTTGACACATCCGATATATCACCCCACTGCACGTTGGCAGAGGTTGAAAGATACCTCGACTAACAGGTCGATTTTTAATTAATTTTACGTTTATTGCCGTTTTTTTTTTAATTATGATGACGTCATTACTTTGACAAGGAACACCTTGTCAAAGTAATGAAGTCATCATATTTTTTTTTAAATAGCAACCTATATTATTCGTCAGAATTTTGATTGGTCTTTTAATTGTCAACATGACAGTAACTATAAAAAATTTGACCCCTTACATTTAAAAAAACTTGAGAAAAAAATTGTTTAAAATTATTTTCTTTATTAACTAGCAAGTAACAATTATTAACTGTAAAATTTAAATTATCCCATGCAAGGCGACATAAAAACTGCTGTTGCACGTTATGAAGAACTTTGCGAGTGATTAGGCTGGTTTCTTGTCTGATTCGTTCTTTTAACTCTTCCAAGTTCTGTGGTCGATTATTTATGATGTACTTTATTCTTTAGTTATCCCCATAGGAAGTAATCAAGTGGCGTCAAATCAGGAGATCGGGCTGGCCACTCCATAGGTCCTCGCGTACCAATCCACCTATTGGGCAAATGATTTTGTAGGTAGGTTCTAACATCGACCGCATAATGTGGAAGAGCACGGCCTTGTTGGAAACAAATATTTTCGTTAATTAAGTTAGGATTAGCGTTATTTGGAAACCACTCAGATAGTCGCAGAAAAACTACATTTTGAAGAAATTCTCCGTGCTTCAAGAAAGTATGACCCGATAATGTGATCACTGATCACTAACAATAGCTGCCCAGACGTTCAATTTCACAGGATGTTGTGTATTCTGCATCCAATGGGGATTTTGCCTTGCCCAATAATAATAGAACAATATAACGACAATATTTTTTAGTTTTCTCTATTAACCAACCATTAAGACAAAAAGTTGCCTCATCCAAAAAGACTATTCTTCGAACAAACGCAGGATCCATAGTACATAGGTTCATCATTGAGTCACAAAACTCAGATCTTCTATCTGGATCGTCTTCTGATAACTCATGCACCAATTTTATTTTGTAAGGATGCCATTTTTCGCTTTAGAAGAATCATAAAACTATTCATTTGCTAATATCGTAATTGCCACTAAGCTGTTGACTAGAAGTATTCGGATTTTCTTCTACTTCCAAAAGTACTTGAAGACTTGTTTCTTCGTTCATTACTTTAGTTCCCGTTTCCCTAAATTTTGTTTCAATCCGGCTAACAGTTGACCGAATGATAGGCGGCCTTTTAGGGTATTTTTGATTAAAACGATTACAAACTTTTTGTTGGGTTCTAATGCGATCCCCGTAGCCCAGCATCATTAGAATTTCTATTCTTTGCCTTTCACTTTGACGCATTGGAAGCACCAATGTCTGTGTCAGGCAGGTAACTAAACGCTTGATAATTGTCATGAGGCTTATAGATTTTTGTGCCCAAACAAAAAATTACTACTTCTTCAAGTCCAAATGATACTGACCTAATAGCAATGCCTTTTGGTACTAACTAGTTAATAAATTAATCATTAATTAAAAAAATAATAAACATATTTTTTAAATTTTCAACAATTTTTTTCTCAAGTTTTTTTAAATGTAAGGGATTAAAATTTTTATAGTGTCATGTTGACAGATAAAAAACCTAGCAAAATGCTGGCGAATTAATACAGGTTGCTATTTAAAAAAATAGATGATGACGTCATTACTTCGACAAGGAAAACCTGTATAAAAAAACGTTACGTCAGTAAACGTGAAATTGAAATTAAAAATCGACCTATTTTTGTTCTTTTTTCAAAACTCAACAGTTTATGATTTATCGAATTGTGGCGTTACTTTTGCCCTCACTGTATATTGTCAACTGTGAACAAAAACCAAAACTTACCTGCTGTTATATCAGTACATGGGAAGAAGATTTCTAAAGAATCAGATAAACAGCAAACTGAAGATGATGTAGAAGGTTTTACTAAAGTTGTATCCAAAAAGAGTAGGCGTAATACAGGGTGTTTGGTGTTTAAGGTGACAAACTTTTCTGAGATACACAGCTAGGTTAAATGAACAACTTTTCTTAGTGAAATTTTTTTCAATTTGCTTTTTTTATTATACTGAACTAAACTGACTAAACTCTGTTTCCACTGTTTGAGAGCCACTGTTCGTAACTATTATCATATAATATACCAAGGGACAGTGGCGGCTCGTGGGTTTTATTGTTGAGGAGGCAAACTTGAACAAACATAGTAATAATAAATACACCATAATAATAATTTTTTTAAATATACTATACCGGGTGTCCTAAAATGCTTACCAGTACGTTGTTAACTAAAAATATCAGGTAAAAATATTCAATCTTGTTTTTTGTAGAAGATATGAACCTACTGTCGCGAGCAATAAATTTTGGTCGTCCATGTCATTTCAAAATTTGGTTAGATTATCACAAATTTAAAAAATTTCCCTGCCTGATTATGCCCATGCCAAAAAAATAAGAACAAAATGACAATTAATGTCATACAACATGATGATAGGTTAGGACATTTACGACTGTTTTACAATTGAGCATTTTCAATTGCGTCAAAGAATGACCTTGACGAAAAAATTTATTGCTCGCGACTGTACATAATATTTGTTGTATTTTCATTTTTGGTGTCGTTCGATACAAAGGGCAAAATTTTTAAGATCATTAAATCTTAAACGCGACTAAACCGTGTTTTCTGTTTCAACAGCAAATAGCATGCAAGGCCAACAAAACAACAAATTTTTGTTCACACTTCCGACTAGTCGTGTGCATTTCTGATACCACGTAACCACGTAGTGTTAAATTACCGTTTCGGCTTTCCACTTACGCATATAAGGCCGGTTAAATTTGGTTGTGGCTGATCTTGACTTTTTACAATTTGTCGTAAGACAATGAATTAAATGGATGATTTAATAATTAATCAATAACATCTTCGCAATTTCTTTAATTTCCATATCTTTCTTTATTTTATTAAACAATATAAAAATAAATAATAAACACGGACTTTTGACCAGGGACCAATAACACCACTCCAAATTCAAAACAAAAACAAACGAGCACCTACAATCTACAATTGTAAACGACCACCGGTGCGTGGTCAAGAGTCAAGACTCGTTAGAGCTAGGCTACAGTTCGAGACCCAATAGCGTTCGTTCCCGCGATGGTCATATGTACATGAATTGTGACGTCTGTAAACAAGGCAAGCCTCCGGCCGAAGTCATTTCTCGGGCACAAAACGATTTATTCCGAGAGCGTCGATGCTAGTCAGGCGCAGCGAACAATGCTGCGCTAAATTAAACTCTGCCTCCGGCCGACAAAAGCAACAAATGCTAACCGCTAAAATCTTCTTGTAACACATTTTTAATAAGCAAATATCTTCATAAATAATATGATTTAATATAATATTTAATTAAGTATTATATTTTTTATTTTCTTTTTATTTAATTTTATTTGGGGAGGCACTGCCTCCGTTGCCTCCTCGGAGGAGCCGCCACTGCCAAGGGACAGATATATTGCCGGAAATTTTTTCGAGCAGTCCTCACACACGAGTGTTTGTAGCAAGAAAATTACATGAGGGCGACAAACACGAGTGTTGGACTGCAAGAAAAAATTTCTGGCGATATATATCTGTCCCGAGGAATATTCGGAAGAGAATCGCCCGAAAAAAATTTCCGCTTAATTAAATTATGATTGGTTGCTATTCAAACAATTCGGAGTTGTGATTTGTCAATATAAATCATGTGACATTTGAGGGCGATTCCCAGCTAATAAAGATTTGTAAAGGAAAATGCCTTAGCTGCCGCCTTTATAATTTAGAAATCCGGTGGACCTCACACAGTAGTTCTTCAAATTGAAAAAAATTATTACTAGAAAATTATAACATATTCTAAAAATGTTACTAGAATAAGAGTTTTATTTTGTCTATTTCTTTACACAGGAGAAGTTTGTTAGCTTATACAATCATTTTTAATAGATACTGTTTCAGCTGCGACAGTTCTTTGTCTGGATGAACATTGGCTAACTAATAAATGAGTGCGAAGCTTTAAACATTGAAAATTATGTTTTAAAATCCTACTACTCCAGAAATCAAGATGGTTATGGTGGATGATTAATACTTGTGCGTCAAAAATTTTCTGGTGTTTCAATTAAAAAAGTAGTTGAACAATTTGTGCCAAGAATTTGTAAGTTTCTGCTATAAGACCTTGTGAGAGCCAGTCTGTGTTCCTGAATGTGTACAAACCACCAGCAAGTAATTTTGTCAGTTTCATTGATGTGTTAAACAGGATTCTACATGATTTAAATGCTAATGAAAATATTATCTTGGGAGGAGATTTTAATATTGATTTTAAGAATAATAATTTACGTCATAAGTCCGGTAGGTTAGGTCAGGTCAAGTTATTTCAAAAATGAAAAAATCACATTATGTTGTAAAAATCACATCACCATTTTTCTTGTAGCAACGGCAGTTGCTATTGTTTTTTACATTGAATATTTTTGACTTTTCAATGTCAGATTTGATTTATAAAAATAAAACAGTCCGGTAGGTGTTGCTTAGCGACACCTAGCTTTCCGGCTCTGATACTGTTGTAACTCACCTACCGAACTCAAATTGATAATGTAATCGAACATCTACCAGACAGTATGAAATAAAAAATATTATAAAACAAATTTATGAATAGACTTACTTAACAGTTACAATTTACAGTTAGTTGTTAACTTCAGCACTAGAAAAAATCACTGCATAGATAATATTTTTTATAAATATTGCTGCACAGAATTATTCTGCAGTTCCCTTAGATATCTGACTCATATTGGCATTTTATTCAGTTTTAGTATTAATTTTAATTACTATATCATTCATTACTTTATAAACCAATAAGAATCTTTGATTTTCTTTAGTTACCATGTACTACAGCGGTTATTGTAGTAACCAGGGCGATTTCGAATATACGAACCTTTGTATATTCGAATATACCAACCTTTGTATTTTCGCTCGCCGCCTTAACTTACAAAATTTTTTGCGCTAGCCGTCACATTAAATCGCTCTGCTACTGAATGCTCCCAGTCGGTTTCGGGAACCTGTTTATTTATTTATTTATTTATTTTATTCATGATATAGTCTACCCGTATACAACTCGAGGATGGAAAATTCTCGATTACTCGACGTGTTTCCGGGCAACACGTCTCGTATAATCGAGAATTTTCAATCCTCTAGTTGTATAATATATGACTATTCCATTCACCTGTCATTTGTTAAAAATGGACCAAAAAAAACAATTTTACACATTTGTTACCATGGTTTCAAAAAATTGGACCGAATATTCCCACTCGTGGAAATTGTATCGGTAATACCACTAGTGATCCCAGCGATAATTTTTAACAAATGAATGCAGCCTTGAGAATAGCTACCAAATGTTCTCACGTGTTTTTTTGTGTTGCTGGAAACATTTTCTTCGATGTCTGAGTTAATTTCTTCTTCCAATTTGCTGCCAAATTGCCAAAGTTGGTTCATGGAATAGTCCTCCGAATACCTACAACTCGTAGTCCAAATTATGTAGACTATTTTTCAAACTGGTTTTACTCATTCAATTGTGCTTGGGAATCTCACTCGTGCTGACGCAGTCGTGGATTCATTCCCAAGCACAATTGATAATTCGTAACCAGTTTGAAAAATAATCGACATAATTTGGACTACTCTTTTTTTTTTATATAGCCTTCCCCTTTCACCATATTGGCCTATCAGGTACCTTGCGGTCGACTAATTTTTTCCCTTTTTCCTTTGGTGGTGCGGCGGGGCTCCGGGGTACTTTCCCCGGCCACCCACGTCTACCCTCTCCTCTCCTCTCCTTTTCTGGACGACACGAAACGCACACAACATAACATCCATGGCCCATCCGGCCTGGGATTCGAACCCTGCTGACCTCGCGGTGGTGTCGGAAGGGTGTCGCCCTAACTTCCACCACCCTACCGTCAGCCCCTGATAGACATACACACACATCCATGCCCCGGCGGAGGTTCCTTCCTTCGAAAAAATCCTCCCCCTTCGGTGAGTTTAAAACAGTTTAAAACTCGAGTGAAACGAGAGTTTTAAAGGTTCACGAGTGCCAAAAAAAGCCCAAATTACACAAGAACGAGTTGAATACAACGTTTTTTTGTTCGACGAGCCCCTAAAGGCTCCAAAGCGTATCAGATGACCCCTCATTTAAAAGATGCTTTCAATGGGTATTTATAAAAGAATGCATTTTTTATTGACTGCTTTTGACTCACATTTTCTGTTTAAATTTTTAGAAGGGGGTTTGAATGTTTTAATCCCTTAAAAAAAACCTGCTAACTGAACAGTTAAATACTCACTTTTTCGAAGGATTAGATAATAAATAAAAAATGTACCCTGTATAGAGACTTTAATTAAATAACTTAAAAAATATATACCAACAATGTAGTACATTAGCTACGAATAAATGAAATATAATACATTGAAATGTCTTAATTATTAAAGTAGTGAAAACATAGAACCTCAATGTCGGAACCAAAAACCACGGCTCTAAACAACGAATCTCGGATAAACTTTATCTTTCACTGCATTCTTTTAATATTTGTAATTTACATGTTAAATTTTCTCTTTGCGACGTTTAATTTCGTTACTAACATGAGTCTTGGTAGTAGCCAAATTTCTACGTGTCGAAAACGAACATTTTTCTTGTGCATCACGCGTAGAGGGATATGGAGGGAGCACTGCCTATGCTGGCAATGTAAAGGGTGCGGCACGTCGCGAGACCTGTGCGGAGACCTTTTATGACGCCTTTTAAAATGACCGCCAGTACTTCGTGAAATTTCGTGACGAGAGTCGTTGGGCATCAGATGCTTCATAGGCGTCGGTGTTCCGTCATTTTACTGGGATTTGCTTTTTTACACGTGAACCGGTTGGTGAATTGTCTTTGTACTTTTTCAGTTGTATAACTCTGATCTGTTTTTATTTTGAACTAAATATTTACAGTCGTCTTACTACAATTCCTACAAAAATTGTCCCCAGAAAAAAGTTAAAGGGACGCCACTGGAGAGATGAAATATCTGCGTTAACTTCGGTTTCGCTCGGCTCATCTGGAGACCTTTTATTAGGTCTACAGAAAAGCGCGGTCGTATCCACTTTTTTGAAGAGTGCTCCCTCCATATCCCTCTACGGCATCACGGCATTCTTTGAAACTTGGAAGACGTCCTTCTTCAATATGCTTTTTGAAAAGAGTTCGAGCGACCTGCTTTTCTGGTGTAATCTAAGCAGTTTTACCTGAAGATTAAAAATTAGTAGTTTCAATTCGTAAAAAAAATTTAGGACGATATTTAACAAAAAATGAGTTCAATAAATTGTGTGCTTTCAAACGCCGTCATCAGCGACTGACGAGCACAATGAAAATAGCAGTGGACAAAGAAGACATTTTTTTTTTTTTTGTAATGAAATCGTATGTTTTGTACTCATTTTTTGGCCCTTTTAGCACAAGTGGGCCATTTTAAAACGCGAGTGAACCCAATTTACGCAATTTTATTTTGCGAATGAAGAGCATTAAAGTTACTTACGATCTTGAAAGTCGTTAGCGATGTCTTTTTTATCAACCATATTCCAAACAAGGTTTGCCTCTTCTTTGCTCGACCATTGGTTGACATTTTCTGTTGGTCATTTGCTTTATGCAAATATTTTGACGGACATCTTCAGGATAAGATTCCAGAAAAGCGTAACCCTAGCGACAAAATTCTTCTTCTACTCTTGTTGGAAATGGCCTGATTTGAGGATTTAAACCACTAATCTCTTCTTTTTGTAAGTGGAAGTAGAGGCATAACAAGTCAGTATGGCCACTTATCGGGCATATCAATAATTCGTGGGCAAATTTACAATCGCGTCTGGTACACGCAGACATCAGAAAATCACGACAGATTCTACTGTACCTCACTTGGATATTCGGCGAAAACATTTTGAATTAAATTAAAATTTAACACGCGCACAGAAAATATTCATACACTACTATGCAATGAGACTGAAAGTCGTCGACTCTTCAAGTGCTAAACGAAATACTGAAACCTTTAACCCCCGACCCCCCAAAACTGTTTCTGAAACTGATGGTAGGGGGAAAACATCCCAAAATTTACCATACGACGATAGCAATATTAACTTAAAAGGATAAAACTACGGGTCTACACAACGAATCTTAATTTGATGTAATCCATTACTGGTTCGACTGGAAAAAAAATTCAATTGAACTTGAGAAAATACAAAACTGCAAAACTCACCGATTTTGGAGAGACATCAACACATTCTTTTCTGCATGTGGGGCAACTGGGTTTATCATAGCAACTCTTTACATGCATATCCCAACAAGTTCGGCAAAGATAATGACCACATGATAAAACCAGCAAATCTCCATTCCGTATAGGAGTTCCAAGTCGACAGATATTAAAAAAATCACCCGTACCACCCACATGTAAAATCTTGCAATTTTGATAGACACATTTCTTATTTCTCGTGTAAAACTGGCATATATTTATTGCGTGCTTGTTTGCAACGGATTTCCTCCGAAAATATTGTCCATGTCATTTTTCCCGTTTGCAAATCAGCCATCTCTTCAATTTTAGAAATATGCATTCGCATTTGATGATGATGAGTAGATGTTTTGCACATATTTTGTAACTTGCGTATTTCAAGTAGAAATCCTCCCAGTGATCTAAGCCTAGCACGAATCATTTTATGCAGATGGGGAGATCGATACTTTGCACACATTTTATTCTCATTACTAATTAAAAATTCATAATTTCGAATTATTGCTGAAATATCATCCAGTCTCAGAACTGGCAATACTTGCTGTTGCAACACATCCCATGCCTTCTCATTGATCTCAATATCCAACTTGCGACTCATTACTAAAATTCCTTTCTTTCTGTCTTTTTTCCCAGTACAATTTCGAAAATGTTTTCTTAAAGCCGTCGTAATAAAATAATCTTGGCAATTCGAGCAAACGCTGTAATTTTTTTTAGACATGTCTTTCTTACGTCTGCAAACGAGCATATGTTTATCACTATTTGTTTGATTATACAAAAAATTTCCTTTTTTTCTAATTGCATCAATTATCCTCAAACGTTCTTTAGAACCTTAGACAGAAACAGTTTTCAATTCACACAGAGATTAAGTTAGATCAAAAAGTGAATCAGCACATATTGAAACAAGGTAACGAAAAATGTATGTGTCCTCAAATTTGATACTGTATCATATCATAATCTCGACTAATTTCGAAGAAACATTCACATAGGTAATTTGAATTGTCGCCAAATTTTTAAACACAATTAGGTATGTGCTGCTTCGCTTTTAATTAATATGGTAAATGATTTTTATTTTACGTTTTGATAATACACGAAATATTTTTACTTGTCTCATCTTTGTGTTTTTGCTCCAAATGTGGTACGATTTTTGAAAAAAGTTGACGACAATAAAGACAAAAATTGTTTTTGACTTGACATACACCAACTGAAAATAAAATGAAAATTTTGGCATTTAAAGACCATAAAATAGTTATTTATGATGTAAGTGTTAAAAGTGAGATTTTATTTTGTAAGTGGGGTAGATTGGGAAACGAGCGCAGCGAGATGCCAAATACCTGATGGTGAAAGTTGCAACCATTTTTGGCTTATTTGGCGGCTTACGTCGAGAAGAGTTGTGTAAACTGACAGTGGACGACATAGAAGAATTAGAAGACTCATTATTAGTTCGTATTTCAGACACTAAAACCAATGTTAATCGTAGTTTTTGTATTGTGGGCAGTTATGTTACTTATTGTCGTAAATACGCTGCATTACGCCCACCTAATGTCACTCATCGTCGCTTTTTCTTGAAATGTTACAACAATAAATGCACCGTCCAGCCAGTCGGCATAAATATATTTGGTAGGATGCCTTGTGAAATTGCTGAGCTTCTGAAACTACCAGAACCTAAGCTATTTACTGGTCATTGCTTCCGAAGATCGGCAGCATCCCTGCTGGCAGATTCAGGAGCTAACTTAATGACGATAAAATGATTTGGAGGGTGGAAATCATCAAACGTTGGAAATAAAAATCAAATTGTATGCAATATTCTTCCTACTACCTGCGCAACTTCATCGTCTTTGTTTGAGAATTCTTATAGTTTAGAAAAACCCTCGGAAAGCAGCAGTTCTCTTCAAGCTCCTACAACGTTGGGAGTCTCATCACCTTGCAATGATATCAGCAGCCTTTCCAATAATGTTCCAGTGAAGATGAGAAATAAGATGACTACATCCGAGGGAATTAATGTTAGCCATTGCTCAAACTCTAATGTTTATATTAACATTTATAAATAAATAAAAAATAACTAGTGTTAAAAGTTTTTTTTTACTAGTGTTAAAATAGTTATTTTTATATTAAGTGCTTGAAGAGAGTGTTTTTTGTGCATGAAAAGGTCTTTTACGCCGAGACGAAGGTCGAGGCAGTATAAGCCTTTGAATGCACAAAAACATCTTCACGCACGAAATATAAACAATATTTTTTTTATAATTGATTCAAAAAATTGAAATTAAAAATTCAAATTTTTGAAGGAACTCGGAAGTTTCAATGCAGTGACCATGTTGCTAGGTAACTAATAAAAAACAGTGCGTGAAGTGAAACACAGAAATAGTCGTGTGCGTGAAATCGCATTTCACACACTGTTTTGTATGGTTTCGATCTTACTAACAATGCAAAAAAAAATACACGTAAAAAAATGACCCACTTCAAGCACGGATTTCAATTTTTTGAAACAATTATAGGAAAATATTTTGAACACGGTAAATTATAAAGAACAATTTTTAATCAAATTAGCTTCCACTAAAAACGTCACTTTTAATGTCAGTTGTATAAAAAAGAATTAGTTTTGCCTATCTCTCGATTTTTTGCAATTTTGCAGACCCAACCATAGGTGAAGATCATAATTTTGAAATTACAGTTCCAATTTATTATTTGTCGTTAGGTGTTATTTGACGGAAACTTAAAAATTGAACCGTGCAGAAGTTTTATTTAAACGTAACTTTAAATTATAAAGGCCGATACAGAATGCACCTTATTTATTGGATTTTTTTTTTATAAATCAGATTTATCAACTCACCCATAATATTGTTTGCCACAGCTGTAGGCGCAGCTATACTCGTCTGTTCACCTCCAGTATTTGAAGCTCCGGGAAGCATATCTGCATTATTCGGATCTATATTCGTTTCTTTGCAAGTTGCAATAATTTGATCCAAAGAAAGAAGGTCGTCACTCATTGTTTTTATATAAAAATTAAAAACTGCACAAGCTGACAAGTTTTTAAACAGCGAATTTTTTTTTCAAACAACGTAAATGATGATGATGATTAACTTGGAAGAAAAATAACCAACGATTCTATACGACGGTTCTTTTTGAAAAGAGACCTGCAAAAATAAAGTTGTTAAAATGCCGAACAACATTACTTCCGTACAAATAAAAGCAGTGAATTAATAAATCACGAAAGCTCCGAAGGGTCAATGCAATAGTAAGTTAGTACACTTCTATTCAGAAAAAAAGCGTACAAGTGGTGAGCACAATTTTGGCTAAATTGCCATATCGTAAACCTATCTTTTAATTGTTGTTAGGTACTTAGAAACCTGTAACAAAACCCGTGATGATAGCTGGATTTGATCGATGTATTCTACAGAGATTTTAATATGTATAAATGTTTTGCCTTATTTATTAGGTAAGTATTACCAATTACTACAAACACAATTCAAACTTTTATTCACAAATTTATGGAAAAAGGCAACTCTCAACAATCTAACAATTTAAAAATTTATAAAAAACAGTGTTCACACATTTGACATACATACATAATCTCAGTAATACGTTTTCTTGGAAACGATTAATTAAATTTATCCCCATTTACAGTAGCTCTCAATACGTGTACGCTTTTTTTTTTTAACAGAAGTGTACATATTTACTTACATTGCGTGTGAGTTACACAGTGCGTTCGTCAAGTTCGGAATAAAATTCATGATAGCGTTATGTACTGTTTTTAAGAAAATCGTTTGGACAGGTCGATTTTATTTCGAAAAATGCAATCCTGCGACGTGCAATTTGTTTAAATAGCGTCATAGGTTTTTGCGCAATGACATCACCAATTTTTTTAAATAACAACTCTCACTTCTTTCTTCTCTTTCCGATAGACCTTCTTACTACCTAAACCATTAATAAAAAAATTTGCTACCTTACGTAACACGAGTGTAAACATTTTGTAAACTGGATTCAATGTCAGGGACTATGGGTTGTTCTTAAAAAAAATTGGTGATGACGTCATTGCGCAAAAACTAATGAAGTTGATTTTGAAATACCTTTTCCGAAATAATCTGCGTCATTAATCAATGGTCAATTGTTGTTGTTTCGTTGCTATCGTAAATTGTACATAAGTGTCTATCATTGTTCAAAATGTAGGTGAATTTGTTGTTACCTAAGCAACCCTTAAAGCTTTAGTGTTTTAAAGGCCTATTTTCGCACGCATTTTAGTATCAAAAATAGGGATTATGATACAGGTACAATAAAAAATTAGATTTTTGTCTAATCTCGGAAATTAAAAATTACTTTTTCGAAAAAAGCGGTTATTTTAAAAATTCTTAATTATAAAATTTACTGTTAAAAAGTTTCTTGAACACTCGTCCACACTGTCAATTGTTTATAAGATTTTTGAAATTGGCAAAATTCTTACCCAAAATTCTTACTTGCTTCTCTACTTGATACTTGGTTTCAGAACAACCATCTAGTTGGAAAATAGGCTTGGCACGGACATCTGTGGTCAGGTACAGCTCCAGCTGTTTTGCAAGTCAATTTCCTCGTTACACAATCTCCACAATATATATGGCCACAAGATAGATATCTGAGTTTTTTTGAAGTTACAATTACTTAACACATATTACATGTGATAATTTGATTAGCTGAAAAACAAATGAATTTTAAAACTTGCAGTGTTAAATTTTAAAGTAGAGGTGTGTCTGTCACAAATAAGACGGTTTTCAAAGTGAAATAATTTTAATGTCATAAAGAATTTTTTTTGTTTTTCCAACACATTAAGAAGTAAAAGATAAATCTATAATTAATTTTAACGGTTCGCAATACCATAATTATTCTCGAGATCGTTTTTTTTCGCAAAAAAAGTCACAAACATAATAGGGATTTTTTTTACCAGTCGATAGTCTCCAATGGAAAACAATTTTTTTTTTAAATGATTCAGAATAATTTCCATCTCTATACCGGGTGATTCAGTTTGGTATTCGCGGCCCTACATCTTTTTTGTTTTAAGAAAAAAGTATAGCAAACCATATATATTTGTAAATCGCTTGTGAAACTACAATAGATGATGTTGTCAAATCTTCTCTACGATGACATATGTCAACGTTAAGACAGTCAACTTTTTTTTTTAAATAGTACACTATATATTTCTTAGCCTATTCTTGTAAAGCTTTTTTTTCTACATTTGAATGTGTAAAAAAAGTTGACACTTACATCAGAAAAAAATCGAGAAAAATAATAAATACAGTGAGCGGCAAAAATATGGAATTAATTCCTTAAAAATTTAACAAAATTTTTTTCAAAAAAATCTTTGGACAGGTGAATTTTAGTTTATAAAAATACATGTTTTAGTGCCAAAGAAAATTCCAAGCTGTCATTTGTTTTCGAGTAATGACGTCATTGATACTTTTTTTTTAATGGAAACCCCCTATTTTTTTTCTTGATTCTGATAGCCCCTTTAATTGTCTAAATGACAGTATGTAGCATAAATCACGGATGTAGTACCAAAGCGCCCCGTAGTAATCCTTTCGGAGCGCTACCGTCGCCAGCGAGAATCTAATCGCTGGACCCCTACCATCATCATCAGCTGCGCGCCGTCGGAGCGAGCCGCATCATCCCCAGCCAGGCTATAAAAGGGATAAAATGACAAATTAATCATTATTCATATGATCATCTGACATCCGATCAATTCGAACTCCCTCAAGAGTCTCACAACAAACCTTTGCTATCTTGTGTTTACCTTTATGTAAATAAACAATTTACACCACAAACACTGTTAAAAGTATACAAATTTTGTTATCTTACATAAGGAAATTTTTGAGAAAAAAAATAATAAAGTTGAAAAAAATTAATTTTATAACGCACAAAAACAAGTCAAAATATCAAGTAGGTAAATCAAACAGTCAAATGTTACTATCAATTTCATTCGTATGTGTTATTTGTGTTACAAAACGTTTTCGAAAATGACTCATTTAACAGAAACACAACGTATAGAAATTTTAATTTTGATTGGGTGCGGGGATAAAACTAAAACAGGGGGAATTTCTTCATAAACTTGCTTATTGCCAACAAGTTGGGGGGTGGCAATTCGAACATTTAATTCCATAATTTTAAGTACTTACTAACACAGTTTTCGACTTGTTTTTGTTCGTTATAAAATTTATTTTTTCCAACTTTATTATTTTTTTTCTCAAAAATTTCCTTATGTAAGGTAACAAAATTTTTATACTGGCGTTTAGACAATTAAAAGGGCTATCAGAATCAAGAAAAAAATTTAGGGGGTTTCCATTTAAAAAAACTATCGATGACGTCATAACTAGAAAACAAATGACTGCTTGGAATTTTATTTTGTATTAAAATATGTATTTTTATAAACTAAAATTGACCTGTCCAAAGACAAATTGATAAAAAGTAAGTTAAAATTGAAGTTAGTCGAAGAAGAGGCGCGACAAATTGACAGAGTCATCCCCTCCAATCAGGAATGCAACTCAAACAGCGCGCTAGTGACCAAAAGTGGGCGGGCGAAAACGAAAAAAGACACACAAAAACCAAATCTGAAATGCTACAATTGTGGTAAAATGGGACACAAAAGCCGTGTCTGCTGGTCGAAACCGAAAAATGACGGTAAAAACAAAAATAACGAGAATGACGCGATGACGATAGTTGCATGTAATACCGAGTTAACAAATTCGGGAAAAACGTGGTACCTCGACAGTGGAGCCACAAGGCACATGTGCAGAGACAGAACAAACGAAGTTAAATCGACGCGTAACAAATCCGATAAAGTTAAAAAAACGTATTGTGCGTACCCGATCTTCAAAAAAATCTCTTGTCTGTGTCTAGTGTCACCGACAATGGGTACACGGTTACGTTCGGAAAAGACAGAGCCACAATAAATCGAAAAGGTGGTATACTCCGTACTCTGGTAGATTGTACGTTTTTTGACAGAAGACAGACACAGAAACCGGTTTGGCGGGAATTAATCTGCAGGGATACAATGGTTTTCTACATAACGTGAAACAATTGAGATGGAGAGTTTAGTATTTTTCACTGCTGTATGTTTTGGAACTAGAATTTAAAAACGTGCAATCTATCACCGTACGGAGTATACCATAGTCCTCACGGCGACGAAACGGGATCACCTATACTGCTCGTCAAATCATAGATGGCCGCTAAGGATGCGCAGAAGAGGGAGTGCGATGCAAGATGTGGAACCGAGGTGCGACAAGGTAAAGCGGTAAAGTGGGGTATAATTCTGAAAAGTACACTCAGATACAGAAATCGACTTGTTCTAACTCCGCGTTGTCGACGAGATTTTAATCCTGTAGCTGTAAGACGTATTGCGAGTCTTCAATGTATTTGTGATCTGCAATTTTTATTACCTAAATAATAATAAATAGCTACCTTTCCCACTAAATTTCCGACGGCATTGTAATTTTTACATTTCTCCTTTTTAGAAAATGACACCCATAAAGTTGCTCTTATTGTTAACACACGTTGTCCATTTTGATAATTACGTCTCCTTAAATTTCAAAATCATAAAGCACTGTAAATTTTATTGAAGTACCTGTTCTTGCTATTTTGTCGGTGGACGAGTCGATTGGACCGTTCGCTTAAATTACAATTACAAACAGATGTTCGTTATTCGCAGCGCTTCAGCCGCTTTTACATAATGCCGTAAACAATTTCCCAGAATACGGTAAGATGAGGCCCAAAGAATTATTCATTATTTTAATAAACTGTTATGTATTACGAAATCAAAGACATTATTCCATATACCTAATTCATAATGTCATATCAATCGTTTAAATTTAAAATATTAATAACATAATTACATAACATTTTTGTTTTATATTTAATATAAAAATTTCCGATAATATTGCGGAATCTGGAAAAGTGCCCCGAATGCTTGCAGCGTTTCCACGTTGAATGGCAAGGGAAATCCTCTCGAAAAGGAATTTCTTTGATTTTGAATCGCCTGATTCCGCGATAAATATGTTTCACTGTGCTTTTAAAAGCCATGGTTTGGAGTGTATAGTCCTCCAAAATAGCTAAGAGCTCATAAAATTTTATGGGTTTAACGAGCCATTATAAAAATGTTAACTTATGTCAAATGATTTATTACGGGATTGACAAACCGCCCAGGTGAACAGCAGCAGGTAAAAGACCCTTTGAATTAGAAAGTTTTAAATCAACCTATCTATTACCATTTAATAAATAACAAGTTTCAGTTTTGCAAAATGTATAATTTTAATTAAATTCATATACTCATAAATCGTTCAATTCATCATCACTGTCGTCTTCTTCATTAAGCTGTATAATAATTTCGGGATAAGGCTGACTTGACTGAAAACTGTTTTCTACGTCAATTGTGTGTCTTACGCAATTGCGCCATAATACACAATCAATTTTTGCAGTTCCGTGTCCTATTAATTCTATAACGCTGGACCCTAATCTCGGAGTGAAATTTGATTTTCTTACGCCATGCTTTAATTGGCTCCATATCAATTCTATGGGGTTTAGTACGCAATAATATAAACGTCTAGAACTATCAACAATATCGCCGAAAACGCACAAAATCGAAAGCTGTTATCACAGGAATTCTAGATACAAAGTAAAGATACAAGACCGCAAGACAATTTATTTAAAACTTTCTAATGCAAAGGGTCTTGTTACCTGCGGCTCTTTACGCCTCTTGCACACGGACGGTTGTTTCACCGGCCGGTCGTTTTGACGAGAGGCTAAATGACCCAGGCCATTCCATACTTGTGCGCAAGTCCTATAATTTTGCACGTTATTTAAATTTGACGTTCACGGACTTAGAAAAAATCGCAAATTTATTGTTTAAAAATTAGAACAACACTTTCGTATCTAATAAGAAACAATACAATAAAAGACCTTTTTTATGTAGTAAACTCATTTACACAGGGTGTCCCATAACTCGCGCGTCAGCTGTTAACTGTGAATTTTAATATTTAGTCCAACAAGGATTCTACAACAACAAACGTGAGAAGTAGGTATATTAGTTTTGAAATGAAAACGATTTTAAGATAACCAATCACACACGCCTTCCTGAAGGTATAGTCCATTCATTTTAAATCTTGGGTTTAGTAATAAAACTTGCCTGCTTTGACACTTGTCCGAAACTCAGTGAATCTAAAACTGTGTTCAATACCGAGTGTCAACTACCAAACCTGACCATAGGAATTTAACATGAAAAATAGTTTTTGCGTGATTTCAGGTACCTACTTCATTAAGAAATTGATTAAATTTAACATTTGTTAAATGGTCAAGTTATTAGAAACATTTTTATTCACATTTATCAAAATGTCGAAATATGTTTGTGTTTAAATTTACTACTAAAATCGCCCAATAATTTTATTATTAAAAATACCGTCCCAAACATTAAATTTCTGAGGGCATTGCGTTCTTGTAGTTAAATTTATCCGCGGATTTTCTTGAGACAAATATCGAGTGTTCTGGGTGGCTCATTATTTAACATACATTTGCATTCGTCGGTAAAACATCTGTTTTTAGGTACTATAAATATGTTCTGCTTACCTTATCTATACGACGAGTGCAGGTAATAATAAGACATCCCAAGCGTAGACAGAAAGTACATAATAATGGGGTTTTCCCGAATTTTAAAAATACAGGACCGGCCGGCCCTAAGCCACTAAACAATTACAGTCTTAGTTGTACCGTTCAAAAAATAACTTGTGTTGTGTAAAGTGAATTCAGTGCCTTAATTTTACTCAATATGTCAGGTGGTTTGGGTCATTTGACTTATCAGTCTGAACAAATTATTATTAATGTGCTGGAATATTTGTTGCCAATACTGGTGAATCATCTAATGTTGACTCAAGTTGCAAAAAACCACTTGTCATTTGCAACAGCATTTTTTTCATATTTTTGAAGCAAATAAAGGCACAAAGGGACCAGAATATCATAGTTTGGATTGAATATTTTCCATATAAGTACAGTTTTAAAGTAATTTCAAATGACTAATGCCATAAAATTGCTGTTGCAAATGGTTTTTTGCAACTTGAGTCAACTTTAGTGAATTTGATTCAGATGACGATTAATTTTCTATTTGTTTATGTAAGTATTTTATTATTTTATTTATTAATTTACTTTAAAGTATACATGTAATGGATACTTTATTAATTACTCTTATTTCTTTATTTAGTAATCTTATTTCTCAAATACAAAATTTCCCAATACAAAATCAACAATCTCTTAACATTTTTTTGGTCACTGATCGCAAAATATGTTTTAATTTTTTTTTATTTGCAGATACTTTAAGGTCTCTTTCTTTTGCTCGTCGATAAGATGGTGAAAGTACGACGTGGTACCAATTTTATGTGAACAGAGGGATTACTACTTTACAGTACCCACACAATGAAAACTTGCCGCTTTCGTAATTTACGGCGTTTTGAGTTTACAACTTTACCCAAGATTTAAAATGAATGGACTATAACTCTACTAAATGTATGCGTTTCCGAGGAAACGATTTTAGATGTTGCTGCTAAAAAAACTGTGATGAAATGTTTGGACAACGAGTTTTATAAGGGTTGATTTGGCGCACGAATCCCAGGTCTAGAAAACGACCTGTAGGCGAATTTTTTGTTATTTTTTAGATTTTTTTTAAATTTTTAAATAAAAAAATTAAATTTTCAAATTCTAGGGAATTTTGTATTATGTAATTGGTAATTCAAGGTAACGGATGCAACTACATCTGCAACATATGTTAAAAAGTAGAGTTTGAACATTAATATTGGAAGTTTTTTGGTGTAAATGACAATAATACACTGAAATATTGATAAAAATTTTCTTAGAGATCCATTAAACTACGAGTGCTTTAATAGATAGCCATAAACGATTCCAAATTGAATACAATAATAGACCTATTAAAATATTCTAAAAACATAGTTATATCTTTAGTTTGTGTTCTACTCATCTACTGTTCTTTGCCTTACACGCAGCACGCAGTACAGCATGTAACAACAAAGCACCCAAGTTACTAACGCATGCGTATTGGTAAGGATCGTCCTGGGTTATTTAGCCTCTCGTGTCGTTTTGCCGGTTGTTTGGGCGGTTTATCAATCCCGTAATAAATCATTTGACATAAGTTAACATTTTTATAATGGCTCGTTAAACCCCTAAAATTTTATGAGCTCTTAGCTATTTTGGAGGACTATACCAGTGTTTCCACTGCTGCGACGCTCGAACAAGTGACGTCCCCACTCCTACCGTTACCATTGCGCATCGGAATCTCAGCGGCCATCTAACATTTGACGAGCAATAGTTTGTTACCAAATCACAGTTGGTAGAAGTTAAGTTGGTAGTATTAAGTAGCGTAGTCACAGTATACCTTCTAAGCAGTAGTCTCACTCGACCACAGACTAAAGATATATATTGGGTATATAGACAGCCCACTCCTGCCAATAACAACATAAGTGGGTTTAGTTCTACCTTCGATCGCTTTTTGCGTGGTCGCTAGCGTCGCCAAGGTTCTGTAAAATCGCGCCAAATTTGATCTTTGTTTGAATGTCTGTTTTGTATGCAAATCTACAGTTTTACTCCGATTGTGATGAAATTTTGCACACTTGACCTTCAAAACAAGGGGAAAATTACTTTAAGCTGCGAGTAAAAGCTAGTATCAAAATAAAATAAAGAAAACAAAGAAATGTAGACAATAATTAGTATTGTTATAAAACCGTATTACAAATACAAGATACATAATACAATTAATATAAAAATATCGGTCTCGTCGGTACACATTTTAAATCGGATTCACCTCTACTTCAATCCGTCAGTTGAACGGCAATAGACAGGTCGGGACTCGGATAGGTAATGGTCAGTTGGGACTATCTGGAGATTTGGATTGTTCATCGAAGTGTATATCACAAGCCCGATAATATTTTTGCAGCCAGAATTTTAACCATCAGCTCTTCTCTGGCGATAGCAACTGCAACGCACCATTTTCTATACATTTATAACAAAGAAAATTTGCAGCTCTTATTACACATATTATTTAGTTGTTTTATATCACAACTATGATTTTAACCTCACAATTTACCAAATGTGTAACTAACAGCTCACACCTCTCCCCACAACTCAAGTCCAAATATGGTAAAGGTAACTGTAATTTTTACCACTGGCAACCTTTACGACGCGAGGCTAAACTAATCTCAACTTTACTTGAAATAGTGAGAGTGCACACCCCCTGCACTCGACGTCGGCACTTTGATGTTTTGTGAAACCGTTGTGCTTTCGCGCAAGTTGCGGATAGGAATTTAAATCGGGGGTACTGGATCTCTTATGCGCAGTAACTAGCGCGGACTTACAACTGAATACAAATATTTTGCGGAGTGCGACTACTGCTTAGAAGGTATACTGTGGCGTAGTCTAGCCGACGAGAGACTGTATATGTTTATTTACTTTTTTCAATATCATTTCCGCTTATAATTCCGCGGACCATTTTATTCAATCCCTATCAATATTGTTGGATTTGTCTTCTCCCCGATTAGCAGAATACCTATTAAAACATCGAATAACTAACGAAAAAAAAAATATGAAGAAAATTCATTTTGAAAGGTTATGTCATTGTGCGCGCATCGACAATTTGAAGTTTGAACTTAATTGAGATTTAACGTCAGCTGAGTTTTAACACCAAGTGTGATCAATGGTGATCAACAACACATACTTTAGCATTGTACAGGGTGCCACAACCTAACTTCCTTTTTTGAAATGCGCGCTATTCAGACTGTAGGGGGTCGTAATGGGGCGGGAGTGATTAAAGTCACTAGGAGTGATCTCATTCGGAAGCCGTGGTTTTAAAAATTTGTTCCCTATCCCTGTCAGCTGCTATCATGCGTTGGAAGAGTGGAGAGCCTGCGTTTGCCGTCGAGGTCTACTATTCAAACGGATATTCTGTGATCGCAACCCTTCCGAAATCGCTTCAATGTTGGGTCCTGTCCCGGATCAGAAATCAATTGTTACATGACATGGGTCACTACGTTCAGACAAACCAGGAGTGCGACAAGACGAAGAACTCGAGCCTCACCTCAATAACGGGCAATTTGGAATAAAGAGCCCGCTCGCCCGATTTGGCCCCTTGCAATTTTGTTTGTGGGTTTTTTCTGAAACACCGCGTTTATATCAACCATCAAAGGACCCTACAAGACCTGAAGGCCAACATCTATGCAGAAATTGCCAACATACCCGCTGCTATGTCATGGCTAACGCTTAACGCAAGAAATGGGCTTATTCACTTATTCAGTGTATCGCACCTGAATATAACAAATTATGCATATAAGTTCGTCAACTGTATGTAATTATTTAAATGCTACCCCAAGTAGCAAATGCTACGTCGCGGGGGAAGCTGTGCGGCATACCTAACCTCGAAACTATCAAACAGGTGGACAGTGCGTCCAAACCAGTGGAATAAAATCTTCATCTACAAAATGTTTCCAACAAACACGCATTTGCTTAGTAATTCTCTTTCCAATTTTTAATTTAGGTCCTTTTCCATATTTTCTTCCCGTCAGATGTTGTCTGTATCCGTAGCCAACGTTAAATGAACCAGGGGGTGTGCACTCTCACTATTTCAAGTAAAGTTGAGGTTAGTTTAGCCTCGCGTCGTAAAGGTTGCCAGTGGCGCTAGTGTCGGAAAAAATTACAGTTACCTTTACTATATTTGGACTTGAGATGTGGAGAGAGGTGTGAGATGTTAGTTACACATTTGGTAAATTGTGAGGTTAAAATCATAGTTGTGATTGATATAAAACAACTAAAGGCTTTGCCATTTCTATTGAAACACCACCTGTTGATTGACAGTTTGGCAACGCTGCAAATATGTTTAGTAATTTTTTGACTATTATTGCCAATCTTGATTTTTGTTGAATGTCATGTCATATTTGACTCAACGCGTCTTTCATTCAATTATAACCCAATAATTATCAAGAATTTATTGTTTTTTCGCGAAAATAGAGCAAAATAGAAAAAAAACGAGTCCTTATGGGTGCTGACATGAAGAGAACTCTTATTAAATTATATGATAAACTGCATTTAAGTCAGCCAATGTGGTCAGTCGGAAAAATTTGTGTTGAAATTTCAGAAATCTTTTCCGTAAGTTAAAAAAAGGTGTTTTTCTATCATTCTAAAAAGCGTCAGCGTCTTCAGCTTAGAACGTATTTACATTTGCTAACAATGCTAACATTTAGGTATAACATCAAAATTAAATCCCGCACTTTTTATCACACGCCACTTAGCACATGCGCCTTGAGGGGACACCTTAAACCTTAAATTATTGTTCTAAATTGGAATTAATTGTAACTTTGATTTTCATCTCTTCAGCTAAACTTTAAGTGCAGTTTTATTTGTTATTAATTTTTATAACTCATTTAACTTTAACAGCAGAAAAGTGAGGTTACGTGTTAGTTTCGTCGATTCTCTGTGGTTTCAGTATAAGAAATATTCAAAAAAAAAGCATTTCAGCAAGTGTAGTTTATTAAAATACTTAATACATATAAGTACATTGAAATAAACCAAAATAATTATTTTTTTACTTAAACTTTTCCCCAATTCATTCAATTATGAGTTCCTCAAACTCCTGATTTTTTTTTAATCCTTACAATCTTATCCCACATTGCCTATATACCCCCATAATACCAATTTCTTTTTCCAGATAGGTATCTGATATTACTGTCTACAGAATTATCCAATCACACCTGAGAGGCGAAATCCTTCAAGATTCCAAAACTGGCGCCAATCCTTTGATTTTGTAATTTCCTTGTTCATTGATTAAAATTCTTTGAGTTTCCCTTGAGTTTTCCTTCCACCTTCCAGCAGGAACACTAACCACGACAGATAACCACGCTAAAAACCACTCACTCACATTTGTAGTGGTAGGACTCGCAGGCGTAAAATTTTTAGATTTCTATTGACATTTATATTAAATTATTATATATATTAAGAATGCACGATGCGTCGACGAGATAAATAATTGCTAAATGTGTAGTTAGATCATTGATTTATCAATTTATCATACTTATTTTGACAGTGATTTGCTTTGACGTTTTAGGAACTAGAAAATGTCAAAATTTCAAATTTCTCACTAAAAGCCGTTTTACAACCAACCGAACCTGTTACACATTGCTAAATTTTAGGAAAAATCCAACAGGTGGTGTTTCAATAGAAATGGCAGAGCCTATAAATAATATGTGTAATAAGAGCTGCAAATTTTCTTTGTTATAAATGTATAGAAAATGGTGCGTTGCAGTTGCTATCGCCAGAGAAGAGCTGATGGTTAAAATTCTGGCTGCAAAAATATTATCGGGTTTGTGATATACACTTCGATGAACAATCCAAATCTCCAGACAGTCCCAACTGACCATTATCCGAGTCCCGACCTGTCCATTGCCGTTTAACTGACGGATTGAAGTAGAGGTGAATCCGATTTAAAATGTGTACCGACGAGACCGATATTTTTATATTAATTGTATATGTATCTTGTAGTTATTTGTAATACGTTTTTATAACAATACTAATTATTGTCTACATTTCTTTGTTTTCTTTATTTTATTTTGATACTAGCTTTTACTCACAGCTTAAAATAATTTTGCCCTTGTTTTGAAGGTCAAGTGTGCAAAATTTCATCACAATCGGAGTAAAACTGTAGATTTGCATACAAAACAGACATTCAAACAAAGATCAAATTTGGCGCGGTTTTACAGAACCTTGGCGACGCTAGCGACCACGCGAAAAGCGATGGAAGGTAGAACTAAACCCACTTATGTTGTTATTTGCAGGAGTGGGCTGTCTATATACCCAATATATATCTTTAGCATGGAGGTAGTATTAACAAGAGGGAGCATTCCCTATACCGTCAATGCTTTAGATGCGGTACCAGTCGGCCACTCTCTGGTACCACTTTATGACTCTTCTTAAACTAGCCGCCAGCGTTAATGACACTGTTGGCCACTGCTCGAATCTTTTCAGTGGCGTGCTCAACAAGAGTAATTTGGGGAATTTGGGCATTTCAGTTATTTTACTTTCAGCTTTACGTGTGAGTGGTTTTGGTATGAATTTTTTCGTCTTTGGGTGTTGTTTTATTGTTTTTGTTGTTATTTTTGAACTTTTTGTAATTCAGAAGAATTGCAAAGAGAGCGAAAAATACCAATTTTACCACGCCACTGGAAAGGCACATGGTGCGCTCTGTATTTAGTACCACTTTATAGCACTGCGCATTTACGCGGCATTTCCGCTTTTTTCAAATAGTGCTCCCTCCTGTTAATACTACCTCCATGATCTTTAGTCTGTGAAATGAACCAGCCGTGCTCAAGTAAATTTGGCAACAATGCCCGCAGACCTAGGACCGAGTCAGTTTGTGCAGATTTGCATGTGTGTAGACAGTGATCTTAACGTTTTAACTTCAGAAAACTCTGTTTATTTCCAAAATTTTAAGCTACCAACTTGTTTAAACGTTGAAGGGAATTTAGTATAGAGTTTGTGAAATAAATTGTGCATTTTCTTCTGGAATTAAAGCCGTCAACTTGGTGGAAGTTAAACCGAGACAAACCTAACCTAACTTTTATGTGTTAAACGAAATATCGTTGGTTCTAACTTGTAACAGGTATTTAAAATTTAAATATTATTCAAACATGCCTAGTAGGTGTTGTGTAACAGGCTGTAAAAGTAATTACGACTCGTCTTTAAGAAATGCACAAATGAACAATCGCGGTGTAAGTGTTTTCAAATTTCCCAAAAATGTAGAGCGCAAACAAGCATGGTTAAAAGCAATCCCTTGAAAAAACTTCAGCTTCAAGTGTGGTCTGTCAATTACATTTTAGTTCTGATGATATGATTTTATATGATAAACATTTGCAACCTGATGGGAGCTGTAAACAATTGCTTTTACAAAGCCCCAGACTAAAAGATGCGGCATTTCCTAGCGTGTTTTCAAATTTAGCGTCTTATCTATCAAAGCCAGCAATTAAAGAGAGAACTGATCCAGAGTTTAGGCGTGAAACAATTTCTAAAAGGCAAAACGATGAAGTAGGGAATTTTATGAAAGCAGATATAATAAACAATTTTAATGATTTAATAACAACATTTTCAATCGAACTTAATTTGATTGGCTGGGAACATAAAATTGTTGAATTTGGTACTTATATATTTTTTTACATTGAATTTTAATAATTTTTTTAAATATTGAGACAAAAATTTATATTAATGAATGTCTTCAAGTAAAAGTTTTTATAAAAGGAGAAGAATTAACTCCACAAGTTTTTAGTTACTTGTTACGAAGAATTTTTCTTATTGTGGATTAGGCCTACTGGGGAAACCACAGTAAAAAAACGCATTTTCCACTCTACCTCTACGGTGATGAGGAAAAGTATGTAGCACAGCACCTTTGTTATAAACATCTATCCTGTCTGTAAAAAAAAGTTTGCTCCCCCTTCTGATTTTGTTACGAGCCGCTACTGCTGGACAGTGTAAAATTAGATATAATGAATTCTTCACTCCATGGGGGTAAGATGGGAATTGTAATACTAATAATCACCTAATAAACAATGTCAATTTATTGAGAACGTGAAAAAACGCGCCTTTATGTTTGTTTGGTGTTCGATGTTCGGCGGTTCACCCGGTCCGCCAGTCTGAACGATTGCGACGTTGCCTTTTTCTCAGCACGGCTAGTTATTTAACGTTGGCTACGCTGCATCCCAACCAAACTCATTAAAATATTCAATCCGTTTATGGTGATTGTTAATTCCGGATTATTTTTATACAGTGAATTTTTTATCAATGAACCATAGAGATTTACATGGTATAAACTTTATTTCGCGTCAATGGTGCTGCTAATTGCAAAATTATTTTTCGGACATGAAATAAAGTTTACACCATGTCAATCCCTATGGTTCATTGATAAAAAATTCACTCTACTACTCATTATACTCTCACTTGCAAATGAATTTACCGAAAAAACTTTGGACACGTTGAATTGAACATCAGTGGTGCAAATCGCACACATTTGGCATTAACTTTCATATGAGTTGTCATAGTAACAGGTCAGGTCATTTGCACCACTGATGTTCATTCGAACGTGAACAGATACAGGATTATTTTAAATGATTGTAGTCGAAGTAGGCGTGAAAACTGAATGTAAAATTTATGGTTGCCGCTCCACATAAAAAAAACATCAAAATTATGTGAATAAGTGAGTACTATTGCGGGTAAAAAAAGTGGGACATCAACGTCATTGTCTTGACTTTTAATGTGAAATAACACTTATCTGATTCCAACCCTACTTTGAACTGATTGACGTTGTCATTAAGTATTGTAAGTTGTAGGGAATGATTGTAAGTAAGCACGTGGTGAATATTTATTTAATGTAAAGTTTCAATCAAAATCTACCTTTATCAAAAGAAGAGGGCATTAGGAAAAGGAAAATAGGAGTATAAAATAAATGTTTAAACTGTTACTTACGATCTTGAAAGTCGATAGCGATGTCTTCATCAATCATATTTCAAACAAGGTTTGCCTCTTCTTTGCTCGACCATTGGTTGACATTTTCTGTTGGTCATTTGCTTTATGCAAATATTTTGACGGACATCTTCAGGATGAGATTCCAAAAAAGCGTAACCCAAGCGACAAAATTCTTCTTCTACTCTTGTTGGAAATGGCCTGATTTGAGGATTTAAACCACTAATCTCTTCTTTTTGTAAGTGGAAGTAGAGGCATAACAAATCAGTATGGCCACATATCGAGCATATCAATAATAATTCGTGGGCAAATTTACAATCGCGTCTGGTACACGCAGACATCAGAAAATCACGACAGATTCTACTGTACCTCACTTGAATATTCGGCGAAAACATTTTGAATTAAATTAAAATTAAGATTAAAAACATTTATTAAAATTTAACATAAAATAACATTTTTAATTTACCATGCGAAAATTTCCGATAATAATGCGGAATCTGGAAAAGTGCCCCGAATGCTTGCAGCGTTTCCACGTTGAATGGCAAGGGAAATCCTCTCAAAAAGGAATTTCTTAGATTTTGAATCCCCTGATTCCGCGATAAGTCGGGCTCCGATGACATTAATGAAATCTATTGTTTCTTTGCACCAAGGGCCTAAGGTTTCAAAGGCTAAACCTTCAAATATGTAGTTTGACGAAATAATTGAACTATATTTGTTATGTTTGCGTTTGCAAGCCATTTCAGCGGCAAAACCTGAGACTTCAGATGTTTTCAATACGTAACTGTCTGCAAGTGTATCTACGACAGTAACGTCCCAAACCAAAGGTTGACCTTTAATCCACGGTACTAAAGTCATCCCATCAGGGCGTTTTCCGTCATCACGAGATAGTCCGTTTGGTTCTAAAGTTGAATTAACATGAATAGAAGTCAAAGACCGGTTGATAATATAATTAATTTCAGTGTGTCTTGAAAATCTACCACTGCTTTTGGAACAACTTAGACCTTGAATACCAATTTCATCAACTTTCGCATTGCATTTGCAAATATGAGGTGTACAAAGATTACAACCCAATCTTAAACCAATACAAACTTGGAAGGAAGTGTTATCTAAATGAGTACCAATATTAGGAGAAGGTATTGCATGTAACCAAGATCCTGATTCTCTGCATTGCAAAGCCTTAAAACGAGCCAAGTCCCTAGATGAATTAAAGATTAAGTCATTGTCAATTATTCTTTTGATATTGATATTATCCCAATTCTTCTGAAATTGTGGAATTGTTGGTCTTTCGTTCTCATTTTCTACATCCCAGACTGCTAAAGCTTCATCATAATGGTGAATAATAAGCTCATTATCCTTTGAATTTAGTAATTGAGAAACAAGCTTTTTAACACCATTAACTGAAGATAGGAAAGCAGGGAGGCAAATATCGGAAATGCGGCGAATTCCCAGTCCACCAAATCTAATCGGCAAAGTGGACTGACACCATTGTAAATCAGTTAAACGTAAATTAAGTATTTTTTCTAAAGAAGACTTTAAAGAAGAATCAATGGAATTAACGTAATTAGAAAATTTCCAAAAAGGAGTTGTTCTTAATAAAAAATTAAATTTTGGAATGAAAAGACAGTTCTTGATTAAGGTATAAGCCACGTGTCTGCTAAGAAATTCAGCTTTATTTAAAAGATTTTCAACTGTAATAATAGTTTTTTCGACAGTGTTTTTGAAGCCTTGGTCAAAGATTAGAGAGCCTAAAAGAGATAAACTTCCTCGGTCACAAATTTTAATACCTGGTGCTAAATTTTGAAAATCCTTTACGACTTTTAAATCTGTGTCTCCAGAACAGCTAAAGATCTCGCATTTGTTAAAGTTTAATTCAAGACCAATTTTTCTGGATAAATTGATAACTTTCTTAAAGTCGGACAAAACTACTTCTGGGTAATCAGCTAGGGTTCCATCATCTAAATACCAAATATTCAGTTCAGAATTCAAAGATAAAATAATTGGTTGAATGGCAAGACTAAAAATCATAGGACCACAAGGATCTCCTTGTTGAGCTCCAACAGAAGAAGAAATTAAATGATCACCAAAAAATAAAGTTGAAGGATTCCTATAGCATTGATAAAGATAAGGGTAAAGAAGTGGGGTATGACATTGGACTTCTTTTAGAATACAATCTCGTTCGACTGAGTTAAATGCGTTTTTGAAATCTAATTTAAGAACAACTTTGCTACGGTTTAGGTCGTTATTCACAAAGGTACGTGTAGTATGAATTGCTGCTTCGCATCCTAGCTTAGTTGCCACTCCAAGTTGGTGTGGAGATAAATACGAATTTACAATATTACGACTTTGAAAACAAGCAAGCTTTAAATTAAAATTTAACACGCGCACAGAAAATATTCATACACCACTATGCAATGAGAATGAAAGTCGTCGACTCTTCAAGTGCTCAACGAAATACTGAAACCTTTAACCCCCGACCCCAAAACTGTTTCTGAAACTGATGGTAGGGGGAAAACATCCCAAAATTTACCACACGACGATAGCAATACTAACTTAAAAGGATAAAACTACGGGTCTAAACAACGAATCTTAATTTGATGTAATCCATTACTGGTTCGACTGGAAAAAAAAAATTCAATTGAACTTGAGAAAATACAAAACTGCAAAACTCACCGATTTGAGGAGAGACATCAACACATTCTTTTCTGCATGCGGGGCAACTGGGTTTATCATAGCAACTCTTTACATGCATATCCCAACAAGTTCGGCAAAGATAATGACCACATGATAAAACCAGCAAATCTCCATTCCGTATATGAGTTCCAAGTCGACAGATATTACATGTTAAAAAAAAAATCACCCGTACCACCCACTTGTAAAATTTTGCAATTTTGATGGACACGTTTCTTATTTCTCGTGTAAAACTGGCATATATTTATTGCGTGCTTGTTTGCAACGGATTTCCTCCGAAAATATTGTCCATGTCATTTTTCCCGTTTGCAAATCAGCCATCTCTTCAACTTTAGAAATTTGCATTCGCAATTGATGAGTAGATGGTTTGCACATACATATTTTGTAACTTGCGTACTTCAAGTAGAAATCGTCCCAGTGATCTAAGCCTAGCACAAATCATTTTATGCTGATGGGGAGATCGATACTTTGCACACATTTTATTCCCATTACTAATTAAAAATTCATCATTTCGAATTATTGCTGAAATATCATCCAGTCTCAGAACTGGCAATACTTGCTGTTGCAACACATCACATGCCTTCTCATTGATCTCAATATCCAACTTGCGACTCATTACTAAAATTCCTTTCTTTCTGTCTTTTTTCCCAGTACAATTTCGAAAATGTTTTCTTAATGCCGTCGTAATAAAATAACCTTGACAATTCGGGCAAACGCTGTAATTTTTTTAGACATGTCTTTCTTGCGTCTGCAAACGAGCATATGTTTATCACTATTTGTTTGATTATACAAAAAATTTCCTTTTTTTCTAATTGCATCAATTATCCTCAAACGTTCTTTAGAACCTTAGACAGAAACAGTTTTCAATTCACACAGAGACTAAAACCATTGTGGTGCAAATGACTTATCTGTCACTGTGATAACTAATAGGAAATGTCATGAAAAATGTGTGTTATTTGCACCAAAATGGTTTTTGATTTTTGAACAGCGTTTAAGTTACTCTCGTGTCAAAAATAAATTACTCCCTAGAATTCGAACTTTTAGGGAAATAACGTTTTTCATGTTGTGTCAACTACCCTTAAGGGTTGGGTTTACCTGATGAAAATTTCCGAATTCGTGTAGTTTAGGTTGCAATATTTGAAATGAAACAACCGGCTCTTCAGTTCGCCTACTTTTACCTGAAATGTCTAGGTACCGGCAGAACCAGCCGGAGGCGTAGTTCATAATCCTCAAATGTCATTACTAAGCTTTTAGATATTTTCGTCTCCCAAACCAACCAAAGTGTTCAAATATGAATTTAGTGGTAAAATCCTACGTACATATTAGCCGTTCACGATTGTTTTAAATACGCAGAAGGCCAGGATATTTTTTTGTTAGATTGGCGTCAGGTCCTGTCGTATGACGTTTCGTTTTTAAATATTCACAGTGTTGTCAATTTCGTCATTAATTTAGTTAATAATAATTTACCCAGAACTGCCCTACAAATATGAAAGTTTCATTTCAATTAAAGTTTTACGATTTTTGTTCCTAATGCGTTCAATTGTTTAAAAAATGTAATAACCTCGGGAGCATACAGCAAAATATATTTTGTTTCTATCTTGATGATGATGATTCTGCCTTAATTGTAATAATAAAATATAAAGAATAAATTAGTACAGTTTAATAAGACTGTTATTTGATATAGGTACATACTCGTTTGTGCAATGTATGTACATACCTAAGTAAGTATGTATGTACTAAGTATTATGTTTATGAAGAATGATTAATTTTTAATTAAATTCAAAGAATACCAAGAAACAAATGCACAAAATGTAAAGCAAAAAAATCCTCAACAAGACTACTACATAACGATTAACGATATACTAACAAAACCGACCAAAAAATCTTCACACATATAAATATACCTTACACTAAATTTTCTTATCTTCAAGTGACCCAGTCCACATCATCACACGATGATAAACGATATTTGCAGATGATATTTGTAACCGGACAATAATTTATACCACCATAATGTACAATATAAACGTACTCCACATATTAAAGGAAAAATAATAAATATACAAAACATAAACAGAATTAATAAAAAAGCAGAAAAAACCTGAGAAATTGCTTTTTTCTAATATACAAAAGCCCCAAACAAAAGTAACAAAAATGTGAGGGTTGCATTTCTAAAAATTAGGTATAATTTGTTTTAAATCTTTAAAGTAAGAATCAACCAACACTAACTATTATTGGTTGTGCATTTGCACTATTACCTTAAAGACGTGTATTTATTTGTTATGTTGTTCATAAGGCAGAATATAGCCTAAGGGAGTCCGTTTCGGCTCAAGGACGCGAGGTTCGTGGGTTCGATTCCGACCCAGGGCGAAAAAAAAAAGAAAAAAAAAGGGCTATATTCTATCTCGTGATTCGGAAGTCACAGTCTATTGAGTTGGTCATCACGCCCCTCATAGATTTGTAAAACCAGTCCTAGACTGTGTAACAACATTATTTTATGTGTGTATGTGTATGACAAAACAGGAGCTGGTGATTCTGGTCCAGATAATTTTTTAAAAGCCTTTTCAAAAATAGAGCTTTAGGAATACCTTTTTGACAAAACCGCTAATTCAGTCTCCAAAATAACTACATAATAGGAAACGTATATGTATCTATACTTGTACAAGTGAAACGAAAAATAGAAAAATAAAAACCAATATCACACAAAAGGGGGGAAAAAAGAAGAAGACCCAATTACCCAATTTCCAATCAAATAAAATCATTAAATGAAATATTTCGCAGATTTCGTTTTCGGGTTTTACGAGGATTTAAGATTTCAGGAAACATGGCATTCATATAAAATAAGCAAAGTTTTTTTCTCTTCTCTTCCCAAAACACACTGTTCTTAAAAATGTCTTCATACCAAAGGCCTTTCCTTGTTCATACTACAAAATAACATTTTTCTTTTTTTGTAATGTGTAATTGGCCTTGGATTTGATACATATAATTATCATTAATTTTCAGTTTTAATTTACTGTCCGATTTTTCTAAAAATTTCATTATTTTTTTCTCAGTGGCCTCAAAAGTAGTCAAGTCCCTAGCATTATATGGGCACTTGACTTCCAAAATAGCATCTTCATCAATAACCAACCTATCAGGGGAAGCTGCCAAATAAGGAAAATCACAATCTATTAAAATACCACATTCCTTAGTTTTTAGTTGTGTCAATCGTTCGAAGGCTGCGACAGCACACCCTTCGTTCTCTTGTCCAAATTTCGTAGATGTTGTACCTTCGAAATCATTATACCGGGTGTCCACTCTCAAAGTCGAACATAGGCAATTAACACTGTGCATTCAGTTTATAGATATTATGCCATTATTTCGATACATCAAACCAGTCCTAGACTGTGTAACAACATTTTTAAAGAATTAAATTATAATATTAAAGTAATTAACAGTTTAAGCAGTTTTTATTATAAATTTTTTGAAAAAATTACAATTCAGTTCCTACCTTAGTTATTATAAATCTAAATAATTTGCTGAATTAAATTAAATTTCCCTTTATTTCAAATGTTATTAAAAATCCCAGCCCAGATATGAATTTTTTGAGGATACCGAGTTCTAGTAGGAAAATTTACTCGAGGGTTTTCTTGAGCCCAATATCGCGTGTTTTGAACATTTGGTTCGTTATTTAGTGTAAAAGTAGATTCGTCTGTAAAGCAAATTGTCGACAGAAAGCGACGATCATTAGCACGCTCCTGTATTTCATAACAGGTTTCACTCTTACTTTCTTCATCAACAGCAAAAATCTGTTGATGACACTGTGTCTTGTAGGGATGATATTTGTACTTCCTAAGGATATTCAGTATCCGCGATTTACATAAACTTACTTCAAGAGAAATTTGTCTTAATCCGTATGGAGTAACTATTCATTTTTCCGTAAATAATTTTGACAGTAATTTACCAAAATTCGCTGACTTAACCCAACAAATTACTAAATTTTTTGACAAATGCTGTCCAATTTGAAAATCATGGCATGTCATATTTAAAAATCGCCAAGTTTTAAATTAGTATTTTAAAATAAAAATAGCATCTTTAATCTTATTATTAGTATCATTTCAAACGCAATAATTTTATCTTTCTATTGATACCATTACCTTACCTGTAAGTTCAATTGTCGAGCAGGATCAGCAAAACGTTCAATACAATGTTAATTGCCTATGTTCGAGTCTGAGAATGCACAGACTGTATAATAAACGACCTGACGGTTTCGACTAAAAAAAAAACTCATTCTCATGCCCCAACAAAAAACAATCATTTTGCGCACTTAATACAAAAATAACTATTTTTAGTTTTTAGTCGAAACCGTCAGGTCGAGACTTCAAACTCATTCGAATGCGCCAACAAAACAATCATCTTTCGCACGAAATACAAACACTATTTTTTCTACAACCCCATTTAAAAAATTTTGAATTTTTTAATTTTTGTAAAATTGTCCTTGGATGCTAAAATACTGTCAAAATGACATACTTTGCGACTTGATAAGGATGCATAAATGTCAGGTTTTTTTGACGGTTGTAGAAATTTTTTTTTTAATGCAAAGCTCAATGTGTACACCGTTTTCATTGAGACAGTCAAGAATAAATGTTGTTGTTGTTATCTATTATAATTATATAATATTATATAAATAATTATTTATAGCAATGCAATAAAAATTCAAATAAAACAATTGCTACATAAAAAATACTATGTTCAAAAATAGAAATTACGCCATAACGGCTGAAAATAGGCATACATAATGTTAACAAAAGTGGCCTTACAATTAAATTTTACAGAAAATCAGAATCTATAAAAATACCACATTCCTCAGTTCTTAGTTGTGTCAATTGTTGGAAGGCTGCGAGAGCACACCCTTCGTTCTCTTGCCTAAATTACAGGTAAAATGTTTTCTTTCTAATTAGCCGAAATATACCTACTTATTTTAGGAATCGGCACTTGGCCTTAACGTAAAGAATAATCTCTGGTTGCCTGCATTCCAATTTTTTCTTCCGTGGAAATGAACGAAATTCCTTCACACTTTTGTCGTTTTTTTCAGATCTGTGATTTTTTTGGAAAAACGGTGATGGCACCAACCGCTTTAAAATTCAATTTCCGAGGGCCCCATACTTTTTTTAAATTAATTTCGAATTAGGTTTTAGTGTTACAGCTTCCTGCACAGTCCTCAAATTGCAATTTATTTTATTGTTATTTATAACGAAATCGAAAAAAGAAAAGTATGGGGCCCTAGAGGAAAGACGTATCTTTCAGATAAAAAAAGGATCTTGCTTTCATCTGTTGTGGTTTTAAAGATATGGATGTTTTTTCGACCATTTCAAATCAGGTAAACCCCACCCATTGTAATAGTTATTTGTCACAAGGCTAGAAAATGACATTTTGCAAGTGCAAGCATGGTTTGTGGCTGGCGCCTCTGCCCACAAGTGCGAGCACTTGCAAAATTTTCTAGCCGTGTAATACACAAAATTTTTTCGGCCAACAATTTATTTAAAGCAAAATATAATCATTTTTGTTAAAAAATTACCAGATAGGGAATTTATTTTTCTTCCATTGGCAACATGAAGGAATCAAGAAGCGACTGTGTCACGACAAAAACCAACCAGTTCCTCAAATATTCAAAACCGTCGTCGTCGTTTCTGTTATTCCTAACCCATCGCTTGATACCCCCCTACTGCTATACACAATGTACAGCTTGCGATAAAGGATACAAATTTCAAATTTGCCCGACATCAATATTTTACACTTAAAAAATTGTACAAAAATGCCACATGACACTGACATTTTGCGCTGCCAACCTAAAACCTTTCATTAAAAATTCCTGTGTCGATTTTCTTGTCTAGGCAGGGAAATGCTAGTTTCCAGACGATTTAGAGTACTTAGACGAATGAAAAAACAGTGTTTTTAGACGGAGGCCGAAAAAATATTTTTTCTACGACCACTAGTGTAAAGCAGTGGCGGCTCGTGGGTTTTGTTGTTGAGGAGGCAAACTTGAACAAACATAGTAGTAATAATAATATTAATAAATACACCATAATAACAATTTTTTAAAATATATTATACTAAAAAGGCTATATTCTATCTCGTGATTCGGAAGTCACGTTAAGCCATTGGTCCCGGTCTATTGAGTTGGTCATCATCACCAAATACTGAAGGTGAACGCAAAGAAACGAATATAGATCCGGATAATGAAGATTTGCTTCCCGAAACCTCAAATACGGAAGGTGAACGCAAAGAAACGAATATAGATCCGGATAATGAAGATATGCTTCCCGTAACCTCAAATACTGGAGATGAACAGACGAGTGCTAGTGTAGCTGCACCTACAGCTGTGCCAAACAATATTATTGGTGAGTTGATAAATCTGATTTATATCCGCAACATTTTAAAATTAAAAGTAATTTTTGAGTTGAAAATGGTCGTATTCAACTCGTTGGTGTGTAACTTGACCTCTTTATGGCACTCGTGGATTCAACTCGTTGGTGTGTAACTTGGGCTCTTTATGGCACTCGTGGACTTTAAAACGCTCGTGTTCGATTGTAAAATGTATAATCTGTTTCAAAATCAAAAATCCACCAACACTGCATTCTACCTCGAAAATACAACCGACAACGTCGCCACCATTTGTTTTTAGTGTGTCTGCATGTGTCAGAAAAAAGTGGGGTTATCAAAGAAAACTGTTGACAATCGTTTTGTTCGTAGTTCATCCTGTTTTTTATTCTCATTTTATTATTTTACTCAAAAGGTATGATATGGTAGCTACACATTTTTCATGACATTTACTATTAGTTACCACAGTGACAGATAAGTCATTTGCACCACAATGGTTTTAGTCTCTGTGTGAATTGAAAACTGTTTCTGTCTAAGGTTCTAAAGAACGTTTGAGGATAATTGATGCAATTAGAAAAAAAGGATATTTTTTGTAGAATCAAAGAAATAGTGATAAACATATGCTCGTTTGCAGATGCAAGAAAGACATGTCTAAAAAAAATTACAGCGTTTGCCCGAATTGTCAAGGTTATTTTATTACGACGGCATTAACAAAACCTTTTCGAAATTGTACTGGGAAAAAAGACAGAAAGAAAGGAATTTTAGTAGTGAGTCGCAAGTTGGATATTGAGATCAATGAGAAGGCATGTGATGTGTTGCAACAGCAAGTATTGCCAGTTCTGAGACTGGATGATATTTCAGCAATAATTCGAAATGATGAATTTTTAATTAGTAATGGGAATAAAATGTGTGCAAAGTATCGATCTCCCCATCTGCATAAAATGATTTGTGCTAGGCTTAGATCACTGGGACGATTTCTACTTGAAATACGCAAGTTACAAAATATGTATGTGCAAAACATTTACTCATCAAATGCGAATGCATATTTCTAAAGTTGAAGAGATGGCTGATTTGAAAACGGGAAAAATGACATGGACAATATTTTCAGAGGCAATCCGTTGCAAACAAGCACGCAATAAATATATGCCAGTTTTACACGAGAAATAAGAAACGTGTCCATCAAAATTGCAAAATTTTACAAGTGGGTGGTACGGGTGATTTTTTTTTAACATGTAATATCTGTCGACTTGGAACTCATATACGGAATGGAGATTTGCTGGTTTTATCATGTGGTCATTATCTTTGCCGAACTTGTTGGGATATGCATGTAAAGAGTTGCTATGATAAACCCAGTTGCCCCACATGCAGAAAAGAATGTGTTGATGTCTCTCCTCAAATCGGTGAGTTTTGCAGTTTTGTATTTTCTCAAGTTCAATTGATTTTTTTTTCCAGTCGAACCAGTAATGGATTACATCAAATTAAGATTCGTTGTTTAGACCGGTAGTTTTATCCTTTTAAGTTAATATTGCTATCGTCGTGTGGTAAATTTTGGGATGTTTTCCCCCTACCATCAGTTCCGAAACAGTTTTGGGGTCGGGGGTTAAAGGTTTCAGTATTTCGTTGAGTACTTGAAGAGTCGACGACTTTCAGTCTCATTGCATAGTAGTGTATGAATATTTTCTGTGCGCGTGTTAAATTTTAATTTAATTCAAAATGTTTTCGCCGAATATTCAAGTGAGGTACAGTAGAATCTGTCGTGATTTTCTGACGTCTGCGTGTACCAGATGCGATTGTAAATTTGCCCACGAATTATTGATATGCCCCATAAGTGGCCATACTGACTTGTTATGCCTCTACTTCCACTTACAAAAAGAAGAGATTAGTGGTTTAAATCCTCAAATCAGGGCATTTCCAACAAGAGTAGAAGAAGAATTTTGTCACTTGGGTTACGCTTTTCTGGAATCTTATCCTGAAGATGTCCGTCAAAATATTTGCATAAAGCAAATGACCAACAGAAAATGTCAACCAATGGTCGAGCAAAGCAGAAACCTTGTTTGGAATATGATTGATAAAGAAGACATCGCTATCGACTTTCACTCGCGTTTTAAAATGGCCCACTTGTGCCAAAAGAGCCAAAAAAATGATTGTAATTATGTATAATCTGTTTCAAAATCAAAAATCCACCAACACTGCATTCTACCTCGAAAATACAACCGACAACGTCGCCACCTTTTGTTTTTAGTGTGTCTGCATGTGTCAGAAAAAAGTGAGGTTATGAAAGAAAACTGTTTACAGTCGTTTTGTTCGTAGTTCATCCTGTTTTTTATCCTCATTTTATTATTTTACCCAAAAGGTATGATATGGTAGCTACACATTTTTCATGACATTTCCTATTACATATGTCGTTTTCAATGACATCCGTGCTGTCAGTATGACAGTATGTTGGCACCACTTGCTGTTTCAGTTTAGTAATTTTCAATTTCCTAATTTGGCACGGCAAATTAACAAATTCAAATTATTATTTATCTTTTCTGATAAAAAATGTAGTCTGATTCGGAATCCGTGCACGACTTCGTTTGACCATGTTTTACACCATGTTGAAGATTGAGTTTTATCGTTTGTTGTTGACGTTTCACGAAATATAAATTTCCTTTTACCATAACCTCAATTTCTTGTTTGACATTTTTTTAACTAGGATTTTCTTATAGTCTGAATGCTGGTTATGAATTTGTGTGTACAATCTGCACAACATATTAAAAATGACACTGACAGCACGGATGTCGTTGAAAACGACTATAGTTATCACAGTGACAGATAAGTCATTTGCACCACAATAGTTTTAGTCTCTGTGTGAATTGAAAACTGTTTCTGTCTAAGGTTCTAAAGAACGTTTGAGGTTAATTGATGCAATTAGAAAAAAAGGAAATTTTTTGTATAATCAAACAAATAGTGATAAACATATGCTCGTTTGCAGACGTAAGAAAGACATGTCTAAAAAAAATTACAGCGTTTGTCCGAATTGTCAAGGTTATTTTATTACGACGGCTTTAAGAAAACATTTTCGAAATTGTACTGGGAAAAAAGACAGAAAGAAAGGACTTTTAGTAATGAGTCGCAAGTTGGATATTGAGATCAATGAGAAGGCATGTGATGTGTTGCAACAGCAAGTATTGCCAGTTTTGAGATTGGATGATATTTCAGCAATATAATTTGAAATGATGAATTTTTAATTAGTAATGGGAATAAAATGTGTGCAAAGTATCGATCTCCCCATCTGCATAAATTGATTCGTGCTAGGCTTAGATCACTGGGACGATTTCTACTTGAAACACGCAAGTTACAAAATGTGTGCAGGATTTAAGTTCATACCTGGAATGAATGAACTTTCTGTTCATGTTCAATGTGGTTGAAGAAGACAAAAAAGTGCCTTTATTTTTAACATTAATGGGGGCTGAAGCGTATTCAGTGTCGAAAGATCTGGTGTCACCGGACTTACCCAGTAGTAAAACGTATAATCAGTTAAAAACTGCATTAGAAGCACATTTTAGCCCGAAGAAAATTGTGATTGCCTAACGATTTCATTTTTACCGTTGTAGTCAAAACGCAGATGAGTCGATCAGTGAATTAATTCGAAGACTGAAAAAGCTGTCGCAGCAGTGTCAGTTTGGAACATTCCTGAATGAGGCCCTTCGAGATCGCCTTGTGTGTGGTCTTCGAAACGAACACATACAAACGAAGTTACTGTCGGAGCAAACACTCACGTTTCAGAATGCTTGCTCTACTGCCCTGTCAATGGAGATTACCCAGGAACAAACTAAAAGTCTACAGCCTTCCGAAGGTGATCAAAATGTCAACAAGGTAACCAAAAAAAACCGAACGTCGTAAACCTCACGAAGAAAAAACTAGTAAACTATGTTTTAGTTGTGGAATAAAGGAACATGATCCCAAAGCGTGTCCAGCTATCAACTGGGAATGCTTCGTCTGTAAGAAGAAGGGTCACACGTCAAAAGTCTGCCGGAAAAGGAAAAATAAAGTCAATTTGGTAGAGGGAGATGAAGAAGTCGAAGATGAACAATCATCAGCTCTTACATTGAAACAAGTCCTTTTAAAAGAAACTGTTGAGAATAGTGAGTTAAGTTAATCAATTAATAAGGTAAATGTCAAATCAGCACCTTTTTTGTAAAATTTTTGTCAATAATGTGTCTCGGGTAATGGAAGTCGATACCGGAGCTGGTGTCAGTCTAATATGTGAAGAATTTTATGATAAACATTTTTCTAATGTACCATTAAAATCCAGTCCGTGTTTAGAAGCTGTCGCAGGGTTACCAATATCACCTTGTGGAGAAATAGGTACAATTGCGAGCATAAAATTTTGGTAGTCAATGTCATTGCCTAAGATGCTCTCTTGTGAAACGAACGTGTGGATGTCAAATAGCTGTCTTGTTTATGACATTCACTTCAGTGTTTTCTGTCAACTTCGAGCCACTTGTAAGAGCATTCTCATGAAAATAAGTTAAAGTAACAATTTAGCAAATATTTATTATAACGCAAACAACATCAAAACTATGAAATTAGTATTTAGTCATTTCTCCGTTGTCCTCGTAAACTTTAAGTAGTCGGTTGGGCATGGACAGACATAAATTTGTAAAATAATGCCGGGGTAAATCATGCCATGCCTCACTAATTGCAGTCAAGAGTTGATCTTTGTTTTCAAATCTCACTCGGCGCCTTTTCATGCTTTTAACTACTGTAGCCCGCATATTTTCGATCGGGTTTAAGTCAGGGCTCAAACTCGGCCAGTCAAGAACGTTGATACCATGGTTTTGAAACCATTCTGAGACCCTGTGAGCGGTATGCACCGGACAGTTATCTTGCTGGAAGACAAAGTTATCTTCCGGATAGACAACCCTTACTGAAGGCACCATAATTTCTTCCAAAATCCTGGTATAAATGTGACTTGTAAGGCGTTCTTCAATGTGTACGATTACCCCAGGACTCTTTGCGGAAACCCAAACCCACATATTTACCGAGAATCTACCACTATTATCATTTTTGTGCACATATTTCGGGTTGTACCTTTGATTCCTCGGTCTATAAACGCGCATTCGTCCATTCGAAGCTGACTGAAAAACTTTTTCGTCGCTAAATATTACGTTTTCCCAAAAATCGTTTCCTCGTAACATGTATTCCAGCGCAAATGCCAGTCTTGCCTCTTTATGTCTAGGTGTAAGTCGTATTTTAGTGGCAGCTGAAAATTTTTTTAACCTTGTCTCTCTTATGCGACGACGAGCGGTGTGGACAGAAGCGGGAAAATTAGTTAAGTTTTCAATTTCTTCAATCAGTGCCCGGTCATTTTGCTCTGTTGAGGCTCGAGGACGTCGGGAACCTACTTTTCTATCTAACGACCCTGTTTCTCTCCATTTTCGACTTATGAATTTGACGGAACTTCTTACGAGCCCCAACTGATCAGCTATCCTAACTTCAGAAAATCCTCTCTCCAGCATGGTAATTATTTTCACTTTGTTGAAATAAGAGACTGGCGCCATAATAGAATATTTGTTTAAAAATTAAATAAATTAGTTTTTGGCGTGGTGTTTTGACATTTATATTTATTTTTCAAAGAACGTTGACAAGACAAAATTACACAGAGAAACTTTTTGTTTTTTGACAAAAAGATGAAGTTTCAAAATGATATTGTCTACCAAAATTTAATGCTCGCAATTGTACCTGTCACTGTGTCCCTTGAGTCAAATAGTCAGATTTACAAATTATCCTTAGTTGTTATCAAGTCGGATAAATATTTTGTACCATTATTAGGTCGCAATTGGCTTGATGTCGTACTCCCTAATTGGAGAACTTGTTTGAAACTTCCTCACCCAAACGTCCATCCTGGCCATGTAATCGCCACAGTCGAGTCATCTGAAGTAAGGTTATCCAAATTGAAAACTGAGTTCCCAAGAGTATTTGCTGAAGATAAGAGAACAAACATTACTGGTATAGAAGCACACCTGGTCCTAAAAGAGGCTGCTTCTATGATATTCCACAAAGCATATTCAGTTTCGTACAAAATCAAGGACAAGTTAGAGAAAGAACTGAATTCAATGATCGACAATCGAATGAGTCACGCAGAAATGGCCAGTCCAATTGTCTGTGTTCCAAAGCCGAATGGAGCTATCAGGGTCTGCGTTGATTTTAAGAAAACATTAAATCCTGCACTAAGAACGGATTATTATCCACTTCCGTTTTTAGATGAAATCTGTCAAACACTAGTTGGGGGAAAGGTATTCATAATCTTAGATTTAGCTGAAGCATACCTCCAACTACCAGTAGAAAAAAAGAGTCAACATTTGTTAACAATCAACACACATCTAGGTTTGATGAAGTTTACTCGTTTACCCTACGGAGTTTCGAGTGCTCCTGCTATCTTCCAAAGTAATATGGCGAAACTTTTAAAGGGCCTTCCTGTAGATATTTATTTAGACGATATTATTATAGCAGGTCGAGATGAAAATGAATGCTATAATAGGGTAACTGAAGTGTTGTCATTCGCTATGCCCCGCCTCCAAAAGATGTCACCCAATTAAGTTCGTACTTAGGGTTATTGAACTTTTATGCAAAATTCATACCAATGTTATCGTCTGAATTACACCCGTTATGTCAATTACTGAGGAAAGATACAAAATTTGAATGGTCCATAAAATGTAAAAGGGCATTCGAGAAAACTAAGAAGTTGTTAGAAAATTGTTTTACTTTAAGTCACTATAACCTTAAAAATGAGATAATCATCACTACAGATGCATCAGCTTATGGAATGGGAGCGATCCTTAGCCAAAAGATTGATGGAGAAGTGAGACCGATAATGTGTGCTTCGTGTACACTAAGTTCAGCGGAAAGGAACTACTCTCAAGTCGGAAAGGAAGCGATGGCTATCATTTTTGCTGTGAAAAAGTTTAACAAATTCATATTTGGACAAAAATTCACGTTAATCACGGATCATTGAAGACCTTATTTGATCGAAAGAAGAACCTACCGACTCTAGCATACAGTCGTCTACAACGCTGGGCTATTATCTTGTCAGGGTACCAATACGAGATTCACTACAAAAAGGGCTCAGAAGTTGCTAATGCTGATGGCTTGAGTAGACTCCCGTTGGAAAAAGACTCCGATATTGAGGAAGTCAATTCATTTACAGATATTAGAAGTTTACCTGTTACTGCGGAAGAAGTACAACAAGAAACTAGAAAAGACGCAGAGCTAATAAAAGTTCTGGAATACACGAAACACGGATGGCCAAGCCATGTATCAGAGGAGAAACTGACACTGTATTTTCTAAGAAGAAACGAAATCAGCATTGAAAATGACTGTATCACCTGTAATGATTGCAAGCTTTAACTGTCATTTTGTCTGTCATGTGCCCGTTTTTCTGTTATGTTAAATATTGTTGCATTCATCTTGTCGTTTATCTTTGTGATGTACTCAACTAGTTAATTTCTTGTACTTCGTTAAACTTAATTTCTGTCCTTTGTATTCGTTTCAATTTCTTTTTCATCAAAGTTATTACAGACCTTTTTAATAAAAGGTATTTTGGGTCCCTCACATGTGTGTTTTATTTGCGGCACTCTTCCAACTGGAACCCTCACCGTTTGCATTCCGAACCTTTTTCCGCCAAAAGAAAATCACAACGTAGGGCTCCTCCGATTCGATGACGATCACGACCACATTTGTTACCGTTTTGCGCAGGTTCAAATATTTGGCGGAAAAAGTAATGTATTCAAAAACAAGTAAACAAATTATGGTGCAGTTATTACAGACAGGGACGGATGAAAAACACTCTTCAAAAAAACCGTATCCCAGGTATTACTCATATTTTACAATTCGATTAATGACAAAAACAATGTTTAATTTGGAGCTACGCGGTCAAAGTACGCCGCCGGGAGCTTAGAGCTGGAGGTAACAAACTTTCGGCCGCGAAGGGACTCAGAAAAATAATCTGAATCGGCTTGAGACCAGCGACGTTTCTAGATACTCGGGTTAGTAATGAAAGTCGGGCTATTTCACCGACCAAGAAAGAGTGACAGAGGGCCTCGGGGTTGTACGATGAACTTCCCAAGCCGCTTCGAGCAGAGCTTGCTCCACCTTCCCCAACCAACCGTTTACCGACAAGAACCTAAGATCTCTAGAACCGCGACGGAGGTTTCACGTCAGCATTCCAGAGCCGCATCGAGCAGGGCTTAGGTCCGCCTCCGCTAACGGCCGTAACTTAACCCGTGGTCTCCCCAGAAATTTACTAGACAACCCCACGACTTCCTGATTGAAACCTAACTCCCATAGTGGCGCACTTACAACATTTTACTTTAACTCTTCCGAAATCTAGCGGTGCTTAACAACAACATAAAGAAAACCCGAGTTTAATTCAATCGAACAACACGTAACATTAAACGATGCGAAAATTCAACAAAACAAAGCGCAACATTAAACAATGATCAAATAAACAAAACAAAACGCAACATTAAACAAGGATAACATAAGCAAAAACAAACCGCAACATTAAACAATGAGGAAATAAAAGAGAACAAAACGAGAAGTTAAATAACAATAAAATAGAACCACTTTAAATGGCACAAATATCAGTAAACAAGATAAATCACGAATACAATAATCGCTTGTAATGTTAGACAAAAAGAAAATGGCGGGTCGAGTGCCGTTAGAAAATGTTAGTGAAGAAAAAGAACAAAATGGACGCACGCGGTTCGGACGATGGCTCCGAATTTTCGAAATTACCAGATTGTTAAAAGAAATAAGAAGAAAACGCTTAACGCTTAAAATTAACGAATGGGCGCTTCTTAAAGCAACAGCATGCAACAAAATGAACTCTACAACATACCCTTACCACGAGGTCCTGGTCCCAAAACAAAACACAAAAAAAAGGCAACGAAAGTGGGATAAATTACCCAGGTGAATTAAAAAAAACGCCGGATTCTTCACGGGGACACAAAATATCTACTCGGAACGGTAGTGTAATCGGTTCAGATGTAACTTACAGATTTTTGGAATATTGGATCGCTCTTCGCAAGGTCTGTTCGTTTCGAAAAACCAAACAAAAGTGACCTACCCCCATCAACCACCCGCGCGAGCCCGTTTCATCCCCGCTATCTTTCCGCTTTTCAACAGCGTCGCCAACTCGCCAAGATTACCAACCCCATCCCTTAATTCCTAGTCTAGCCGCTAGTACCTTCCCATTTGGCGCGCTCTCGTGGCGGTACCGGGAATTAAAAAAATTTAAATTTTAAACTGAGTCACTACACACCTTAGGATGTAGAGTCGTAATTCTAAATAATCTTCGAACGTATGTCCTTGATCTATTACACGACCAACATCCAGGCATCGTACGCATGAAACTACGAGCAAGAAGCGATGTATGGTGGCCAAGAATAAACGAAGATATTGAGAAAATGGTAAGCTCTTGTGAATCATGTCAAAGGTTTGCACCAGCCGCTCAGGAAAACAAGTTGATGCCGTGGCCACTAGCAAACAAAAACTGGCGACGAGTCCATGCTGACTACTTCAAATTGGAGAATACAGAGTTTTTCATGATGGTATATAGCAGAACGAGGTGGCTAGAAGTCTTTATTATGCCACAAGGTACCAAGGCAGCCAAGACTATTGCAAAACTCAGAACTGCCTTTGTATGTTTCGGTCTTCCTGAAACCCTGATCACAGACAACGGCTGAATTTGAAATTTTCTGTAAATCCAATGAGATTAATCTAAAGCATTCACCCACCACCTTATTATCCACCTTCAAACGGAGCCATTGAAAAACAAGTAAATACAATCAAGAATAACTTAACAATAATAATAAAATAATAAAACTACTCCTAACTCAATCACTAAGAAGAGTCCTGCAGAAATGATATTTCAACAACTTCCAAGAAAAAAAATTACCTTGTTAAAACCCAATACACTTTCTAATAAAGAGGACAGAAGATACAGAGCGAGAGTCGAAAATTACGAAAATACCACGAGGCAAGACCTTAAAGTCTTTACGGAAAGAGAAATAGTGTGGGTATACGATACCAGAGAAAGAAATTGGTTTGCTGGGAAAGTAATGAAAAATGTAAGTAGGTGTACATATTTAGTACTGACCTGTGGTCGCATTCGATTTGTACACGCCGATCACCTGAAAGCAAATACTGTCCTGTAATAACCATTCCCATTAGAAACCCAGAGAATCTCGAAGAAAACACAACAGAAGAACCACCCGACTTCCGAGGTAAACCATCGAACCAAGAACCGAAGACAGCTGAGCTAGATCCAGCCAACAGTCAACAAGAATTTCCTAGTAACTCGCCCGGAACATCTTCCCAAACTTCCAATAGAACCCACGTCTCCTCCCCTGTTGAACAGAGTCATCTCCTTAGACGATCAAACAGGATAAAGAGACCACCTACCCGCTTAAATTTGTAATTGTCCTACTTGTACGCAATTAAATTAAGAAGATGGGAGTGTTGTGAGTAGCCCTGTATATTAAGTTAAGTTAGTTAGTTAATTCTACGGCGCGAGGTTGGCAGAACAAGAAAAAGAACGTCTGTCAATGTGGCGTCCCACAAAATGTGTGTTTAGTTCCTTATATTGTGTATTTCCAACAATAAACCTTGTTCAATCAATGGAGTTGTATTTCGTCGGATAAAGACACAATACATACCACCTTTTTGCACATAATAATTATTTTGTGTTAGGTACTACGGCGGACAATAAATTTAGGCCGGCCTGTCATTGAGTTGACATCAAAATGTGAAGCTGGCATTATGTTCAACTAACCCCATTTTCGATTTTTGTCATTCTTGTCATCATGACAGGGATAATCAAAATTAAAATTGGGAAAAGAAGCGTGCACCAGAGAGAAGTGCTACTACAAATCAGTTATGTTAGTGCGTCATGATCTGTAAGTTACGAAAAAGGCGAAGGAAACGCCAAACAGCTTGAAAACCTTCAGTTTGACAAACTGACACATCAGTCATAATGACAATAAATGGTCGCTTGCATTGACTTTTTTGAAATGTCAGAAATTTGCCGGCCTAAATTTATTGTCCGCCATAGTAAATAAACTCAACAGTTCAATGTCAAATTTTGGCGGGAGGTTGGGCCAACCCACAAAAATGAAACTTACTCTAGAGATTTCTTTTTTCTGCCAACATACATGTGCAAAAATTCCAAAGCAAACTAGACGAAAATCATTTTGTTCCACACTATAAATACAAAATTCTGGAATAATGACAGGAGACCTGCCCGGGCGTTATTTATTAACGCATTCCCGGCGTGTTACCGGGACTTTCACTTATGAATGCACTCCACGAATGATGAACGAAATTAATATTCAGATGATAAATGATAGGTTTGAAAACTCCTGGACCGTCACAATTTTGTTTTGACTGTACTTGGGTATAAAAAAAATTCCCTAGAGTGTACCTACGTCAAAATCTAGTTACAAAATATATTTAGGTTATATTTTCCTTTTTAATCATTGAACTAAAAATGTTTTGAACACTTGAAGCGAAATGCAGCAACTAAAGGAACTGAAGCAATTCAATCAAGTTTATATAAAACACGAAAAAAATTAGAAAAAGTGACATACGACAATCTGAAAACAAGTTACAAACTCAACAACTAAAATTGAAAATCGCTTCCCATACCTATCCGAGTCAGATTCCGCTAAAGATGTATTGTGGGTGGAACATCCCTAATACCCACATAGCTAACCAATCAGCTTTAATTAGATTTTAATTTTCACAATGCAAGATGCATAGTTGGGTTAAAATCAGAAATGTTTTTTGTTGAAGGTATGGCTTTATAATATAATCATTTGTTTGATAATTTGTCTTTCGCGCCAATAGAATCACCCTAGTTCATTTTGAACTTTCCATTTTAACCTTTTTACAAAATATACCTAGGTACCTACAGTTGCGGAATTAAAATTTCGGGCACTATTGTCAATGTCATGAATCATGATATATACTCTAAAACAACCTTTACGTTAATAACATTATTTTTTACTCTTGTCATGTTTTTGTCTTTTTGTGGCATAATAACGGGTAGGCAACATATCAAAGCGATGATTTAATGTCAGTCATGATGACAGTAGAAGGTGCTTTACAGAGATTTTGTTGAAGTGACAGAAAAATAGTGCCCTAAATTTGAATTCCGCAACTGTACTTAAATAATTTTGCAATTTATTTGACAATGTGAATTTAAACAAATGAATAGTTTGAAAAATCAAAAATTTACAGATACCGACTGGGCAATATGAAAATAACTAATTTTTTGTTCGACACTGTCAGAATTTGAGAATTTTCTCCTGTGTGAACGGATTTTGATAAATGTCACAACTTGTGAAAACGAAACGTCAAGTCAAGTTTACAGATTTTAAGCGATTTGGAGCCTTTAAGGGACTCGTCTAACAAAAAAACGTTGTATTCAACTCGTCCGTGTGTAAATTGGGCCTTTTTTGGCACTCGTGGGCCTTTAAAACGCTCGTTGCACTCGCGTTTTAAAATGGCCCACGCGTGCCAAAAAAGGCCCAATTTACGCAAGAACTCATTAAAGAAACTACTATAACAAGTGAATTAACCTACCTAACAACTGCAATTTTGATTTTGACAGTCCAGATGTTTTTTGAATGTACTATTGCGGACAATAAATTTAGGCCGGCCTGTCATTGGCTTGACATCAAAATGTGAAGCTGGCATTATCGACGCTGTCATGCTGAAACGACTCAAGCGACAAAAAAATCGAAATTGAGTCAAGTACACCATTGGAAAGAGGAGCTTGAGCCGAATCTATCCGTACCATTGAATGCAGCGACACCACGGGTTTTAACGGATTTTTTTGCATTTAAATTTGCCTAAACGCCTTCGTTTTATATTCGACGATGATCGTTTTGTCACACTGCAGCTTAAGCGCCAGTTTTTTCCGCCTTTTCACGATGGTGAAAGTTGTGTGTTTTGTTTCATTGTTTTCTGCAGAATAAACTGGTACGTAATAATTATTATATTTGATAATTATGGTTACTTAAGACTAATTTAATACAATTTACAATAAAAATGTTTAAAAACAATTGAATTAAATAGTCAACATGATAATTTTTGTGTCATGTGGCGATTAAGTTGAAATGTAGTCTGGTGTCAGTTTGACTTAAGCGACGTTTTCTGTACTAATTCTTCTGACAGAAACGCTTTTTTCTGTAGTTTTGAGCAACAACATAACTGCATTTTATATGTGATATGATCTTATTATTTAAAATAATTTGTTTGAATATTAAATAGAAGAAAACATGTTTCCCAATATTCATGTCGCTTGGGACGCTTGCAATGAAAAAATATTGGGTTTTCAGAACAATGAAGACGGCCACGCATATTTCACGCACCGAGAAAATGTTGGCTATGGTTAACCAAAATAATAATTCTGACAGCTGCAATGTGGATGATGATGATCCTTTAATACTGGAAGCAATGAATCAAAAAAAAAATCTTCTCTCGTTAATAAATGCCAAGGATAATAAATGCACTACAGATAATACAGTGCAAGAAAACGTGGAAACTGAGAAAAATCTCATTCCAAGTACAAGTGGTCAAGAAATGCACAACAACTGAAACTATTTGTTACAGACTCGTCCTAAACATGAAAAAAATTTTTCCTTCAAATTCTACTTTTGATAATCACTGGGACGCTGTCCTTATCCGATCCATACACCATTACTCCTATGACAGACAAATCTGGTATATTTTATCAAAATCTTGGCAACGCGAAAATATACAATAGTTTCTTATCTTTACTTTCATTTACTAACCTAAGCTTTTACCAAGAAAAATTTACTTTTATTAAAGAGTTATATCCTAAAAGCATTGAAATCTGTAAAAAATGTGAAAACTTTAACGGAATTTCTACTGGACTTAAATGGCTCATTGGTGCACCCGACGCAAATGATGCCGAATTTTATTCTGCTGCTGTTAAAACACTTCAAAATAAAAATCCTGAAACTTTAACATTGATGCGACAACAAATCCACATCATGAATTCAGCTAGCTGAATGCAAATATCGAAACATTCAATAATTTCACTAAATCAGTAACAAAAAAGTAAATCAACTAATCACTGCAGAACGTGCTACAAGTCACATAGATTTATTATCACATTTAGTCTTAGAATTAAATGAAGAATTTGACGTAATAATTGCTTCAATTTTATTTGCCAAACAAAACATTTTACATCCATTCGCTGTAACTCCAACTAATCTTAGAAATGAACTAAGAACAATTCAACTGCAATCAAATTTACAATTTCCAATATCAATTGACGATGACATAAAATTTTCAAATTATTTCTCTTTAAGTAAAATTTCCGTAATATATTATAACCAAAATTTAATTTATGTAATCAACAATCCTTTAGTCAATGATGAAAGCTTTGCATTGTACAAATTAATACCATTACCTTCCTCATCTAATCAAACAAACATTTTTTCCTACATTGATCCTCCAAACCCTTATTTGTTATTGCGCGTGACGAGAGTACGTTATGGGCAGATGCGAGATCTTTCTTCTTGCACAAAGCTCCCAGAATCAACTTTTATGTGCTCCGTACCTGTAATCTTCCTTTCTTCACAACGTCCTATCTGCAAAGTACGCCTTAGAACTGAAGACCTCAAGGACATACCAGCTGATTGCAATACAAAATCGGTCAAAGCCAACATGGAAATTTGGCACAATTTAAACCCCAACCAATGGATCTACATTGTTTCAAGACCTGTACATGCAACAATATCTTGTCAACCCAACACCGAAAACATCATAGACGTCACACTAAAAGGAGTAGGAATCTTTGAACTTCAACCAACATGTCGTTGCTACACTATGTCAACTACCTTGACAGCAAGTTCAAACATAACAAGAAACTTCACCAACTACATTCCAAAAATCAATATCAACCATGACAATTGCTGCATAGAGAAAGAAAATCTCCTTGAATCAACACAAATGCGACCTCTTCAATTTGATAACTCCGATCTCGATGCACTCCGACATGCCAAACACAAACTTCAACAATTTGATGAAATCTTAGCCAAAGAAGTCAACAACCCATTTTTAGCCGAACACCATAGCATTTTTGGACTCCTCATTGAAATATTAACTGTCTCCATTATTATCATGATAATTTGTTGCTGCTGTTGTGATTGTACCTGGATCCCATATTTTGGAAAATTCTTCCCTTCTAAATCTGGAAGCTTAAGGGTAGGGTTTATTCGTGTAGTTTGGGTTGCAATATTTGAAATGAAACAACCGGCTCTTCAGTTCGCCTACTTTTACCTGAAATGTCTAGGTACCTGCCAGAACCAGCCGGAGGCGTAGTTCATAATCCTCAAATGTCATTACTAAGCTTTTAGATATTTTCGTCTCCCAAACCAACCAAAGTGTTCAAATGTGAATTTAGTGGTAAAATCCTACGTACAGTCGTTGGCCAAAATAAAATAGGACAAAGTAAATTTCCATTGTGTAATTCGATATTTTTGCGAAATCCATCTCTTAGGAAACAAAAGTGTCAAAAATAAAAAAACAATTCTGATAAGTGTCATCATTCGACAATATTTCAAAAACTCAGAATCATTCAATTGAACAAAGTGACAGTGACGAAATGACAAGTGAAAAAACACAACCTAACTTTTTGTAAATCAATCGTCAAGTCAAATCAAGTTGTAATCTGAGACACATACGCCTCAGTTACACTACACAAATTTTTGAATTGTGAAACTGTCTAAGGTAACACTTTGTGCTATTTTATTTTGGTCAACGACTGTACATATTAGCCGTTCACGATTGTTTTAAACACGCAGCAGGCCAGGATATTTTTTTGTTAGATTGGCGTCAGGTCCTGTCATATGACGTTTCGTTTTTAAATATTCACAGTGTTGTCAATTTCGTCATTAACTTAGTTAATAATAATTTACCCAGAACTGCCCTACAAATATGAATGTTTCATTTCAATTAAAATTTTACGATTTTTGATCCTAATGCGTTTAATTGTTTAAAAAATGTAATAACCTTGGGAGCATACAGCAAAATATATTTTGTTTCTATCTTGATGATGATGATTCTGCCTTAATTGTAATAATAAAATATAAAGAATAAATTGGTACAGTTTGATAAGACTGTTATTTGATATAGGTACGAGTACATACTCGTTTGTGCAATGTATGTACATACCTAAGTAAGTATGTATGTACAGGGTGGTCCCGATATAAGCTGCCAAAAAAATTCTGGGTCATTAGAAGGATCTAACAACTCCAAAAAACCCCTTTTCATTAGGTCCAAAACGATGGGGATAAATTAACCCCTATCCACACCCATTCGACGCTGCTGACGACAAAAATACGTACCTACTCAGGAATTCATTGTTGGTGTTTGTAAGGATGACAGTATCTAAGCAACATAGGTACCTGAATCGTTTATGACAAATTTCAAATCTGACAAACTAAATCAAATTAATGACATTTATTAAAAACGCTGTACACTGTGTGCGTTAATTCACCAGCTTATTTAGGTGCAAAAGCTGATTTTGTAGACTGAGATGAATGAGCAATAAATAAAGTGGTGTTCTTCAATGTGTAAATAAATGTAGAGGTAGTGTGTGCAAAATTGTGGAAGAACTGTGTAATAAGAGTATCGTCTTAATTGTGGTTAAATAGCCAAAATAATGTATTGAATAAATTTATTTACACTTTACATATTCGTACTTTCAACTCTAACTGAGAATATCTACTAACTAATGAAAGGTAAACTAGACTAGAAAAATGATTTTATAATAAATGTTCTGTGTGCCTTCCGTTGGCATTTAAGCACATTTGAGTACGCCGGTACCAATTTTCATAAACAGAATTCAGCATTTCTGGGTTTTTACGAATGTGGTTCGCGGCGTCTGTTACGCGTTTCTGGAGTTGGCCTTTTGGATTTATTTCAACTTCGTATACCAAATCTTTCGTGTGGCCCCAAAAATTAAAATCCAGAGGAGTTAAATGGAGGATCGGGGACGCCATCGTATTGGAATCAGTCAGAACCAACCTCACATAAATGCAGATGTAGCTCCACAAAAGTACAACGGGACGGAAGGACCCCTTCAAGAAAACGTTCGCCGTATGGTCGCCTTGCCGGTCTTGAATTACCACGTATTTCGCCATAGAGTAAATGCAAATCGGCGTATTCTTGTTTTGTGAATTTCATAACTTTTTGAAGGATTCGCAAATTTAAAATTAAACTTGACAAATGTCGTAGGTGTTACAGGTACCGTTGCTAAAGAAATTGCAGCCAAGTAACCAGAATTACCTTTTTAAAACCGATTAACTCATTAGCGTACAGCAAATTTTGACCAAATTTTCAATTATTTTTATCTCGAAAACGAAAAGACTTTTATTAGAAACATTTTTTGTGTATGAGTTCTACTCATCGTCACCTATTACTGGATTTCTTCTGGCAGGTTATATCGGGACCACCCTGTATAATCAATTCACTTTTGTAATTACGAACTAGAGTTACTAAATTTAGTAACTTTTATCTTGTGAACACATCTTTTTACCGCGAATTTGGGCTTTTAAAAAGTTAGGTTGTGGATCACGTCATTTGTTTTGTCAAAACTGGTCCAATTCAAAGTATAGTGAAACTAAATGTGATTAATTATTTTGAAGAAAAAAGCAAAGTTGCACTACACAAATACGAACGTAACAATGAAATAATTTTGCATTTTGCCGAATCCGAATCTTCAACCAAATTAACAATATTTGTGGATATGTCATGGATGCTAAAGTTTCCCATAAGCCTTGTTCTTGTCCTTCATTTAAAATTCTAAACATACTTCTGGGACTGAAGCCTGTGCAGCACTTAGGAAGAGTTTTATTTTAGATTAGGATTTACCGAAAAAACATTCGCCACTGCTTCTACAATTTTGTACTTTACGTATTTACGTTTCCATTGTCTCCATGAGTAATTTCTTTCTTAATTTTGTTGAAAGCCTTTAAAATGGGCTGCTTCTTCTGCTTGCTTATTGATGTTTTACTCCGTTTTGAAAATTCATTCATTTTGGCAGTGACAATAATATGACATTTTAAATCATTGCCAACTGTCGAATTTTCATATATTTTGTATAAAAATTTAACAAAAAAAAAGTTCCAGTTAGTTCGTCATTACAAAAATGAATGCATTATATGTACTAAGTATTATGTTTACCAAGAAACAAATGCACAAAATGTAAAGCAAAAAAATCCTCAACAAGACTACTACATAACGATTAACGATATACTAACAAAACCGACCAAAAAATCTTCACACATATACCGGGTGTATTATGAAAAACCTTTGGTGCTATAACTTCCTTATTTTTTATCCGATTTTAATAAATGATATGTCAAACAAAATCGTTTTAAATGGGCTACAATTTGAATTCTGTTTTTGATAAATAATAGTCAACTTTTTTTTTCAAATGGCACTATTAACTATTTTTGCTCAGTTTTATAGAGATTTTTATTTTAAATATGAAAATGTAAACAACCATGCTCATGCATAGAAGCAAAAAAAAGAAATCAAAAAACGATGTATTTTTTTTTTTAAATGAAGCAGTCTCATTAAACAGTAATAAAAGTGCATTCTAATTTTGCAAAGTGACTAAGAGAGCTATGGACATTCAAGACAATGTCTATTTGACTCCGGCCAATAACAGAGATGATTTAATAAAAAGAATCGTAGCAGTATGTGAACAAATACCACTAGAATTTTTATTAAACGCTGCAATGGGCGTCAGGGGAAGGTGTCGAATGTGCCTTAGAGAGAATGGAAGTAATTTCAAACAATTGCTATAGTAAAGTTATGGTTACTTGATTTTTGGAAATTCTATTTTTTTTATTAAAAACAAATTTTTTATTTTTTATTTTAACGTTTATGTATTCAGAAGATAAACATCTATCAGAATAAAGATAAAAAAATATACAGTGCAACTTAAAAAAACAAAGTTAGCTGCGGTCTGTCAAAAAATATAATGTTAAAAAAAATCATAGCATGTCGGGCTATAGTGTTTCTAAAACGATTTTGTTTGGCGTATCATTTGTTAAAATCGGATAAAAAATAAGGAAGTTATAGCACCAAAGGTTTTTCATAATACACCCGGTATAAATATACCTTACACTAAATTTTCTTATGTTCAAGTGACCCAGTCCACATCATCACACGATGATAAACGATATTTGCAGATGATATTTTTAAGCGGACAATAATTTTTACCACCATAATGTACAATACTTATAAACGTAAACTATTAAAGGAAAAATAATAAATATACAAAACATAAACAGAATTAATAAAAAAGCAGAAAAGATCTGAGAAATTGCTTTTTTCTAATATACAAAAGCACCAAACAAAAGTAACAAAAATGTGAGGGTTGCATTTCTAAAAATTAGGTATAATTTGTTTTAAATCTTTAAAGTAGGAATCAACCAACACTAACTATTATTGGTTGTGCATTTGCACTATTACTTTAAAGACGTATTTATTTGTTATTTTGTTCATAAGTCAATAATAATGTGTGTATGTGTATGACAAAACAAGAGCTGGTGATTCTGGCTCAGATAATTTTTTAAAAGTCTTTTCAAAAATAGAGCTTTAGGAATACCTTTTTGACAAAACCGCTAATTCATTCTCCAAAATAACTACATAATAGGAAACGTATATGTATCTATACTTATACAAGTGAAACGAAAAGTAGAAAAACAAAAACCAATATCACACAAAAAGGGGAAAAAAGAAGAAGACCCAATTATCCAATTTCCAATCAAACAAAATCATTAAATGAAATATTTCGCAGATTTCGTTTTCGGGTTTTACGAGGATTTAAGATTTCAGGAAGCATGGTATTCATATAAAATAAGCAAAGTTTTTTTCTCTTCTCTTCCAAAAACACATTGTTCTTAAAAATTTCTTCATACCAAAGGCCTTTCCTTGTCCATACTACAAAATAACATTTTTCTTTTTTTGTAATGTGTAATTGGCCTTGGATTTGATACATATAATTATCATTAATTTTCAGTTTTAATTTACTGTCCGATATTTCTAAAAATTTAATTATTTTTTCTCAGTGACCTCAAAAGTCCCTAGCATTATATGGGCACTTGACTTCCAAAATAGCGTCTTCATCAATAACCAACTTATCAGGGGAAGCTGTCAAATAAGGAAAATCAGAATCTATAAAAATACCATATTCCTCAATTCTTGGTTGTGTCAATTGTTCGAAGGCTGTGAGAGCACACCCTTCGTTCTCTTGCCTAAATTACAGGTACAATGTTTTCTTTCTAACTAGCCGAAATATACCTACTTATTTTAGGAATCGCCACTTGGCCTGAAGGTAAAGAATAATTTCTGGTTGCCTGCATTCCAATTTTTTCTTCCGTGTAAATGAACGAAATTCCTTCACATTTTTGTCGTTTTTTTCAGATCTGTGATTTTTTTTGGAAAAACGGTGATGGCACCAACCGCTTTAAAATTCAATTTCTGAGGGCCCAATAATTTTTTTTAAATTAATTTCGAATTAGGTTTTAGTGTTACAGCTTCCTGCATAGTCCTCAAATTGAAATTTATTTTATTGTTATTTATAACGAAATCGAAAAAAGAAAAGTATGGGGCCCTAGAGGAAAGACGTATCTTTCAGATAAAAAAAGGACCTTGCCTTCATCTGTTGTGGTTTTAAAGATATGGATGTTTAAAAAACACCGTTTTTCGACTATTTCAAACCAGGTAAACCCCACCCTTAATCGAATATTGTCGTAACAGCAAGAATCAAATTCGAAACAGTGTCGTGATGATTCCACATCCCATCAGCATGGCAGATCTTCGTGAGATTAGCACCGATGAAACAAACATTCTCTGAACCTGACGCTGTCAACCGTCTTCTTCATCCTGCTACTGAAAACAACACCGTAACAAGAACAGAACAAGAAAGACCACCTGTAGTCTCAAATCCATACAACCTAAGACCCAGAAACTCCACCAGCCGTGAAAAACTATCATTAATCCGATTTAAGTTTGACGCTCATCATCATCATCAAAAATCATCAAAAGGGAGGTGTGTTATAGAACATCAACCTTTAGTTATAAGAATTTTACCATGTCATGGAAATATAAGCTTATTATTTGATTTTATTATCTTCATTCTCCGGAAAGCAAAGGGCAACCAACCCCGGAACAAACCAAATTCTTTGTCTTATATTTATACAAATGTGTAATATCAACAATAATGTCAACTGGAACTGTAAACTTGTAAACAGAGAATTTGGTCGCACGAACACTTACATTTTCACATCGCTTATCACCCATTCAAATTATGTATATATAAACCATCACTCTCGACAAGACATACATTCTTTTCATACAAATTCAATTATTGTTAACACTTCGTTAGTATTAAGAAGTCAGTTATTATACATCGATACAATATAAAATCAAGTATTTTGAGTAATAAACATATTAAGAAGAAAAGTGCATTTGTCTCTCCACTAAAAGGTCCCATAACAGTGATATCATGAAAAACAAATGACACAAAAATTGAAAATAAGTAACCTGAAAATATTCGCTACGGTCAAAATCGCGGTAATTTTATTGATAGGAAACTGGGTCAAGTCTCAAAGTGAAAATCATAATTATAGGTATGTACTTAATTTTATACAGAACTTACCTTGAATTAAACTAAAAAGACGATGGATGGCTTTCCATAATTGGTCGAAGTTTGCACGAATTAATTCAACAAAATGCACAAATTGCACAACGAGACGATGCACACATCATGCAAAAGGAACAGATATTTAAAAATTAAAGTCCACACTCACGCGACATGTGTTTATTTAGTGGCAAGCATTTCAACGTAAACACTCGATTAATTTACAATTTAAAGAGCTAGTTAAAGAGCGGATTTTCTGCACTTATATTTTAGTGGAATTAATTTAATCACAATAAATAATTCTAAACTATTAGTTTCACAGTAATATTTATTTTTCAAGCAAATTTAAGTTTTTATTGTCGATTACAATTTGTTCCGTTTTAACAATCCAATCTTAGGGCGCACTCAAGGCTCTTTTTCGTTATTGCCACTTTAGTCCCGATGCCGATCGTCCACTGAACTCGCTATGACGCCACCAAGTAGTCAGGGCCCGTCGATGGGGTTTTCTGCTGACACAGCTTCAGGTCTCGATGGCAATTCCTGACAAAACACATTAAAATATCGTCTTGTCAGGATTGATGATGGTGCATTTCAAAACCTTACTGTGTATTATACTGGGTGCCCCAAAATTCGCGGAACAAGATAGTAGTACGTTGTTAAGTAGTCATTAAGAAATCAGGTAAAAATGTTTAAAAAAATCAATCTTCTTTTTTGTAGAAGATATGGACCTATTCGTTACACTAAATGTGGCAACATTTAAAAACATTCTACGCATCCCAATAGTCTGCAAATATTTCATTTTTGTTGTATCCTTTGAAATGAGAGGGAAAAATCAAAGCCGTGTTGCCGTACGCTATTTGAGGTAAAACGAACATAAAATTACTACTTGGAAATGCTGGAAATAATGAAGAAAATAATTGCAAACCTGATCACAATCGTTCAAAATTAATAGGCCACTGGCTAGTAAAAGACAAATAGTCAAAATCTGTTTTATTATTTAAAATAAATGAGATCAAAGCTGCACCTTTTGCGCCCCCATATCTTCAAATCTAAAAGGTATAGAATTTTTTAATTATTTTTCTCGTTATTTTCTAAAATGACTTGACATTGCCTCATTGAGTTGTTCCGCGAATTTTGGGGCACCCAGTATAACACACCGATACGTTTTATTAATTATTATTTAAATAAAACAAAATGAACATTTCGTTTTCAGCAAACAATCAACAGCTTGTAAGAAATACTGCTCAAAATCTAAAAAAAATAACGTTTACTTCATTAGAGTACAAATCTTGACCGACTTACTCCCCTAATTAGGCCTCACATTTTAAACAAAGGATACATTACATCTCGATACTAAATCTGTACCTAAATAGTTCGTATTTTCGGAACCAGGGTCAAGCACCGAACACGTGTCAACGTCGCCGTCGTTTTGCATTCCAATTACAAAAAAAAATACCCCTATGGTTAATTAAAAACTAATACACTCTAAAAGGCTAAAATATGAAATACTGTGTGCCAAATTTCAATGAGCTCTGCTAAACCGTTCGGAAAATATTTAGCTGTATCTACACTTTTTAGCGACCTTGTATGATAAGGGTTGTGATCGCATTAGTTTTGCAATAGTAGTAAGAAAATTCTCGCACATACTCATTCATTAAACCCCATCACCCTTACCTAGTACTGAGTGCAACTAGAAATAGGTTTAGCAAATTGAAAATGATCAGTTACCTTTTGAAACAATTGTTGAAAAGTTGCCAAGCAACATTTTATACATTCCTTAAAATCTGCCTTTATTGGAAAAGTAAAATTGTGTAAATTTATTGAAAATACTCTAAAAATAGACTACAATGGCAGAAATTTCAATATTGTTGCAAAAGGAAACAATTTTTACCTATGCAAAGTGTCGTCAAAACTTTAATAGCACAGTTCGTTTTCTCGTGGAACTCTATCCAAATGTAGGCTTTGCAAAATTTAAGGTTCAGAGAGTCGTCAATTTATGTGAAGACACAGAAAGCGTACGTAAACTAAATTACCTTGATAAAATATTCCGATCGTGTTTTAGTCCTTTATGGAAGAAATAAAGCATCCAGTATAACAAATTACGTCCAAATGTTGTCCTTAACTTTGTAAGCGATTGTAAGGTTAGAAAGATGAACGTCAAGTATGTCACCTGCGTTTTTGCGAAGAGGGGTGGCCAAAATTCGGCGGTAGTGCGCGTTTGATTCATACGCGTATAGGTTTTTGCATCTGCAGACACGTTTAACACAGTTTTTTTTCTTTTTTCTTGCAAACCAGACGTCTTTCAAGAACGAGTTTCTTCTTGCAGCATTTTTTATTGACGATCAATTTTTTTGATATAAATCTTAAGTGATTCAACACATGTAACCCCTTGTTTCCAATCTGTCAGAGTTTCAGTGAATCAGAAATACAGGTTCAGCGAACACGAAATACTTTATTATGACAACTCGTTAAAAAAAAACTATCCCACCTCCACCCGGCGGCACGGCAATTTTGCCGGAGTACATACACTATTACGGATATTACTATCAAGTAATAGTGCAGTGCTTATCAACATAATTACCGGCGTCTCGCCGGTAATTATGGGCGTACTATGTAACACAACACATGGCAACACTAAGGGGTAAAATTACCAAACTCAACACAATCACTTAAGAAATTATAATTATAAAATTATACTTTACACAAATGTTTTAATTTTTTGCTGTTCACAATCATAATAATTAATAACAATTGCAGACCAATGAAAAACTAGAGAACAACTGTCACTAGTTTTGACGCTTTTAGTTTTAGTCTGGTGCAATTAGATGTACCCAGTAAATAGTTATAGTAGGTGTCACGAAGGTAAGCGTCAACGATCTTATAATAGGTAGATGAAGCGTTGGTATATCTTGCGCGTATGCGGCATTGTCGTGAACATTAGAGAGAGAGAGAGTGACAACGTACAAATTCCAAGAGCGACAAAGAAGGAGATATTGATACCACGTGGGTACGGGCAACTTTTAAACCGTTTGTATTAGCCAGATTACTAATTTAATTTTAAAATCGTTATATCGACGAGATATGCATGTTAATTGTTAAAGACAATTTGAATAACAGAAATAAAGTGTAACAGAAATTTTGTTAAAAACAATGCAAGTACAAATTAAGTACATAATTAACTATTTATTTATTAATTAGATATTTTAAGTAATACGATGGATTAAGATTAAATTAAATTATGTTATATTAATTAACCGATAATAATTCATTATTTTTAATTTTAATTCTTCTGAAATAACGAAACAGAAAATCAAAAAAATTGTATTAAAAAAAAACGAAAACACATTTTTTTTTTTAATGAAACCCCCAATACTTTTTCTTGATTCTGATAGCGCCTTTTAATTGTCTAAACGACAGTATAAAAATTAAAATTAACTTACATAAGGAAATTTTTGAGAAAAAAATAAAGGTTGAAAAAAATAAATTTTATAACGAAAAATACAAGTCAAAAACTGTGTTAATAAGTACTTGAAATTATGGAATTAAATGTTCGATTTGCCATCCTCCAGCTTGTTGACAAGAAGCAAGTCTATGAAGAAATTTCTCCTGTTTTAGTTTTTATTATTTAGTTTTATCCCCACACCCATTCAAAATTAAAATTTCTAAACCTACGTTGTGTTTGTATTAATTGAGCCTTTTTGGAAAACGTTTTGTAAAACAAATAACACATACGAAGTATACTCAAAATAATGTAAGAAGTTCCATTGCAAAAATATGCACTAATGGACATTTATGGCAACGGCTTAAAAAATTTAAAGTAGGAACATTCAAAACTACTTTATTTGACATCCGCTTTTCATTTCTGTTGCAAATCGAAACTTTTACTAGCTGAAAATTTTATTTTTAATAAAATTACACATCCATTGTCACATTTAACATGGAACTTCTTACATTATTTAGATTATAAATTGACAGTACCATTTGACCGTTTGATTTACCTACTTGATTTTTTTATTTGTTTTTGTTCGTTATACAATTTTTTTTTGGTTCGACACTGTCAGAATTTGAGAATTTTCTCCTATGTAAACGGATTTTGATAAATGTCACAACTTGTCAAAACGAAACGTCAAGCTAATTTTAAAGATTTTAAACGATTTGGAGCTTTTAAGGGGCTCGTCGAACCAAAAAACGTTGTATTCAACTCGTTCGTGTGTAAAATGGCCCACACGTGCCAAAAAAGGCCCAATTTACACACAAACTCGTCAAATAAACTACTATTTTCCAACTTTATTTTTTTTTCTCAAAAACTTCCTTATGTAAGTGCTTATTCACAATGGACATAAGCTTGACATAAGGCATAAGAAATTCATGTTACATGTAGTGTGTATACGTCGTGGTGTATACTATTAATTTTTACGTAACTTATGAGAAGTGATCATTATTGTTGTGTACAAAAAGGCATGGAGAATCATATTCGAGTTATATGGACACATAAATTATTTTCCAATTGCCCAAATTTACAAATTATTCTTAGGTATCTCTTATGTCGATTGTGAATAAGCAATAAGTTAAAAACAATTTTACACAGTCGTTTAGACAATTAAAACGGCTATCAGAATCAAGAAAAAAAAAACTGCGGGTTTTCATTAAGAAAAATATCGATGACGTCATCACTCGAAAACAAATGACTGCTTGGAATTTTATTTGGCACTAAAATATGTATTTTTATAAACTAAAATTGATCTATGCAAAGATTATTTTGAAAAAAAAAAATTGTTTAATTTTTAATTAATTTATTCCATACTTTTGCCGCAATAAGCACACCAAGATTGAACCATTTTGTTATATGTAATACCTAAATAATTAAAATAATCAGTAAAAAGGTACCTACTTTTTGTGGGTATACCCACAATAATTAAATCATGTAATTGTTTTTTACGATAGTCTGTAACGCTATCTTAATACACTAAACACTAGAAAAAGTCAATTAATTGTATCAAATAATAATTGTTCACTGTAAAATCTTGTTTTCTAACACATCGAATCATCAGAAAAGATAAAACTAAAATTAAAACTAGAAAACATCCAAAAAATTACGCAGACATCGACCAGCTCTGTAGTTTTTAAATGACGGTTCCCAATGTTTTGCCCGTACCCAGCTGATCGCGGCTCTGCCCATCTCACTCTAGTGTTCATCGCAATACCTCTCACTCGTCTACCCATCTATGTAACTATAAGATCATTGGTAAGCGTAATGGATGTTGAAACCACTTGCCGCCAATTTTTCATCGAATGCGTCCATTTGACAAAAAAACCTACCTGATAAATTTGAATTTTTAAAGACAGCTAATCTGATTGGTCAAATTATAGTTCGTCTCAATTCTAAATTTCCACCACTTGTTGAATTATGTTGGCAAAATTAAAATATTTCTAAATTGGAGATTCTTATAACCAAAGTTGGCTATATAATTATTTCATAAATAATATGATTCGAAAACATTAAAATTAGTTCATACGTTTATTTTGTTTTTAGAATTTCATTTTCTACCTAGTCACTTGCTGCATTTTAAAAAAGGTTTTCGTTCTTCCCTTTATTCTAAAATTTTGAGTGCTAAAAACAGAAATTGACAGATAACCTAACAATCTGACGCATTTTTCAACAAACAGTGTTGCCGGTTGTATTTTCAACGTAGAATGCAGTGTTGGTGGAAATTTAGAATTGAGACAGACTTTATCTAATTATACGTAAAAACCTTGGAGTTTGCAAGAATTTGATAATTATAAGTGAAACACAAATGAAGCACAAATTGTTAAGTATAATTTTTTAATTATAATTTTATTGTGCACACCGTCATTCACAACTATGGACCAAACTTTGTTAATTATAATTCGTAATTATAATTTATAATTATAAGTGATTGGAAACGAAAGGTTAAAATCACGTTTTTTAACGTCCGGCAAAAAAAGTGCAAGTTTTTTCATTCGTTTGCGTTCATAAAATACGCGATTTTTGAATCGGTCCAGAAGCGTTAAAAAAAGTGCCATAGCGGTTCATTTTTGCACGCATTTTGCGTTAAAAAAAGTGCCGTAGCGTGTCATTTTTTAACGCAATTATAAAATTTTTCATTCATAATTAGTAGATTTTTTGATGAGTTCGTATGTAAATTGGGATTTTTTTGGCATGAGTGGGCCAATTTAAAACGTGAGTCAAACGAGCGTTTTAAAGGTCCACGGGTTCACAAAGGAGAAAATTTTCAAATTTTGAGTGTCGAAAAAATTATCTAAACTTACGGGCGCCAAAAAAATGTTTGTATGCAACTCGTTAGTAAAGTATCTTTTTTTTTTACTCGGCGGATTTGCGCACTCTCTTCGCTCGAGCGGCAAATTTTCCTTCTTGTAAAAAAAGTATTACTTTACTCACTTGCTGCATAAATCACTATTTTAAGACTTGAGTTATTGCATTAATGGGATTTTACTCTTCACCATCCAGAATATTTGCATTTTAAATTTCACAAAAATCCGTTCGAAAATAAGCCAGATATTAGGCTTGAAATTCTTAGCTGAGACACCTTGTATAAGGGTTGTGATGGCATTAGTTTTAAGGAATTGGTTGGCGCCGTGCTTCCTGGAATTCAAAGTGCAGACCCAATACGATCTATACTTGGGCCAACCAACAGATATAGTAATAAAACCGCCCCCTAGTGCCCGCGTATTTTAAATAGCAGCTTCCAATTGGCTTATTCAACACGTGCGCAGATTTTCGAAAGCCTGATGTACATCCACAAAAATTACTTGACGGCATCCGGCATCTCATTTGTTTGAACCTCACTTCGGGAGTTAGACCACGTGTTTATGTTTGTTTGTTTTCCTTTCCTTTTTTCGATTTGTATTACAAAATAGTTTTTTTTTCAAGACATAAGAATGACAAATGGCAAAGAATCTGCTTCATTGTGAAACAGGCTTCGGCGTATATCGTTCTACGCAACTAGGCCACATCCCCTTTTTTTTATTACTATATCTGTTGGTTGGCCCAAGTATAGATGCCTGACCCACCCGTTTCACCCCGTACCACGCCTTTTTATGTGTAGTTTTGTTTATGTTAACGCACCCCGTCGACTGTGTAAAGGAATTTAGCTTCAGTCTTTGTGTTATATGTCGATAGGAGAGCACGTCTCATTTACGCTGTAATTGTTTTCATCTTTTGATGGCATTATAATAAATATTACAACTGAGTCTTCAGCTTGGATAAGTTGTATTTACGTCCTAGAAATAAACACAGTTGATTCGTCCGTGTTTACGTGATACCCTCGAACCGGCACGTTAAACACGACTGATTTTTTACTTATGACTCTCATTAACCCAAAAGTCAAGTAGGTATAAATTTTACAACTTTTTGGAGATTTTTTTTATGTTAATTGTTGTAAAACGGTGGTCTTCCAGGACAATTTAATTAATTGTTCTGTAAAGTCTAGGTTCTTGTCATTTAAAGTTTAGAGACCGTTCAAATTCACAGGCAATAGGCAATAACAATACTTTAGTATTGTTATCTTAGATTCTCTATTTCGTTATTAGTACCTAGTCGAATAATTAATTACTAGAGGTCGCCCAGCGGTCGAAATTCGACCGTTATTCATTGTATTTTTTCTTTTTACAGATACGTCATTATACAATAATATTATCTATTACCTATTTGAAAAATACGAACGATAGAAAAAATGATTGTATTTAAGTTTCTGATCAGTAAAACGATGCAATTAATTTTTAATACTAACTTATGTGGTGGTAAACCACTAAGAATCAAAGAATTTTGTATTTCACTTCGAAGAGTTTTTTTTTATAAATAATGTAAATAAACTCTCTCTTGGAGTGGATTTCACTGCAGGGGGATTAAATCAATTACAAATCATCCACTCCGCATTCGCTCAAATTCACTCCACATTTAGTTCCCTAATTTTTTACAGTGTATGAACGTAAACAATGAATGTTTTATTTAATTTGATTTAATGTAAGTATTTCTAACATACAGGTGTTCCCAAAAAAGAAGATGAGTCCATAACTCCCTTATTTATCGGAGGATTTTAATTATTTATACACGAAATTAAATTGTTGTGAATAGGCTACAAAAAGCTCTAATAAAATCACATATAGGGTCGTTTGGTCATTGCTATGACAACTTAATTTAACGGGATTTAAAATTTAGTGGAGCAGTTATAGAATATAGAATAGGCCCAAGGGCTTGAAGGCTAAACTGTCAAAAAAAAAATTCAAATGCGAACACATAATGTTTTAACAATTCTGATAGAGATTTTTATTCTGAAAAGAACAATGTATCATACCTAGGTACATACCAAAAATACAAAAAAAAAGTTTTATAAACGCCACTATCGTCGATGCTTAAACTGCGCTCTGCGCAATCCCATATGTTATTATTTGTCATTTGTTTTTCCAGATAACTTAATTTACATTGTAATGAATTTTGATAGCTTCTCGATTGGTGCTCGTCGTTTGTTTTAAAAGGTACCTAGCGTTATTTTTTATTTTTTTTTTCTTATTTGAGATAATACATGTCATACATCGTTGCTTTCAGAATAAAAAAGTATATGTTCATATTTGAAAAATTTTTTTTTTGACAGTTTAACGTTGAAGCCCTTGGGGCTTTACGTGAATTTAGTAGGCCATTTTGTAGTCTATTCACAACCATTTAATTTGGTGTACAGATAATTAAAATCCTCCTATAAATAAGGGAGCTATGGACTCGTCTTTGTTTTGGCGATACCCTGTATATTATACATACATTTATTTCTTTCTGCACTTCTCCTCCATATAAGCTTTAACCATGCCAAATTTCACACTCCTCCGTGTGCACAGTTTGCTTAAAAAGGGGTACAAAGGTTTTCCTTCACGTATTAGGCTAGGGCCACACTACAGACTAAATAATTGGCCGATAATTTAGTCCGATTGGGTAGCTTCCGCGCACACCAGGCAAACCAAGGCAAACTAAATTGTTTGGTTGGCTGTTGGTGCGCAGACAGTCGACTATTAATCGGTCGACTGCTTATGCACCATTGATAAAATCTACACGATATGAATTAAATATGAGATTTGACATATTTTTTTTATAGGTTGCAAATAACCTTTAGTTCAATATAACAAGTGTTCAATTGAAATGTTCATCAAGTTGACTTTGACTTTATTTTTTAAAAGACAACAACATCGTAAATTAAGTCGGTTAGACAAAGATAGCGACAAAGATCAAAGCCAATTTGATGAACTTTTCAATTGAACACGTTTTATTTTATTACTTTCATAATCATAAATTAAAAATCAAAATTTTTGCACTGCAGAGAGCCACTGGACGCATAATAATTATGTGTGGATCACCGACTGGATAGTCGGTGAATGTGCGCGCCCGCATAGTACACCATGCTCTATCAATAGTTGGCCAACTTTCTTGTTGAAAGGGAATCGGGAAGTCCTTGCAACTATTTTCCGATCAATCTGTCGGCCGACTACAACCGCTTTAGTGTGCGCACTCACATAAGTTCTCATACTTATTAAGAACCAACTAAATTGTCGGCCGATGAAAAGTCTGTAGTGTGGCCCTAGCCTTAATATACAGGGTGTTTGAAAATTGCTAGTACAAAAAAAAAACTCTGGCATCTAGAAGCCCTAAGAAATCCAAAAAAACAATTTTTAATTTTTTTTAACAAAAGGGATAAAGTAACCCTATCCCAGCATATTTTACGCCTCAGGCGGGGCAGTATTTTTTAAACCTTGGTAACCAAGCGTGATAATGAAGGACTATACAACAATATGAAAAATTAATATTTTTTTGCAAGATTTTGGCAACTAACAATGGTACTAACAATTTTAACCCAATTTTTAGTAATTTTTATCTCGAAAACTAGAGGACTTTTATTAAAAACTTTTTTTGCCGATGACTTTAACTCACCATCACCATTTACCAGTATTTTTTTGTACTAGCAATTTTCAAACACCCTGTATAGATAAATTTTTATCTTTATCTACGATCGCGTAAAAAGTAGGCACTTTTTGCACTAAAAATCGTTGTCAAAGTTGACGTTTAGAGAAACTGACGGAATCGTTCTCTAAAAGTTTTAGAGCACGATTTTTCGCTTTTATGGCACAGAACTGTCAGAATACAACAATCGAATTTGTTGGAAACATTGCTTAGAAGTAGGTTGCTAAACGACGTGGTTCTCAAACGACTTTGGTTATTCATGAAATATTGAACCAATTATTAAAGAAAAAATATTTAACCCACTTCTGATCAATTAATATTGAGCTTTTCACTTCTCTGTCAGGATCCAGTGAAACTCAAACTTCAAATAAGGTGTAAGGCGTATCGGAGAAAATGCAATCAAAGACTTGTTTCCTTAACAAACTTTAATTCTGAACTGTCTCATATACACAAAAATCTCCCACTTTATAGGCGGGCCATTACAAAACTTGAGACCCTTCGTTGGGGTCGATCTCATGCAAAAAAATTTATTAAGACAGTTGCAGTTACCTAATCCTAAGAATGCACCAAAGTCCGCAACATCTGGACAATAATTCATAATCTACCAACTAGCATAAAATAAAGTTCGGTTCCTTTACACCCTCAACGTGGTGTAAATGAAGCAGAACGACACATACAGAAAAAAAAGCGGGGTAGCTAATTCGGGGTCAAACGCCGGGGTCATGCAGCTGTGTTATTTTTTTCTTAATTCTAAAAAATATTGTAACACAATGAATTATTTTATACAAATTTATGTTGAAACCGGTGTGATGATCTCACGATCGTAGATAAAATGTTGTAAGACATACGTGTAAAAAGTTCCTTTGTTGCACTCACATCTTTTAAAATACTCCCTCGTATTTCGGTCGTATTTTAAACCCGTTCGTGCAATAAAGGATAACTTTTTACACTTATATCTTAAATAACTATTCTGCACTTCTCCTCCATATAACCTTTAACCATGCCAAATTTCACACTCCTCCGTGCGCACAGTTTGCTTAAAAAGGGGTACAAAGGTTTTCCTTCACGTATTAATATATAGATAATTTAGGCATAACAAGAACCTAAGTGACTATGGTGTTTGAATATATGGTTAAATTAATAACAGGACTAGGTAATTAGTAATTCCCTATTACAAATCCCTTTAGGTGGTAAAGTGGTGTATTTCAGGGCGAAAGAACAAATGGGTTGTTAAAGGAACGGTGAAGTTAAAATGCCCTTTTTTTTATTTACTTAATAGATGCAGAATCTTAAGTTGTGTATATTTTCGTATATTTCCCGGAAATCTGTGAGAAATAAACCGTTCAAAATCAGTAATTTAATTACCGCGTGACGTCACTCTTGACACACCAGCTCTGCTCTGCATAGCGAACAGTCGGTTGATGTCGGTCAGTAATGCAAATCTATGCAGTTTTGCGATAAAATCGTACTTGTTTTTACGTTAATTAATAAAGAAAAAATCTGCACCTAACCAAGGTAGTATTTTTTATAATTATGATTGAATTAGGAATGCTGATTAATTGTATTACAATAATAACGCAGCGCAGGAACAATTAAGATGGTTTGTTGCTGCGTGGTCGGTTGTTAAGAGTAATTCAAGTAGGAGAAAAAAATCGATGTATGTAAATCGATCAGATTACTAAGATTCCATGAGATTCAATGAGCGACCGTGCGAGTTGTGTCAATTGTGACGTCAGCGTATTACTAAACGAAGCGATAACTCCGATATTCAGCTAGTTAAGAAAATATTATTTATGTTCGATTGTATTATAATTCATGATTTATGATATCGTTTAGTGTCCACAAACTATCTGCTTATGGACTAGTCCATAAAGATAGTAAAACGGCCGCTTGTCAATTTTGGGTATTACTTCAAAATAAACGTCAAAATTTTCCTGATTTTATTTAAATCAGGAATGAATAGAATTAATAGAAAACTTTCCAGTCAAGATTCTTTAGCTTTTGCCGCAATTTCACTTACTTTGCTCATTATTACAACTAGAAATAAAGACGATTTCAGTTCGTATTTCAAACACAAACACTGTTCGCTTTCAAATAAATAGTAATAAATAATTTCGTAACCACAGAAACAAAAACAAAACACTTCGAAATTATCGTAATTTTTAGAATCTATTAATTTTGTCTCTAAAAGAAACTTAACTTCACAATCGAACATAAAGCTTTGTATGTAATTCGTACATAATTAGGCTTTGTGAACTTGCCCTATTTATTAGCCTCGCTCGCAAGCTCGCTCTGCCATAAACTATAGGACTCGTCCACAAAAACCTATATTATGTACTTATTACATAAATAGCTATTATAGATATTATACCGGGTGTACACTCTCAAAGTCGAACATAGGCAATTAACACTGTGCATTCAGTTTATAGATATTGTGCCATTATTTCGATACATAAAGAATTAAGGTAATTGTTCACTTTAACTACTTCTGGAATTTTCGCGTTTTTTCTGGCTAGACAGCCTCAGGACGTCCTCCTACATCGTTTCCCACCAGTCAAACCTTGTGCAAATGAAAATTTTCCTTACCCTTTAGTTATACTAAGACTTGGCGCGACCTTGACGCGACCTTGAAACACAACAAGAGAAAAAAAAGGCATTTGCACAAGGTTTGAATGGTGGGACACGATCTAGGAGGACGCCCTGAGGGTGTCTAGCCAGAAAAAACGCGAAAATTCCAGAAGTAGTTAAAGTGAACAATTACCAGAATTAAATTATAATATTAAACTAATTAACAATTTAAGTAGTTTTTATTATAAATTATTTGAAAAAATTACAATGCAGTTCCTACCTTAGTTAATAATAAATCTAAATAATTTGCTGAAGTTAAATTTCCCTTTATTTCAAATGTTATTAAAAATGCCAGCCCAGATATGAATTTTTTGAGGATACCGAGTTCTAATTGGAATATTTACTCGAGGGTTTTCTTGAGCCCAATATCGCGTGTTTTGAACATTTGGTTCGTTATTTAGTGTAAAAGTAGATTCGTCTGTGAAGCAAATTGTCGACAGAAAGCGACGATGGTTAGCACGCTCTTGTATTTCATAACAGGTTTCACTCTTACTTTCTTCATCAACAGCAAAAATCTGTTGATGACACTGTCTTGTAGGGATGATATTTGTACTTCCTGAGGATATTCAGTATCCGCGATTTACATAAACTTACTTCAAGAGAAATTTGTTTTCATCTGTATGGAGTAACTATTCATTTTTCCGTAAATAATTTTGACAGTAATTTACCAAAATTCGCTGACTTAACCCAAAAAATTACTAATTTTTTTGACAATTTGAATATCATGGCATGTCATATTTAATCGCCAAGTTTTAAATTAGTATTTTAAAATAAAAATAGCACCTTTTGTTAAATGAAAAAACTGCACTGCTTTTTTCTTAACGTTGAATTTGGACTTGGGGGTTGCTTTCCGTACAATTAACAAGGCAATAGAGATAAAAAATGTAATTTAATTTTACTGGACACGTCTGTGCCGCTTCACAAATGTACAAAGAATGACAATTTTACCTGACCCAAGGATTAGGTATTACACTGCAGGTGTTTTGGCGCCACGGCGACCACCCGCCCTCTGTAATGGACTTACAAATAAAAGTTACCTGCAAAATTGCAGAACACACCGGCCCCCTTGAAAGGACCGCTTTCAATCAAAACATAAACAAACAAAAAAAGAAAGTGATTTACAAACAAACAAAAAATTCTTAATATCTAACTAATAACTAACAGGGTTCAAAGAAGCAATTACAAATATGTGACTAATGTCATTCTATTAAGATGCTTATTCTATTTATGGCTCGGCGCACACTTCCAGTTAAGGTTTTTACCGTTACCGCACGCACTAAACCATCACTTCCGGGGTGAAGTTCTTGAATTCTACCTAGCTTCCATTGTAATGGAGGTAGATTGTCGTCGCACAATAACACTAAACTTCCTACTTTAAAAGGTTTGTCTGTCTTATCCTGCCACTTTGACCGCTGCTGAAGATGGTGCAGATACTCCGATGACCAACGCCTCCAGAAATGTTGTTGCAATCGTTGGACCAATTGCCATCTTGATAAACGATTGAGTCTGATTGGAGTCAGATCTGGCTCCAACACTGTTGTTAGTCGGTCTCCAATGAGAAAGTGTCCAGGGGTTAACGGGATTAGATCGTTGGGATCTGTGGATAGCTGTGTTATGGGACGGGAGTTTACGCACGCTTCTACCTGAGTTAGAAATGTGTACATTTCTTCGAAAGTTAAACTAGTATCGCCCACAACTCGTTTAATATGACCCTTGACCGATTTTACTCCAGCTTCCCAAAGACCTCCCCAATGAGGTGAATTTGCTGGTATGAATTTCCAGTTTGTGTTATATTTTAACGACTCAGAGAACAGTTCGTGTTGGAATTGACTATCCTTCAACAACTGCTTTAACGTTTGGAGTTCTTTATTAGCTCCAACAAAATTTGTCCCGTTGTCGGAATACATTGTCGTCACGTTACCTCGCCTACTAATGAATCGACGAAATGCCGCCAAAAAAGAATCCGAAGTACAATCGCTAACTAATTCAAGGTGGATGGCCTTTGTAGAAAAACAGACGAAAACAGCAACGTAAGATTTTATTAACCGTTTTCCGCGACCGCGTCCTTCTTTGATAATAATTGGACCTGCATAGTCCACCCCGGTATTGATAAATGGTCGAGAGGGTTGCACTCGAGTGGCAGGTAAATCTCCCATTTGTTGATGACAAATCGGAGGATTTGTTTTCTTACATTGTATGCACCTTCGAATTACTTGTTTTACAACTCCTTTTCCACCAAGAGGCCAATATTGTTGCCTGATTGCCGCTAGAGTAGCTTGTGGTCCCCCATGTAACTGCATTTTGTGACATTCCGTTATCAGTAGGTTCGTTATATGATGTTTATGAGGCAGCACGATTGGATGTTTTTTATCAATGCTTAAAATAGCGTGTGTCAGTCGTCCACCTACCCTAATTAATCCTGACGATTCATCTAGGAAGGGGTTTAATGATTTTAGTTTACTTTTATTACCTACACTGCCCTTGGTTTTTAAGCATTTTAATTCGGTGGAAAAAACACCTGACTGAACAATTTTTAACACGACTAGTTTTGTTTCGTGAATTTCCGAAATTTCTATACGGCCAGTTAATTTGTTCTTTACGTCGCGGCAATTGTGAATGAACCGTCGACAATATGTTATTACCCGGAGAAGTTTGGAAAAATTGCTGTACTTTGATAAGATTGGCCACTCCTCCATTTCAGTTACCGTTAATGTAATTAAAGGTCGCGAATCTCTTTTGCATTTGACTAAGCCTTCCTTCCACGTCTCTTGGTTTAACCAGTTTGGACCATGCCACCACGAAATTGACTTGACTAGTTCTGTTGGTGACAAACCGCGCGAAATTGCGTCAGCTGGGTTTTCGACTCCGGCTACGTGGTGCCAGTGATCTGGGTTCGTTAAGGTGCTGATTTCTGATATACGATTTGCTACAAAAATCTTTTCATTCATTGTTTCAGCCGCCAACCAATCTAGAACAATGGTTGAGTCGGTCCAGAAATACGTGCCATCGATATTTAGTTTGATTGAGTTTCGAACCTTAACGTACAATTTTGCTAAAAGTAACGCGGCGCATAACTCCAGTTGCGGAATTGTTGTAGCCTTTAAAGGAGCAACCCGTGATTTTGAACACAATATATTATTGTGGTATACTCCTGTTGCATCCAGAGATCTAATGTAAATTACCGCGCCATAGGCGTCCTTTGAGGCATCGCAAAAACCATGAATTTCTAATTTTACGGGCTCCCTATAGTATTTTTAAATTCGTAAGGAATTTTGGCTTAAGTCATAAATAAACCGAACAAAGACCCTACTTAAAGAAATTTATTGTGATATTGTACCTGTCAATCACTAGGAGGTCTCGGAGAAAAAAATTACCTGGGGTAGTACTCAAAATATTTGTCGGAGACCGTCTAATGATTGACAGGCACAATATGACAATAAATTTCTTCAACTAGGGTCTTTGTTCGGTTTATTTAGGGCTTAAGTCAGAATTCCTTAGGAAGTTACAAGCACTATACATTTTATATTTCTCGGAATTGACAAGGAGCTTACTGCAGGTAAACTGTCTACAAAATACAACCAGGTAGATTCAATGGATTCCGGTACGCGATCATCCCAATTGAGTTTTAACGCCCAAATTTGTTGTAGTAAAAGTTTCGCTTTTAGAATTACAGGTCCCAATAACCCCAAAGGATCAAATAATTGCGCAATAACTGATAAAATTGATCGTTTTGTTACTGTAGTGTTTGACTTTAACTGAAATGAATATTTGATTTCATCCTTGTGTGCATTCCACGTGACACCTAGGGATTTTGTATCCTGTTTGTCAATTATTAATTGTGAAGTGGGACCCAATGCCTGTTCTGCAATTAAGGATGGATCATTTGAATTCCACTTTCTCAGCTCGAAACCAGCATCAGCTACTACGCGAGTAATTTCCGTACGAATTTTTTGAAGTTGTTCTATCGAATCTGCACCTGTCAACAGATCGTCGACGTAAAAGTCTTCCAGAATGTGTTTACATGCGAGTGGATACTGATCTTGATGTAGCTGTGCAATGTGTTGCAAAACTTTAATTGCCAGGAATGGAGCTGAGGTCGTTCCATAAGTAACCGTGTTTAACTCATACTCGATAATTGGTTGATTTGGGTTTTCGCGCCACAAAATAGTTTGATATCGCCTGTCATCTGGGTGGACCCACACCTGGCGATACATCTTTGCAATGTCTGCGCTCAAAACGTATTGGTGTGATCGAAATCGCAGTAATATGGTGACTAGATCCGGTTGGATCGTAGGCCCTACCAATAAAGTTTCGTTCAGTGAAATTCCCGAGTAGTTTTGCACGAACTATCAAAAACTACTCGTACCTTGGTCGTGGTACTTGATTCCTTGACCACGCAGTGATGTGGAAGGTAACACCGAAACGCGTCTATATTGGTTACCGGAGACATGTGTCCTAACTTTAAATATTCCGCCATAAATTTTACGTAGTCCGATCGTAACGTTGGTTGTCTCATCAAATTTCGCTCAAGTTGCAAGAACCGCTTTGTAGCAATGTCTTTGGAAGCTCTCAATTTTGAAACGTTTTGTTTGAATGGCAAACGCACGACGAACTTTCCATTTGGCTCACGGGCATATGTTTTTAAAAAATGTTCCTCACACCAAGCTTCTACCCGAGTGCGCGGCGGACCCGTCGTTGTTACCTGCTCAATTTCCCAAAACCGGGCTACCTGGTCTTGCAGTGTTATTGCTAAATTTGCACACGTTTTTAAATTTGATTGGGATTCTGCAATGCTCCCACCTATTAACCAACCTAATTGAGTGTTTTGCAAATGTGGGTGGCTATGATTTGCTTTAACTGACTCTGGTAACATGACACTCCAGAAAACATCTGCCCCAAGTAGTAAATCGATGGGACCGCTTTTATTGAACGAAGGGTCCGCTAGTCGTAAATTTGGCAAATTTAGTCGGCGCTTGTCGAATGATTTTACCGGCAAGTTTTCCGTTATTTTAGGAATTACCAGGCAGCTCAAGTCGAATGTATTGTCCCTGTCGTTGAGAGGACTGATCTCTACCTGTGTTACCCTTTTTACATTACGGTTTAGAGAACCTATACCTGAGACTGGCATGTTTACATTTTTGAATGATGTTCCCACTAAGTTGCTTAAATTTTCAGAAATGAAATTACTTTGTGACCCAACATCTAAGAGTGCTCGACATTGTTGCCATTTTCCACCTGCATCTCTTACATTTACATATGCGGTTGAAAGCAATACTTCTGAAGAAGAAAATTTGCACACGTAACTGGCGTTTGACGGACCTACTTGAACATTCGCTGTTTCCGTATCGTTTGATGCTCTCATTTCTAAATGTAGTAGACTGTGGTGCCTTTTGTTACATTCGCGACAACATGATTTTGAAAAACAATTCTTTGCTACATGATTTTCCCGTAGGCAATTTAAACATAACTTGTGAGTCCTGGCTTGTTTAATACGATCTTCGATCGAGAGAGACAAAAAACTAGGACATGCGTTAAGTTTATGTTGATTTTCGCACAATGGACATTTTGACGTGTTAATCGTTATGTGTGTTGTCTTCACCGATGCCTTAGATTTTGAATTTATGTGTATCTTGTTTATTGCCATTGACTCCATTAGACGACACTGTTTTGTTAACAATTCAACTAATTGTTTCAATCGCGGAACACTGTCTCCCTCTAAAGATTTTTCCCACTCTCGTTGAATGTGTTCGTCTAACTTTGAGATCATGATTTGTATTAATAAAATATCCCAGTGATCTACCGGTTGATCAAGGACCTTAAGTGCTTTGGTATGTGACGTTACCGCCTCTAGTAAACTACGAATTGCTGAAGGTGAATTTTTCGGTACCGGTTCTAAACTAAAAAGTAACGCATTTACGTGGTTTTGGACTAAGATGCGCTTATTTTCGAATTTCTCCCGCAATGATTCCCAAGCTACTTCGTAATTTTCAGAGATTGTTTTTAGTGAAACTACTACTTGTTTAGCTTCACCCTTTAAACACGATTTTAAATATAATAGACGCTGCGTGTCGTCTAGAGAAGGGTTCTCATGAATGAGCGGCTTAAATACTTCGTAGAAAGGTAACCAATCCTCGAATTTGCCCGTAAATTCCGGAAGGTCGATTTTCGGTAACGGTATCGAGTGAAAGTTGTTGGATAACGGTGCTGAAGGTTGTCTTTCTACAGGTACGGACCCTGAAGACCGTAATGAAATTTCGCTCTCGAAAACATCTAAGACCTTTAAGATTTTTGTGTCGAATTCATCGCGTTCCTCTAGTTCTATATCCTGATCGTCTGATAGATCTTCAATTTGCGTCTGAGCTTCTACAAATTCTTGCCATAGTGACTTTACTCCCGCAATTCGATTATTCAAAATTGATAACGATTCCGCTTTGTACGCATTCGTCGAAATGTATTTATTGTGAAGTAACGTGAGACGGCTCTTAAGTCTACCGCGTAGTTGAACGAGCTTTTGTAATTGTCCGGTCATATTAAACAAGGGCTTTGATTGACTTGTGAACAAACAATAAACAGGTAAAAGCGTTAAGGAAGTAGGACTTACTGTGGACCACTAGGATTTTTGGACCTGCTTCTCACGTTGCTCTTCGAAGACGATGATGATGTCCAGGTGGGGAGTGGTGGAATTTCTTCGCTTACACTGCTGCCGCTGAACCTGGAGCCTCGATTGATTCTCTGCACGTGATTCTCTTCCGTATCGAGACACTCTGGCTCGATATTGCCGTGTTGAAATTGGGAACTTTTCTCACAAATCCGGCTCGAAGGACCATATGTTAAATGAAAAAACTGCACTGCTTTTTTCTTAACGTTGAATTTGGACTTGGGGGTTGCTTTCCGTACAATTAACAAGGCAATAGAGATAAAAAATGTAATTTAATTTTACTGGACACGTCTGTGCCGCTTCACAAATGTACAGAGAATGACAATTTTACCTGACCCAAGGATTAGGTATTACACTGCAGGTGTTTTGGCGCCACGGCGACCACCCGCCCTCTGTAATGGACTTACAAATAAAAGTTACTTGCAAAATTGCAGAACACCTTTAATCTTATTATTAGTATCATTTCAAGCGCAATAATTTTATCTTTCTATTGATACCATTACCTTACCTGTAAGTTCAATTGGCGAGCAGGAATCAGCAAAAACGTTCAATACAATGTTAATGCCTATGTTCGAGTTTGAGAATGCACAGACTGTATAATAGTATATTAAAAGACAAGCTTCATAAGACCAGTCTTGAAGCACGAATTCAAGATTAAAAAACGAGTGGCGTAGCCACGAGTTATTTTAAAGAATGAGTGCTTCAAGGTCTTATGAAACGAGTTTTTTATACTATTTTTTGTAATTTGCCCTTTTTAAGCCGTTTTTAAACAGAAATGTTTACTTTCCTCGATTTAGGGATTTTCGTGGCGGTTGGTAATGTCTTAATTTTAAAAGTGAAAATTTGATCAAGTCTTCAAAGTCGCCTTTTGTTTTATCCAAATTCTGTCACAAAACACAAATATGAAAGATAATCTTTCATGTACGCCCGCTGAAATACGTGAAATTCCCAAAAATACGGTCGCGAATTTGTTGCTTGATAAATCCTGATAAATAATTCTTTGCACATTTTGTAATTTAAACTGACACGCATGACGAATCAAGTTTTGCCAACCTAAAAATTTTCGTAAGATGTTCCGCGAAATAATGGCTATAAGGACATCCCAGATGATGACGTCGCGTTCGTTAATATTAGAGTTAGTATTAGAGAATCAAAATGGAGGCAAATTACAAAAATATTATTTATAGACTTCAATATTTTTTTAGCGATATTTTCCAAAAATGACATTTTTTAACTTCACTGTTCCTTTAAGAAGTTCACATTCTGTATTGTGCGTCCGCCGTCGGAAACAAGATAACGCTAAATTACTTGGAGTTGGCTTTGAACGAGTTTTTATTTTTTCTGTTACTTTAGACACACGCAAGAACGAACGACAAATGTCAGTCAGTACAATTGAAACAACCAAATTAAGAGAAAAAACATTTATTGAAATGTCTAAATGCGGGCGCACTCGAATTCCCGTCTGACTTATTTCTTGTCATAAAGTAATGCAAGAATTCCCGTCAGTTGATTATCAACTGATATAATCCATAACTCGAGTTCCCGTCAAGGGTAAAAGAGCGCTTCAATCCCTTACTTACCTACCCCTCTAGCCGTTGCCAGGTACCATTATTGTTTACCATTACGTGGACCAAAAAAAAATGTTTAAAATTTTAAAAAGTTACAAATACCATGTGATCAACAATTATATACTTAGATAAGAGGCGGCTGTGACTTTGACAGTGTCAGATTTTTCGTATTTTTGCTAAGTCAGCTAATAAAACTCAAACAACTGTCACTATTAACCGAATTTTAACGCAAAAATGGTTTTTATTTCAGAACATAGAAGATTCATCATTGAATCTTACTTTCGTAACAGTGCTTTCAATAACCAAGGTTTTTTTCTGACGGGAATTCGAGTCTAGAATTTCGGGTGCATTTTAACCTTGACGGGAATTCGTGTGCAGGATTAAAGGGCCTATGTCGAAGCCCAGGTATAAAATATTATGCTGACGGGAACTCGTGTGCACCGCTAAATGCAACGGAAAACAAAGAATGATTCATAGCCAACCCTAAGTGAAAATTTTAATAGTCACCCGTTATACGCATGCATTTAAATATTAAAAACTAAATAGATATTTCCAACGTTTCATAGTATGTACATACAGGTGTCCCAGAACTCGCGGATCAAACTTAGAGTGCGTTTTCTTTGGTGATAACTGAAAGCGATTGGGTTTAAAAAAAGTACAGGGTATAGTCGATTATTTGTAATGAATAATTAAGGTTGACCAATCAGAAGGACGCCGTTAATTTGAATTTCAGGTAAATTTAACCAACAGTTTGAATTGCCTAGCAACATAATTCAAGTAAGAATGGTATGGAATTTCCAGTAAATGTTTGGGCAACTATGAAGATTCTGACAACGTCAAATTATATATAATTTAATTCGAAATTGTCAAACTTTGTATTTAAATCATGTACAGCTTAACCAGAATAGCTTGGCGAGTGAGATGTGCACAAGAGGAAACGAGCGAGTTCTTGTAAGACAAGGATATGGCTATGGTTGTAGGTACGGTACACTCAATGAAGCAAATCTGCTCAAAACAGCCCGGATATGCTGTTCACTTGAAGCTTGAAGCGCTGATTTTCGCCCGTCTGTACACGATCTAAACACTTCCAGACCCAACAGAAAAGTGCGCTCCGCTAATGGGAGGGATTTCAGTCCACTGCGTCACTCGCCAAGCTGTTCTGGTCGACCTGTATACAGCTGCAGAGTATGCCGGAATGCTCATACTTTATGGAGAGTGCGGGCGCCAATGCACGTGAGGATGCAAGAGAATATGCAATACGTTTTCCACGACGTTTGCCATAACGTGTTTCTTCGGTTGGTGGATCGCGCTGGAGACACTGGGTCCTTGGTACCTACATGACAAGAAATTGGTGGTCCCCCGCGAGAAGTTATAACGCCAGAGACTGAAGATGCTGTTCTTCAGACCTTTGATGACGACGGTAGAAGTAGTGAATTTGAAGAACTATATTTACCGCGAACCTATCGATATTTTAGAAGAACTGAATGACCAAATTCACGAAACACTGACGAATATGCTACGAGTGACAAGGGAAAATTTAATAAAACGAGCTCGCCTATTCCTTCATATGAAAGGTGGTCATTTTAGACAGTTGTTATAAATTATTCTTTTTATTTTGCATGTTTTTTATTTCATTTGTTGCATTCTACATCGTTTAAGTTATAAAATTTGATCTTAAATTTTTACTAATAATGATGCTAAAATAAAATAATAGGTTAGTTCAATCCAGTTTTGTCTTCTTTCTTTCAGAACTGTCAGTGTTCTTGATCTGTTGTTCAAAACCTACGTGTAACTCCAGTTTTTTGCAATGTCAAGAATGTCCCTAAAAGTCTTTTCTTTCATTTCGACGATGACGCGTCCTGCTCGTGTAGCTGCGCTAATACGTTGCAGACGCAGAGTGGATGCACAGGAGTCAGGACAAATTTCTTGTGATTCCGATTCACTTCACAGACCCTGGATAATTCACTTTTTACTAAGATTTTTAAGGTAGTAATATTACTCACTTGACGCTACGTCGCCATTTTACCTTCCATCAATAAAGGTTCAATTCATCATACCCCTCTGGAAATTTTCAATTATAACAAACCATATTTCATTCATTACTGGAAGAAGAAACTTCTTGCGTTCCCTGATGAAGATTCTATACATTTGTTCGCCTGCGTTTGGCGAAATTATCCTATTTTTGGTTATTTCAAAAGTAGCTGTCACTTTTGACGTCTGTTCCGACAAGTCGACCAGATAAATATTGAAAACAATTTTATTATTCATACGAATTACACGTTGCTTGGTAATTGAGGGAAGGTACTCAATTTTCTCGTAAAGGGAAAATTAGATCAATTTGATTAATTCATAACTAAAAAGCTGTTGCACCCTGAATATTTTTTTAAACATTTTTTACCTTCATTACCATCAAGGAAAACGAACTCTAAGTTTGATCCGCGAGTTCTGGGACACCTGTATATGGTAGGTCGTCAAATGGTTGTTGTGTTACCTATCATAATCATTCATTAATGAAACCTCATGCATTATTCAATGATTTTGGTGAAGGAATGATTTCTTCGATAAAATCATATACCTATTACATATTGTAATTTTTATAAAACGGACAACGAAAATAGTATATTTCGCGCAATCGTGTTGTTATAGCTACTTAAAATAAATTGTTGTTGACACAATCTGAAAGTTGAACTTACACTTCTGTTCACGGAAAAAGCATATAAGTCTTGAGAGAGATTTTTGCGATTTTTTGGCTGTGTAAATTTACTTGATGTTTGTTTCCATGTTTACCCATATTAAGTTATCAGGTAAGAATTTACAAACCAATTTTGATTATACCAGACTTAAAAGAACCAACAATAAACCTTAAAAATAAAGAATAATGTTGATAACAGTAACATTAGAGGAGGCATTAAGTACACTTTTACTGACTGAAATCGAATTATTTCAATTACCTGCCACTGACAATGACAGTGACATCAGGTAATGGTAAATCTGATTTACACAAGCCAAATGTAAGTGTATGCTTTTTCAGTGAACAGAAGTGTACAACCCTAATGCTGTAAGTCAATAATCACACAGTGATAACTGATAAGTCATTAATGACATTAATGTGTTCAAAATATTCCTGTCAAAAAAATTACTTCGAAGCCATTTCTTTTTGTATAAGCGATTGTGCGAAAAACGTTGTGGGATATACGGTTAGTAAGTGCCATGCCATAACTGAATCTCGTAAGTTGAAAAATCTCGAATTTTTCTCGATTTTTCCAACTATTTCTCGATTCTGTTATAATGTAGTTATTAACCTTATATCCCAATATACTATTATTATACAGCAAGCCTTTAAAGTACGGCAACGGGTTTAAAAGCACGAGGCTTTTAAGATAATTTGAGGATCGTTGACATTGAATCAAACTAATAAGCGTGCGAAAAAAACACTTATATTTTAAAAGGGAGATTGCGACAAAATGTTTCGTCACTAAACGTTGATAGTTATAATAATAATGGATAAAAACTGTCAACAATCGACGAAAATGCTATTTACTGTATTCGAGTTTTTGGCGAAATATTTTTTACAACCGATTTTATTTGATAAGTGACAAAACTAAAAATACTAATCACAAACGAATAAAAAAGCCGGATTTCCAATCGTTCTTTTATTCTCGCAAAAGTTCCTTTGGGGAATTCGTGTAAGAACACGAATTTGAAGACAAAAGTACCTTTACGAAATATCAATTTTAAATTTATGTTCTATTGGATGGAAATGATGTTACAGAGTATGATGGCCTCTCTGAGCGTTTTCAAAAAGACCTAATTACCTTAGCGACAAAGTTGACATTAAATTATTATCACAAAATATCCCTCTGCAACCCTATTCTTAAAAATGTTAAATATGAAAGGGGATCGGGTGATCCCTCTAGTATCTGGCGAAATATTTTTCAGTACCCATGGTACTTCATTAGTGATAAAAAAATACTAAAAATACCTGAAATTATCCCAAACACAAAATAATAAAAAAGCCGAATTTCGAATCATTCTTCAATTCTCGCAAAGGTACTTTTGGGGAATCCGTGTTCTTCAAAAGTACCTTTACGTAACATCAGATTTAAGGGTATGTTCTAATGGAAATGATGTTACAGATTATGCTGGCCTTTCTGAGCCTTTTTAAAAAGACCTAATTATTTTGAAGACAAAGTTGTCATTACATTAAATTGTTATCAACAGGAATCCCGCTGCAACCCCATACTTAAAAATGTTAATTATGAAACGGGATCGGGTGGCCCCTTTAGTATTTGGCGAAATATTTTTTACAACCGATTTTACTTGATTGGTGATTAAAAAATACTCAAAATTCCTTGAAATGATCCCAAACACAAACAAATAAAAAAGCCGGATTCCGAATCATTCTTCAATTCCCGTAAAGGTACTTTTGTGGAATTCTTGTTCTTCAAAAGTACCTTTACGTGATATCAGTTTTAAGGTTATGTTCTATTGGAAATGATGTTACAGACTATGCTGGCCTTCCGGCACCTTTTTAAAAAGACCTAATTATTTTGAAAACAAAGTTGACATTAAATTGTTATCAACAGGAATCCCGCTGCAACTCCATTCTTAAAAATGTTAAATATGAAACGGAATCGGGGCGTGCTTCATAATAGGAAATTTTTTAAGCCACGCCTGAAATTATAGTTAAAATCTCTATGAAAATATAAGTTTATCTAGAAAATTGCGAGTCTCTTAAAATGATGTAAAATATGTAAAAAAAACAGATATGTTCTCCTATTTTTATGTTTTAAATTTTCTTTTATCGTGCCTTTTTACCCCTTTTGTCACTTGGAATAAGTTTATTATCGGTTTGGGCTGCCCCGATATTTTCGACTGTAATTACACAAGAGGTTTCATTTAGTCGGATAAATATTTTTTGCAACGAAAACGTATTGCTTAGCAATTAGACGAGAAAAATTGGCACGATAAAAGCACGACGGCCTGCCAATTTTTCGAGTCTAATTGTCAAGCAAATAGTTTGCGTTGCAAATAAATATTTTTCCTGACTAAATGAAACCTCGAGTGTAATTCGGCGAGACAATTTAATGAATGAACAATACAAATTTATTTTTTTTATTTGGTATTAAAGGTACTAGATGCCTAGCAACTAAAGGTATAAGTTACCTGAGTGTTTTTGCCGGATAAAAGTTAGGGCAAACTTTTATCCGCTGTCAAAGTGACAAAATCACAGCGCCTTATGAGATTTTTTATACATGAATTAAATTGTCAACGACAATCTTTTTTTTTTTCAAAGGTACACAAAGAAAAATAACCGAGAATCATCTTGCTACCGTGTACCGCAAACGGTTAATAATAATAATAATTAATTAAAATAAATAAGTCGGTTTGAAAGTATGTATTTTTATTCAAACATAATTGGAATAATTTATGATAAAAAATCATAAAAACAAAAGAAACTTACAATTTCTAGAAACTTTTGTAAGTTCTTGCTTTGAATCAAAAGGAAATAAAAACTATTTAGACATTTTGGGATAACGTATAATTTTTTTCGTGCATGAGCGCATTAATTATTTGAGGCACAGGCGACGAAGAAGCGAGTGCTTCATTTGCGCGAATGTGCCGAATAAATTTTCTCGCATCGAAGTTCGTACAATATTTTTTGAAAGGAACATTTTGTCTGATTTGTCGTATACCCTTTGTGAATAGGGTGGCGGTTGTCCATGCGCTTGCCAAAGTGTCAATCGAACTAATAGCGATTTATTTTCACTCTTTCGAAATTTTCATCATCCAAATTGGAGAAATGGCGTTTTGTAAACCACAGTTTATTGTTATCAAGTCAAATTATTTTCAGAATGCTCAAAAAGGGCGAATGCTTTTTGGAACGTCGATTTCGCGCACTAGTGCTTCAAAGTAATCCAAAATCTTTCGCACTAATGCGCTAACGTCGATTTCACGCACTAGTGCTTCAAAATTCTATGCGGTCGCGAAATGTGATTTTGAAGGTAATGAGTTCAAAAAATATTTTTTTAACGTCTGTCAAAAAAAGTGCAAGTTTTTCATTCGTTTGCGTTCATAAAATATGTGATTTTGGAATCGGCCAAGAAGCGTTAAAAAAAGTGCCATAGCGGTTCATTTTTGCACGCATTTTAGGTTAAAAAATGTGCCGTAACGTGTCATTTTTTAACGCAATTATAAAATTTTTCATTCATAATTAGTAGTTTTTTTAACGAGTTCGTATGTAAATTAGGATTTTTTGTTGGAATATTCAAGCGATTCAACGATTCTGCGTTCTGCGCACCCCGGCGCGCATACACCGTGACAACGCGCACGCGCAAAAGGAAGCCATCTTGATGCAACACTCCATCACAATATGTTGTACTGAATACACATTTTATTTAATAAACCTTTATCTCGTTACGCTTTACACGTTGTGTAGTTATTTTCTGGAGCCACACACGTTGGTTCCGGATCCACCACAACCAACAGGTTATGGGCCAAGGCGAGATTTAAGCAATTAAGTGAATATAAAGTACAGTAAAATTCGGTGCACGTGGAAATTTTAAGGTTAAGAATGGCAGACTTATTTCGTGCAAACACAACGAAGCTCAACAACGACAACTACTCCGTTTGGAAATTTAAAATGGAGCTCTTACTCATGAAGGAAGATTTATGGAGTCAGGTTAGCACGAACAAACCTGCGGACACAACGGCAGCTGCGTCATGGCAGAAAAGGGATGACAGAGCACGAGCAACCATAGGGCTACTCGTCGAGGATTCGCAGCTCATCCATATACGTAAAGATACGACGGCGAAAGCGGCATAGGAATCATTAAAGAATTATCACGAAAAATCGACTCTAACAAGTAAGGTATATCTTCTCAGGCAGATTTGCAATTTAAAGTTGAGCGAAACAGGTAACATGGAACAACATGTTACAACAATGCAAGATTTGGTAGATAAGTTGACGGCGCTTGGCGAGGAAATAAAGGACCACCTTTTCGTGGCCATGCTGCTGAGTAGCCTGCCTGAAACTTACAGTACATTGATTACCGCATTAGAGAGCAGACCAGATACAGAGCTAACGCTAGGGTTCGTTAAAGGCACGGTAATATATAGACAGGTATTCCGACGAGCGCGAAATCCCGGCACTCGAACACTCGACACTGGTGTGCGAGAGAGATAGCCATAGGGAGTTTGCAGAGTCGCGTACCAAGTCGCCATAAAAATTAATAAAAACGAGTTGTTTATGTACACATTTTGGAACTTGGTCTTTTCACCGTTTTGTGACAAATAGCGTCTAATTCTATTGTAAAATGGGACGAAATAAAACAGCAATAAATGATAAAATAAATACATAGGTATATTCATCCTGAGACTGAGGGTTTTATATTTGCAATACAAGATCGTGTTATAAATACAAGAAATTATAAAAAACACATATGCGGTTTACAATCGATCATTGATAAATGTAGGATTTGCGGAACTGAAGGGGAAACCATTGAACACATCATTTCTTCTTGCATCGTTTTGGCTCAAAGCGAATATAAAAACGTCATGATATATTCGCAAAAATTATACACATGAATTTAGCAGTTAAATTCAACTTAATAAAGGATACACAATCACATTATATTTATAAACCAGAAAGTTGTTTAGAAAATGACAATTACAAATTATATTTTGATCGTACAGTTTTAACTGACATTCATATTCAGCATAACAGACCAGACATTATAATTTTAAATAAACAACAAAAGCAAGCATATCTTTTAGATATAGCTGTTCCAAATTCACATAATATAACACAGACATATAACACAAAAATTAATAAATATTTAGAGCTCTCCGTTGCTATGAGAAATCTTTGGTGTTTAGAAAAAATTTCGATTTTACCACTTGTAATTTCAGCAACGGGAATAGTACCGCAATCTCTTTTTAAAAATTTAAAAATTCTGGATTTAGATAACTTACCTCTAAATACGTTTTTTCGCTCGCAACTGTGTAGGATCACGAAAAACTAAGTGCGAATCGGAATTTCGTCGTGGAACTTGTACATTTCGAAGTAAAACGACGCAAGAATTACAGAATTCCAGGTTCCAAGACGCTAACTTTCCTCTAAATACGTTTTTTCGCTCGCAACTGTGTAGGATCACGAAAAACTAAGTGCGTATCGGAATTTCGTCTTGGAACTTGTACATTTCGAAGTAAAACGACTCAAGAACTACAGAATTCCATGTACCAAGACGCTAACTTTCTTCTAAATACGTTTTTTCGCTCGCAACTGTGTAGGATCACGAAAAACTAAGTGCGAATCGGAATTTCGTCGTGGAACTTGTACATTTCGAAGTAATACGACGCAAGAATTACAGATTTCCAGGTTCCAAGACGCCAACTTTCCTCTAAATACGTTTTTTCGCTCGCAACTGTGTAGGATCACGAAAAACTTAGTGCGAATCGGCATTTCGTCGTGGAACTTGTACATTTCGAAGTAAAACGACGCAAGAATTACAGAATTCCAGGTTCCAAGACGCTAACCTTCCTCAAAATACGTTTTTTCGCTCGCAACTGTGTAGGATCACGAAAAACTTAGTGCGAATCGGCATTTCGTCGTAGAACTTGTTCATTTCGAAGTAAAACGACGCAAGAATTACAGAATTCCAGGTTCTTGGACGCTAACTTTCCTCTAAATATGTTTTTTCGCTCGCAACTGTGTAGGATCACGAAAAACTATGTGCGAATCGGAATTTCGTCGTGGAACTTGTACATTTCGAAGTAAAACGACGCAAGAACTACAGAATTCCAGGTTCCAAGACGATAACTTACCTCTAAATACGTTTTTTCGCTCGCAACTTTGTAGGATCACGAAAAACTAAGTGCGAATCGGAATTTTGTCGTGGAACTTGTACATTTCGAAGTAAAACGACGCAAGAATTACAGAATTCCATGTTCCAAGACGCTAACTTTCCTCTAAATACGTTTTTTCTCTCGCAACTGTGTAGGATCACGAAAAACTAAGTGCGAGTCGGAATTTCGTCGTGGAACTTGTACATTTCGAAGTAAAACGACGCAAGAACTACAGAATTCCAGGTTCCAAGACGCTAACTTTCCTCTAAATACGTTTTTTCGCTCGCAACTGTGTAGGATCACGAAAAACTAAGTGCGAATCGGAATTTCGTCACGGAACTTGTACATTTCGAAGTAATACGACGCAAGAATTACAGATTTCCAGGTTCCAAGACGCTAACTTTCCTCTAAATACGTTTTTTCGCTCGCAACTGTGTAGGATCACGAAAAACTTAGTGCGAATCGGCATTTCGTCGTGGAACTTGTGCATTTCGAAGTAAAACGACGCAAGAATTACTGAATTCCAGGTTCGAAGACGCTAACTTTCCTCTAAATACGTTTTTTCGCTCGCAACTGTGTAGGATCACGAAAAACTAAGTGCGAATCGGAATTTCGTCGTGGAACTTGTACATTTCGAAGTAAAACGGCGCAAGAACTACAGAATTCCAGGTTCCAAGACGCTAACTTTCCTCTTAATACGTTTTTTCGCTCGCAACTGTGTAGGATCACGAAAAACTAAGTGCGAATCGGAATTTCGTCGTGGAACTTGTACATTTCGAAGTAAAACGACGCAAGAATTACAGAATTCCAGGTTCCAAGACGCTAACTTTCTTCTAAATACGTTTTTTCGCTCGCAACTGTGTAGGATCACGAAAAATTAAGTGCGAATCGGAATTTCGTCGTGGAACTTGTACATTTCGAAGTAAAACGACGCAAGAACTACAGAATTCCAGGTTCCAAGACGCTAACTTTCCTCTAAATACGTTTTTTCGCTCGCAACTGTGTAGGATCACGAAAAACGGTGGTTGAAATTCAAAAAGGTATATTATTATACTCATGTCATATCGTGAGGAAATTCCTTAACATTGACACAGAACATAAAACACAAAAAAGTCAAAATGTGGAGGCAAGACGCCGGTAATTATGTTGATAAGCACTGCACTATTACTTGATAGTATTATCCGTAATAGTGTATGTACTCCGGCAAAATTGCCGTGCCGCCGGGTGGAGGTGGGATTAGAAAAATTTAATACAATTTAATTACCGTGATTGAAGCCTCGATTCTTTTTTCTTTTTTGATGAAAGTTTATTGCAGTTTTTAAATTCGGTTTTGTAAAATTGTTTTATTCTCATACACACAAAAAAATAGAGTAATTTAGAAATTATATCTTCCTGATGTCTTTGACATGGAAATTCAATCAACAAACTTTTACTCGAAAAAACATCATCTATTGTTCGGTCAAACACATCAACCGCATTAATATATTTCTTCAATATTGCTTCTACACGTTGAAAAAATTTGAAAATGTTCACATTTGGATGGTTCAATCCACCTCGAGACTTAATTTCTGTTAAAGAAGCAACCACATTTGCTTCTTGCAGTACTGTTTTATACAAATTTTGACGACAAGTCGAACATTGTGATTGTTTATACACTTTTTTGCAAACGAAACCCGTCAAATAATATATAATACAATCCACGGTGTCCTTGGTAGGATATACATCCTCCACATGGCTGGTATGTAAAACTGCTTCTTCTTCATCTACATCTGTTTCTTCTAGAAAAGTATTAATTTTGTCTTGACAGTTTTTCTAAATGATTGTCCCTATTGTTAGAAAAAATGCTTTTGAATTTTTCAAAAGTTAATTTTGGTTCCTCTGATCCCATTGAATTCAAAACAGTGCAATTTCCGAACTGTGGGGGTTTCAACAAATTATAAGCGGAAAGCATCCTGTATAATTGAAGAAAGGTGGTGAAAGTAGGATGATCATTTGCACCTCCTGCTTGACGAATGGTGCCAAAAAATTTCTAAAATTATTAAAAAATGATGTGCAATTTTATTTTGATTTATACATAAAAATAAATTATCGAATTCTGAAAAAAAAACGCACATTCTGTGCATTACAAACATAACAAACTGAAATGTACAAACAGTAAAAAATACCACTACTACAGTCGGCGTAGAAAAGACTGTCACCCCTAACACAGGATCTTTTTCTGTTATTGATGTTATTATTGTAAAATAATTGTGATTTTATAAATTAAATCCATGCAGTTTAATTTAAACCTCAGGTAAAGGTGAATCCTGTATGTTTCGTAATTTTTAACTATTTATAAACTTAAAATTGACGAAAACAACATAATGCCGACTGGGGTTGGTTCAATGGGGGTAACATTCTTTTCAACTTTGACTGAACCTACATGGTAAAAATCAAAAAAATTAAATCATGGAAACATTCAAATGCAGTAGACATTGTTTTTATCTACAATAAATTGTTAAGAACATAACGTGCAAGTAACTCTACTATAATAATTGTGTAAGTTACTATTAAATTGCATGCAGCTTATTTCAAGTGTCATATGTTCTTATACTCACCTCTAGTGGGTCCTGGTTAAATTTAGATGTTAATACATACTTAAATCCCATATTCAACAAGTATTGAGATAGATCGATAGTAGATAAAATTGTTACTCTAAAGCCTTCAGCTGTACTTTTAGATAAAAATTCATCTTGTTTAATTCGACCATCTATAAGCATTTGTTCCCAGGCGTTTAAATAATTTAGATTACTTTCCAAAACCTAAAGAAAAAGTGATAATTTATTTTGAAATACATATAGTTTAAAAAGTACTTCAAAATCTTTACTATTCAATCGAATGGCCTCTGCAAAGTATCGTCGATTTAGCGCATCAAATAAATCATTTATTCGTTTTGTGAACAAAATAGTATCGTTACAGTTTATTAAATTGTTGCTCTTCTTTTTATAATGTTCGAGCCCATCTGCGACCGAATTGCTGAATATCTAAATATTGTAAAAATATATATGTAGGTAACCGTGGTAGGTACCCATCCCATCGAAATTAAACTAGGCAAAAATGAATAGGGAATTCCACAATTTTTCTTGGAAAGCAAAATAATTGCACCAATCCTCCCACGTATTCTTACACACTAGATAAATTTAAAATATTACAGGAACTTGAAACATTACATTTAATGTGTATATATTTATAATTCTAACACATTTCATTACAAATTTTAAACTGTATTTATAAAAAAATTCAAAAATGGAAAAATTCCCTATTCATTTTTGCCTGGTTTATTATTAGAAGTAAAACCATCATAAGTTATGAATACCCTCGTAAATACCTGAGCAGCCAGTTTCACCCGCATTTTGTGTAGATTTGAAGGCCTTATATGCATGTCAGTTATTTTTGGACAAACCCGTAAGTTGTCAGGTAATTGCTTATCCAAAAATAACATTGTTTCGTAACAACTCCATCGGATAGTTTCATCTGGTGTCTAAAATAATCCAAAATTCAATTTAGAAGTAATTCTTTTTATTAATGCTTACACGAAGTACTGATTTATCAAGAAGTCTATTGCGTAAACATTTAATCAAATGTGGGGCGTCTGAAAAGAAATAAAGAAATCGGTTATCATCAGATGGGTGTGTTATCTTATTAACAGGTGTATCAATTTTTCCAGAAATTCCAAACTCATTCCACATTTTTCTGTTAGTCGTCGCCCCATCGCAGACCACTGCATCGATAATCGCACCATGCTTTTCAAGTTTTCTTATGATTGCAATAATCAGTTACCTTTTGTTGGACCTTTTGCTGCATATATTGCGACAGGTTGGCAAAACTGATCAGCTACAGAAGAAAACATAAAAACTAAGGCGTGATTAGCACGTTGATCCGATGTCTTAGAAGTTTGAACATTATCTTCGCCAAAATCTTGTACTCCGTACAGCTTCATATTTTTTACGTTTAATTCAATAGATTCTCTTACTTGCATTTCATCGAAAATAATAATTCCGTGTCGCTGATACTTGTTTTTTTCTTGCATTTTTAGTTTGAATAATTCGAAAAACTTATCATCCACACCACATTTCAAATTGATTCTAGAAAGATAACCTTTTACTGTTGATATTGCTGGGAGAGGTAGTATGTCATTAGTTTGTAAAAATTTGTAACTAGCTGGACTTCTGATATACAACAGCAAACATAGTAACAACCATTCTGATGTATATCTTCTTGATGTTTTACGCTTGTATTTGCATACATTGATGCATTCGCTCAGAAGCATTTTTTGGGCAGCACTCATATTTAGTTTATTAATTTTGTTTAAAATATCATCTTCATCCAGTGCTCTAATTTTCTGTCGGGCCGATTTTAATTCCTGTAATATTTTTTGATGTTTTACTTTAAGCGATTTAGCCCTTTTCCGCAAATTCGCTGCACGTTGGAATGCCATTCGTACCCTTGGTATTTTTTTTTCCATTTTTTTTTTACAATATTTAAAATCCCTAACAGCCTTTTTAATCTTTACACAAAATACACATGTGGTATTTTTACTGGCATCATTAACTGCAGACAAAAAATATGAGCAAGCTTTATGGCGCCAAACTTTTGCAAAATGGTCTTCTACATATAAAGAATTAGTGAAATTAGATGGAGCATCTTTTAAGGGCAGTCCTCCTGTACAGACAACAAGATTGTTAAATTTGGCCACAATATCTGTAAAAGTACTGAGTGTAATTATGGAATTGTTCGGTAAAATCACCTCTTGATTAATTTCGTAATTAAATATAAAGATTTTAATATCGGAGTTGCTCAATACAAGCTTCTTTCTAACAACCGTATTGTCTTTTTCGGTGATAACCAATTCAGAAAAACAAATTAAGTTGTGATATTCGTTTCTGACATATTGAATAGCCCATTCTGGTGAAGGAAGAACTATAGAATTTAAGTTGTGTAAAATTTGGACAAATATAGATTCAAATTGATCTTGAAATAATGAACATGATGTGATATTTGTATTATTTTCATTACTTTCTGTAGAACCAGAACCTATAATGTGCGATAAAAGAGTTTGACGAGTATTATTTTCAACAAAAGATATTTAACTACCTTCTAAATTATCCGTTCTCACTTTTTTTTTTCTTGACAAATTCAAATCTGTTTTACAGATAATTCTTCTTTTGTTAACTTCTCTGCTAAGGTAGGAGGGACAGCCTGGAAAAATTGTAGGAACAGCATCGTCTGTTAATTTAGGGTACGACAACGAGTACTAAAAATGTAATATTTCATATACAGTGAGCGGCAAAAGTATGGAATAAATTCCTTAAAAATTAAACAAATTTTTTTTCTAAAAAACCTTTTAACAGGTCAATTTTAGTTTATAAAAATACATGTTTTAGTACCAAAGAAAATTCCAAGCAGTCATTTGTTTTCCAGTTATGACGTCATAGATAGTTTTTTTTAAATAGAAACCCCCTATTTTTTTCTTGATTCTGATAGCGCCTTTAATTGTCTAAATGACAGTATAAAAATTTTGTTACCTTACATAAGTAAATTTTTGAGAAAAAAATAATAAAGTTGGGAAAAATAAATTTTATAACGAACAAAAACAAGTCAAAAAATCAAGTAGGTAAATCAAACAGTCAAATGTTACTGTCAATTCATTCGTATGTGTTATTTGTTTTACAAAACGTTTTCGAAAATGAGACTCATTTAATAGAAACACAACGTATACAAATTTTAATTTTGATTGGATAAAACTAAAACAGGGAGAATTTCTTCATAAACTTGCTTATTCTCAACAAGCTGGAGGATGGCAATTCGAACATTTAATTCCATAATTTTAAGTACTTGCTAACACAGTTTTTGACTTGTTTTTGTTTGTTATAAAATTTATTTTTTCCAACTTTATTATTTTTTTTTCTCAAAAATTTCCTTATGTAAGGTAACAAAATTTTTATACTGTCATTTAGACAATTAAAGGGGCTATCAGAATCAAGAAAAAAAATAGGGTGTTTCTATTTAAAAAAACTATCGATGACGTCATAACTCGAAAACAAATGACTGCTTGGAATTTTCTTTCGTACTAAAACATGTATTTTTATAAAATAAAATTGATCCGTCAAAAGATTTTTTTGAAAAAAAAATTGTTTAATTTTAAATGAATTTATTCCATACTTTTACCGCTCACTGTATAATACCGTATGTTTCAAAAAATTTCTGGTCAAGTAGGTTCTGAAAAACAAAAGCATTAAAAACGTATGGCGTAACTTGAATATTCAGGTGGAAATGTGTTTATCGCAATAATTGTTTTCAATGAGCTGTCATAAAATGGCAATTTCAAAAAAAGCTTGAGAACGGTTCTTTTCCCCTACGATTCTACGAGAATTGGGGTTGGCCGTTGGGGTTGGCGCCAAGATTTCATATTGCAGTACCGCGGAGGCGCAGACGATCGCTTATTTGCTTCGGATTAAAGTTAGGTTATGTAGCCGGCACGGCCGCGCAACAACAACATCAACAAAAGCAAATAAACCCGGGCAATATGTGTAAAGAAGTAATGTAACAACAATAACTAAATAAATAAACAACAATTAACAATAAATGTGTTTTAAATTACTCTAGAGCAAGTGTTGAAAATGATAGCCTTCAGCTTCGATGCACATTGAAAGTGCAGGTCAGAGATCTCGATGGATTTCATCAAAAAATTGCCACAAATAACGAAGTCTCCCGTGCTGTAGCCCCGTCTTATTGAAAATACCCTTGAGCCAGTTGGAGTTGGTTGTGAAATCATCAAGAATGTTGTCTCGGTACCTTTCAGCTGTTACTGAATCTTCAAGATCTTTTCGAACAATCCTTTGACAAATTGACACTGATAACTCAGTCTGCTGCGACAGTTGCCTGAGAGATAATTGGGGTTTGTCTTCCACGTTTGACAGTCAATATTTTCCTCAGTACGAACTTTGGGTCGAGCACTTCTGCTGAACACTGTCACTTTCTTGAAATGTGTGAAGTGTGTGACCATTGGAAAGATAAGGTTCAATCATGAATATCTGTTGTTCAGGAGTGAAAATCATTCTCATAGATAACATTTTGCGAACAAAATTATTACGGCAATTAATGACGTTTTTGACAGTTCAGTTATTATTTGACAAGCTGCGCCATACGTTTTTAATGCTTTTGTTTTGCAGGACCTACTTGACCAGAAATTTTTTGAAACATACGGTACAATTTTGCAAAACAACAAGTCAGTATTGTGTCAAAAAAGTAATGTCGTCTTGCCGTCACAATCAAGAGCAATTACACTTAAACTTCCATTTTTTTTAAATGCTAATTTGATTATTGCAAAGACTCGTTGATATAGAGCCGTGTTAGCACAGTTTTATACAAAAGAAAATAGAAAAAAGAGGTGTTTTCCAATTGTTCGTAGGAACTGCACAACATTAATTTGTTGACCTACTGTACATACTTATGTATCCACAATACTTACTCGTAATTAGATTAAAAACTTGATCAAAAATGGTACTTACGGAATACAGTTCGGTATTTACTTCACGACGTATAAATTCTTTTCAAAAATGTTTTTCACATATAAAATGATTGCTAGTTAACACCTTGTCTTTGCGTGGAATAAGTCTTTGCCACTCAGACACTTTGTCCTTGGGAACACGAAATAATGATACTTTTTCAATGTTTTTTTGGCTTATATAGCCACTTTTGCACATAGGCACAAAACACGTTTTCATGACTGATGTAGCGATCCGAATTACTTCCAGGAGGAAAATAATAACTAATGAAATACAATGAAAATTGCCGAATACGTGCAGTTTAGGCGCGAAACTAATGGAAGAGCGAGACTCCTTATAGCTATCTTTCATAACTTGTCTCTCTCGCACACCGTCGAGCACTCGCATGCCGTGATTTCACATAGCGAGCTACTGTTGACGGAATACCTGTCTATATATATTACCGTGGTTAAAGGTAAACTAATCGACGAATATAAAAGGAGAAAAGGCGTTCCGGATTCAGAGGATTCAAGTACAGCGTTGAGGGCATCGCAGAAGAAAAATTCAGTCGGAGAGTCCGATAGATCATGTTTCTTTTGTAAAAAGTCGGGACATTTCAAACAAGATTGTTTCAAATACAAAAAATGGAAAGCAAACAATGAAAAAAGGGAAAAGGTCAATGAGGTTAAAGACAAGAGTGAGCGATCAGGTTCCGTTTGTTTCAGCGTTCATGAAAGAAAAAATCAGAAGGACGTTTGGTACATCGATTCGGGTGCTACAACCCACATGAGCAACGATGAGAGTTTTTTAAAAACCTTGGAGAAAAGGAAGATGCGAGACGTAACTGTTGCCAACGGTGAAAGCGCAAAAGTCTTAGGAATCGGGAGAGGTGAACTGCATTGCCTCAATGGGAAGGATGAAGCGGTCAAAGCCTCGAAAACGTGCTGTATGTACCAGATCTGACAGAAAATTTACTGTCGGTTAAAAGGCTCGCAAAAACAGGCCACTCGGTAGGGTTCACGGATGAACAATGCGAAATCTCTAAAAACAACATTGTGATAGCCACGGGAAAATTATCGCCTGATATGTATGAATTGAGGGTTCCTCACAGATCATTGGCAGTCAAACAAAACCAGCATACACCAAATTGTCAACACAGTTGGCACCGAAGGTTCGGACACAGGCACCCTGAGGACGTTCAGAAGCTGGAGATAAAGAAGATGGCAACGGGCTTAAGGATACAAGATTGTGGAATCAGGGAAGTGTGCGAATGCTGTATCAAAGGAAAAATGTCAAGATGTCCAATTCCGAAGAAAGCTACAACCAGAGCAACATCCCTACTAGAGTTAGTTCATACAGACCTCTGTGGACCCATGCAGAACGCAACACCAAGTGGAAAAAGGTACTTTATGACAATGATTGATGATTACAGTAGATTTACCGAGGTGTAGGTACTTCCTAAAGTTTAAGTCAGAGGTGTCAAAATTCATCAATGAATACATCAAATATGCCGAAAACAAGTTTGAAAAGAAAGTCAAGGTCATCAGGTCCGACAATGGACGGGAATACATCACGAAAGAACTACAGCGATCACTTACGGAGATGGGAATAAAAGTGCAATATACAGCACCTTACTCAGCTTTCCAAAATGGCGTGGCGGAGCGCAAAAACAGAACCCTCATGGAAGCTGCAAGGTGCATGTTAATCGACGCGGAAACGGAGAAAAAATACTGGGCAGAGGCAGTCAACACAGCGTGTTATCTACAGAATATCCTGCCATCAAAAGCAGTTGACAAGACGCCGTTTGAGCTATGGAACAGAAGAAAGCCCGACGTCAAACATTTGCATATTTTCGGTTGCAAGGGATATGCACATCTACCGAACGAGAAACGACGAAAGTTAGACGAGAAAGCGATATCACTCACATTTGTGGGATATTCAGCTGAATCGAAGGCTTACAGAATGCTGGACACCGCGACCGACAAAATTACCATCAGTCGTGACGTAAAAATTATCGAACGAGATTTGAAAAGAGAAGAAAACGAAAAGGGGAGCAGTCAGGAGAACAAAAGTACAGAAAGGAGAAAAATTGTCGAAAACAGAGATGAGAATACTCCAGAAAGTGGACAGGAAGTAAATTGCTCGGAAGATATAGAAATAATCTCTGAAAACGAACTCGAAAACGAACAGGATCAAGGGTTAAACGAATCATCAGAGTCGTTAAACGAATTCGAAGAAACACAAAGTCTAGCTATGGATTCGGTGCTGGAGCAATTACTACCGACTGGGGACGAGGAATATGTTTTTCAAGGTAATCTCGATGATCTTAATAATCAAGAAGTCAGAGTTTCAGAAAGACCAACGAAAGGACAACCTCCTGACAGATTCAAACCTCAAGCGAACATCGTAAGGGATCACGAAGAGCCGAAAAACCGAACGGAAGCACTCAGCGGAGTGGACAAACACGACTGGATACGAGCCATGAATGACGAAATGAAGGCGTTGACAGAAAACTCCACTTGGGTGCTCACCACGTTACCAGAGGGAAGAAAAACAATAGGTTGTAAATGGGTATTTAAAAGGAAGAAAAATGCCAACACTGGCTTGATAAAATATAAAGCGCGACTTGTAGCGCAAGGCTTTAGCCAGAAATACGGAACAGATTACGACGAGGTATTTGCACCGGTCGTAAGAGCAACAACATTACGTCTGTTGCTCGCGATAGCAACACAACGAAAACTCAAGATTCACCATTTCGATGCGAAGACTGCATTCCTCAACGGAGAATTAAAGGAGACGATTTATATGAAACAACCGGAGGGATTCGTTGACGCAAAGGAAGAATTAGTTTGCAAGCTCAACAAGAGCATATATGGACTAAAACAAGCTGCGAAAGTATGGAATGAAAAACTGTATGGAGCTCTCACCAAGTTGGGTTTCAAACAGAGCACATCGGACCCTTGCCTATACTCCAAAATCAAATCAAAGGCCCTCCAGTACATAGCAGAAGCGAGCAGGGAGCTGTTATGGATACGTAGACTACTCGAGGACTTTCACATAGAACAAACCAAGCCGATCCGGATCTACGAAGACAATCAGAGCGCCGTCAAGTTGATAAAAACCGAAGAGTCTAGAAACAAGACGAAACATATCGACGTGAAATATCATTTTATAACGGACCTGGAAAAGAAGAAAATTATCGAAATACGATACTGTCCAACAGCTGAGATGATCGCCGATATGATGACGAAGCCACTAGGGGCTGTGAAACTGAAAAAACATCGAGAAGCATGCCAACTTGTGGATTTAAAACGGAACATCAATTAAAGGAGCATAATCGTTGAGGAGGGGTGTTGGAATATTCAAGCGATTCAACGATTCTGCGTTCTGCGCACCCCGGCGCGCATATACCGTGACAACGCGCACGCGCAAAAGGAAGCCATCTTGATGCAACACTCCATCACAATACGTTGTACTGAATACACATTTTATTTAATAAACCTTTATCTCGTTACGCTTTACACGTTGTGTAGTTATTTTCTGAAGCCACACACGTTGGTTGCGGATCCACCACAACCAACATTTTTTTGGCATGAGTGGGCCGGGCGTATCCGAGTTGGGTCCGGTACCTGAGATAATCCTCGCTCAAATTTATCGGCCCCCAAGTATCCCCAATCCGGGCACCGCCTAATCCGATAAGGAGTCGGGCCACCCGGCCAACAACTAATTATAAAAATGAATCCTAATTTTAGTTCCATTTGAATATTTGCTAGTGAATCTGTAAATAACAGAAACAGTTGCTTGTAGTGAATAATTTTAAGTTTTGTGTGGCAAGGAAGTTAAACGACGATGAAATTCGGTGGGGTTGTCAATAAAAAATCAAACTGCCCTGCAAAAGTGTAAACCTTCGGTTTCGAACCAACGAATGTGATCAGCAGTGAGCTTATTCATAATCACCCGGAAGAAGAAAATATAGAGGCAAGCACTGAGTAAATGGTTTTTTGGATCAGATTTTCACTTATGACGTGGATCGTGCGCTGAAGAATCTGTGGCAAGCCAGAAGATCTGTCCAACTTCCTCTCCCAAAAACTCAACCTGAAGCGAATAATTCTATATCCTGGTTAGATTTCGTTATGTTGTTTGTTATAATACGCTCTAACAGTAATTAAGCAATAATAACACAGGACAACAAATTTTATTTTTTTTATTTTTTCTTCACTTTTTATACAGGGTGATGAAAAAAAGTGCCCGTGCTAACCTGCACGTTATAAAGTATTTTTTAACTAAACACGAATTCGAAATCCAAAATTAAATTTGTCCACTCTTCGCTAAGATATAAGATTTCCTTTTTAGACAATAGAAATCTATATGATTAACCGTTTACTAATAATTTTATTGTTGAAGTCTAGATTTAGGTTTAGAGAAAACGGCCAAATAATGCCTCTTTATGTAAATCGTGGAAGGCCTCGTGAAGTTCGAACACCAGCTTTGGAGGAAGCTATTTTGGAAGCAATTGAAAATGCGCCAGGACGAAGTATAGGAGGATTGGCGCGAGAGTTTCACGTAGACTATCGCACGGTACAAGGTATCCTGGCTGACGAACATTATCATCCTTATCACTATGTTAAAGTGCAAGCTCCTCGTCCAGGTGATTATCCCCTCAGAGTAGAATTTTGTGAATAGCTACTTGGACGTCACAGAATCGATCCTAGGTTTATTCAAAACATTTTATGGACAGATGAATCATATTTTTCTCAAGACGGCATTTTTAATCAACATAATAATCATATCTGGGCAACTGAAAATCCTTTCGCTGTGCATCCTCGTGCACATCAGCACCGCTTCGGAATTAATTTGTGGGCTGGGGTCATTGATAATAACCTCGTAGGACCTTTTACGCAACCTGCCAGAGTGAATGCAGAAAATTTTCTACAATTTTTACAAAATGACTTTCAAGTTTTGCTTGAAGATTTGCCCCTTGCAATTTTGAGGCAAATGTGGCTACAAATGGATAGGGCCCCTCCACATTTTGGTAGGGGATTGGTGTGACGAGACTTATCCAAATAGATGGATTGGTAGAGGTGGCGCGATTGCTTGGCCCCCCCGGTCACCTGACCTTAATCCTTGTGATTTCTTTCTCTGGGGTCACCTCCATAATTTTGTACATGCTGCGCCGATTGCTAACTTAGAGGAATTAACAGAAAGAATCAACGCAGCAGTTAATACCATAAATGTTCCTATGCTTCAAAGGGTTCAAGAGAACATTGTTCGAAGAGCAGCATTGTGCATAGAAGTTGGTGGGAGAAATTTCGAACAGCTATTATTTGATTTAATTGAAACATTTACCTTTTTGTTCAATTTATTGTAAATTAAAATTTTGTTTCATATCCACATGACAGCTTTATTTTTCTGCAGGTGACAGAATCTGTCATCAGCATTGGTTTCTTAGATACGGCGAAGTACGTGAATATAATATTTTTTTGAAAAAAAAGTGCAATATTGCCAATTTGTACTGTTAGGAAAGCTGTTTAATTTTTAAAAGAATGTTTTTAGACCATTTTTGTGTTGATTTTCACAATACTTCGACAGAAAAGGACATTTAAGTTTCAGTCGTGGGCACTTTTTTTTCATCACCCTGTATATGATAATTTTTGGATGGTGGAGATGATTACAGCGATAATTTTTCGATAATTTTAGGACCATGCTAAATTATCGGTGTAATTCGTTCCTAATTGGTCCAATGATTCAAAATACTACAAGCTGATTGGTTGAAATTTTCTTAGTGGAATTGTCTAAGTAATTGTTGATGGCACGGTATTATATTACCAAGATGATTAACAAATTGTATGTTTAATAATATTGATATTGCGAATCTAAAAACACCCTAACTACACTGACCGGCACAAAAAACGACTCACTTTGCGTATGTACAGAGCGCCCAGAAATGTGGTAGCAACTTTTACACAAAGTGTCACAAGATGGCACTTTCGAAAAGCCAAATTTGTTCAATCTTGCAACATTCAATTTTTGAATTTTAGCTGTACTGTTAGGAAAGCTGTTTAATTTTTAAAAGAATGTTTTTAGACCATTTTTGTGTTGATTTTCACAATACTTCGACAGAAAAGGACATTTAAGTTTCAGTCGTGGGCACTTTTTTTTTCATCACCCTGTATACAATTTATTTTAAGTTTCCAGTATTAATTATAATGTTAAAAAGAAATTACTTCTAGCACGTCAGGTTTTGAAACCAAATGAACTTAAAGAATGAAGACAAATTTTACTCATAATAATAAAATTATTAGGCGAGACGCCGGTAATTATGTTGAGAAGCACTGAACTATTACTTGATAGTAATATCCGTAATAGTGTATGTACTCCGGCAAAATTGCCGTGCCGCCGGGTGGCGGAGGGATAGTAATTAGAACTTTTTTCTATTCATTTCCTTTTGTATTGGGATATGCAATTTGCTTCTCTTGTTTTTGACAGAAAATCCAACTAATTTGTTGCAGCAAAAAATAAATAGCAATCCATTGCATGGTCCCCTTACGCATGGCAAAGCATAGGAACGTCAAATGGGAAAACAGTGCTCGGGTCACTCAACCAACTTATAACAGCACAACGTGCACAATAGATATTTGGGAATCCAAGATTTGTCATGATTTTTAATTTTAATAAAAGTATAGTACGCTTCTTCTATTCTACACGTAATATTTCACTTATACTGCTGAATAGCTAAATCTCCGCAAAAATAACAAAAACTGTTCGGATCATTTATGCACTTTGAATATTAAATGTAAGACAACAAAAATGAGAAGAAATAGACACAATGTAATTTAAAGAATCCTTCTGTACTCTCTTATATTCCCCAAAATGGCATTTCTACGAATTTCTTAAATATGATTAGTTTACAAAGAAAAAGAGGCATAATTTAAGAGTTGTGACACATGAAATATGTCAAGACTTCTTCATGGCTCTTCAAACAAGCAGCTAGAACCACATTTACTTCTGAATATGACATTAATGGGATACATTGAAAAATATCGTTCGAGCCGGATAGCATTCAATTTGTTTTTTTGTTTTTGTTTTGTTTCGTTGTCGTAATTACTGAATTCAAAATTTAGTACTAAGTGTCTCTAGCGCAGTGTGACCACTTTCGTCTAGCAAGTAGATTAGCACTATCATTAGTTCGTATTTTAATTCTATTTCTTCTCATTTCATTCGTTTCGCAAATCATCAATTGAAAAATAACGGTACCTACGTAAAGTGGAACCAGAAATATAGTGTTTTTATGAGGGATGGAGTACATTAACTTGAGAGGGTCAGTTATGGCAGGGCAATAAACTTCTGGCACTCGTCGCGCGACTGGGCTCTACCTACCTTTGTCTCCGATGGTCCATTTTCAGACGGCTCAAAAACATCTGTCATAGAAGATTTATAACTCTCTTCAAGTTGGTAATAAAAGTGACCCCAAAATTGTAAAAGAAATTATCGACCAGAGTCCATAAAAACACTATATTTCTGGTTCCACTTTACCAACGTACTTCATTGTACTTTTCGGGTTTTTCCAACATTTGTTCGCCAAGTGCCGAAAGAGAGGTAGTAATTTCGTTCCTATCGGTCGTGGAATTGTTGAAAATTTATAACTTGTTTCCGACCCTTTTGCTTACCTCCCTTGCTACCTGACTACCCATTTCGGATTATCGCATCAAAACAAAGTTGGAACAATGCCCGCAAAAGCAAAAGAAAACCTTGCGTTGAGAAACAGCTTGATAAATCAATTACGCGAAATTCGAGAGGTTGCTCAATCCGCGACGGAACAACCAGCATTGCGAGCTCTGCTAAAAAGACGTTTTGCACGAGCCCAATCAATTTTTGAAAAATTTGAGCCACTACATTCCGCGATTATTGCCTACGTCGCCACTCAACCCGAATCCGATTTGGAAGCCGAAGAACAAATACGGATGGAATTTTTCGAGGCATTTGACGAAATTGACGCGGCATATGTACGGTACTTTCCGGAAGTAGAGCGCCCCGCATCCAGTCCCAACTCGATCAACTCCTCTTCGTCAACGTGTTCGAACTTACGGTTGCCAAAATTATCATTACGTACCTTCGACGGTAATTTTAGCGAATGGACCTCGTTCATTCAATTCTTCGACAATGCAATTATTTGCGGCCGGAGTTAGCACGGATTGAGAAATTTCAATATTTGATTAGTAGCCTGACGGGGGAGCCTTTAAATCTGGTAACAGCGATAACTCTTTCTGAGGAAAATTACCTCATCGCGTACAATGCTCTAGTACAGCGTTTCTCAAACTTTTTTAAACGCGGAGCCCCTATAGAGTCAAATCTAAGATGGCGGAGCCCATAACACATTATCTAATTAGTTCCAAAACAAATAAAGTAAAAATGGTAATAAAGGAAATTAGTAAGAATACTTATCCCGGGTACCCCAAAATTCGCGGAACCACACAATGGGGCAATGTCAACACATGTTAGAAAATAATTAGAAAATAATTTAAAAATTCTATACTTTTTAGATTTGAAGATATGGGGGCTGATCTTGTTTATTTTAAATAATAAAAAAAATTTTTTTTTACTAGTCAGTGCTATAATACAGGGTGACTACGAAAATTGGAGTACTTTCCTTCAGATTGTCAAGAAATGTCGCTGTTTTTATAAAAAAAATTGAGGAGAGGGTGGGCGTGGGTGGCCGGGGAAAGTACCGAGGCCCGCCGCACCACCTAAGGAAAAAATAGGGGAGAAGGAGGAAAAAACAATTAGCCGACCGCAAGGTACCTGATGGGCCAGGAGTGGTGAAAGGGGAAGACTACTAAAAAAAAAAAAATTACCAACATCCTGTCAACCTGATAGTGCGGATGTCAAGTGAACGGATAATATGTTCCTACGAAGGGTAAAAGGATGATAACAGTTTTCTTTGACAGCTCTATATACTCCTGTTTTAGGCTGCACCAAAATCCTGCTGCACACTGCTTTTCGAATATCAGTTATTGTGTAGAATTGGAAATCAAGTCTATTACTTTTTCATACTCTTGAGAGGATAAACTTTGGAGCTTTAGGGTGCAGTGGGCACTAGACGGCGGCCGTGGAGCCCCTACGCATCTTTCGTGGAGGCCTGGGGCTCCGCGGAGCACACTTTGAGAAACGCTGTTCTAGTAGATCGGTACGAAAACAAGCGGAAACTATTATACCACTATTGGAACACGCTAAAACAGCTTTCGAAATTGACATCCGAATCAGCGTCCGGACTACGCAAGCTTTCGGATAAGTTCAAAGAAAATCGGTTCGCCCTTATGGCTTTAAATCTTGCAGAATCGCTGGAAGATTTTATGTGGTTCCAACTGCTGTTGGAAAAATTAGACCCGGACACTCGAAAATTGTTTGAGTCGGACATACGTACACTGGGACCAGCCGAGATTCCAAAATTCAAACAATTGGCGGACTTTATCGAAGGTCAGTGTCGCGTTTTGGATTCGCTAGGAAAACCTCGGAAACCTGCGAATACAACCAATTCGTCTCGTCAGGTAAACACGACGTCGAAAGCGAAATCGGTTTTTATAGTAGACTCGTCACCTCAAAATTGTGCACTGGGAACTGGAAAGCACGTCATTTACAAATGTCCGGAGTTTACGCCGAAAACTACGCGACAACGGTTTGAAATTGTAAAGTCTCGACGACTTTGCATCAATTGTCTTCACCCTGCACATAATGCTAATGCTTGCAATTCGAAGTCGTCGTGTCGTGTGTGCAAAGAGAGGCATCATACCTTGTTGCATTTCGAGAAATCGTCCGCCAATCCGGCCACTCTCGGTGCGCCATCGTCGACGCTACCGTCCGCGTCACCGGTACATCGTCGTCGTCGTCAGCTGTTGACTCGTCATTAACAACGCCGACTAGGGCGATAGAAAACAAAATTGTGCTTCTCGCAACGGCGGTGATCGAAGTAAAGGATGATTAGAGGTCACTTTCAGCGCGTTCGAGCCGTTTTGGACAATTGCAGTCAAGGCAGCTTTATTGCCCAAAAATATCTTCGTCGATTAGGCCTGCGATTCACACCGTCGAAAATTCGCGTGAGAGGAATTAACCCTGGCGCGGAGTCAACCTCCCCCGGATTTGTTGAATGCCGTATCCAGCCGCCAAACAAACCAGACCAATCGAAAACCATCAATGTCCATGTGCTACCCCAATTAGCGGGCGATATGCCGGCCGGTCCCGTAGATGTCAGCACCTTTGCAATTTAGAACTCGCGGACCCGGATTTCAATACTCCCCACCGCGTTGAGATGCTCCTCGGCGGTGACCTCTACGCCTGTCTTTTAAAACCAGGAGTTTTATTAGGCTCCCGCCCCGGTGAAGCCGCTGCAATCAACACCGTGTTCGGCTGGGTGATAAACGGACCCCTCGATATTCGCACCCCGTCGGTGGTTCATGCATGTCTCACCACGGTTGATTCGGATTCCTTGGAGTTCACGTTGAAACGATTTTGGCAACTAGAGGAAGTACCGGAAAAAACATTCGCAAATTCTAGCAACGCGCAATGCGAGGAATTATTTTCAGCCGCGGTAGCTCGGAGTGAAAACGGCAGGTACACGGTCGCGTTATCGTTCAAAACATCGGCCAGAGAATTTCCAAATTCCAGAGAAATTGCAGTGCGACGGTTTTTTCTCCTGGAAAATCGGTTAATTCGGAACCCCGCTCTTCAAAAGGATTATGTCGCGTTCATGCAGGACTATTAGGAAGCGGGTCATATCTCGTTGGCGCCACCCGCGATGGGCACCACAGCGCGAAGCTACTACATACCGCACCACTGCGTGCAAAAGCCGGACAGTGCTATCTCGAAGTTGCGTGTAGTTTTCGACGCCAGCGCCAAGTGCGCCAATGGTCAATCCCTGAATGACACCTTGCATACTGGACCGAAGCTTTTGCAAGACATTGGGCAATATTAATAAAAGGTAGCAAATGCTTTTGCTAGCTATTTTATAAGCAATTGCTTTAAGTGATATTAATAAAAGTGTAGTAAATGCTAGTGAAACCTGACTAGCAAATGCTTTTGCTCGTTTTAGAAAGCATTTGCTTGACGATATAAGGATTTGCTTCTTTTACTATTAATAAAGTTTAGCATTTGCTTGAAATAGTAAGCAATTGCTAGGATAAATGACATTCTCCTTCGTGTCGCACTAGTAGTTATAAATCGTCTGTTAAAGCACCATAAAAGTATGTTTCAAGTGCCAAGAAACTGTAAATTTTACAAAGAAAGGAAAGGCAATACCATTACAAGAGAAGATGATGTAAAATGGTTTCATTTCCGAAATAAAAGTGTTCAGTGGATTGCTGATTTTCTTGGGAATGACGATGACGAAACGCGTGGTGGTGCTTTATCTTCGGTGATGAAAATAAAAATATTGTTGCGATATGTGGCTGATTCAGGTATAAAAAATAAAATTATTCATAGAGTAATAAATAGTGTTAAACACTTTATAGGATCTCAGACTGGGGTAGCTGAACTCATGGAAGTAAGTCAACCAATTGTATCGAATGTTGTAAAATTTGTCACGGGAAAAATTATAGACAAGGCACCACTTTGGATACATTTTCCTGACGCCTTGCGTTGAACGGCAAGCAATTACTTATCAAGCCACTAGCATATGCTTTCGTCAAGAGGATTTCTTTATTAATACCAAAACAAGCAATTGCTAGAAGCAAAAGCTTTTACTTTAAAGCAAATGCTAATGCTAAGTAGCAAATGCTTAGAAGCATTTGCTTATTTTTATTAATATCACCCATCGTCAGGGTGCTCCTCAATTTTCGCCTCCACCGAGTTGTCTTTACAGCCGACGTTCGCCAAATGTTCCGTCAAATATCGATTGCACCCGACGACCGGGAATTCCAACGCATCATTTGGCGATCGTCTTCTGACGATGCGCTGAAAGATTATTACCTAAACACGGTAACCTACGGAGTTTGTTCGGCCCCCTTTTTGGCCATTCGTACGCTCCTACAACTTGCGAGCGATGAACAATCGCGTTTTCCTCGAGCGGCAGCCGTAGTTTGCAGCGACATTTACATGGACGACATCGTCACCGGTTGCGATTCGGTCCAAGACGCCCTCGAATTGCAAGAGCAATTAATTAAGCTGCTACAATGTGGCCAGTTTGAACTGAGGAAATGGGCGAGCAACGCCCTCCCGCTAATCGAACACCTGGACCCCTCTTTCCGGCAGGACGTTCGCGACTTTGATTCCGGAGATTCAGTTGCCTCCGTGAAGATTCTCGGTCTACAGTGGTTACCATCGCAAGATGTCTTTTCTTTCAAAGTAAAACCGACCGACCGCACTTGAACAATATCGATCTCAATTACCGGGGATGTCCGAAATCAAATTAAAGCGTCACCTATTTATTGGGCAACACCTCTCGTGCGAGTTACATGGATTCTGCGATGCCTCAGAGATGGGCTACGCCGCGGCCGTGTATTTACGCGTGGTTAGGGGGACGTTAACGGTGACGTGTCAATAAGCCCGGTGATGGCCAAATCAAAAGTTGCCGCGCTAAAACGCCGGTCTTTGCCCCAATTAAAACTTTGTGGTGCTCACCTGCTGGCAAAACTACTTTGTTATGTCAGTTCATTGTACGTCAAATGTAACATCACCGTCGTGACCGCTTGGACCGACTCGATGATAGTTTTAGGGTGGTTGCGGGCGTCACTTCATCGTTGAAAAACTTTCGTGAGCAATCGGGTTGCGTACATTCAGGGCAAGGTACCTTCGGAATGCTGGCGTCACGTTCGGTCTAGTGATAACCCAGCAGATTGCGCATCGCGAGGCCTACTTCCCGACGAAGTGAAAAATCACAATTTGTGGTGGCGCGGCCCGAACTGGCTCCACCAAGACCCTGATTTTTGGCCAAGGAACCGTCGACGGCTTCCCTCCCTGAAGAAGCCATGATTAACAGCGAAACCCGTCACACCATTTTGTTAATCGCCACCGAAGAAGACGCCTTAGACCGCCTAATTAAAAATTGTTCGTCGTTGTCAAGGATCAAAATCATCATAGCGCATCTTCTTCGTTTAGTTCACAATTGCCGTGTTTCTTCAAATTCGAATCGTCGTTTCGGACCAATTTCGCTCGACGAACAAGCCACCGCGATGAACGTCTTGATCAAGCATACGCAACGTTCGGCCTTTGAAGACACGATCCGCAAACTGGAAAACAGCCAACAATGCGCCAAGCCGATTCGGCGACTAGCTCCGTTCCTTGATCAAAACGGAATTATACGGGTTGGAGGTCGACTCTCTAACTCCCAATTAAGTTTCAACGCAAAACACCCTGCGTTACTTCCGCGGTCACATCGTTTCACGCAACTTGTGATTGAACACGCCCACAGAGTTCATCTTCACCCTCCATTTTTTGTTGCTGCAAAACTTCTGGATCTTATCCCCGCAAAGGGTTATCCGTTCGGTGATAGGCAACTGTAATGTCTGCTTCAGGGTCCGCCCTGTGGCCATTACGCAACCAATGGCCCCGTTACCTTCTCATGGAGTGCAACAGCTAAAACCATTTCAATGCGTTGACGTAGATTTTGCTGGTCCCTTTGCTGTTACCCAAATCCGTCGTCGCGGGGCAAAGTCCACAAAGGCCTATTTGTGTCTGTGCGTGTGTTTCACAACTAAGGCTGTGCACTTAAAACTAGCTTCTCTTCTGTCCACCGAGGTATTTTTAGCTTCCCTTCGACGATTCATAGCGCGCCGTGGTCGTTGCACCCGAATAGTTAGCGATTGCGGAACCAATTTTAAGGGAGCGGCCCGGGAAATCCAAAAATTAATGCAAGCTGCTGCAGAACAAGAGCAGATAATTTGGGAATTCAATCCACCTTCCGCGCCACACTTTGGCGGATTGTGGAAGTCGGAGTCAAGTCGGTAAAAACTCATTTGCGTCGTACAATTGGCGAACAGATCCTAACCTTCGAGGAACTGTACACGCTCTTGACACAAATCGAAGCTGTACTTAATTCGCGACCCCTTTGGGCAATTAGTTCAGATCCAAACGACTTGACCGCGCTTACACCTGGACATTTTTTAACGTTGGCACCCGTTACCTGTTTGCCGGAGCCTGACCTTCTGTCAATCGAACTTAATCGTCTCTCCCGTTGGCAACTCCTCCAACGGATGCATCAATAGTTTTGGAATCACTGGGAGTACCTGCACACGTTAGAACAACGATCCAAATGGAGTAGCGCCTCGACCAAAGTAACTCCCAGTACTCTCGTGTTAATCAAAACCGATCAAGTTCCACACTTGCAATGGAGTTTGAGTCGCGTAGAGCAGGTTCCACCACGTACAGAGACACGAACAAAATTCAGACGTCCGGCCCCAACGGTAAGTCGTTTTTGAATTTATTGAATCGCGAATCCCGTAACATAGCTCTTCGCTTAGGTACGCTTATTATCAACAACCGGTTCATATAAGTGCCCTGGAGACACACTATACGTTTTTTAGCAGGAATTTTTAAGTGAAATTTGGCAGAATATTAGATTAGTATTTTATAAATCAATTTAAGTTTATTTTATACTACAGAATAAAATAATTACGGAAAAAAGTACTTTTTTATACAACTGACATTAAAAGTGACGTTTTTAGTGGAAGTTAATTTGATTAAAAATTGCTCTTTATAACTTACCGTGTTAAAAGTATTTTTAACACTAGTAAAAAAAAAATTTTAACACTAGTTATTTTTTTATTTATTATTATTTATTATTATATATATATTATAAATGTTAAAGTGGCTTTATTTGCCGCTTTTTCAACGTGATCTGCGGGAAATGTGTCGTCGATATCGGCATCGTTAACATCGTTTTCTTTGCATTCCATGTTTACGAATGCAATAATGTGGAATTGAAAGTGTTTTACAAAACGTAATGAAAACTTTTTTGACGTTTCTAATAAAGAAATGTCAATACAAGACTAGCTACCTGATTTTTGCCGCAGAAATTAAAATAAACATTAAAAATACGACTGCGTTTTTTAATGCAATGCAAACCAGTTGTATAAAAAGTGATTTTATTTTGTTCATGGGGTTGGTCAACTCGCTGCGCTAATTACGTTTATGAGATTTTTTAAGAAGAAAAAATTATTTATTTTTACAGCGTTACAGTGACTTGAGTACAAGAATGATTGTATTAGTTAACAATTGTTCGTTATATACCGGGTGATCAAGAAGGACAAGTTGGCAGTACAATTAAGAAAATTTTTTAATTCGTTTATTTACAACGCTGCAACCGGATATGTTTTGTTGGTTTATTTGACAAATATCTGATGTAGGTATAGCATTAACAACGACAAGCCATCAACAATCGAAAGTTACTCCTGTTATACGATTTAAAACACAATTCAGTATTACCAACTTAAACAGTCCTTCTTGATCACCCCGTATATAGGTTTAGTATTGACTGAAGGTCTATTCAGATTATTTGTATACATATAATGATGCGATTATGCACATATTTATAATTGTATGGTATGATAATTTCTTTTGACGGATGGTCTGCACTTTGATACTATGATACTAAGATTACTTATATACATATTATTATAGTGATACGATTATACATGTTTATCCTAATTATATGATAGTGTATATGTTTTCTTAATATAACTCCTCCCTGATTAAGTGGGAAAATAACACTGAGGTGTTGTTTTCGGAAGGCTGTTTTTCTGGTTTCTCTGGCTCGTATGTGGTTGTAGAGTGGTCCTTTTTCGAGATGAGGGTGGTCCTTTTTAGGTTCCTTTTTGTTGTCATGACGGTCCAGATTGCAAAACTGCAACTAGCTAGAACAACAATTAGAGAGATTGTCGAGATGCTGTGGGTTACAATTTCGTGATTGGACGTTAGAGTTGAACGGTCCAGAGTTGCTTCTTTTTGGAGTTTCGTAATATCGTCCAACTTGATCTGATGGAGTTTTAGAAGGTGAACTGTGGAATATGTTGATACATCTTCCGTCTTGATTTGAGGTAGGATGAATGGTTCTCCGCTGATGACGTTTTCTTCGTTTGCGAATGTTGAATCTTCGTATGTGATCTTGCAGTGTTGGGGGATGCGAATCACGCTTGGTTTTTCGATGATTTTGTATCCGGGGTTTTCGCACACTTTCTTGATTTTTATTGGTTTATGCGGGACAATCAGGATAAAATTCTTCTTTATCGGTTCAATGATGGTATTGCTTATGGACACCGGTATGGATTGGCAATTGTTGCTCTTCAAGTTCTGCATGAAGGATGTGATGCAGTCCTTTTCGCTATAGGTCAGTTTGTTATCGCAGAAAAAGGTTCCTTCTACACTTGGACATTCTTTGTCTTCGTATTGATAAGTTCTTGGACTGAATATTAGGTAAGGTTTTGGAGGTAAAATGATATGATTGGTTTGGGGGATCGGATATCGGTGGTAGTAGTCAAAATTGATTGTATTAAGAAGAGGTATGTAGATTGAAAAAATAATTCTATTATCGTAAAAAGAAACTTTTGTGTTTGCGATTTGGCAATAAGAAATAAAGTTTTTCAATGTTGGAATTCTGTTTTGGTCGTATAACTTGGACAGAGTTTCGAGCATTTTCTTTAGATCCGAAGTAGAAATAATAGAGTTATGAAGTGTGTTAATTTTGGCAAACATTATGGCGTTTTCTAAGTTATCTAAGAACCTTATTAAAGTTTGGCAGTTTAAAAGAATTTGTTCAATAATATTTCGTGCTCGTGTAAAGGCTGCTACATCTTCGAATACTTTATTTACTTTGTCTTGGAAGTTGTTGAGATTGGTCTTCATTAATAACTGATTTCTATTAAGAGTACTAATAGTGTTGTTGTAGTTATCTATCAGGTGACTATTCAGTGAAGTTTGTAACTCGATTTGTTTGCTAAGAATTTTATCGTTATTGAGCAGAGTGTTAATTGCCTTATTAAATTTTTCACCGTCATCGGAGTCCAGAGTCCCAAATAAAAACTTTGACGTTTTTCCAATTATGTCTAAAAGTCCGCGTTTGTTTCTCGTGTTGGGTTTGATATTAATTAGTTTAATCTTTGCTTCGGTGATTATGTGGTTAGTGTGAGTTAGTAGGTTTTCTAATGTGTTTTTGTAGATATTTGTTTTAGAAGGGGTTGTGCTATTAAAGGTATTGTTGATTGTTTTGAATTGATTGATAGTGTCGTCTAATAGTTCTGATAGTGAGTTCGTATCGATAAAATGGATGAAGGTGTGTTGGTTTTCGATTATTCTACCTGGTCCTAGGTGGAAGGGGAGGACATGTGACTCGACTGGTGTCACTTCAATGTCTTTCGTCATTAGTGGGCTCACCGATGTTATTAGGATTGTTATTAGGAAGATCATGTTGAATCGTTCTCTGAAACAAGGCCTTTTGATGAATTTTCCGAGGGTTTTTCGTGGCAGATTTGTGATATGTACCTCTATGTGTTACCAATTTGTCGTTTTGATCTGACAATACGTTCGTTTTGATAAATTTAGGTTTGGCTTTATTTCGTTCTTTTGTGGTTATGTAAGCGGGGTCATTTGTTTTGAATTCTTTGGGTGTTTCTCTGTTTTCGTTAAGTTTGCTTATTAAAATTTCTTTATTATTATTTAACTTTTCTTTAATTTGATTGTAGATAATATTAGTCTTTTCTTTATGATTTTGTATGTAATTTGATATTATTTTTCCATCCGTTAGGTCGAATGGATGAGTCGACTCTAGGTGCCCTTTTAAAACTTCGAATGGTGTATGACCTGTTACCTGTTATTGCGGAATTCATTAGAGAAGTGATATTTTCGTGGGGTTTATGTATTTCTAGGCATCTAATTTCTTCCGCTAACGTTGAGTGAAAACGTTCGACTGGCGAATTGCTACTGGAGTTTTTGGAAGTCGTAAAATGGAGCTCTATTTTGTGTAATTCGCAAAAGTTTTCTAATGAATTGTTTTTAAATTCACCGCCGCGATCTGCTGTGATCTTGTTAGGTAATCCGTGATGGGAAATAAAGACCAGTAAACTGTCTATTATGTTAATCGGTGACAAGGAAGCTATGTGGTAGGCTTGTCCATATCTAGAGAAAGCATCGAGAATTGTCAGAAATGAATTATTTGATATTTTGAATGTATCGATATGGATGTGTTCTAATGGTTTACTAGCAGTGGGAGTCAGATTGAATTTTAAGACTAGAGGATTTCTTTCATATTTGCTCACTTGACAAGTCACGCAGTTGTTAACAAAATTGGTAATATCTTTAATTAAATCCGGCCAATAAAAATTGCGTTCAATTGAGGTTTTCATTTCGTTTATTCCTTTATGACAGGTCTTACCTTGATGATGATATATTAATTTTTCTGTTTGTTGATCTGAATTTACGATGTCTTGTAGTAGTATTGTACTCTTAGTGAATTTGAAGGAGGAATTTTTAAAGCAGCTTTGAATTACATTGTTAAAAATATCGGCTAATTCTAGGGTTTTGAAATACAAGGTGTAATTCTGTTTGGAATCAACGTATTCTTTTATTACGTTAATTATGTGGGATTCGATGTTGTTTGTAGGTAACGATATCGTTAGGCGATTTTTATTAAAAATTGTAGTTTGTTGAACGTTTGGTTTTAGTATGTTTCTGGAGCAAAATAATATTACTTGGTTTTTATAGTGGTTTAGGGGCTTGTCTGTTATCGGGATGGTAATTACTGGATTTTCTAACGCAGAATGAACGGTTTCATTATCTGAAGGGTTTTTGTCAGGGGGTTTTATCTGTATATTAGATATTATATTAATCTTAGAACCGTGAGTGACTGAATTGCTCAACGTTGTTGATGGAGTTGGTTTGCTGATGTTCGATGTTATATCATCGTTACGCAAGTGGTCTGGAGGTGGAATTGGAGAATCCATGTATGATGGATTTTCGAATACTGGAGTGAGGTGTTCGTTTTTTAAGTATTCGTCAATCATTTGTGTGGTATCTCCGACGTTAGCAATGACTGAAGAAGTGTTGTCGTTTTCAATCGCGTTGATCTCTGTTCTTGATAATGCGTCGGCATTGGTGTTCTGTTTTCCTTTTTTATACATTATTTTATAATCGAATTCTTCTAATTTTAGGCGCCATCGCACTAACCGCGAATTTGGCTCTTTAAGGTTAAATAACCATTGAAGTGGTTTGTGATCTGTGACGATAACGAATTTGCGTCCGAACAGGTATGGTCTAAAGTATTTTGTTGCCCACACGACTGCGAGTAATTCTTTTTCGATGGTACTATAGTTACATTCAGCTGGATTTAGTGTACGAGACGCGTATGCTACAGGTAGGTCGGTACCTATATTTCCTTGGCTCAGTATTGCTCCAATGGCGAAATTCGATGCATCGGTGGTGAGTATAAAGGGTTTCTTAAAGTCTGGGTATTGTAAAATCGGATCGTAACATAAAATGTCCTTACAGAATTGGAAGGTTCTGCAGAATTCGTCTGTGTGTTCAATCTTAGCGCCCTTTTTTAGACAGGTGGTGAATGGTTTCGTTATTCGCGCAAAGTTTTTTATAAATCGTCGATAGTAACCGAGTAATCCCAAAAATGATTTAATGTCTTTTGCTGTTTTCGGTATAGGAAATCGTTGTATTGCTTCTATCTTCTTTGGGTTGGGTTTGATTCCTTCGGGCGTGACGATATGACCAAGGAATTCTACTTCTTTCCTGAGAAATTCGGATTTATCTAATTGAACTTTAAGTCTACATTCGCGTAATCTTTTGAAGATTAGTTTCAAATTGGAAATGTGCTCTTGAAGCGAGGTTGAAAAAACTATGATATCATCCATGTAAACGAAACAAATTTTTTCTTGTAATTCTTTGAGAACGTTGTCCATTACCCGTTGAAAAGTTGCGGGTGCGTTTTTCAGACCAAATGGCATGCGAACGAACTCATAGTGACCGTTTTCCACGTTAAACGCCGTTTTAGATATTGAATTTGGATCCATTTCGATCTGATGGAATCCGGAGGCGAGGTCAAGGGTGGTAAAATACTGACATTTTCCAAGTTTATCGAGTATATCTGTGATATTTGGTAGTGGATACCTGTCGTCTACGGTCTTTTCGTTTACTTTTCTGGAATCTATGACGATACGCCATTTTTGTTTTCCGCTTGCATCGATCTTTTTTGGTACTACCCAAATGGGTGAACTCCATGGACTTTGTGACGGTCTGATAATTCCATCTTTGAGCATCTTGTCTATTTGATTTTTTACTTCCAATTTGTGAACGAATGGGTACCGGTATGACCTTGTATGGATAGGAATTTCCTCCGAAGTCTTTATTTGATGTTTTATTTGATTGGTGAATGTAAGTTTGTCGTCGTCTTTATGAAATATGTCTGAGAATTCATGGCAAAGTGATGTTATTGCTTCCTTTTCTTCAATGTTAAGATGATCGGTTCTGATCAAGTTTTCTATTCTTGAAGTTTTATTACACATACGTTTTTTTGTTTCAGGAAAAAATTGTTCGACATGAAAGATTTCGAAACGTTCTTTGTTTGACTCTGAAAAATTTACTGTCTTTAATGGTTCAAATAAAATTAGGTCAATTCTTGAATCAGTCCTATTGTGAATTTCCATCAGTGCGAATCCATCTTTTGCAGTAGTTAAAGTTTCAGGAATGTATAAATCGTTGATGGTTTGTTCCAATATAATCACGTCGCCGTTGTTGCAATTGACCGGGAGTTTCGTTTTCAAAATTTCGTGTGAATTTACACTGACTGTGTGACAGGTTTCGTCGGGTTGTCTATAATAGAATGGAATTTTCATTATACCGTTTGTTAAGATCTTATCCACGAGGTTAATTGACAGTTTCATCTCTCTTAAATCTTTCAGGCCTAAAATTCCGTCAAAATATTCATGAAAGTCAAATAACAAAAATTCTATTATTTTATCGTTGTTTAATTCAGGAAATGCTTGTGTTTTTGCCTTGAATCGAATAGGTTTTTCGCCCGTACTGGTTTTGATTTTTGAGGGTTCATGATAGATGTCGAAGGGGAAATATTTTTCTGCTATTCCGGGTCTAATTATGGATTTATAACATCCGGTGTCGATTAGCAGTTTTACGGGTGGATATGAAAGTTGGATGTAAGGAAGGGAATTGTAACAGGTTGAATTATTTACTTCGCAGGTCACGTCGTCGTATTTGAATCGTAAACTAGTGGAAAATTTTGATACTCGTCGATGGTGGTTTGTACAAGGTCATCGTCGGGGTTTTGTGTGTCTTCGTTGTCGCAGAAGTAATCGTCAGGGTCCGTTTGGTTATTATGTGGATATTGTTCGTTGTGACTTGTTTGTTCTTGATAATCGTAATTATGACTCCTATTAGTCGATGTACTCGGCTCATCGGTGCTATAAAAATCGTTTTCCTGATGGAATAGTTCTTCTGAGATGAATTTTTTTGGTCTTGCGGTAAAAGTTTGATTCGGGAATGGGCGTTGAATAGTGGGATTTCTGGATGTTGTCGACATCGGTTCGGGTTTGTTACTAGGTACCTGCCCCGTTGGCTTAAAGACGTTTTTTGGACGGCCAAAAACTTGGGTGTTTGTAAAGAATTTTTCTGGGGTCGGTCGAGTTGTGAATTTAATGGGTTGACTAGGAAAATTATTTTGTTGTTTAGGATATTGGTACATCGGTGTTTCGCGTATAGGGGGTCGATTAAATTGTTGGTTTTGGTTATGTGAAGGTGTTGGCTTTTGTAAATAGTTAATTTTAGTTCTTTTCATTTTGTTTGGTTTTGTTCGGTTTAGTTTTAGCGCGTAGTTTAAGTTAGCTTTAAAAATTCAATTCGAAAATAGTTGCACCCTCTGTCATTGGTTATTGCGCGTTAACCGATTCACAATTTCGTGCAAAATCGGGGTTGACGAAACCTCCCCCGCGAGTGAGGGACATTTTTGGAAGAAACAGAGACTTCGAATTTGACCGTCCTTGTGAACACACCTAGTTTTCGTACTCATCGTCTCGTGTCGTGAAACCCACTTAATTGAAGTGGCACCGAAGTCCAAAATTATCGTTGAATTCCACCCATGCCAATCGGTCCATGGTCTCTTCGCGGTCCGCAAAAAAAGGTAAGTCAATTTTGATTTAACGAATTGTGGATCACGGAGAAAATCGAACAAAGCTCTTCGTTTAGGTAGGCTTAAGTCAACTAAAACTGACTTAAGTGCCCTGGAGACAAACATTTTTTGGTCCTTCGAGCCGGATTAGTCATAATTGGTCGTTTAATTGTGACTTTTCATTGTTAAAATTGTCAATCAAAATTTTCAAAATTCGTTCATTGGTCTCCAGCGCAGTGCAACTATTTTCTTTTCGCCTTGTTTGTTTAGTCATATCGTCGTCACCTAGTTAACAAATTTATCGTCAATTGTTTTAATCAATTTAAAACAAAACCAAACAAACAAAATTATTTGTTTCGAAAGCGTTGCGTTAAAAAAAATTCGACATTTTTCTGGGAAACTACCTGGGTTTTCCCAACATCTGTTCGACAACTTGGGGTTTGGCCGGAAAAGGTCCGTCTCACTGGCGTCGATTTTATTACGGTTCAATTGTAAGTACCTGTTTTCTTTTGTTCGTTCGCAAACACCGCATTCTATCGCAAAAACTCACAATTTTGGTATTCAATTGATCAGCAACAATGGCTGCAAAGGCAAAAGAGAATCGCGCCCAACGGGATTGTTTGAAGACGCAAATGTTTGAAATTTGGGAGGTTGCGAAATCTTCGCAGGAACAACCTTCTTTACGTGCGTTGTTAAAAAGACGGTTCGCTCGCGCCCAATCGATTTTTGAGAAATTTGAACCTCTGCACTCGGCAATTCTTGCACACACCGCGGCCCAATCTGAACCGGATTTCGCCGCGGAAGAACAAATACGCAGGGAATTTTTTGAAGCGTTCAATGAAATCGAAGCCATTTATGTCAATCATTTTCCCGAAATCGATCGTCCAGCGTCAACAGAAACAAATCAAAGCACTTCGTCGTCGTCAAACTTACGCCTGCCGAAATTGTCGTTACGCAATTTTAATGGCAACTTCAGTGAGTGGAGTTCTTTTATCCAGTTCTTTAACAACGCGGTTCACTCTCGGGCAGACGTGGCACAAATTGAAAAATTTCAATATCTACTTAGTTGTTTGTCGGGGGAACCCTTGAACTTAGTGAAGGCTTTAACGTTGTCAGAAGAAAACTATCCGATAGCGTATAAGGCTCTTGTCGACCGATATGAGAACAAACGAAGGTTGTCATATCATTATTGGAACAACATTCAGGCATTGCCCAAGTTGAAATCAGAATCGTCACAGGGACTACGTGAAACAATCGACAAATTCACGGAAAATCGTTCAGCCTTGCTGGCCCTAAATTTATCGCATTCGTTAGAGGATTTCATGTGGCTACAACTTTTACTCGAAAAACTGGATCCCGAAACGCGGAAACAGTTTGAGGCCGAAATTCGCTCGTTAGGACCAGCCGAGGTCCCGAAATATACTCAGCTGGCCGAATTCGTCGAAAGCCAGTGCCGAGTACTTGATTCGTTAGGGAATTGCAATTCAAAATCGTCGACAACTATCGCGTCGTCAAATCCCAAATCAAAAACAAAATCGGTTTTGCTCGTCGACACGTCGTCGCCGTCGACAAATTGCTCCGTTTGTGCAGGAGACCACCACATATACAAATGTCCGGACTTTGTGTCAAAAACACCTCGCCAACGGTTCGAAGTGGTAAAGTCACGGCGCCTTTGTATCAACTGCCTTCGTTCGTCTCACCAATCAAAATCTTGTCCGTCAAAATCGTCGTGTCGCTCTTGTATGGAAAAGCATCACACTATGCTTCATTTCAACAAAAATTCGACTCAAAATTCGTCAACAACTTCGCAGCCCTCCAGTTCAAATTCGATCGAAACAAATTCGTCAGCGCCGAACGTACCCAACTCGCAATTAACCACCTTGACCAGTTCGATCGGTAACAAAGTTGTTTTACTAGCAACCGCGGTCATCGAGGTAAAAGATGTGCGTGGCAATTTTCATCGCGTCCGTGTCATTCTAGACAATTGTAGTCAGGGTAGTTTCATAACGCAGAAATGTCTTCGTCGTTTAGGGTTGCGGTTCACACCTTCGAAGATGCACGTGAAGGGAATTAATCCAGGCGCGGAATCCATTTCTCCTGGATTCTCAGAGTGTTTAATTCGGCCCCGCAATTCCTCAATCGAGCAGCAAAAAATCATTGCGCATGTGTTGCCCAACATTACCGGCGATCAGCCGTCCAATCCCGTGGACATTAGTCGTTGGAAACACATTTCGAATTTGAACCTCGCGGACCCTGACTTTAATAGTCCACATCGTGTCGAAATGCTTCTCGGTGGTGACGTTTATGCCACTCTTCTTCGACCTGGTGTTTTATTGGGTACAAACCCAGGTGAGCCCGCCGCGATAAATACCATATTCGGTTGGGTGATAAACGGCCCAGTAGATTTTCGCGTTCCATCGGTGGTAAACACTTACTGCACCATAATGGAGCCGGAACCATTAGAGGTCTCTTTGAAACGTTTGTGGGAAGTTGAGGAAGTGCCCAACGAAAGCTTCGCGAATCCCGATGATATTCAATGCGAAAGACTTTATGCGGCTTCTGTGACGCGAGGTGAAAATGGCAGATACACGGTCGCGTTACCGTTCAAAATTCAAAAAACGGAATTCCCAAACTCCCGCGACATTGCGGTACGTCGATTTCTCCTGCTGGAAAATCGTTTAATTCGAAACCCGGCCTTGCAACAAGAATACGTCCAATTCATGCGGGATTATTTAGATTCGAATCACATGTCTCGTGCAACTCCGCTACCTGAAAATTCGGTTCAAAATTATTACATCCCGCATCATTGCATCTTGAGATCGGACAGCAGTTCGACAAAATTGCGCGTTGTCTTCGACGCCAGCGCCAAAGCGTCGAAGGGACAGTCACTTAATGACACCTTGTATTCTCGACCCAAGTTGTTGCAGGATATCGTCAAGGTGTTGTTAACATTTCGTTTACATCGTGTCGTGTTCACTGCCGATATCCGCCAGATGTATCGGCAAATTTTAATCTCTCCAAAAGATCGCGACTTTCAGCGTATTATTTGGCGCTCGTCTCCAGACGACGCATTAGAAGAATACGTTTTGAATACCGTAACGTACGGTATTAGTTCGGCTGCTTTCTTAGCAATTCGTACACTTTTACAATTAGCTGATGACGAACAAGGGCGCTTCCCTGGCGCAGCTGAAATTCTCCGCACCGACGTGTACATGGATGACATTGTCACCGGTTGTCATTCGACGGCTGAGGCCCTTGAATTGCAAGACCAGCTAATAAAATTGTTGCAAATCGGACAGTTCGAATTAAGAAAGTGGGCAAGCAACTCGCCCCTCGTCGTCGATCATCTTGATCCGAATCTACGCCAGGTCACTCTCGAATTCGATCAGGACAAATCAAATTCGCCCATCAAAATTCTCGGCCTGCAATGGCTACCTTCTCCTGATACCTTTTCGTTTAAGGTAAATTTGAAAGATCGTGCTTGCACAAAACGAAACATTTTGTCCGAAGTTGCCCGAATTTTTGATCCGCTTGGTTTTTTAGCTCCGTTAACCTTTTTTGCAAAACATTTAATACAACACCTATGGTATCTTGGACTGTCCTGGGATGATGTTCCCCCACAAGAAGTAATTGACCGATGGGGACAGTACCTCGCTCAATTACCAGAGGTGTCGGAGATAAAAATAAATCGCCACTTGTCAATCGGGTCGCAGCTTTCGTGCGAACTACATGGTTTTTGCGACGCCTCAGAAATAGGGTTTGCGGCAGCGGTATATTTGCGTGTTACCACCGCGGATAATGAGGTGTCTGTCAATCTCGTGATGGCCAAAACAAAGGTTGCACCTTTGAAACGTAGATCGTTACCCCAATTGGAATTGTGCGGTGCCCAACTCCTTTCAAAATTAATCAAGTATGTGCGCTCCATCTATGAAAGCGTTTGTAGTTTTGCTTCTGTGACCGCCTGGACCGATTCGATGATCGTCTTAGGTTGGCTCCGTTCATCCCCTCATAGATGGAAAACATTCGTGAGTAACCGCGTAGCGTACATCCAAGAAGACATCCATCCCGGTGCCGATGGCGTAATCCGTGTCGCGACTGTCAAAACAAACGGCGGCAGCTTTCGACGGCCTGTCGTAAAATTGTGCCCTCTGCCTTCGCAGTAATAGAAAAATGCACCGCATTTTTGGCGGGCAGAATGTTGGCTTTTGTAAATAGTTAATTTTAGTTCTTTTCATTTTGTTTGGTTTTGTTCGGTTTAGTTTTAGCGCGTAGTTTAAGTTAGCTTTAAAAATTCAATTCGAAAATAGTTGCACCCTCTGTCATTGGTTATTGCGCGTTAACCGATTCACAATTTCGTGCAAAATCGGGGTTGACGAAACCTCCCCCGCGAGTGAGGGACATTTTTGGAAGAAACAGAGACTTCGAATTTGACCGTCCTTGTGAACACACCTAGTTTTCGTACTCATCGTCTCGTGTCGTGAAACCCACTTAATTGAAGTGGCACCGAAGTCCAAAATTATCGTTGAATTCCACCCATGCCAATCGGTCCATGGTCTCTTCGCGGTCCGCAAAAAAAGGTAAGTCAATTTTGATTTAACGAATTGTGGATCACGGAGAAAATCGAACAAAGCTCTTCGTTTAGGTAGGCTTAAGTCAACTAAAACTGACTTAAGTGCCCTGGAGACAAACAGAAGGTCTTTGTGGAGTTTGATTGTTGTGCATATGGTAAGGTAAACTTATGTTAGTTGGAGTAAAGTGAGGTGTGTTGTTAAAAGAAGGTTGGGGAGGTTTTCTTTCGTGCATCTGAATCTGTGGGGTTAAGCGATTTATTTGTGATGGTGGATGTTGTGTGTAATTGTGTGAAATTTTGTTCTTCGACAACCAGATTCATCGCTGTTTCTAAGGATTTTGGATCTCGAAGTCTAATAATACTTTGTAATGTACCTGTTAATCCGCGAATAAAAGTCTTAAGTGCCATGTTGTCATATTGTTTTAGATATATGGTTTTGGTTGCATCAGACATTTCTAATACACTAAGTGAATTGACTTTAGCTGATAATTGGCTACGTACTGTTTGAATTCTTTGTCCAAAGTTCAAAGGTGACTCGTTTTTGAAAGGTCTCAAAAAGATTAAATCTTGTTCTAAACAGTCGATATTTCTTTGATCTCCAAAGCACGATCTTAGGGTCCTTTTTATTAAGGGCCAACTATTTAGTTCGGTTTTTGTTGCTACTAGAGCTTGGGCTCTACCTGTTAATTTTCCTATTACTACTCTTAATAGATAGGAAGCTATTGTTGGGTCTGTGCCGAATGTATTGAACAAATGGTCGCATAATGAAATAAAAATTTCTAAGGTTGTTAGATTACCGTGATACTGTGGAACTGTATCGACATGTAATTTTATCAATTGAAGATTGAAGGTACTTTCATTGTTTGGTGCCATAATGTTGTTGGGAATTCTTAAATGTTTTATTTTATCGATTAAATGGTCTAATTCGATACTCGAATCAGTGTCGCTATCTGTGCTCATAAAAATTCGATTGATTATTTATTATTACCTATCAATAAGCGAAAAAATGTATTTTTTTTTTTGCAAAAGAAATTTCGATATTTTGAATTAATTGAATTTTTTTTTTTTTTTTGAAAAGAAAGGGAATCAGACGGGATGCTCAGTCCACTAACCTGGTGTTCTTGAGTATTGCCAGTCGTCTGGGGGTGAACCAGTTGCCTCAAAGTCCTCAGCTGTCGAAGTCGAACTTTAGATTTGCTTGATGCCGGTCCTTCGCTCGATGTCTTCCTGTTGCACCTTATGTCCGATACAGGAGTTACCTCAGGTTCTTTCTTCTTGAATAGTCCCAATCTACCCCACTTACAAAATAAAATCTCACTTTTAACACTTACATCATAAATAACTATTAATTTATTTCATTATTTCTTGACCAGAAGGTTTTATAATCGTTAGACAGTTACAAAATGTTCCACAACATTTTTATGATTGTCTTGGTTAGTGTCTTGCAGCCTATGGAAGACCGTTTGAACAATTTATGAAATGAAAATTCAAAAATAATTAAAGTTGTTGAAGTAGAATTTTATTTATTCGGAATCGTATTGTAATATGCACTTTCCTAACCTTATACGAGGGCGGGTAGTTAACCATTCCTTTTTATCTTTACTTCCCTCTCTTGGTCAGTAATAGGCCACTTTCCACCCTATTATAAGGTTTTTCCAGTGGCATACTTACTGAAAGTCGAAAAACAGTAGAAATGAAACTGCATCAAATAAATTGTTTATTTGCTAAAAATGTAATGATTCCGAATAAAATAGTATACAAACCTCGGTGGGAATGTGTTTCATTCCTGTCTCCAGCATTAGTTCACCTCGGCTACGCCTTGGTAAACTATCTTAGCTCTCGACAGGAATGAAACACTTCCCACCTCGGTATGTAATCTACTATTATTTTGATGTAATTATGATTTCATACGTTTTATGTTTATGTCTCTCCCATTAAATCATTTCTTTATTTGAAAAGGTGTCCACTGAAAATTGTTACTGTTTGACGTTTGTTGAGTTTACATTACGTCAGCCTACTTGGCAAGCCACGTGGTAAATTTAATAAACTTATTTTTGCTCTAATTTCCTGATTATTTTGTTTTGTACGATGGGCCGAACTGAAATTGATTTATAAAATACTAAATGTAGGGAAATTCAAATACTACCCGTTACGCCAAATTGGTAGTACAAATGCGCCCCGCTACTACCCTCGTGGTGTCGCTAGTAGTACCTTGCGGCACTACGCTCCGTCACAGCCTCCATTGGTCAAACCTTCCCGCCGACGCCACATCATCAACCGTCGTCAAAACGGCGCCAATCGACGCCTATAAAAGATCGACGCCCGGCCAGAATTAATACGATCTTTGAGAATGCGGCCCAACACCCAAATCCTCTTGTACGCGACGCCGTCGATTACGACGAGCACCTGCCACTCCGCCACAAACGGCCGAGGTGTCTGCTCCTCCGACAGGACTGAAGTGCAACCACCACTTCCTGTCCCCCGCGTTGTTTCGTCTGTTGCTTTTGTTTCAGAACTCCGCAGTAACGCGTAGCCTCTTGTAAACAAATTATTAATTGAACTCTCTCGAGTATGTTTCAGATCACACACCAGGACCATCTCCAGCTCCAAGGACCAGGTAAAAGTGTAAGCAAACCGGGTTTATTTTTATAGTCTCGTCTATAATTATTTTCTTGAGCGTTTCCCCCATTCTTCTTCGGCTCCGACGAGGGTTTTTTTTCTGCAGTTTTTCCCCTCGTTGTAACGCATAAGCGGGAGCATTCCGACGACGCCTTCTGCAGCCCCCTTTTCTTCTCGCGATTTGTTTTCTCAAACAACCCCCCTTCCGTACTCTCGACCTGCTGGGTTCGCAACTGGAGGCCGACCAGCTAGGGGGTACGGTAACTCGATACTTGACAAGTCTGTCACACAGCCCTACCATTTCATGCGTAGGTGCCTGCCAGTCAGATTGGGGAAAGATGAGTCTAGGACTCGAACTCCGTAAAACGTCAGACAAATTATTATTATTATGAATTAATACGAAGTTTTGTTTCCGCGGGGACTCAACTTCTCTAACCTCTCTCCTAGATACACTGCTTACTTTTGTGACTTGTATTTAAGTCTTTGTTAAATAAACAGCGAATATATTAAACCCCACATAACCTAATATTCTACCAAATTTCACTTAAAAATTCCTACTAAAAAGCTCATTAACAGACCCTAAAATTTTTAGCATCTAAATCCCTATGGCCAGCGTTAAAAAAAAGGCACTGTATAATAAATATAATAATAATAACAATAACCTTTATTAACGGGAACTCCCTTTATATCAATTAGTTATAAAATATATCATTCAAATATTTAAAATAAATCAATCAAAAAGAAACTATGCAATTCAAAATAACTTTAGGTGAAAAATAGTATATTTCAAACCAAGGTAAGAAAGTGCTTTCTTGCAGACCGCAGGCAAAGATTATAAACCGAGCCGTAGGCGAGGTTTGTAAGTGCCCAAGGTCTGCAAGAGCACTTTCCTAACAAGGTTTGAATACTATTTTTCCCTACCCGCACAACTTCGTAGAAAAAAGTCAAAAAAGGATGGTTATATTTCTGATTAAAACGAAAATTTTGAGAATTGAATAGTAGGCTGGGTTATTTGCTTAATTAACTTGTCATGGCATTTGAAGATTTGACGTTTGTTCGAAAATTTGATATAAACAGGGTAAAGTAATCTATTTAACATTTATTTATACAGTGAGCGGCAAAAGTATGGAATAAATTCCTTAAAAATTAAACAATTTTTTTTCAAAAAAATCCTTGGACAGGTCAATTTTAGTTTATAAAAATACATGTTTTAGTACCAAAGAAAATTCCAAGCAGTCATTTGTTTTTGAGATATGACTTCATCGATAGTTTTTTTTAAATAGAAACCCCCAATTTTTTTTCTTGATTCTGATAGCCCTTTTAATTGTCTAAATGACAGTATAAAAATTTTGTTACATAAGGAAATTTTTGAGAAAAAAAATAAAAAAGTTGGAAAAAATAAATTTTATAACAAACAAAAACAAGTCAAAAAATCAAGTAGGTAAATCAAACAGTCAAATGTTACTGTTAATTTCATTCGTATGTGTTATTTGTTTTACAAAACGTTTTCGAAAATGACTCATTTAACAGAAATTTTAATTTTGATTGGGTGCTGAGATAAAACTAAAACGGGGAATTTTTTCATAAACTTGCTTATTGTCAACAAGCTGGGGGATGGTAATTCAAACAATTAATTCCATATTTTTAAGTACTTACTAACACAGTTTTTGACTTGTTTTTGTTTGTTATAAAATTTATTTTTTCCAACATTATAATTTTTTTTCACAAAAATTTACTTAGTAAGATAATAAAATTTGTATACTGTCATTTAGACAATTAAAAGAGCTATCAGAATCAAGAAAAAAAATAGGGGGTTTCCATTTAAAAAAACTATCGATGACGTCATAACTCGAAAACAAATGACTGCTTGGAATTTTCTTTGGTACTAAAACATGTATTTTTATAAACTAAAATTGACCTGTAAAAGGATTTTTTTTGAAAAAAATTTGTTTAATTTTTAAGGAATTTATTGCATACTTTTGCCTCTCACTGTATATCTTAAACTTTAATTTCAGTATAGAATCTCGACTTTACAATGTCTGATACAGATAATATCTCTTGCACACTACCTCACATTCGGGCTGCAGCGCTTGCCACCGTAGGAAATTTGTTGCCGGAAAAATCGCAAACCAGATATAATAACAGTTATAATGACTTCAAGAAATGGTGTAAAACAAGAAATGTGACTAAAATAAGTGAAAATGAAGTCTTAGTTTACTTCCAAGAACAATCTCAAAATTATAAATTATCGACACTTTGGTCACTTTATTCAATGGTTAGGTAGCATTTTAACCTAAAAAATATAAAAAATTAGATTAATTTTTAGAAGTTGTAGTACCTACTGTTACGATTTAAATTTCGCGGTAAATCGTAAAGGCGAGAAAGTTCTAGAACATTCCAGAACGGGCTCTCGGACCCCGACTTCCGGTACCGGCCGCGTCAATTCGGCGAGAGGAGGGGAAAATATATAAAGGTGGAACAGACGCCATGTCGGAGGTTCTCGACTAGTTGGTGGTCAGAGGTTACGACCGATCCGGGTGTGAGTGTTGTGTTCAAAGGGGGAGATTAGGGGGTGTTTTCAGTGTGCAACAGGTGCTGGCGAACCCGTGGAGGAGGACCAAATCGGCTGGGAAACCGTCCTAGAGGAATTCCAACCGAAACGTCGCGGCGGATAAAGGCTTCCTTCACGAGGGTCATCGACCCTACGCTTAAGCGGATTAATTTCACCACCCTGTTGGGCCGGCGTCATCCCCAAGGATCCCACCAGAGAACAGGACCTCACGCCGGACTGTCCCTGGCCGAGGAACCCGAGTCCAGGAGCAACTCATATCTGGCAAGGTCCTTCAGCGTCTTTCTTTTAGCAGTCCGCCATCTTGGCTCTTTTCTTTTACGTAGATCTACGTTATCAGACCTGGAGTGACCTCGCCAGAGACGACGCGCTCGCTGGCTCTCGGAAGTTTTTTTGTTATCCTTATCACTTTCATTATCATTTGATCCTTTTTTACACCGGGGCTAAACCTGACTAATTTACGCCTTCTCCTAGGAAGGGTCGAGGGGAGGAAGGACCCCGAGGACTTTCCGAGGATACGGACGGCGTGATAGACCAGCGGCGGAAGAAGGACTCGGAGGACCTTCCTCCAGCTCGCTCTTCCAGGGACTCTTTTTGGATTTCAAGCCCCAGGCCCGGTGTAAGGGAAGTTTTCGTTTAATTTTCATTGATTTGTCATTTGTAAGTTTTGAGATATAGCCTGGTAGTACCGGCACTGTTTGTGAATTTAACTAGTATTTAAGCGCCTTCAGCGTGTTATCTTGGGAACCTTCAGTTCACTTCTAACCTCGCTTTTATATTGTTAACTTTGGTTAGTTTAAATTAGTCTCAAAGGTCAAAACTTTAATTTGTTCATTTTGGAATAACACTTGGGTTGTATCCTAGTATCACTTTACATAGACGACTGTGTTTCGCCCGCAGCGGCATCTAAGTTGGAGTTAAATAGCTATTTGTCGACTGTAAAGCTAGGAACGAAAATTAAACACCATTATTATTACATCTGTGTTTCTGTCCAACACCTGGTATAACACCGTGTTTGTGAAGCATCATTTCTACCTTCGACAGTCTTGCTCTCGAGACGTAAGTGTGTTTTTGTGCCGGACCTGGAACCAATCAGTCTCGAAATCGTTATTTAAATTTCCCCCAGTGAAGTTGGGAGATTTAAGTTTTCTCTTGTGGTTGTAGTAGTTTGGAGAACACAATAACGTAACACTACCTATAGGTAATTCAAAAAACTCCTGCACTGTCAAAATTAAATTTTAAATAAAATGCTGCTTTTGACTGTACTTGGGTATAAAATTTTTTCGCTAGAGTGTACCACGTCAAAATCTAGTTACAAAATATATTTAGGTTATGTTTTCATTTTTAATCATTGAACTAAAAATGTTTTGAACACTTGAAACGAAATGCAACAACTAAAAAAACTGGAGCAATTTAATCAAGTTTATAAAAAACACAAAGAAAAACAGAAGGTGACACACACAAACTGAAAACAGGTAAAAACTAAACATTAGAGAGTTTTCGCGTTACGTTCCGTTAAAATAAGGGAGTGGCTACGCGACCGTCGGACGGACGGATAAATTACTTAATACGGCCGTCGGATGGTCATATTATCACAATAAAACGACCGTCGGATGGTCATATTATCAGGTATAATATAACTAGTGGTAAATATATAAAATATATTATTATTATCGATGATATTATGAGTGAAATTGAACTGGCGATTTCACGAATTTAATATCATCGATGATTAATCATACCACGTGTTATATTCGATGAATATAATGAATGAAATACAAAATTATTCATTTATTTGTCAAACTGACAAATTTATTTCAATCAAAAATCGTAACGACGAAAGTAAATAAGATATTTTTGTTTTTCTTTTTTTTATTATCGCTGTGATAGCCATGCAACTAGGGACTTTACGCGTTTTCATTGGATCATTCATGATCACGTAATACATGAATTATATTGTCACAATAAAACGGCCGTTGGGTGGTCCTATTACAGTAGAGCGTCGATAATCCGAACTAACTAGGACTGAGGGTGGTTCGGATTATCAAATATTACTACTAAACAGTAGTGAAAATATTATATGTATACATACGACTATATCATTCATTACTTTATAAACCAATAAGAATCTTTGATTTTCTTTAGTTACCATGTATTACAGCGGTTATTGTAGTAACCAGGGCGATCTCGAATATACGAACCTTTGTATATTCGAATATACCAACCTTTGTATTTTCGCTCGCCGCCTTAACTTACAAAAATTTTTGCGCTAGCCGTCACATTACCGTCACATTAAATCGCTCTGCTACTGAATGCGCCCAGTCGGTTTCGGGAACCTGTTTATTTATTTATTTTATTCATGATATAGTCTACCCGTATACAACGAGAGGATTGAAAATTCTCGATTATACGAGACGTGTTGCCCGGAAACACCACGAGATCGTAGATCGAGCAACATTAGCGATTAGCGATTAGCGAACGTTCGGATTTTTGACGCTCTACTCTATTAGAATAACACGACCGTCAGTTGACATTTGTATGATATTTCATATGCGTGGATTTAATTTTTTTAATCTGCGATCGCGTAACAAGTACACTTTTTGCACTAAAAATCGTTGTCAAAGTTTACGTTTAGTGAACTGACGGAATCGTGCCATAAAACTTTTGGTACACGGTTTTATGGCACAGAACTGTCAAAATACAACAATACAATTTGTTAGAAACATTGTTTAGAAGTAGGTTGCTTAACGACTTTGGTTATTGATAAAATATTGAATCAATAATAATTATTTTATACAAATTTATGTTGAAACCGGTGCGATGATCTCACGATCGTAGATAAAATATTGCAAGAGTACGTGTAAAAAGTTCCTTTGTTGCACTCACATCCTTTAAAATACGCCCTCGTACCTCAGTCGTATTTTAAACCCATTCGTCGGATATTCTTTGGCAAAGAATAACTTAAATAGCACCTACCAATACAACATGATACCAAAAAAAAATTCTAAGACAATGAATTACTTAAAATTCAAAGTGAGTAGAACTCTTCAAACGATCATTGTGACGGGTATTCGTAAAAAATATACAAAAGATGCTGAAAGTAAAAATTTATTAAGAGTGTATTATAAAATTAAAATATTTTCTCCGGCTTCATCCTCTTCTATGTCATTTTCATCTAAAATTGATGATGGTGGGCAATTACAGTGGCCTATTTTTGAACACGTTGTTTTTCAGGAATGAAAAAACAAAATAATCAAGGCAAGTTGTTGGTACAGTTAGGAGTAAAAAAAACGGACATCAAAACTGTGACATTTTCAAAAATTCAATATAATCCATTCTTTATTGTCAATGTGACAGTTTATGACAACTGGAACATTTGAAGAATTGATCAGACGTACCTACTACCTTGTCAAAAATAAATTACTCCCTATATGTATTTCGAACTTTTAGAGAAATAACGTCGTGTAACTAGAATTTTCAGAAGTAATTTTGTATGCCTAAGGTTGGTTACTATGAATTGAGGGATTAAGTTCAATTAAATATGCCGACAGACACCAAAATTGATTGTGAAACGAAAAATCATCTATCACTTACCGAGGCATTAGTCATTAATTTGCAACAGTGACAAGGAATTAGCCACAGCCTTACATTTTTGAGATATCTTTTGTCTGCCACCAGAAACCACATAGCCCCAACCTAACCAAATTTATGGCAACCTAGTATCGAATATCCCTAAATCCTAGAGTAATTTATTTTTGACACGATTGCAGCACAGTTATTAACTAAACTGTCACAATCAGTCTAAATAAGTTTAAATGTAGGAAGGGCGGTTTCACACTTATGACTGTTATGTCAAAAATTATGTCTGGTTTTTTTACTCTCCACTGTAAGTGTCTTGAAAGTCCGGAAACTTTTGTTGAAATTCCTGGAAAACTAGAGGTGTTGAATAGGACGATTTGCCGTTTCTGAAGTAACACAGCACAATGAAAATTTTTTGCTTTGAAGTGAACATATTTTAATAGTCAATAATTAATAATGACAGTTCTCCATTGTAATGACATCTGATGACATTTGAATTACATTTTTACGTGTTGCCAACTGAAGCGTATTACTCACGGACCTCTGGATTTTTTTTATTTTCGATCGCATGGTATTACTAAACACTTTTTTGTCAAAATCCATTAAAAATAATTATTTATTTTCTTCAAAAAATGCTAACTATGCGACTCTAGAAGACAAACTGAACGTGTTTCTATCTGAGCCGGTCAACACCGGGCTACCGAACATCTGCCTATTGTTCTTCTTTTTCCACATACAATTAATTCCAAACAAGTTTCAATATAACAATATACTCTTCCCAAAGTCATTCTATATTGTTCTCTAATATTTTTCTTGCGAAAATAACGATTTCTAACTGAAAAATTTCAGTTCTTATAAATAAACAATAAATTAATGAAACAAAGAATGAGCGGCAATTTTTAACCTATAAAGGTTTTAATATGTTTTATTTATAACACATTAAAAAAATTTCGTTCAAATCCGAGCTCTTGCTACCGGTTCCGAAATAAAAACCTAACGTTACTCCACTAATAAATGTGCATCTAAGCAAGCCATGAAAATCTGATTTTCTGTTGGTATTAAAGCTAAAGCTAGTGACTTTGACTTTCAAAGTTGCTTGCTCTGCGCGAACCCCATTTGACTAATTTTCAGTTTTTGTCCATTTTAACATTGCTGATTTCAAAAGCAATGTTACGTCTTTTTACTGATTAAATTAAAGTAATTCTTATTTGTTTTTGTCTTTGTATTTTTACCATGTAAAGATTTATTGGACATGACCTTCATAAATGTGACTTTTGTAGTGTAACTAAATTAAAGGTGCTTTTACAAATGCACAGCTCACTTGATGAACATTTATATGAAATCAATTATAATATCCACATATAAACCATTCACGATTATTTCAAATTCGGACTATCTATGAAAATCTGACATTTTAGTTGGCAGTATTGTGATTTGTCTTAATAAATCTATTTTAGGTTATAATTCAACCGAACACTGCTCCCAAGTTGTTACATTTTTTAAATAATTGAACGCATTAGGAACAATAATCGTAAAATTGTAATTGAAATGAAACATACATATTTGTAGGGCAGTTCTGGGTAAATTCTTATTAATTAAATTAATGACGAAATTGACAACAATGCGAATATTTAAAAACGAAACATCATATGACAGGACCTGACGCCAATCTAACAAAAAAATATCGCGGGTTTAAAATAATCGTGAACGGCATATACCTACTCGTAGTTAACCAATCGGCTTTAATTTGATTTTCATTTTCACAATGCAAGATGCTGTTTCTCCACAGTTGGGTTAAAATCAGAAACGTTTTTTGTTGAAGGTATGGCTTTATAATATAATAATTTGTTATGGCCCTCTTCTCTCGCGCCAATAGAACCACTCTAGTGATTTAACCAACCTAACAACTGCAATTTGGATTTTGACAGTCCAGATGTTTTTTGAATGGACTTTAGCTTATCTGTTTATTTTCCAGATTGTATGATTGATCTACCAACTTGCTTTATTGAATTGGCTTTCATTTATCAATAACTTATTTCACTTTTGACATTTGTATTTTGGTACGGTTTTACCATAAACATTTCATGATTAACTTTCTTACCTTAGCGAGAAAGTTGAATTTTCTCATCTCAAATGAGGTATCCACAGCCTACATTTCTAACCGGTAGGGAAAAAAATATTATAAACAATTCGGGAGGTAAATATTACTTACCTCCCTTAATGTATAAATAACTATAAATTTTGAATTTGAATTGCTTAACAGCGTAGGTACTGTTTGTTTTCAAAAATGTTATGATACTAACAAAGCTTTATTTTTTGGACAAATAATCTTAGGCAACAGCAGTGATATCAACGCTAAAACTGGGAATCATTTAACTGTTTTCCTGTTACGGGGTCTTAACACAAAGTGGAAGCAAGTGATAGCTGTAGATATCACTGGTGTCAGTACACGAAGGAATGATATACATATGTCATAGGCTGCACCAGATTAAAGGTTTATCGTCTGCTATGGGTTCTAACAATTTATCACTGTTGCAAAGTCTTGACATACAAGTTAAAAAGTAGTCAAGGAAAACTTTTTTTTATTACACCAACTCAAAAAAACCAAAGTTAGATTTAATACAAGAGAGACATAAGAAAACTAGAAAAGTTAGCTATTTATCAAATTCGGCCGATGCTAGCTTAGAATACAAAAATTATTTGAAAATAAAATTATAGTCCAAAGAAAAGTACTATGAAACAAAGTTGAAGTTACTGCGGAGAAGCGTAGAGGCAAAAGAAAGGCAGACTACAGCGCTGCAACCTATCAGCAATTCATTGGAACATCTTGTTGATCAGCCAGTGTTGTTGTAGTTACCTACCTAATATAGACTGGAGCGTTCTTCTTACATGTTTTGTTGTATATTTATTAGTTAAATAAAGGAGTTTATAATATTACTTGTTCCTATACCTATTTGTTTATAATTATTCGAGTACATAAGGAATTTTTGTAATAAATTTTAGTTTACAAAATTATTGAGAATTAAATGTCTTCTTGCTCTTCGGCCCTCTGCAAGTTCTGGATTAATTCTTCTATAGGCATTTCCTTCATTTTCATTATCATTTTCATCTGCATTTCCGCCCATCATACCAAAGTCAACGTCTCTGATGTCATTGTCATCTGGCACAGGAATATTATACTGAATGCACATGTTATGCAGAACTATACAAGCATTTATTATTTTACAGGCTTTAGCGGGTTTTACATGCAGAACTCTGTGCTTCAATAAACATCTAAACCTATTTTTGAGGACGCCATTACAACATTCAATTTTGCATCTCGTGTTTTTATGAGCCGCATTATAGTTGTATTCCGGAGTGCCTGGATCATAGTTCTCTTCGAGTGGAGTCAGTAACCATGTCCTAAGAGGGTAGCCAGAATCTCCCAATAAGAAGTAATCCCTGTGACCCGCTGAATGCAAATTTCTTAAAAACGGTTGTACATTAGATCTTCCCCAAATATAGGCATCGTGTGTGCTTCCTGGAAATCTTGCATTTACGTTAATAATTTTCAAATTTGCGTCACAGATTAATTGGACGTTAATTGAGTGGTATAGTGTTCCCATTTCTAATTTGGTTTTACTACCAGCCCTGTTGTCAGGGAGTTAAATACCCCGACAATAGGCAACTACCGCCATAAATCCTAGGACTGTAAAAGAAGGTCTGTTGTCTGACCAGGTTACAATATCTTCACTATTGCCAAAACCACAACCCCAGCCCCTAATAATTACAATTGTACTGCCATAAAACCAAATTATAAATGGGAAAACTATAATTTTTTCTATTCATGTACAGATGTTCAGGATGTTCAGGATCATGGCCCGGTGGACATACTATAGCAACGTGGGTGCAGTCGATACACCCAATTACTCCAGGAAATCCATGTTTTTGTGAAAAATGTAATCTAACATTATTCAATTGTTCGAAGTTATCCAGCGGTTAAATATCTCTGGATTATTTAAGGCATTCGTAACTTCTTTGATTGCACGACAAACAGATGGTTGGGAAACATCTAAGTATTTGCTACATCCAATAATTGGTTGATAGCTTCCACTTGCATAAAAATTTAGGGCAACTAAAACTCTTGTTTGAATGTCGAGAGATCTGTGTGAAAGGGGTTATGTGGAGTACGCGGAACACGAACGTTTTCATTATCAATTTCTGCCACTTCCAAATTTTCAAGCAATGGAATATTCATTAATTCATCCATGATGATTGTAAATATTTTATACCATGCAACTTTTGAACAGTCTTAATGGAGGATGATATTACATCGATGCATCTTTCACAAAATATACTTCTACATTAAACTGTCATTGTAATGACATAATGAAAATACTAATAAAAGTGTGCTCGTTGTATAATCATTACGCAAAAATGAATCAAATTCTTTTCCTTAAGAAGTGCAGCAGGGATAGAAGCAGCAGTTGCACTGGGACTTTTAAGTAGAAATGCCTTGACAACAGCATGGTTTATAAATATTATTTCTTTATGGCATGCCCTAATTATAAGTAGGAAAAAAGCTTGTTCAGTTACTGCAGCAAATTTAGAGGAAAATGTTGAATTTTTACGTGGATTTGCACACATTGTCCACCACACCACATTTGGCTGCAAGAATTACTGGAAACCTCTAAATTCTGGATTAATACTTTCAACACTGTCATATACAGGGTTATTCTAAATGATTGTAGTCGAAGTAGGCCATGCCCATGTTATTACGTTTTTGCCGCTTTCATGTGAACTGTCAGTTGTGTCGCTGTCACTGTCATTTTTTAGGTGAAAAGTGCGGTGTTGAGGATTTTATTTATTTTTGTTAAATTAACGATTGAATCCAGAAATATTGAGTTGTTCTACAATCAATTTTAAAAATATTGAGTTGTTTTGCACCCAATTTAACACATCATTTTGATGATTTTTTTATGTGGAGCGGCAACCATAAATTTTACATTAAGTTTTCACGCCTAATTCGACTACAATCATTTAGAATAACCCGGTATAAATTTGTGTGAGAATCTTATTAGTGAGGGATATGCCTTTGTTTTAGGTGCCCGCATCACTCAAGATGCCTTGGAAAACATCTTTTCACAAATTCGAAGAAAGGCAGGTCGTAAACCAAATGCCATTCAGTGCTTACGTGCCATTAGATTAATATCTATTTCACAATTTTTTTCTGAAATCAAATAAAAAAAAAATCAAAGACCCCGGAGTTCCCTTCCATGGTAGTAAATCATCTTTCAGAAGACTACTTAAACTTATGGGATTTGGGTAAGGTATTTTAATAAACTCGAACGTTTTTTTTTTGGAAAAGTTAAAAATGTATTGAAGATGGAAAAAACTAAAGATAACAGGAAAATAGTAATGGAATACACTACAATATGGATACGAATGGACTGACGGAAGCAAAAAAGAACTGCGTAAACCTGTTGCAACGGGTAAACGACTGATTACACTAGTTTACAAATAATTAATTTTTTTATATACCTTTTATCAAAACCTTGTTTTTATGTTTAGTTGCCTTCTATAAAACACAAATGATAGTCAAAATATTTTTTTATTATACCTGAATCATAATTCCTGTTTTTGACACTAAAATGCGTGCGAAAAAGGGCCTTTTAAACACAAAGCTTTAAGGGTTGCTTAGGTAACACCAAATTCACCTACATTTTGAACAATGATAAATAGACATTTATAGAAAATTTATAATAGCAACGAAACAACAACAATTGATCATTTCTATATCAACGATTAATGACACAGATTACTTCAGAAAAGGTATTTCAATTTACTTTTTTTGTTATAATTTTAGATTGTAGTGCAGGTATAATGAAAAATAGCGTATGATACACGTTTATAAGGGCCTTTAAAGCACTCCGCTACGCGTCGTGCTCTTAAACTCGTCGCGCGTGCTTTAAAGGCTTCCTTATAAACTTGTATCATAATATACTATTATCACTAGGGCCCGGATTTTAGGCAATTAAAAAGTCGGAAATAGGTGCCTAAAATAGTCCCTTAAACTACTGCAAATAGTCCCTTAAAAACTGAAAATAAGCCATACTAGGTCCTTAAAGTTGTGGTTAATTAAATTAAAAAATGTGTTTTTAAAGTTTTAAGTAGGTACACACAACAAGATATTTACTAATTATTTTTTATTAATTAATATACAATACTACAAGTTTGTTAGTTATTTACATTGTTACGTATTTACATTGCATACAAGATATTGCTCTAAATTTTCTACTTTAAAACATTGTCGGTTATCCACCAAAATGGACTTATATTTTGAAAAACTTCTTTCTACCTCGCAAGAGGTAATGGGCGCAAATTTGTAATAAATTTCTTCCATTTTGGTGTCATGTTCCGGCACATCTTCACCTCTAAAAATTCTTGCCAATTCTAGAAGAAATTTGTATCCAGGATTTTTTTCAGTAACATCTTCAAGTTTTTTTAATGCTACTGCTGCTACAGGGCCTGGAGATTTTTTTAGGGAGGTAAATACGTTTTCAACAATTTTGATTGAATCGGTTAAAGGTAACCCATTTTTTTCCAATTGAGTAATACTTTCGCAGATTATTTTAAAATTACTGCGAACATAAATTAATTGGTTTTTTATTCCGGGTTTCTTCATTATAGACTGTGCTTTTTGAATAGCAACAGCAGAACTTCCATCAAAGGACATGACAACCTGTGAGTAGTTAAAAACAGTTTAACAATCAATTAATTTGCTTATCTTTTATATACTTACTTCTTTAATGGAATCAAAGTGTTCGCTGTAAAACATAGCAGCCTGAAGCCATGTTCCCCATCGTGTTAAAATTGGCTGTGGAGGCAGTGGCATTTCTTTTAGTTTTTCTTTGTACATTTCAACTCTCAAAGGTGCCTTAACGAAAATTTTTTTCACGTTCGAAATTAAATTATCCACATCTTCATATTGATAGCGAATTTTTTCAGCCACTAGATTTAAAGCATGCGCTAAGCATGTGACATGCACAATTTTTGGATAAAACACCTTAAGGTGTCTACCAGATTTTATCATATATGGTGCTCCATCCGTTACAAACAAAAGAAACTTTTCAGCAACAACTCTGGTACTCCACAAGATTTCTACGCATAGAAATTTTAAATCAAAATAAATTTAAAAAAGTGAAAAACCCTTACCTAAAGATTGATTTACGAATCTAGCTATTGTCTCATGATTTGTTCTTTCTAATTGTTTAGACGCCAAAAGATAAGATTTTCCAGGTTCATCTTCTGAAAGTTTCCCAACCAGACAATTCGCCACATATCGCCCAAGTGCATCTGTTGTTTCGTCAACTGAAACCCATATGTTAAAAGGATCCAGCTCATTCCGAATGCGGTCAATAGTCTAAAAGTGAAAATAATTTTAAATTAAATATTAAAAGATAGTATGTTCATACATCTTTGTAGCATTTTGGTAAATAATTTTTCCGTAAAGTAGACTCATCCGGAATTTTTCTACCACAATATTTTGTCAGAAAATTCTGAAACGCAGGATTTTGTAGTTTGTGCCATGGTATATTGGCAGCTAAAAAGACGTTACAAAGTTCCATATTGAATGTACTATTTGCCGATTCCTCCAAGTTCTGTGTCAGCAACGTTTGCCGAAGCGGTGTCATAATGTTCTCTTTATGGATGGCCGTTTGCTCATGCTGTTGCAAGTGACATTTTTTTTCGCATATAAACTACAAAAAATAAAATTTTCAAATAAGTAAAAAATATAAAATGACATATTTTTAATTATGCTTAACTTACCAGTTTACCACAAGCTTTACAAAACATTTCTCGGGTTGATTTTATTTCATATAAATCTTTCTTGCTTGTCCACTGTAATATTTTTTCGCGTAAACTAATTTTTTGTTTCGGCATTATGTTCACTTTAAACAGGTTCACAAGAAACACGACCACTGCACGGAGATAAAGTAAACGAGAAATGACAAATTTGTAATGCTTATATTTACGTCTCCCACCAAATTTCAGAGGAGATGGTTAATTTTATATTTCTTAAATTTTTAGAAAATGACACCCTTAAGGTTTCTCTTATTGTTTCACTTCGGGATTTTAATTTTCGTTTTTATGGCAAGGACCATTTTATAAACGTTAAAGCTTCTAACAATACCTAAGTATCAGAAAACATTAGACCGCGTATACCTGCACCCCTTCGAACAGAGGCAAACAGATAAACTCTGTAATTTATGCCAGTCCAGTCTAATGGTTTGTGGTACTTAGGTATTGTCGGAGTATTTACCGCTGACATCATGGTCCCAACCGTAAAAGCGAAAAAGTAATTCCTGTATTGTACTGCACTTTGTACATTTCAGTAATTACATCTCCTTAAATTTTAAAATCATAAAGCATTGTAAATTTTATTGAGGTACCACTTTTACATTTTCAATACCGTAAACTTCCCAGAATTCGAAAATTGGGAAAAAACCGCAAAAATGAAATTGATTTTTGGTCATTTTAGGCATGTTCAGGCAGTTAAAAGGTAAAATAGGTATTTAAAGGGCATTTTAGGCCGAATAGGCAGAATCAAATATGGCTCTAATTACCCTATAGGACGGAACTTTGAAAACGGCCTTTATACGTAGTTGAGGTGTAGTCCGAAAAACTACGTTTCTCGTAACATTTAACGTTGTGTTAATTCAACCATTGAAGCTATAATTATGATTTTCTGTATATTTGTAGTAAAAAGTACAGCGCTTCCAATAGTGAATCGTAAATTTCGCAAATATCGATAGTTTTGAAAAAAATAATTAATAAATTTAGATTAATCAAAAATGCGCATCGTAAACTTCATTCTGCTGGGACTTATGTGAAATGTTGAAAATTTCGATACACATGCAGCGAGTCAAATGTAACTAAGATATTGTAAAAGTTTTTAAAAAAAGAATTAAGTCAGTAGCCCGTATACTTTTTGAGAAAATAATTTTTGAAGTGAAACTTTTTATGGGGGGGTTTGAAATTCTGATCGGCAACCTTTTTGTGTGACGAAAAGTGGTGGGGGTAAACACTGTTTCGCACAACGGTTGCGCCAATATTTCCATCTCACTTAATTTGGAGTCTAATTAATTATGTAAATTATAATAATCTGTTTAAGACGATACAAACATCCCTTAAAATTGTGTATACATACTTCTGTCTTTGTCACACTCACGGCATTTGTCGATAATGTCCTCTCTTTTAATTAAAAATGAACAATGAGTTACGCATTTTGATAGATATTGTTTAGTGTTATCGTTAAAATATACAATTTTGTTGTAAATATGCTTAAGTCAGGCGCAGAAAGAACAAGAGCGTGGCGTGAGAGAAAACGTACGAGTGAAGTGACAGTTCAGAATGTGAAAAAAACGGTGTAAATAATAAAGACAATGAACCAGCAACTAGCATCTCGGCTCAGCCACCGCCTCTTGCATCTATCAGTGATAATTTACAATATTCTGATTTTCCTGTAATACAAAAGTTTCACTTCTATCGTGCGTCTTTACGACACACTCTTTTTTTTATAAAAATAGATAAAAATAAATAAATATCTATTCTTTTATGATTCTTTTGAAAAGACATTTTATTTTTCAATTTTAGCATTTGATGAAACTTGTAATATACTTGTAATATACAGGGTGTCCCAAAAATGGCGTACTAACGGTGCACTACGGTGTAGAAGAGATTACGGTAAACGTCAGAAAAATGTTAAAAAAATTCTATTGAACTTATTTGTTGATTTGGCGGTCTTTGAAAGTGGCACTTAACAGGTCAATTATTTTGAAATATATGTATGAAATTGTCATGACAGCTACGTCTAATCGTACATATTATCACAAAGTACAAGATCACTCACTACCAATATCTAGTTTTGCATAATAGAGAATTTAGAAGATTTGGAAATCGAAAAAATTATTTTAAATCCACTACGGTAATGTAGGATATTTTACTCCTTGCTAATAGCTACTATATAGGCCGTGGGTGGTGGAGCATTCAGAGAAACACAACCGCCCAGAATAACATCTATTTACATACTGTTGAAATAATAATACAAAAACTCTTGATAAAACCACATACAAAAACTAATCCTCTACAACTCTCCCCTGCTATCCAAATACACTTTCCACTCAGAATACATAAGTCTCAAAAATACATAAGTCTCTGCGGTGGGCGCACTTCCCGTCTAAGACGCTTCCTAACAGGCGAAAACACCCCTGCTGGAGACGTAGCTTCCCGTTTACCCGGAGCCGACTACACGCTTCCAGGTTCAGCTGGAGGTGCGGAAACTGGCAAACTACCCTCCAGTCTCAGTTTCCTGATCTGGTTGGTGTGCCTTTTCCAGATAGCCCCTGTCTCAATTACTTGGCACAAAAACGTACATTTTCCTATAATTTTTTTAATAATCGCCTTCGCCCAAACTTTGGTTCCCTTGTCTCCCCTGTAATCCCGCGTCATTACTTTGTCACCAACTCGCAACTCTGCCCTCTGTCGCCCCCCAAAATGAAATTCCTGAATACCTTGCTTCTTTTTAACCGCAAGCTCAACGTTTTCATCGCAGATTATATCAAAACGTGTGCGAATATTCCGACCAAACATCAGAAATGCAGGAGAAAACCCCGTAGTTGCATGTGCACAATTTCGATAATCGAATAAAAACTTATTAAGTACCTCATTCACATTAAAACTACTATTTTTAACAACTGCGAAAGCCTTCTTTAACGCGTTCTTTACTGTTTTGACGGCATTTTCGGCCGCACCATTACTTTGGGGAAAATATGGGGCAGATGTGATTTGTTTAATGTTAAATGCCTTTAAAAAGTCTTGAAATTCAGAACTTGTAGCGAGATTTGTAGCGTTATCGGAGACAATTAACCTAGGAATACCAAATCTTGCTATAACACTATATAACGCTGAAATTGTGAAACTCGTTGTGATATTCGTAGTGGGAAAAACTTCCACCCACTTCGAATGAGCATCTAAAATTACTAGGAAATGTTTATTTAAAAAAGGTCCTAAGTAATCGATATGAATACGACTGAATACTTCTTTAGGCCACTTCCAGTTATGCAATATGATCTTTGCGGGGTGTTGTTGATTTTGCCCACAACCCTCGCAAGCTTCAACTACACGCTCAACATCGCGATTAATCCCCGGCCAAAAAAAATAAGATCTTGCAATCTGTTTCATTTTGACTACGCCCAAATGCGACTCATGCAGACTTAAAAGTAATTTTTTTCTTAACCCGGACGGAATTACTATTCTATTATTCCACCACAATAAGTTCTTATCCAGAGATAACTGGTGTCTAATGTTGAAATAAGACCACAACTGCGAATCTTTCTTAACCGAGCCGGGCCAACCCTTCTTGACCAAGTTAACCACCTTTGTTAAGGTATTATCTAAACTCATTGATCTTTTAATTTCGTCTAAATCAACATTCGCACTTATGTGGTTTACTGCTCCCTCGACAGTTTCCACCGAATCATGGTCATCGACATCGCCTTTCGTTGGTAATGCGCGTGACAAAAAATCGGCCGAATTCCTATCCGATCTGACATATTCAATTTTGTATTGGTAATTCGAAAGAATAATCGCCCAGCGCCTTAACCGATTCGCCGAATATTGTGGAATACCCTTAGTTGGGTGAAAAATTGCTATCAGCGGTTTATTATCCGTTACCAACGTAAATGGTCTACAATATAAATATTGGTGAAATTTTTTTAAAGCGAAAATAATAGCACATGCTTCTCGTTCAATCTGACTCCAATTTTTTTCACTACTAGATAGAGTTCGAGATGCATACGCTATGGGTCTTTCACTACCGTTTGGCATCACGTGCGAAATTACTCCCCCTAAACCGTAGGGACTCGCATCAACGGACAATTTAATGTCATAGTCTGGGTTATAATGAGTCAACACTTGCGCCGATGTTAGTATCTCCTTAATTTTTTTAAACGCAATGTCGCACTCCTTGGTCCACTTCCAAGTCGTTCCCTTTTTTAATAACTCATATAACGGAGCCAAAATTGTGGATAAATTTGGTACAAACTTCCCATAATAATTAATCATACCTAAAACTGATTTTAACTGAGTGATATTAGCAGGTATTGATGCTTGATTAATTGCAACGACTTTATCTCGCGAAGGATGCAACCCAACCTTGTTAATTCTGTACCCCAAATAACTAACTTCGTCTTGAAAAAAGGTACATTTACTTGGCGATACCTTTAATCCATTTTCACGCAAACGGCTCAAAACCGCTTCAATTCTTTGCACACTCTCCTGTTTATCCTTACCGCAAATTAAAACATCGTCCAAGAAACAAACTACTCCCTCCAAATCAGCCAACAATGATTCCATAATTTTCTGAAATTTGGCTGGAGCCGATGCTACTCCAAATGGAAGACGCGTATATTGATATAAACCCTTATGTGTTGATATCGTCACCAACGCTTTTGACTTTTCGTCCAGTAGACACTGGTTGTACGCTTGAGACAGGTCTATTTTGGAAAAAACACACGACCCATGCACCTTTGCAAATAGATCATTTATGCGCGGTAATGGAAATTTATCTATCTCTAACACAGGATTAATTGTTATTTTGAAATCACCGCAAATGCGTATACTCCCATCTTTCTTTAATACAGGAACAATAGGCGTCGCCCATTGTGAAAAATTCACCGCAGTTAGTACCTTTAATTTCACTAACCTATCTAATTCCGCCTCTACTTTATCGCGCAATCCGAATGGTACCGTTCTAGCCCGAAAAAATTTCGGTGTAACTTCCTCATCTAACAATTTCAAGGTAATCACCCCTTTGTTAAAGGTACCCAATCCCTCTGAAAATACATCGTCATACTTATTAACTAAATATTCTAAATTAGTCGAACTGAGATTATTAATTTGACTCTGTATAAACTCAATACTGTACAATTTCATAAAGTCTCGCCCTAAAATAGGAACTCTCCCATTTCTGACTACAAATAACTCTATCTCTTTTACAACGTTATTGTATTCTATAGGGATTTGACAACAACCGATAGTATCAAGCTTTGCTCCATGATACACAAACAAATTACGTTTAGATGGTTCTAATGCTACCTCTTCAAGGTTACTCTGCCAAAATTCTTCCGAAACAACCGAAACGCTCGCCCCCGAATCGAGTTGAAACGAAAATTGTTTGTTAAAAATCGTTATTGGCAAATAAATGGGTTTTAAACCATCTGACTTAATACAAAAAATCGACTCATCCTGATCTTCCATATAGTTTTGGACCCTGTGTCCGTCTCTCTTCCTGGAGCAAACCGGAACCAGATGACCTTGGACCCCGCATACATGACATTTGTAATCCTTGAACCGACAATCCTGTGCCATATGATTACCTCGGCCACATACTTTACATCATTGCAGACTCTTAACCTCGCCTTTTGCACTTTTCTGGGCTCCTGGAGTGACTGAAGGTTTGAACTGTGGTTTGAACCTACTGCTCCCCTTGCCTTGTGACACCTTCAAAACTTCGGGTTCCAACTTAACTTGCACTTGTTGTTGAAGGGAATGTGTTGCCATTTTTCTGGAAGCAACACTAACGGCCTCAGCGAAAGAAACTGAAATCTTCTCCTCAAATAGCCGATCTTGCACCGGTCCTTTACCGAATCCCATGATGAACCGGTCACGAAGTGTCATATCCAGAACCGCTTCCGGAAATTCACTTACACGCCAGCCCTCGGAGTCTTGCTGCAAATTCAGCTGCACTTTCTTGAGAATTCCTCGTTGCTGCATAAAACCTCTGTCGTGCCACGAATGCGGATTCACACGTTTTAAAGTGTTTATCGAACAATTCGGTTAATTCTGTAAACGACTTGTCCTCTGGTGCAGTCGGGAGACACAAATTAAAAATTAGTTTGTATGCCTCTTCGTCTAGTGCTGTTAATAACATTGCACGCTTAAAGTTGTCATCCGTAATCGCGTTCACAATAAAATAATTGTCCATGCGCCGTTTGTACACTGTCCAATCTGACACTACCGGGTTAAATTCCCGCAACTGGCCATAGTATGATGACCTCGGCCCTTCTTTCGTCATTCTGACCGCCTGATCTCACTTCCACTGCTGAACGAGCCCGTAATAAATAATAATCCTCGTCGCCACTGTAGGATATTTTACTCCTTGCTAATAGCTACTATATAGGCCGTGGGTGGTGGAGCATTCAGAGAAACACAACCGCCCAGAATAACATCTATTTACATACTGTTGAAATAATAATACAAAAACTCTTGATAAAACCACATACAAAAACTAATCCTCTACAGGTAACATTGCAAGGTAATGATGTACGAATATATCTTTGTTTACATTTTATTACCGTTAATAATAATAATAAAAATAATTGATTTTTTGTCGGAGACATTTTTTCCATATTTTTTTCATGTACCTACATTTAAACATCCTCGATAAGGTAGTTAAGTAGTTTGTACGCCAATTTTGTTACAGCCTGTATAGTTTATTTTGTTTAGTTTGTGCAACATACATTTAAAAATCAGCACCGTCTTCATCACCACTTTCATCGGGCACACTTTGGTTGCAAATATTCTGGCATAATTGGGAACATTTACATGCTGAAGAACAGAAAATCCCTTCTTTGACACACAGACATTTTGAAGAATCGCATTTTTTTCAGTGCAGAACAGATCTAGGAGTTCTCTCAAATCATAGGGAATTGGTTCTTGAGTCGCAGTGATCGGTGAAAGTATTCCGTTTTTTATGTCCCATCCATATTGAAAAACATCTAATTTGTCGACCATAAAAACGTGACTGTTGATCCGTAGGTAACAATGGTAATAAGATCTACATAAAAAAAATATAAATTGAAAGAATGCTTTAGAAAATCTAATACAGGGTGAGCAACAATAACTGTTTCAGTTGTAAAAAAAAAAATTACATAAAATTTTCAAGACTGTGAATTGTACCTATTTCGGTTTGTTTTATGGACATTATTGACAGCTGGTATACATTTCAAATTTAAACGTCTTGGTTTTTGTAATCTTTTATTGTAGTGTAGTGTGTAGTTGAAAGTGTGACGAATGTACTCGTTGAAAATTCTCTCCGAGCATTTTTAACGTTTCCAGTAGAAAAGGAAGAGAGAACAATTATAATTATTGTAAAAATAAGTGAAATTGGTGAAAGACTACGTTGTTGTTCAACATTTGTAATCATAATCCGCCAGTTTTCAAGAAATATGAGTTCTTGCAAGATATGTGATCATCAGTTGGGGTCAAAATCGCCTGGAGTGCAGTGCGGTTTTTGTTCATGCTTTTATCATGCAAAGTGTTTATCACTTCCCAGGGAACAACTGAGTGCGTTCCGCGATATACCAGGTGTGGTCTACAAGTGTGAGGACTGTCGTGAGAAGAAGAATACGCAATACACGTCATTTGTTGATGCCATAAATCGACTAGAGGCTCTTATTATAAATCTTTGCAAGATGAGATTATCCAGCTAAAACAAGAAAAGAATTCAGACGAAGCAGAAAAAATAATTGGCGAGATAACGGATCGACAGCAAAGGGAAAGAAATTTGATAATGTTTAACGTCCCTGAACAGCAAACCGGAAATCTAGCTAACAGACGTGCAGCTGACCTACGTATCATAACGGAGATTATTAGCAATATTGCACCTGATATACCGACAGATTCCATTAATGCATATGTATAGACTTGGAAAAAGGGGAAATCTGGACAAGCCCTTAAAAATCGTATTAAGATCGCGCGACCACGTATTTGAGGTGCTGAAGAATAAACGCAAAGTTCATGATGCTTATCCTAATATTAGTATCACCACTGATAAGACTGCCAAGCAACGGGAACAGCTGAAGAAGACTCTGGGCAGCTTACGAGAACGTACGCAGCAGAGAGAAGAGGGGCTATATGTGAAATATATAAATGGAAATCCAGTAATTTTGAAGTCAAAAAACTAAACTTTAAGATCGGGTTTGTAAATATAAGGTCGACTGGTAATTGTTTTAATACATTTAAGGAAACGGGATTGCACAGTAACTTCGACATAATTGGTGTTGGGGAGACATGGCTAAATCAGGACGTTTTGGATACATCTATTCATATACAGCTTGACCAGAATAGCTTGGCGTATGAGATGCGCACAAGAGGAAACGAGCGAGTCTCTGTAAGACAAGGATATGGCTATGGTTGTAGGTACGGTACACTCAATGAAGCAAATCTGCTCAAAACAGCCCGGACATGCTGTTCACTTGAAGCGCTGATTTTCGCCCGTTTGTACACGATCTAAACACTTCCAGACCCAACAGACAAGTGCGCTTCGCTAGTAGGAGGGATTTCGGTCCACTGCGTCACTCGCCAAGCTGTTCTGGTCGACCTGTACTAAACTATAATATTGTCAGGGTAGATAGGGTTGGACGTGGTGGGGGGTTGCTTGCTATGTGAAGTCATCTTATAAGTTTAAAATTTGTTACAAGTCGGCTCCCGAAGGGGTCCTTGAATAGTTGTGGGTAATTCTTTATTTTAGAAAGCAAAAAATTGGTTTTGGGGTTGTTCTCATCCTCCAAATGCAAATGTAGAATCTTCTCTAAATGCGATCAATTAAAAAATAAATCGAGTCGGCGTGTTACCTATGGCAACCCATGCTATAGCATAGGCTCCAAAGCAAACTCGATTTATTTTTTAAATGATCGCTCGGTACTTAGTGGGGACATAAATATAAATTTCTTAAATACTAGGTCACAGGAATTACGGAAGTTTGTTAACGTTATGAACTCTTTTTATTTGCATCAGGTAATTAGTGAGCCAACCAGAATTACTGAAAACAGTGAATCGCTTATAGATGTAATATGTTTGTCCAATTCATTGAGTTGCACACATGGCGGTACACTGGATATGATAGGGTGCACGGATCATGTGCTGGTATTTTGTGAATTGCTCATAGAAACATCAAAAATATAGATATGGGCAGTTTTGCATTTGATGCACTGCATAACATTCCATGGTCCCATACAGTTCACATTGATAGTATTGACGATAAGGTGAATTTTTTGAATAAATCCATAATTACATTGTTTGATTTACACGCACCGCCAAAACAATTTAATAAAAAAAAGAATCATAAGCCATATATAACTTACAATTTAAGATTAATGATTAGAGAGAAGAATAAGGCATACAAAAAATATCTACAGAAAAGGACGAATGAAAGTCGTAAATACTATGTTGAATTGAGAAATTATGTAAATGCTGCAATTAACCGTGAAAAAAGAGCTTACATGAAATATATTTTGGAGACCTGTAAAGGTGATGCAAAAAAACTGTGGAAAAACTTATCAGACTGGGGTATAAATACTAAAAATAAGATTAAGAATCAATTACCAGATTCACTTTGCAAGCCTGAGGAATTAAATAACTACTTTTTGAGCGTTGCAGGTTCATGTATAATAAATCAGGATACGGCAAATTTTTATAGCAACAATCCTTTAAGTAGCAGCGCCATGTTCTCATTTAAAGAAATAACGAACGATGACTTGCTAAAAAGTTTGAGAACAATAAAAACTAACGCATCAGGTGCAGATAATATTTCCATTGCAATGTTAAACTTGGTAATGCCGTATTGCATAGACACAATCAGAAATTTATTTAATGAATCTATTCGAATTGGCGAATTCCCAAAAATATGGAAAACTGCAAATGTAATTCCCATTCCTAAAGTGACATCACCTATATCATTTAGCGATTTGCGCCCAATCAGTATTTTGCCCGCATTATCGAAACTTTTTGAAAAGCTTTTGGCTGTGCAAATAGTAAATTTTCTGGATCAAAATAATATACTACCTGACATACAGTCTCGTTTTAGAGGTAACTATAGCACTCGGACAGCTCTCTTACGCGTAACTGATGATTTAGCTCATGCGATGGATAAGTCAAAGCCCTCAATTTTAATTTTGCTCGATCAAAGTAAAGCATTTGATCTTGTTCATTTTGATCTCTTACTGATCAAGCTAAAACATATTGGTACTTTGAGATTTATGAAAAGTTATTTAAATGGAAGACGATATACACTTATGATCTGCCAAAATACTTACAGTATTGCAAATTACACATGTATGCAGATGATATTCAATTGCAATATTCATTTCATATTGACCATGCATATGACGCTATAAATCATCTAAATTCTGATTTGGCTAACATTGCTGCTTATACAACGGACCATGGCTTGCGACTTAATTCGGGGAAGACTTTGGCTTTAACAGTAGGATCAGAGAAGCAACGCATAACCATTGAATCTAATTTTACCATTAAACTTAATAATGAAAATGTCAAGTGGGTTCAAAGTGTAAAAAGTTTAGGATTGATTATTAATGGATCCTCGCTACGCTCGTATTTCAATCTGGCCTCTCGGGCAATTAGAAAAGCCCAATTTGCACAGAAACGAGTTGCATACAAAATTTTATTGTTTGAAACGACGTCCCCAAAGCTTCCAAATTAAAAATGATTTCGCTTTTGCTTTTGACAGTTTTGACAAATTTTTCAAGAAATGTCACATTGAATGTGTTGTATAGGGCAACGTTTGGTTATCTGCTATTTTTTGCTTTAGAGCAGTTAGGAGGAAGTTTACAAAGGAGAACAATGAGAATTTATGACATTTGAAAACAATAAAAATACATTACACTCGCGAATCAATTAATTGTCCCAGAAGTAATATAAAAGAAGTATTAGAACATCAGTATCATCTGCCTTTATGAGTACTCTTCTATCTTTATTTTCTGCCCTATCTATTAGATGTAATATTAACCTGGTATCAGCTTCTTCATGATTCGATTTTAAATGTACAAGTTCTTTAACCCCTTCACATGTAATTGTGTAACAATTTTCGTTGTTATCATACCCACCAGCAATGATAATTTCTTTGTTTGGAGGTAATTTGAAAGTGGCTTGTTCTTCGATATAACTGGATAGAATTCTATCAAAGCCATTTTGTTGCCAAAAGACTGCAAAAATGTTTTTTGCGCGATTGTACTCTATTTGGTTGTTTACCACGTCTGTTTCCAAGATGGTAAGCTCTGTTTACTCGTTGCTAACGATAAACTCGATGGTAAGTAATTTTTGGTGTTCTAGAACGGTAAGTAAAGTTTATTCAACATTAATCGATTATTATAATAATTTTTATGTAGACAGAAGTTGAAGACAAGATGTGGGGGCACTTTCTGTAAATTCATAAAGCTCTTGTAGTCGGCTTTCCTTGGCGCTGCAATGAAATAGCATTAGCAAACTTGCCGCGACATTGGCATTGTCAAAATTTTCATACCCCGCATTTTCCTTGTCTTCTTGATTAGGTACACATTGAGGTTGTTGGTTTCGAAAATAATTCTTCATTTATGTAGACAGAAGTTGAAGACAAGATGTTAGCACTTTCTGGAAACTCACACGGCCGTTGTAGTCGGCTTTCCTTGCTGCTGCAATGAAATAGCATTAGCAAACTTGCCGCGACATTGGCATTGTCAAAATTTTCATACCCCGCATTTTCCTTGTCTTCTTGATTACAAATTGAGATCGTTGGTTTCGAAAATTCTTGATTTATGTAGACAGAAGTTGAAGACAAGATGTTAGCATTTTCTGGAAACTCACACGGCTCTTGTGGTCGGCATTCCTTGCCGCTGCAATGAAATAATATTAGCAAACTTGCCGCGACATTAGTATTATCAAAATTTTCATACCCCAAAATTTCCTTGTCTTCTTAATTACACGTTGAGGTCGTTAGTTTCAAAAATTCTTTATTTGTGACGCACCCCACATTCAAAATTTCTTCTACAATATCCACTTCGTTTTCGTAATCACTAATATCACTCATTTTACTGCTTGTTTTTCAACACAACTGGCGATATTTGCGCACAAAAACTGCAATGGCGGTAGTTGTTTGCAGATTGCCTTAGAAACGCGATACAAAAATCGACATTGTGGCAACACGATGTGAAGGGCGTCGTATCGCATTGCATTTTAGTTAGGAATGTTTTGTAATAAATATTCAATCGCGCAAAAAATCTCATAAGCATGACGAACGTTAATGACAATGTACGGATCTCAGACAATATTGGAGTCGTCGCAAGCTCCGCCTCCAAACAATTGTCTTCGATCCGAACATTGTCATTACCGTTTTTTATACTTAATATACTATTGTAGTCTACAATATTTCTGGAACCTACTATATTATAAGTTTGGGCTGCACTTTCACCTCTTCGTTCCCTTTCATAATTTTTTGTAGAATTTTGAATGTTGTAACGATCGAAGACAAGAACAATAGTTTCGCAGTCTTTATTAAACAAATCTAAAAGTTTCTTGAAGATTATATTTCCTATATCCGAATAGGTTTTTACTGATTTTTTAGGAATTTCTTGTAATACGAGTAGACCCATGGCATCAATAATGCAAGAATTGAATCTATCTTTGATTTCAAACAAAGGTTGACAAAAACTTTTAATTTTTTTGCCCAACTCGGCTTTTGGTGATTTTCTCATAGAGCCATCTTCAAAAAACAAAGATGATGGAACTGGTGTGAGTTCGTATTTTCGAAGATTACTGAAATCCAAATCTCTGTGGCGAGCTGCACTCAAAATTCTACGAAATATCAATTCAGATGTTAGCGTGGATGTCTTTGCTATCTTTTTCTTGTAATTTATTTTGGTGTCACTAAATGTATCAATTTTATGTTTTTTAAAGGATTTCCAAAAGCTTTCAGTAGCGTTTACTGTGAGAACGTTTTCGACATAATTTGCCACATACAACTACTTAGCGTTAATTTTGAACTCAGTTAAGGAATTCTCAATATTGTCGGGAACTATTTTTCCAGATGCTATGTGAGTTAATTTAGATAAGGCGTTAAGACTAAACGGATTGATCCAAGAATTTTCTACAACATATAAGATTTGCTTGACATCTTTTTCATCTCGTATTTTCAGAGTATTGCTGTACTTTTTCTCTGTAGTTGACTTTTCTATTACCTCTTCAAATTTTGTTGCATATTCACCAACAATGTGTCGTGTAACAATCCATCTTGTCAAAGTCTGTTCTTCTTGTGTAAAACCAATAACACAACTGGAACCTTCACAATCTTTATTAATTGTCTGTTCAAGAGACATATCTGATGCTACACAGTTGAACTTCTTGTTTGAGGACCTTTTAACAACAAAATTGCCATTTTCCAGATATTCGTAGAAATCAGGATGAGTAGTTTTTAATCTTATCATATCTGGCATACGTATGACGACCACCAGCTACTAAGTATGGCAAAGTCTCATAAACGGCATTAAGATGCAGTTGAAAATTTGCGTCTCTTTCAGCTCTTAATAGCTGTAATAAAATGTCGATAGCGTCTAAAAATGTTAACCAGTATTTGAATGTGTCGGATATTTGGCATCCATAAATTTTAAAATTTTGAATGGTCTCCTGAATTTCATCTAAATTTTCCTTTAATTCCGACAGTGCATCATCACAAGTTAATCCCTTATTAATATTGTCTCGTCTTTATGCTTAGCTTCCACTGCCCTTTCGAACATTACTTTTAGGAATGATCTGGTGAGAGCATCTCCAGACAATATCAAACCCCGACAGCCACGGGTCAATTGTTTTCCCTGAAGCATTTGACGACAAGTATTTTCAGCATATAGACCGGAGTTATCTAATAGTTATTTGTATCACAAGGCCAGAAACTGCACGTTTGCGAGCATAAGTACGGTTTGCAATACGAGTCGATAGACGAGTATTGTAAGTACGAATGCTCGCAAAACAGTTTCTGGACGTGTGATACACAAAATTTTTCATGCGGACTTCTGCGGATTTTTGTTAAATGGAAGTTAAAGCACTTGTTTTAATAATTGGTATTAGGAACTTTTTTTTGTGTTGGCAACACTTACATTTAAACATTTAAATTTTAAAATCAACATCGCTCTTGTTTCCTGACATTAATTAAATTTAATTAATTTGTTTTGTTTTTGACATTTTCCTGAAACATTTGTTGTAATAAATACACCAGCCCATATTCAAGAAGTGACTCGAAACGTAATTTTAATTAATTCATTTTAGTTAAATATTGCTTCTTTGTAGTTTGTACGTTGTTATAAATAGAAAAACATTTTTAACGAGCCATCCACAGAACAAACATTGACGTTTGATAGAATTCTGATAACAAATGCCAACCGAAACCGATGACAACTCAAAATCCCTACTTTTAGCCGGACTAGGCCGGCAATGCATGTGTTTCTGGACGATTTCGAGATCTGTAATTTACCAAATTCCGGCCGGCGGCACGAAAAATATTTATAAGGCCTCCATCTCCATATACCAATACTTGCTGTGAAAGCCATTGTAAGGTGCATACCACCTAACTGCATGTTGATCTTTGAGCCTAACGTATCAGAATGTAGCCACAAAATTTCCTGAGCCTTAGAGTATATTGCTAAATCTGCTGTCACTACAAGATGTTTCTGATTTAGGGTTTCAGTTATTTTAGTTAAATGTAAAAGCCTGGAGTATATTGTGTCATGTTCAGTTGGCGGTGAATTAATAAACGGTAAGCAGTAAACAGATGACACGAGAACCTTATTTGTAGAAATAAAGTTGTTAAATTCATTCCAACTAATTGTTTCATCACGTTTCTTGAAATACCTTGGACTAAAATTTGGTTTTTGACAATGACAAATCTGTTGTTCAAATTGAATATTACTGCATTCATTTAGAGAACGTTTGGTTTCCCTTTGTATTGCCATGGTGGAAGAAGAGCCAGCAGATTTTTGAAATAATACCATAGCTATCGAATGGGTTGTGGATTTCCCATCCAGATCCATAATAATAAATCGTTTCAGATGATTTTATTATGGCATAATTTAATTCCTTAACATTATTTGTTGTAATTTGCCGAAATTACATTTGAACCATACGCACAGACGACGAGTTTGGGGCTTTGTTTTCCAACAGTGACGTAACAAACTGCCAGCCCTGGGCATGCGCAGTGTCACTGTGCGAGTCTAGCATACCTATACTGTTTATGTACTTTGGACGTATCATTGCATTACTCTGACGTCATTCGCTCAACAATTTGGTGTATTTATGAACGCACTCCAGTATGAAATCACAGAACACATTATGAAATCTTGCCGCCAACCCCAATTCAAAAGAACCGTTCTCAAGCTTTTCCTGAAATTGTCATTTTAAGACAGTTCGTTCAAAACAATTATTGTGATAAACATATTTCCGCCTGAATTATTCAAGTTGCGCCAACATTTTTGTGTGCTTTTGTGTGTCAGAACCTACTTGACCAGACATTTTTTGAAACATACGGTATTCGTCAAGCACGCGTGCTGTATTTGCACTTGGCACGAAAAGTGATTAGAAACGTGCGACAAAACAGCGAACAACTAAAATATCGCGCGACAAAAAGCGACGCGACTAAAAAGCGTGCGACATAATAGCGCAAAAATAAATGAACTTAAAATAAAATTACTCAGGTCTACAACTAAACAGCTACGGACAAAATAACAGCGACAAAATAAATTAGTCAAAGCCAATGGAATATATAAAGTCGCAAAAAAAAAAACGGTAAACTCTTGCTGTGTGATGGGTACAGATATACCGGGTGTCCACTCTCAAAGTCGAACATAGGCAATTAACACTGTGCATTCAGTTGATAGATATTATGCCATTATTTCGATACATCAATAATATGTATTAAAGAATTAAATTATGATATTAAAGTAATTAACAATTTAAGCAGTTTTTATTATAAATTCTTTGAAAAAATTACAATGCAGTTCCTACCTTAGTTAATAATAAATCTAAATAATTTGCTGAATTTAAATTTCCCTTTATTTCAAATGTTATTAAAAATCCCAGCCCAGATATGAATTTTTTGAGGATACCGAGTTCTAGTAGGAATATTTACTGTAGCAGACACAATATTCGGACACCCAATAAACCCAAGCCAAGAGCCCATAATTAGTCCCACAATAGGAAGGGTCGGTTGGTTGTAAATCAATGGGAGATTGCAAACACGCTTATAAGAATTTCTTACGATAGACCGTATTGTAAAATTCCAGGGGCAGTTTAGTGATTTATGGCTGTGGTTACTGCTTATTGTTAACATAATTGTAGGTACTTGGTTTAGGTTTATTGGGTGTCCGAATATTGTGTCTGCCAGTATACTCGAGGGTTTTCTTGAGCCCAATATCGCGTGTTTTGAACATTTGGTTCGTTATTTAGTGTAAAAGTAGATTCGTCTGTGAAGCAGATTGTCGACAGAAAGCAACGATCATTAGCACGCTCCTGTATTTCATAACAGGTTTCACTCTTACTTTCTTCATCAACAGCAAAAATCTGTTGATGACACTGTGTCTTTTAGGGATGATATTTGTACTTCCTGAGGATATTCAGTATCCGCGATTTACATAAACTTACTTCAAAAGAAATAGAGAAATTGGTCTTAATCTGTATGGAGTAACTATTCATTTTTCCGTAAATAATTTTGACAGTAATTTACCAAAATTCGCTGACTTAACCCAACAAATCACTAAATTTTTTGACAAATGCTGTCCAATTTGAAAATCATGGCATGTCATATTTAAAAATCGCCAAGTTTTAAATTAGTATTTTAAAATAAAAATAGCACCTTTCATCTTATTATTAGTATCATTTTAAGCGCAACAATTTTGTCTTTCTGTTGATACCATTACCTTACCTGTAAGTTCAATTGGCGAGCAGGAATCAGCAAAAACGTTCAATACAATGTTAATTGCCTATGTTCGAGTTTGAGAATGGACAGACGGTAGAAAAGGTAAGGCGCGCTTCAATTCCACTTCGTGGCGATGCACGAAAATTGGTTGCAAGGGGAGGCTGTTGGTGACGGGAGAAAATTACAAGAAGGCAACAAATGAGCACAATCACGGTCCGGATCCAGCAAATAATGAAGCACAAATTGTTAGGGAAAAAATTAGAAAGTCTGCTTGTATCATCCGAAGAAAGGCCAAGGGCTATTATTCAAGCATGCAGCAGTAATATTTCGGAAAAAGCTTGTATCCAAATTCAAAGTTACGATTGCAAGACGTACTATACAGCGTCAGAGAAATAAAATTCTTACAAGAAATACAACCAGAAATAAGAATATTTCAGAAATTGACATTAATGAAGAGTACAAAAAAAAACCGACAGAGGGAAACATTTTTTACTGTACGATTCTGGTAATAATGACAACAATCGAATCATCATGTTTGGCACGGCAAGAAATATTGCACTTCTAAATGAATTTCCACACTGGTGCGTTGATGGGATATTTGAGGTAGCTCCACAATTCTTCACTCAAGTGTATACTGTTCACGCATTGATCAACAACAGAGCTCTACCTATGATATATGTACTATTAAACAATAAACAACAGGCAACGTATAAGAGAGTATTAGAGAAGTTGATGGAAATTGAGACCTGAAAGCATTGAAGCGATTTTGAAATATCCGGAATCAACGCCATAAATGAGGTTTTTCCAAATGTATAAATTACAGGATGCATGTTCCATCTGGCCCAAAATCTTTGGAAAAAATTCAAAAATCGCATTTAGTGGAATGCTACGGAGAAAATGAGAACATAAGAAAAAATGTAAGATGTTATTAGCACTAAGTTATGTTCCTGTAAAGGATGAATAATTTGCCTTCGAAATCATTACTGAAAATTTTCCGGACGAACTGAAACCGTTAAGAGATTATTGGGAAAACTACTATGTTGGTAGAAGAATTCTCAATGTACAGTTACGGCCGTTGAAAACTCAGACACTTTGACAACGCCAAACTTTTAGCTTTGTAAATGGTATTGAAAGTGACGTTTCTCAAAATGTCACTCAAACATTATCCACATTAATTTCTCTCGCAATGGCTCTTATACTCACACCGTCCCTCGGTCAAACACATTTTTGCAAATCAGTTAATTGCGGCATTTCAAAAGTTACGCGCGATTCTGACCTAATATGTCAAATACTGACACTGACTTTATAATCCTTGATGACAATCCTGTTTACGCTAATCAAATTTCGGAATTTATACAGAGTGTTTAAATCTTTCCTGTCTGAGATTTCAACGGCCGCAACTGTACGATCAAGATTTGAAATTAACATTTGGAATATGTATGACAGAATTCAAAGTGACTTGCCTAAAACAAATAATTCTAAATAAGCATGGCACAATTCATTTTAGTTTGGACTGTCATCACCGCTGTGTATCCAAGTTACTGATGCATTTAAAGAAGAAACAAAGTTTTACAGAGACCTTCATTACGCGGCACCACGCTGGCATCAGAGAACCAAAAAAACCTAACTGCAAGTACGGTCGGTGGACAAATAAAACTGGGACACTTAAAATTTAATCTATGTAAATCAGGCCATTGAATTGTCAATATACTTGTCAGTGTCATACCAAAGTTAACCTATTTATGCTAAAGCCGTAATTAAACGATGCAAATTCGTAAATTTTGACTTATGTGATTCACATTTTTGTCCCAGTTCTATTTGTCCATCGATTGTACGTGCAGCTAAGAAGTGGCTGAAAGTTCTGGCTGAAAACTATCCCTTTAGAAACGTAGAAGACTATTTGGTTTCGGTCGCACTTAAATCTTTCATTGTAATTAGGTATAATTGTTGTAGTTTACGTTGTATTTATTTATTTTAAGGTAGAATATAGCCTAAGGGAGTCCGTTTCGGCTCAGGGACGCGAGGGTCGCGGGTTCGATTCCGATCCAGGGCGGAAAAAAAGGCTATATTCTATCTCGTGATTCGGAAGTCACGTTGGTCCCAGTCTATTGAGTTGGTCATCATGCCCCTCATAGTCCTAGACTGTGAAACAATTTTTTATTCTTGTTTTGGAAATAAAGGTACAATACATGATGGTGGTACCATTAGAAACATTGCTGCCGAACTGGGTGTTACCACTAGCACTGTGTTGCGGGCGGGTTTATTTTCACAGATTTGAAAATTTTAAATATTGAGGTTGACAAACTTTGACAAATCTCAGTACGTTCACTCAGCCTAATTTACAAAAAATCTCAGTGGCGTCCCAAGTTAACTGTAGTCGTTTTTTATGATCACGATGGTACGGTCGGTGGACAAATAAAACTGGGACACTTAAAATTTAATCTGTGTAAATCAGACCATTGAATTGTCAATATATTTGTCAGTGTCTATATAATATGTCATACCAAAGTTAACCTATTTGTGATAAAGCCGTAATTAAACGATGCAAATTTGTAAATTTTGACTTATGTGATTGTCATTTTTGTCCCAGTTTTATTTGTCCGTCGACTGTACATTCGACTAATTTGGATTAAAAAAAAATGACACTGACAGTGCGGATGTCAGGTGAACGGATAATACGTACGAGTACATAGTTATTTGTACAACTAGTTGTGAAAGTCTTACTTTTTTTTACGAATTTGTAGTGTGATGAATTGAAATGAGTGAAAAAAAGAGACGTGTTGTACACGATATTTTTTTGCATATTGTTGTAGGTTGAGCAATTTGACCTAAAATGATTTATAAAAAAAAGTAGGTATGTTTTGACAATCAAGGAGATGGAATAAAATGATTTCATTACCATTTTTCGTTTAAAAAAGTGCTACTTTCATTACGATATGCAAAAAAATTATGTGCTTGCCTGCTACAGTGAGGTACACAATAAAAATAAAATTCGTCGAAAGGTCGAAATTTGCCTATCACGAGATTTTTTGTTAATAAAAACGAGTCAAAGAGAACCAGTCATGACGTCATTGGGGCACGCTTTACACAGAGATGTATTTAGTAATGAATTCTTTCCCATACATACTATTCTTCACTATATTCTCTTGCTGAAATTCTTAAAAAAAACAACACTTGAACAATAATAAGATTAACAACAATACACTTCCCGTGTAGTTCACCTCATAGAACACAATTTATGTGCAGAATGATGAGAATTGACACGAGCCAGGCTTTCATTGGCGATATGCGAATTTCGACCGATTTCGACGGATTTTATTTTTATGCACTGTACTCTTAGGAGCACAAAAAGTGTGACATCTAATTTCTGTCAGTTTAAAAAAATTCGATGTAGTTCCAGCTTTATTGTCATTTTCCCTTTAATTATTTGACAGTATTCGTGCTGACAGTTTAAAAGTTTATTTTAGCAACTTTGCGTTACTAATGGGCTCATTATTATATGAAAAACAGTTTAATAATGGATCGTATTATTAAACTGTTGTTGGTAACTTTTAGCTTTGTTACATTGGCAAGATCAGCCGCTTCACGTCAGGCGTCAAGATAAAGTGTGAAGCTACGAAGTAAATTTAGCAAATATAACATTTTAAACATTTAGCACACAAATGACAGATATTACTGAATTTGTTTCAAGGCTATTAGATTATTTTCAAATTTAAATACAAATCGTCAATGTCTGTTACCAATCCACGCAAAAGTCGCTGATCTAATAGATATGAAAAATAGAGCAGCCGACATTTCAGCACAACTGTATTAGAAAAGTTGGTTTACATTTTAGTTACCATGAACGAAACTTCAATTTTACATCTGGCGGGCGGTAAAGTAACTTTACAGGCCCGGCGGGCTGTAAACCAAAGCAAAAAGCCCGCAAATGGGAAATTTGTCTACAGAGACAACGACGATTTTTTGATTATATTTGCTGGCTGGTCTTTTTAAATTTAAAATTTGTTATTAACATTGATGAGTAGTTGTGCGTAAAACGTTGTACGTACAGTTGGCTTCAAAAAAAAAAACGGGAAATGAAATTTGACCTAATGTGAATTGGAAATTTAATTTGTCAATTTATGTCTGTTTGACAGTAGTATTTCTGACACACAAGTGCAGTTTTTTTAACCTAAATTCTAAAAGGCCGTTTCAAACTATACAAATTTAATAAAATCTGACAGAACTGTTTCTGACAGTTCCCATTTTTTCTGAAGCCAACCCTACTATTCCGGACACGGAATCTTGGCCAACATTTTTTAGACGTTTCTAAAAAAATGATGTAAAATTAATAAATGATAATTATTAAAAATCACTTTGAAGTTTTTCTTGTGACATCAAAAAAGCAGGGAAATGGCATTATCGAGTCAAAAGTTGGGTTATATTCAATAAAGGCCAGTTCACACATATTTGTCAGTTAAATGTCAGTCGTGGCCAAGATTCCGTGTCCGGAATAGTACCTCAGGCCGAAAGACCTTTACGCCCTTGGACGAATAAAGGCCTTCCTTCGTCGGGCCTCAAACTTCGTCCGCGGGCGTTAACTTAATTTTTCGGCCCTCTATACGTTTAATAACATTATACTCCTATTTTCCTTTTCCAAATGGCCTCTTCTTTTGATAAATTATACTCCTATTTTCCTTTTCCAAATGCCCTCTTCTTTTGATAAAGGTAGAACAACAACTATGATAAATGATGGCATGTCTTATCGGTACGTTGCTGAACAATTGGGTATACCAAAGTTTACAGTTTGTAGAATTGTTAGAAACTGGAAGAAAGACCATCAATTAGAACGATGTGCAGGGTCAGGGCAACGACGAATTTCCACACGTCTTGACGATGAGCGAATAGAGACCTTTGCACAAGAGAGGCCCTTCACCACCGCTGGACAGGTAATGCGAGAAATCAAATTCCCTGCATCGGTTTGGACGGTACGGCGCCGCCGTCGTTTGTTTAAGAGAAATTGGACTACGTAGCCACGTTGCAGCAAGAAAGCCAAGGCTTAGCCCCATTACATCGAAAAATAAGGATGGGGTTTGCCCTTCAGTATGTAGCCCAGCACGAAGAATTTTGGAGACAGATTGTTTTTCTGACGAAAAGGTCTTTCAATCTTGCCCAAATGGCCGCTTAAGAGTTTACAGACCCAGGAACAGTCGGGTTGAAGAACCTTATGTCCAGATTATCCAACGTAGCGGTCGTTTTCGCGTCAACGTCTGGGCATGGATTTCCGCTGCTAGTCCTGGGGTAATGATCCCTGTGGAAGAGACACTGAGTAGTGATGTTTACATTAGGGTTCTCGAAGACATTGTAGTGCCCCGATTCAAAATTCCATTTCACGGCTACCAAGTAGGCCTTGGTTTGTTTACCAAAAATGGAATCCAGTAGGCCATGGTCAAGAAGTGACGGAAGGGATGGTGGGAAAAAAAAAGCGCGCTCTTCTTTCCACTCTCACCGGAGGCAAGACGTGTTTTGTGCGTGCAGAGTGTTTTGTTTAAAAATCTCGTGTTTTTTGCTAATTCCCACTGCCATCCGCTGTTGAATTAAACGCTTTTCATTCGCGAATTAACAGACGGAGTGTTTTCTCGTGAGATTTGGTGCAAATCAGTGATATTGACGCTGTCCCATTTTGGCGCCACATTTTCCCTTTGTCTCACGCGTTACACTAATCTTTGTTCGAGCCAGGACTGTGTTTTGTTGTTACAGGTATGTTTTGCAGGTAGAACAGCATTGTAAATATTAAATTCTGACATGCTAAATTCACAAATTTGTTAAAATCATAATTTGTTCGTATCGGAAGAAAAGTTTGTGTCATGTAATTGGGAAAGCAGTTTAGAGCGACATCAGCGTTCGTTTCGTCACGGGCTGTAATAAATGTTCCGCACTTCGATAGGCATTGATTGATGATTGGGACTATATAGATCACTGCACGTTGTAGTTTCGTTCGCTCAGCGTAATTTCCTTTCCTTTTGTCCTCGTCCCCTCCGAACCTACGCGTGAGATTCACGTACACACATGGAAGTTGTGTGCCTCTTCCCCTCCGAACATACGCGTGAGATTCACGTACACACATGGAAGTTGTGTGCCTCGTCCCCTCCGAACCTACGCGTGAGATTCACGTCCACACATGGAAGTTGTGTGTCCCGTCATCTCCCTTCCGACCGGCATGCGGATGTAGAAATAGGGCGTGGAGGTGTCGCATGCGTTAGAGGTTGTAGTAATGTTCACACATGTACTCTGTAGTTGTTGTATCTCCATTTAAACGGCTCGTGACGAAATCGCGCGTCCCCGTATCTCAACTGTACCGAAATGAAATATTTTATTATAATTCGTGTTTAAGAAAAATTTGTTATGAAGTTTGAAAAGATTCCGCCTTTGGGATACTGTTTATGGGGGTTTTATCGGTCCCGTTTTGCAATAACCGCGTTTTATAATTTGTTTATTTTTGTGTTTTGTCGGGAAAAATTCGTTCATTCACCTTAATTCAAAAATCCACTTTGTCGGTTCGTTTGGCGTATGCGAGTGCAACGTGAGATTTGGCATTGTGTCTAATTTCTTGTTTGTCTTTATTTCTTTAAAAATTCACCGTTTGCTATTTCGATTTTGGTAAATTATGTATTTTGTGTTGCATCGTTTAATGCTGTTTATTCGTGTATACCTTATATTTTGTTTTGTTGCCATCTTGCGTTGCTCGCTTCAAAAATTCAAAGTCATTGCGGATCAAATAATTAAATGAAATAAAAGTTTGGCGTCCCTCACATGTGTGTTTTATTTGCGGCACTCTTCCAACTGGAACCCTCATCGTTTGCATTCCGAACCTTTTCTTTTTTTTTCCGCCAAAAGAAAGACACAACGTAGGGCTCCTCCGATTCGATGACGATCACGACCACATTTGTTACCGTTTGCGCAGGTTCAAATATTTGGCGGAAAAAGTAATGTCTTCAAATCATTACAACATTATGCCGTTTTCTATGCAGGCTGTTTATCCCAACTGGAATTTCATCTTCCAGCACGACAACTGAGCAGTTCATACAGCGCGCAGGGTGCTAGAAAGATGCGAGAACCATAACATAAATGGCCTGGACTGGCCTAGTTGCAGCGCAAATCTCAACTCTTATGTAGGGACTTTTGGTTAATTTTTTTACGACGAGCAGAAGTGCTTTTTCACAATAGGGATGAGCTCTTGGCTGCCATCACTGAAGCTTGGCATTCATTACCTCAAGTTCACCATGTTAATCTGTGCCTACCAATGCCTTTCCAGAACGTCGTTTTTGATTTGTTACATTCAAATGAATCCACCGACGTTGAATAGCCGAAAACGTCCTCGTGGCCGCCACCCACGACGATGACGACGAGATCCACTTTACATTACCTGATGGATCTGATTGATTCGAATGATGATAATATTGAAAACGACCTGAATAATTTGCTTGAGGAAGATAGGGTTGTAGAGGAAGTTGAAGATAATAATGGAGGTGACACTGAAGATTTGGTTATTTACACCAGAAATTTTACAAGATATTGTGTTCGAGGAGACAACTTTAAGTATATCGGGTGTGTCAAAAAGGTCGGATAAACTTTTAAGCAAAGGGGGGGGGGGGTGTATTTCAGAGATCACTAATTTGAAGGAATTTTTTTTTGTGGAAACATCGTGTAGCCAGTACTTCTTTAAAAAGTAATGACCAAAGCGGCAACATTGCGCTATGTTACCTCAATAGCGATAGTCGAAATTAGCATCAAGTTCAAATGTTTCCTTGGAAACCAGAAATTTACAACAATGAAAAAGAAACCATAGAATGTTGTGACAATGTTGTCATATGCTACTGCACATTTAAAGCACTTTTATCCACGACTATTGTATAATGTACCCCTTATACGTCTGTTTGCTCGACCTTAATAATACCCATTAATCACGGCAGTGATTAATGAGTCATTAATCACTGCTGTCAGAAGCTTCCTTGATTTAGCTATAATATTATATTGTTTTGCTACAAATAACTATTGGTTTTTAAAATTTTATCGTGTAAACCATTAAATATTTTCAATTCAGTTCTGTACATATAAAAAAAAATTAAAAAAAAAATTTGTTCTTGACCAGATTCGAAACCGGGACTCGCGGTTGGAAGGCAATCAGCATCTACACAGAGCCATCACCAACTTCGAATGTGTGTGTCGTATATCTGTTTCTTAACATACCATGTTTTTCGAAACATTTTATAAATCGAACTAGCTTTTGAAACAAAACAAATTTGACCCAAACCTGTCAACATTATTGTTTTTGGTTCGACACTGTCAGAATTTGAGAATTTTCTTCTATGTGAACGGATTTTGATAAATGTCACAACTTGTCAAAACGAAACGTCAAGCTAATTTTAAAGATTTTAAACGATTTGGAGCTTTTAAGGGTCTCGTCGAACCAAAAAAAGTTGTATTCAACTCGTTCGTGTGTAAATTGGGCCTTTTTTGGAACTCGTGGGCCTTTAAAACGCTCGTTTCACTCGCGTTTTAAAATGGCCCACACGTACCAAAAAAGGCCCAATTTACACACAAACTCGTCAAATAAACTACTATCGTGTGCGTAGATTTCTCAATGTTTTGATATTTTGTGTTAAATTGTGTTAAAAAAACAAACTAAAAATGGATATAGAAAATGAAAATGACTTTTCTTTAACACCACCAGAAATCAGAGAAGCTGCTGAAGTTGCCTCATTAAATTTATTGCCGGAAAAGTCAAGGAAAGTATATAATATGGCCTATGAATCTTTTTTGAACTGGCAAAAGGAAAAGAAAACCACTTGATTTTCTGAATCAACTTTGTTGGTATACTTCACTGAATTATCCACAAAATATAAATCTTCAACGCTATGGACCTAAATATTATTCAATGCTTAGAAGTACGATCACCTTACATCAAGATATAAATTTAGAAAATTATAAAAAATTACGAGCATTATTAAAACGAAAATCAGAAGGTTTTCAGCCTAAAAAAGCGAAAACTTTTTCTAGCGGAGATATCAATAACTTTTTAACTAAAGCATCTGATGATAAATACCTAGCAACAAAGGTAAGATATTAAGTAAATCTTTCACATAGTTATTTCATTACATTCTGTAATTTAAGGTTGCTTTAATAATGGGAGTAATGGGTGCATGCAGAAGTAATGAGTTGTATGAAATGAAAATAACCCATTTACAAGATCTTGGATCAGTTTTTTTGGTTAATACCAAGACAAAAATTTGCCGAAACCTTAGGGTTACGGATAACTTTTACAAAATATGCAAGACATATATAAGTCTTCGACCAAGTCATGTAACCAGTGACACATTCTTTTTAAATTACCAAAATGGTAAATGTACAACTCAGTGAATTGGGATAAACAAATTTACAAAAATGGGGAAGGATATCGCTGCTTTCCTCAAATTACCGAATCCAGAACAATATTCTGGGCACAGTTTCCGCAGATCTTCTGCAACAATACTGGTTGACGCAGGCGGGGATATTACTGCTCTCAAAAGACACGGTGGATGGAAGTCCACCGCTGTAGCAGAAGGCTACATAGACGAATCCGTCAAAAATAAAACCGATACGGCCAACAAAATATCATCTTCAATTCAACCAAAAGTAAACCAAACGAATCAATGTACATATAATTCAAATGTTTCGACAAATCACCAAAACATTAGTTTTGATGTTAATTCTATCCCTGCGATTAACTTGACCAATTGTTCACATATTACAATTAATAATAACTATAAATAAAAAGCATCATCTTGTAAGATTAGATACGTGATACATAGATTTTTGTGTTAATTATTATGAGATATTATACGATTATTATAATTTTCGATAACTACGTACTGTGTATAAATGAACAATAATGTATTGTATGAAATATTTGTTAGAATAAAATAATAGTGTTTCTAAAAATATGTATGTAATGTAACAAAATTTTCCAACAAAAAACCTTCAACAAAAATATTTAGTAGTCGTGGATAATAGTAGTTTATTTAACGAGTTCGCGTGTAATTTGGGCTTTTTTTGGCATGAGTGGACCAGTTTAAAACTCGAGTGAAACGAGAGTTTTAAAGGTCCACGAGGAGAAAATTTTCAAATTCTGACAGTGTCGAACAAAAAAGTATAGTATACTACTATCCATTATCTTTAACTTGATTAAAATCAAACTATTCTTTTAGATAGAATACAAAAATTCCATAAAATACTTTTATGACAATGTAAACCATACAACTAATACCATACTTAAGTGATCTAACAAAGGAATTTTTAGTTTCAAGTCTTTTTTCTGTAACTGTTAAAGAGGCCATATACCATTAAAAAAAGATAGGACCAATTTTTTTATTATTTTTTCGGAATCTATGAATAATACTTAATATGTGCTAAAAAGTTTATCCGACCTTTTTGACACCCGATATACTACTCAAAATAATCAAAATCGAGGATTGACTGTGGAAGAGTAATATGTGTTTCGAGTCAATCTCATTATGTCATATAATAAAATATCCCCGTGTACGTCTCTAATGGTGCAGTGATGAGGGTCTCCAAATGAATCTGATTGCCGATTCTACACTGCCGCTCAAAAAATTGCGGACATTTCATTTTTTTTTAATTTTAAGTACACTTTATGTCAAAAAAATAGCGTACAAGTGCTGGGAGCGATTTTTGTAATATTTTCCTAGACAACATGAATTTCATACGCTACCTTCCTTCTAGTTTAATGATGATTCGGGTTTTTGTCACTTTAATGTAACCATGGAAACAAAGCTAACATTACATGGGGAAATATTAGGTGTACGCTATTTTTTTGAAATCAAGTGTACTCAATTTATTTTTTGCGAAAATTTAAGTCAAGTAATCATTTAACTAATGCCTTAGTAGGGTTTTAAGAAAATGCTAATTATTATATTGTACTCTTTAGGTTTAGGGCAACACCAGCATCAAGTCATTTTCCTACTTTATGCGTATCTAACCCCTCGTTTCCAATCACTTATAATTATAAATCATAATTACGAATTATAATTAACAAAGTTTGGTCCATAGTTGTGAATGACGGTGTGCACAACTAAATTATATGTAATTAGAAAATTACACTTAATAAATTGTGCTTCATTTGTGTTTCACTTATAATTATCAAATTGGCGACAATTAGTTTCAATATCCGTGCCACCTTCGTGGCACCTACTGTAACTATTTACTGGGTATATCTAAGGGCCAATTTCATAATAAAATTAAAGTGTCTTTAAATTTTTAAAGTCCCTTTATGTATAAGAAACAGTTTCATAATCGTAGGCTTTATTTTAATGGCGCGTTAACGTACCTTTAACTTAAAGTGACATTGTAGTGCCTTTAAATAATTTAAAGGAACTTTAAGTAAGCACACTGTGGAGCAGACATGACAGTTCGCCGTCTTGGATGTGCAGTCTGCAGTGTTAAAATTTGTGATTAGTATAAAAAGTATGGACGTAATCAACAATTCATCAAGTTCATCATCATCAGAAGATGAAGAATTTTTGTTTGTCAGAAGAACGAAAGTCTACAGACAAAGGAAAAATTACTTTGAACACTATGATGATCTCGATTTCTTTGACAGATTTCGGATTACAAAAGCAACTGTGATGGCTTTGTTACATCAAATCAAAATTTGCTAATTTCTTCTAGCAATAACAATTCTTCCTCTTTTCTATAATTATTAGAGCGCATTCTCTTGGCACTAGCCATAATTATTGAAAAATATAAATAGAAAAACGCAAAAACCCGCAAAACCGACAATGTGGCTAACAATAACCATACAAAATAGAACCTTACTTTCTCACGTGGTTAACACGAAACAAAGACGCGTAGAAGTGGATACAGTAACAACGGAAGATTCAGGCATACCAACATAATGCTCGACGGTTGTCGGAATCGATAAAGGTTACTTTAGTTAAAAAATGCTGCTATCGTTTTATGAAATGCATTTGACTTTAGTGCTTACTTAAAGTGGACTTTATTTTAAAGTTCACTTTAACAAACAGGCCGTTAACGGCCTGATTATAAAATTGGGCCTAATTGCACCAAACTAACGGCCGTATTCACCAACGCCCGTTAATGTTAACTGTAGGTTAAAATGCTTCGTTACTTTAGTTACCTATTGCTGTAACAATGTTTTCGTATATTTTAACCTACAGTTAACTTTAACTGGCGTTGGTGAATACGGGCCTAAAACTAGTAAAATGTCACAACTAGTGACAGTTGTTTTGCAAATTTCCTCTAGTTTTTCATTGGTCTGTAGTTGTTATTAATTATGATTGTGAACAGCAAAAGTGAAAGTATTTTGTGTAAAGTATAATTTAAAATTATATATAATTTCTTAAGTGATTGGAAACAAAGGGTAAAACTATTCATTTACAAAGTAGCTTTATGTTTGGTAGGTTTTAGACGACAGATTTGACTAATTTGTGTACCATATTATACGGCGAAGTACTGTGCAAGACGCTCCGTGAAACACTCTCAACGTGAACAAACAACTAGTAGTTAGTACAGGAGATTTTACTGAATTAGTCAATGCTTGGTTTGATCTCATGAACACATACAGACCAGAAGTTCCTTTTTTTCCTTCGAAAAGTGGTTAGGGACTACATTTAGAAAATCAATCATTTTCGATCAAATGTATAACACCGTAAAAACCGTGCGCTGCATTGGAAAAAGAAGCCTTAAAATTTTTCAGAAAGGAATTCTTACATCAATGGCATCATTAAAATGTTTACGAAAGGATATGAATGAGAGATACGGTTTATCACACATGTGTTCTTACACATAAGGTAAATCAGGATTCTTTAGATAATTTCTTTTCTCAATTAAGAACCTGCGGTGGACTTGATGATCACCCAACTACACTGAATGCGCTTTACAGAATACGTTTAATCATTCTCGGTATGTTTGAATACCAATCCATGCCAAAAATGAGTTATTGTAATCTTTTATTAATACTTAGGTAAAAATCCTGGTGTTGTCCAGAGCAATGCCAATACTGTAGATGTTGCCCCAGAAGAATATGTAGTGGCAAGGGTTCTGCAAGCTTGTCATGTGAACGTAGAACAACAACCATTAGATGTTGCCGAGTACACGGAAAATAAATCTTTGTCATCGAGTAGTGATTCCTCCACTTTATCAGGAAATGCAAGCCTTGGAAAAATTACCCATTATGGAGAAACTGCGGCTGACGCAATAGAGCACTTGGTGGGATGGGTAGCATATAAGTTTAAATCTACACATCCTAATCTTGGTGTTTTTACTTACGAAAGTAAACAAGAGTGTGGTTATTCTCTATCATCTTGGCTAGAACATCTGTCTTTGGGGGTATTAAAAAGCTAAGCCCGGAATGGTTAGATACAGCAATTTTATTGGATGAGACTTTTAATAAATATCATAAACATGAGGGTACAGATTCTACTAATGTGCCAATATCATTACGCAAGGGAAAAGGGTTGGTTTCGAATTTGGTTACGAAGCTTGGGTGGGAAACTGTCTTCAAACAAAATTACTATGTTTATTAAACAAAGGACCATGATAAGATTGAATTATTTAAATTATATACTAGACCAAAAAAACACAACCAGGAAAAGACGGGTAGAATGTAGTGAAATTGATAACAATAGTCAGAAAAATAAGGAATTAAAAAAGATCATTGCATAATATCGGTTTAATATAATTTTTGTAGAAATAAATATTAATAAACTACAGTCCATTCCATTTAAGTATGCAGTGTAGAATAGCATAGGGACTATTTTCCCGTTGTTGATTGGTCAAAATGAGAGAAAAGTTTACACTAGGCAACGTTCGATTTTTGATACTACTGTCAAATTTTGATATCTGATAGTGTGAAACGTTCTCCATTCGAAGCGACATCTACTGCATTCTTAAATGGAATGGACCATGGCCTCCTTGATCGAAAGACACAAAGTCTCTTATAAGGCCAGCCGCATTAGCTAGATTCAGGCCTTTTTCGTGTTTTTAAGAGGGCAGCACTATAAGGGGTCTGGAGGGTTGCCTATCTTCAATAATATAACCTCAAATACGGTGCGATCAATTAAAAAATAAATCGAGTCGGCATGTTACCTATGGCAACCCATGCTATAGCATAGGCTCCAAAGCAAACTCGATTTATTTTTTTTAAATGATCGCTCGGTAATTGGCAGCGTAAGGTTAGATTGGTAAGAATCTATAAATTTTGGGATTCTGATATGAGAACGATAAAATCATCATAATTTTTTTTTAATTACAATAGATAAGCCAGTTATCAAAAATTATTTAGTAAACAATAATCATGATTATGTAATTCTAAATTAGTTTCTTAATTAATTTAATTTCATAAGTTTCCTTTTTTTGGTAAGAATGTTTGTCTTTTTAAAAAATTGTGTCTTCGAATTACAATAATTACTTAGTACCGGAGAGACTAATTTACCTATTATTATACTGCAAACAGTGTAATTATGAATTTTGGGGTTTATATAAAGGTATGAAATTAAAATTTTGTTCAAAATATAATCGACTTTTTTATGTGGAAGATATGGCAAGATTTCTTGTATAATTTGGACCAAAAATTCTACTAATTTTATAAATCGTTCGTTTGGATAATTTAAATTTCCTCTATCTTGATTGTAAATTAATTCTAACAAGGGACTTTTCTTGTTAGGTGACGGATCACATAAAGTCGACAAACATATATCACAATTTACACCTTCTTTCAATTTCAAAATTAAATAGCCACATAGGAAAGCTGTGGCTGCTGATCCTATTTCCACATAATTTTTATTAAATGAATATCTAAACGCTTGTAATTTTTCTAACTTTTCAATAACGTTGTCGGGTAATACTACGATAATTTCATTAGGCTGAGCACTTAAATTATGAATTTCTATTAATTTTGCATTGCTAGTGTATTCTAGACCAAATTTTAGATTAGATGTAGTCACACTCTTCATCAATCCATTCTTTAAAATTAGTCGAACTGCATGCTCAGCTGCTCTACAATCTGTGAGGTCATTGCTACCTCCTCGGAGTCTAATATTTGAAAATAAAGCTTCAACTGCATCCGAACTAAAAGATCTTGTCAAAACATAAAAAAAGTTAAGATCGTGGATTAAATATTTCACGCAAAGATATGTGCTTCTTGCTGTGAATATTAGTGCTTCAGCCGTTTCCTTTGTTAAACCTTTCATATTTGCTCCTGCTGAAGTTGTTTGAATATCGTTAATAAATTTTGGAAAATCTTCATTTAACCAAATAAGTCTCGCATCATGAACGTCGGTATATGGGGCCGTGTTCGGATCTCTTTTATGAATATACTGTGTTCTATTGCTCACATCATGAACTTGGAAGTATTTATACATGTTTTCCATACATTTTTGTGGATTGATTAAATTTAGAAGATCTGAACCAGTATGAAAATTTGGATCTTGGTCTGAAAACTACAAAAATATTACTAAACTAATTTTTGAAAATTCACTTTTAACAAACATTAAATAAGGAAGGAATTGCTCCCTTGCCTAGTCTACGCTGTTTTATTTTTGGTACAAAACTATCTGCAGTAAAATGTTGAATTGTTGACTACATATAACTGCAGAGTCCGTTATCTGGTCCATGTCTACGAAATAGAGAAGTAAACTCTACACTTTTAAATTCATAGTACATACCAGTGTTCTCTAGTAAAAAATTTTTCCACAATAAATTTAAATTTGCGTCTGCAGGCATAGCATGAAAGGAAACATTATCATCAGGATTACTTGAATTACACGATTTTATGCAGCACTTTCTTACGTATGGCATTTTGTAAAAATAAATTGACAAATATTTTTGATTTTTCAAAATTAGCCGCCTATCGTAATGTACATGACTGAAGAATAGAGGGAGCTACTATAAGGGATGTCAATGAGAGACATTTAAAAACAGACATTTCTACGATGCGACTGGCCTTATAAGAGACTTTGTCTCTTTTGATCTAGGAGGCCATGGAATGGACTGTAGGTATTATCCGTTTATTAAACTCCCGCACTGTCAAAGTGTTTGTAAGTTGCCGCACTGCCGTTCTGAGACTAGTAATTTTTACTTTAACGTTGGCATAAAAATTTGAAATTTCAAATTTGAAGTTAGGTTTAATAAATATTTGACTTTTTCATTTTGGTTCGCTTTCTTTCATTCAAAATAATACTTAGACCAAATGGCTAAAACAAGAAGAAGATAGGAAACGTAAAAGAATACTGTTAGCGGCCAGAGAGAAGCAGGGTATTATTATTAATTATTGTTTGGAAAGGAGAGAATTAACTCCAGGAATTTTAAATAAAGAGCTGTATAAATTGGCCGCAAAATTTTTTGTGGTCAAATAATATTAACGCTTCTACACAAATTTGGAAACGTTATAATTTATAGGTCAGTGAAACACAGGTACGCGAGATTTTAAAGAAGTTTGAAAACGGGGAGGTTTTAACGGATGCCAATAAGGGTGGAAGAAAAAAGAAAGATAATTTTAATGATTTTTACTACCATTTCTTAAAAAAAGAACTTTCCCGGAAAATATATGGGTTCCAAGAGAAAAATCAGTTTTGCACATTAAATGATTTATTATCGTATGCCAGAACAGAATTAGAATTTTCGAAAAGTCGTTCTACACTTCATAAAATTTTAAAATCAATGGGTTTTCGTTATAAAAAATGCAATGGCAGAAGAATACTTTGTGAACAACCATATGTTAAGGCCCAAAAACTGTCTTTTCTAAAAAAATATATGCAGTATTCAGAAGATGAATCGGTAGTGTTCATTTTTCTTGACGAAACGTGGATCTACCAAAATGATAGTCGGATTCACATGTGGATCCATGAATCTAAGATAAAAGCAAATCCCAAAAAGATACAAAACGAAGGGCTTTCTGGATGGTTGTAGCAAGTCGCATAGATCACAGAGACTATCATAAAACCATGAACGGGGCTGTTTTTAAAGAATGAGTTGAAAAACAATTAATACCTAGTTTGAAAAAAATTCCTGGAAAATGCATAGTCATAATGGACAACGCACCCTATCATTCTGTGAGAAGTGACAAGCGTATCACCTCAACATCTAATAATGAGGATATGAGAGCTTGGTTACAAAATAAGAACATTGAGTTCGACAAGAGTTTCATCAAAAAACAACCGTGGGCACTAATCAAACCTTTAATTGACCAAGGAAAAAAATCCTACGTAGTTGATACTCTATTACATTCTCATGGGTATGATGTATTGCGACTCCCCCCCGTACAACTGCCAGTACAATCCAATTGAATTAGCTTGGGCTTTCACAAAATCATACTACAATAAACATATTAATGAAGAACAGGCTAAATCTCCAAACACAGTTAGGAGAGTATGGGAAGAAGCTCTTTTACACTTTACTCCTGATATGTGGAAAAAAAGTGTAGACCACTGCGAAAAAATTGTAAAGGATGACTGGCGGCAATACATGGGCAATTTTTCTATTAGCAATATTCTTCCAATCATTATATCTCTTGTGGAATCTGACTCTGCAAGTGAATTTGAATGGTCAGATTCTGATTAACTTTAATATTACCTAAAGTCCATTCAATAAACATCTGGACTGTCAAAATCAAAATTGCAGTTGTTAGGTTGGTTAAATCACTAGTTATTTTCATATTGCCCAGTTGTTATTTATGATTTTTTCATTTTTCAAACTATTCATTTGTTTAAATTGACTGTCAAATAAATTGCAAAATTATTTAAGTGTATTTTGTGAAAATGGAAAGTTCAAAACGAACTAGGGTGGTTCTACTAGCGCGAGAGAAGGGGACCATAAGAAATTATTATGAGGAACAAACAAAAAAGTGATAATAACGGGAAGAAATTACAAATTTGTGCCGCTCTAGTATTGTTAACTAAGAACTGATGTTCGTTCTTGTGATTCACAAATTAAAATTTTGGAGAGATAAGTGTTAATCAAGTGTTAAATAATTTTCTTCTGAATAAATGAAACAGATTAGTTTATTTTGGATGATTTTGGTTGTGTTGTTTAAATTGTTACCTGTTTTCAGTTTGTCGCATGTTTATTTATAAACTTTATTAAATTGCTCTAATGCATTTAGTTGCTGCATTTCACTTCAAGCGTTCGAAGCAATAAATGAATCAAAACATTTTTAGTTCAATGTGGTTCAATGATTAAAAATGAAAACATAACCTAAATATATTTTGCAACTAGATTTTGATGTCGGTACACTCTAGCGAAATTTTTTTATATCCAAGTACAGTCAAAACCAGGATTTTATTTAAAATTAAATTTTGACAGTTCAGGAGTTTTTTGAATTTACTATACATCTTATTTTTGTTCATTGTTGGTGTTCAGTTTTGTTTGATGAGTTTGATATTTTATAAATTGTTTCACATAAGTTTTTATTTAAGCGGTGTTATTTAACGCTCGCAAAAATGATAAAAAAGAACGGTAGCTCATAACCATCTATGGCATAACCAAACTTTTCTTGTTAACGTTTTTATAACTAGATTTTGTGTACAGGCAACTGAAAAGGTATGTCACTATAGGTACACTCCAAAAAAAGTCAAAAACTTGATATTGACATTTATAAATAAATAAAAAATAACTAGTGTTAAAAGTTTTTTTTTTCTAGTGTTAAAAATACTTTTAACACGGTAAGTTATAAAGAGCAATTTTTAATTAAATTAGCTTCCACTAAAAACGTCACTTTTAATGTCAGTTGTATAAAATAGTTATTTATGATGTAAGTGTTAAAAGTGAGATTTTATTTTGTAAGTGGGGTAGATTGGGAAACCAGCGCAGCGAGTTGACCAACCCCACGAACAAAATAAAATCACTTTTAACACGTCCATCATACATCTATTTTTTATACAACTGGTTTGCATTCCATTAAAAAACGCAGTCGTATTTTTGATGTTTATTTTAATTTCTGCGGCAAAAATCAGGTAGCTAGTCTTGTATTGACATTTGTTTATTAGAAACGTCAAAAAAGTTTTTAATACGTTTTGTAAAACACTTTCAATTTCACATTATTGCATTCGTAAACATGGAATGCAAAGAAAACGACGTTAACGATGCCGATATCGACGACAGATTTCCCGCAGATATTGAAAAAGCGGCAAATAGAGCCACTTTAACATTTATAAATAAATAAAAAATAACTAGTGTTAAAAGTTTTTTTTTTACTAGTGTAAAAAATACTTTTAACACGGTAAGTTATAAAGAGCAATTTTTAATCAAATTAGCTTCCACTAAAAACGTCACTTTTAATGTCAGTTGTATAATAGTATATTAAAAGACAAGTTTCATAAGACCAGTCTTGAAGCACGAATTCAAGATTAAAAAACGAGTGGCTTAGCCACGAGTTATTTAAAGAATGAGTGCTTCACGGTCTTATGAAACGAGTTTTTTATACTATTTTTTGTAATTTTCCCTTTTTAAGCCGTTTTTAAACAAAAATGTTTACTTTCTTCGATTTAGGGATTTTTGTGGCGGTTGGTAATGTCTTAATTTTTAAAAGGAAAATTTGATCAAGTCTTCAAAGTCGCCTTTTGTTTTATCCAAATTCTGTCACAAAACACGAATATGGAAGATAATCTTTCATGTACGCCCGCTGAAATACGTGAAATTGCCAAAAATACAGTCGCGAATTTGTGCCCTGATAAATTCTGATAAATAATTCTTTGCACATTTTGTAATTTAAACTGACACATATGACGGATCAAGCTTTGCCAACCTAAAAATTTTCGTAAAATGTTCCGTGAAATAATGGCTATAAGGACATCCCAGATGATGACGTCGCGTTCGTTAATATGTCTATTAGAGAATCAAAATGGAGGCAAATTACAAAAAAAATATTTTTTTCACTACTAGTAATAAAGTCTAGCGTTATCGATTGTCATAGAACACTGAGAAGTTTCGTTTTTCTACGTTGGCCCAGTGACAGGTAAATAATTTTTCATTATTAACCACTGGTGAATAATGGAACAACCGTCACCTAGGAACGAAAGATTGTCGTCTATTTCATTGGTTAACGTAGACGATTTTCATACCAACTGTCAAGAAGTGACAACTCGGACCCGTCGCATCCGACAAAATAATTTGATTAATAACACTGGTTTACACGGTTTATATACCTTAGCTGAAAATTGTAATTTCTTGTAGATTTTGGGGCACTGAGTTTAGAAAAATTATTCAAAAAATTCTATTACGTCAAGTTAAAGAACTATTTAATCATTAGCAATAATAATACAAGAGTAATTCCTAAATCAACAAAATCAAAAATGACCTATTTTACTTTGTTTCTTATAATTTTATGCAGCAGTTTCCCTTAGAACATACCAACAATAATCCCCTAACATATTTTCATCCCAAAAGCCTTTGTGCCGATTTCCAAAAAATTTCACATCGTGATGAAACCGCTCGCCCTGCTCGTCACTCGTGCTACCTAAGTTTTCAGGATAAAAGTCCAAATGCGAGTGAAGGAAATGTATTTTAAGAGACATATTTACACCCATCCACAGTGATCCGATAACCCCTAAAAAGTGGCCAAAAGAGGATATTTTTAACTTCTTTGAAAACATGTCATTTCTACCTTAACTTAATCTACGATAACCAAATCAATTACTTCACCCTAAAATAGTAGTCGGCTTTGACCCGAAACTGATGTGTAGACTGTCAAAATGATCAGTTTGTCAAGTGATTGAATTGATGACTGAGCGCAATCTTTTAGAATTGGTACTTTATTGGTAATAATAATAGTCATATCTTGCAGTGGCGGCTCGTGACCAAATCAGAAGGGAGGGCACACACTTTTCCTCACCACCCAAGAGGTAGAGTGTAAGGCTCGTTTTTTTTAAATGTGGTTTCCCCAATAGGCCTAATCCACAATCAGGGAGCTTTATTAAAAAAAAATCAAAAGGGCACAATAATAGTTATTTATTATACAAGACGATAAAATTTTATTTTATCTTCGAGAGCGGTTTAAGCCTCGAGGCGTAAGCCGAGAGGCTAATACGCTCGAGAAGATAATGGTGAATTTTATCGTCGTGTACAATACAAAATTTTATTCCATCCTCCATTACTTCGATTGAATTACTGAATTATTTTGATTATGACAATTATAAACGTCAAAAAAATTCAACAATCAAAAAAACGTCAAAAACAGAAAAACAACAATGGATGTTAAACATTAGAAACTCAAAGCGGGGGCTGTTGGCATGGGAGTCGGTTACCGAGATAATTTGTTTATCAACAAAGTTAAAAGCAGTTTCGTGAAAGCGTCGTGAAAGTGTTTCATTTTTGAGGAAATAATGGCCCAATCTTTCCTTAATGAAGATGAATTGTATGTTCCTGAAGATATTATTAAAGAAGCCAGATCTGTTATTGAAAATTTATTGCCGCGAAAATCTGTATCGTTGTATGAAAAAGAATACAATATTTTCTGTGCCTGGAGGAAAAGCAGAAACATAAAAGGTGTATCAGAAGAAGTCCTGCTATCGTACTTCGCAGAAAAGGTAAAAAAGTATAAGGCTTGTAGTGACCCAGTTTAAAATTTAAATTTAAATTTCCGGTACCGCCACAACAGCGCGCCAAATGTGAAGGTACTAGCGGCTAGAGTAGGCACTACGAGCGGAAATATAGCGGGGGGTGAAACGGGCCCGCGCGGGTGGTTGACGGGGGTAGGGCACTTTTGTTTAGTTTTTCGAAACGAACACACCTTGCGAAGAGCGATCCAAGTTTCTCAAATTTGTAAGTTAAATCCGAACCAATTACTCTACCGTCCCGAGTAAATATTTTTGTGTCCCCGTGAAGAACCCGGCAGTTTCCTTTTTTATCCACACGGGTAATTATTCATCTCACGTTCGTTGTCCTTTGTTTTTGTTTTTGGGACCAGGACCACGTGGTAAGGGTATGTTGTAGATTTCATTTTGTTACATGCTGTTTCTTTAAGAAGCGCCCATTTGTTAAATTTAAGCGTTATCCCTAAGTTTCTCCCGGGAGGTCCTTTTTTTTGTAATCTTGTAATTTCGGAAATTAGGAGCCGTCGTCCGAACCGCGAGCGTCCATTTTGTTTTCTTTTTTTCTTCACTAACATTTTATTTTAACGGCACTCGACCCGCCATTTTCTTCTTTTTGTTTAACATTACCAACGATTATTGTATTCGTTATTTATGCTGCTGACCGATATTTGTGCCAGTTAAAGCGTTTTTTATTTTATCGTTATTTCACTTCGCGTTTTGTCCCCTTTTATTTGCGCATGGTTTAATGTTGCGTTTTGTTTTGTTTATTTATCATTGTTTAATGTTGCGCTTTGTTTTGCTGAATTTTCTCGTCGTTTAAATGTTACGCTTGTTCGATTGAATTAAACTCGTTTTTTTTTCTTTGTGTTGTTGCTAGATTTCGGAAAGGTTAAAGTAAAATGTTGTAAGTGCGCCCCTATGGGAGCTAGGTGACAATCAGGAAGTCGTGGGGTTTGTTTAGTAAATTTCTGTGGAAGCTACGGTTATTTAAAACCGTTAGCGGAGACGGACCTAGGTCTTCGCATCTGCGGCGGCGGGATGTTTTCGTGAAGCTTCCGTCGAGGTTATAGAGATTTCGGGGTTTTGTCCGGAAACGGTTGGTTGGGGACGGTGGAGCTAAATATTCGCTTATGCTGTTTGGTGATGCTAATCGTACAACCCCGAGACGCTCTGTCACTCTTACTTGGTCGGCGAAATCGTCTGACGTTCATTAATACCCCGAATATCTATAAACGTCGCTTGATTTCAAGATGATTCAGATAATTCTTCTGAGTCCCCTCGTGGCCGAAAGTTTGTTACCTCCAGCTCTAAGCTCCCGAAGGCGTACCTTGACCGCGTAGTTCCGAGTTAAACATTGTTTTTGTAATTAATCGAATTGTAAAATATGAGTAATACCTGGGATACGGTTTTTGAAGAGGGTTTTTCATCCGTCCCTGTCTGTAATAACTGCCTTATAATTTGTTTACTTGTTTTGCAAGCTTTAAACTGTCATTTTGTCTGTCATGTGCCCGTTTTTCTGTTATTTTAAATATTGTTGCATTCATCTTGTCGTTAATCTTTGTGATGTACTCAACTAGTTTATTTCTTGTACTTCGTTAAACTTAATTTCTGTCCTTTGTATTCGTTTCAATTTCTTTTTCATCAAAGTTATTACAGGCATTTTAATAAAAGGTATTTTGCGTCCCTCACATGTGTGTTTTATTTGCGGCACTCTTCCAACTGGAACCCTCACCGTTTGCATTCCGAACCTTTTCCGCCAAAAGAAAATCACAACGTAGGGCTCCTCCGATTCGATGACGATCACGACCACATTTGTTACCGTTTTGCGCAGGTTCAAATATTTGGCGGAAAAGTAATGTATTCAAATCATTACAGGCTTCAACATTGTGGAGTTGTTATTCAAAGTTGAAGAGTACTGATCAAGGAACAAGTAGACATATCAAAGTAAGAAGAATGATTATTTTGAATATTATAATTAAAACGTTTATTTTTTTAGATTTTTAAGTCTGAAGACTTTCCTTAAGCGAGAATACTCAACCTACACACCGATTAAATCAAATGTGTTAGAGAGGGAACATTTTAACAAATTTTTGGAGGATGCACCTGATAAGATTTACTTGTTGATAAAGGTAAGTGTTTTTATTATGGTAGTTTCACTCAATATTAAGTAAATTATCTAAAGGTTGCCTTGGTCACGGGAATCGGCGGAGGATGCAGAATGGATGAATTACACAAAATGAAAATTGACGATATCGAAGATCGAGATAATATTCTGATAATACAAGTTCCCGAAACAAAAACGAATAAGAAGCGTATGTTTACTATTGTGGATAATACGAAAATAGGAGTTAGCAAGTTGGCTTTATACAAAAAATATAGTGATTTAAGACCTGCAAATACACCAACCAAGAGTTTCTTTTTGGGTTATCGCAATGAAAAATGTACAAAGCAAGTGGTGGGAATTAACACATTTTACAAGATGCCCCGAATGATAGCGGAATTTTTAAAGCTGCCATTACCTGAATCTTACACTGGTCATTGCTTTAGGAGATCAAGTGCTACTCTTTTGGCGAACACTGGAGCTAACACGCTCATGATGAAGAGACATGGTGGCTGGAAATCGAATTCGGTTGTAGAAGGCTACATTGATGAATCAGTTGAAAATAAGAAGGAAATTTGTAACAGAATTTTGATGGGAACAAGCAGCACAAAGAATTGTCAAGGATTTTCAAACGAATTACCTGGTTGCAGTGGCGCTAACCTCATCAAAAGTGAGGATGTCGTTAACTTCATCAAAAGCAAAGATGTCGCTAACGAGAATACTGTCAAATGTGGTGGAAAAGTGTTTAAAAAGTGCACATTTAATTTTTATTAACAATGTTATTTCCGGTTATTTCAATTCAGACGTTTGTAATTTTGATTAAAAAAGAATAAAGAAACTTGTGAAAATGTAATTATTTTATTTTTCTAGACGATAAAACTTCATTTTACCATGAAGAAAACAGTAGATAAAATACCATTTTATCGTTTAGGATGGAATAAATTGATTTATTTCTTAGTGTTTTTATTATCTGTTTTTAATGAAATGTTTTATAATTAAAATCAAAACGCCGATTCTTTTGAGAGACAAAATGGTTTGTGACTAGTTCGTTGAAATTTTCTGTATTTTGAATAAGTTCCTTCTCTATGGAGCACATTGCAAGGGCAGAAAGTCTATCTTGTCCCATTGAATTTCGCGTAAATGTCTTTACTCTTTTCAACGTTGAAAAGCAACGTTCCCTTTCGACCGTTGTCATCGGAATAGTGCAAATAATTTTTAACAATTTTACCGTTTCTCGAAATACATTATTAAGGTTATTATCCCAAAGAAATTGCAATATGTGAAGCGCTCCATTAGCAGTATAAAATTCTTCTCTACGATAAAGAGTGGACAGTTCTTGCTTTAATGCAGCAGGTTCTAAATTAAATCTTTTGACTGTTAAAGTGAAATAATTTTCAGGAAAATTTACAACATAATCCTGAAATAACTGTGTTTCAAATAACAAAGAAGCTTCCAAATAATCATTAACACTAAATCTATCTAGTATATTAGTTATTATAACGTCACAAATCTCTCGAGCCATTTGTCTATTATTATCTAAATAACGTTGTCGTTTTGCTGGTTGAATCGCGGCATCATCATTATCGTTTTGATAATAGTCATAATATACTTCGCTCCTTACTTTTTGAATGGCATTTTGAAAATCTGAAATATATTTTTGCATTTTCATGCTGTGGGGTAAAATTTTGTTAAAAAAATGAAGCCAAAAATTAAAATCAGCATCTTTAAGATAATTTATCAAACCAGTCGATTGGCGTACAGTTTTTTTGTCATCCTCGTTTTCGATTATGTAATTCAAACACTCTGTTAACTCTTCTTTATATTTAAAGACGGTAGTAACCACTCTAGAACTAAAATTCCAACGAACATTTGACCCCCGCGGAAGTCTTTTTCCTACAATGGAATCAAGAATTTGGGTACGTTTAGATGAGCGAGAAAAAAAACTTGAAAATCCATCAATGTCTGCAAAGAACACTTTGACCTGCTTATTTTGATGTGCAGCTCTTTCTAAAATTAAGTTCAATTGATGAGCATAACAGTGAGTAAATATGGCTCTTTTGTAAATGGATCTGATTTTGGCTTGTACCCCATTATTCTGACCACTCATTACCGCAGCTCCATCATAACTTTGCGCTATCAATTTGTCAGGTGTTTTGTCAATATTGATATTTTCTAATTCTTTCAAAATTACGCGAGATACATCTTCTGCACTGTGCCCTGGAGGTTTTATAAAACCCATAAAACGTTCGTAAATTCGTGCATTCTTGACATAGCGCACTATAAATACTAATTGAGAAATATTTGCATTATCTGTTGTTTCGTCAGCCTGTATTGCGATATAATCACTTTCATCAATTTCTTTCTTAACTAAAGTCTGCGTTACTGCCAATATTGACTCTAAAAGTTCATTCTGAATCGTTTTTGATAAGCCTGAGAAAACAGTATTTTTAGATTTGTCAATATGAGATTTTAAAACTACATCTATTTCGGACATTAAATTTATCAAACCTTTAAAAATTCCTGGATTATTACTGTCTGTTTTTTCATCATGCCCCCGCAATGCTAATTCAAAAGCCCCACAGAATTTTATACAATCTATTAATTTTCCTAAAATATATCTATTTTGTTTAACTTGTTCATTCTGTTTTTGTACCTGAAAACGATAAGCTGCACTGAGTTGATTTCGAATATCAACGTGACCCAAAGTAGCAAATTCAATCGAACAACAGAGATGTTTATGACTGACAGAGTGTTTTTTTATTTTTTCAGTTAAGTGTTTTAAATCTGTTACGCCGGTCTGTACCCATGCTGGGTCTAAATCACTGGACCCCATTAATAAACACACGAAATCACAACCACACAACCAATCTGCATGTTTGTACATATTAGGATTAAAATTTCGAGAAACGGTTTTACCTTTAACCGAATACTGTTTTTGAATTTGCAATTTCGGACGAGGTGGCCCCAACGGTTTAATGTTTACGTGATCTTCAAAACGCAGTCCAACCCCGGCGGATTTAAGATTTTTAATCGACGCAACCGAATTCATTGTTGTAACTTACCTAACCTACACTTTACACTAATAACTAAATCACTTACTACAAGTGTCTATTTGATTGTCACTTTATGTCAGCACACGTGCACTCTAAATTAAAATGCAAACATCCACATTTATGTGAAGCAGGAAATTATTGCAACTGTATTTGCATTTGCAATAAAAACTAACGGTTAACGGACAAAATCATATGAATCGACGGTTGAGGGTGATTCGACAAGTGTCGTGGAAGTTCGAAATTGTTCTCGTTCATTAAATCTTTTCTAATTGGCTCGGGCCGACCAGCTTCTGGCCCGAATGTGCATTGTTGACACATATTAAATATCACGTTAGTGGTTGTGTTTCAAGCGTATAGAAATGGCAAGGCAGACAGGGTTTCCACTGAGCAGCAACGTAGCTAGGATTTAAAAATAGGTGGGCCCAGAGTGGGCCACAATTTTTTTTGGGTGGGCCAACAGAATCATATAAAAGTTAAAAAAAAAGCTCACCTAATGTAAAATAATTCTTCTATTACGATGCATTTCATCAAACTTTTTAATAATTTCGTCTGCACTTAAAGTTTTAGCGGTCGAACGTTCTATGTTTATAATAGCTAAATGGTTTAGTCTTTCGTTGGTCATCTTATTTCTAATATATGTTTTTAACCTCTTCAAACACGAAAATGTTCGTTCACAACCGGCACGGGACACTGGTATTGTAAGTGTGATCACTGTTAATTTGTAAGTTTCAGGAAATACGATTTTATAAATTTCTAATAAATCCAATAGCTGCATAATGTTCGAAATTTTAATATTTTTTTCAAGTTCATATTGTTTTATAGTTTTACAAAGAATGGTAAATTCTGCCTTTAAGCTGTCAAGTTCTATTTTATAATGTTCAGCAAGAGGCCGCACGATTTCATAACTTAAAAAGTCATCATTTTCGGGATGCAAAGCACTAGATGCATTAATGACACTTGCACATTTATTAAAACGTTCATTTATTGCCATTAAAATTAGATCAATTGTAGGAAAATACACACGCGTTTTAAATTGTCTCTGATCAATCGGCACTTCGTCTTCAATGTTTATATTTTCACTAACAACAAAATGTTCAAATCGTTTCGGCATTTTAATTTTAATTGCCTCAAAGTATATTAATAAAAATTCATCGTCACTACTCCTCATTGTTTTGAAAGTGTCTTCGGCAGATTTTAAAAGAATATTTGCTGAACTTAAATTCGACGTTACTTTTTGAAAATAATCACTTACACCTTTAAATAAATTTAAGATTTTATAATACATACACAAGTTAAAAATAAAGTTAAAGTCAATTTGATGCAACATTCCAATAGCTTCTGCGGATCGATCACTCTTGTCTGCAATTAATTTGTTTAAAAAAACTAGAATTTCTGTAACTAGAGTTTTAATTGCCGAACAAGCATGAACTTGTGCGGTCCATCTTGTGTAACAAATTCTTTTTAGTTCAACAGGTTTCTTTTCAGGATTAATTTGTCGTTGAGTTTCAATAAATTGACTGTGGACTGCAGAACCAGACATAAAAACAAACAGAGTTTCCAAAAAGTCAAAAAATAATTTACCGTGAGAGAGGTTTTTGCAAATATCCACAGTGATCAGGTTTAATCTGTGATTATAGCAATGTACATATATTGCTCTAGGAACTTCGTCGCGAAAAAGTTTTTGTACACCTTTTACACGGCCACTCATTACACTAGCACCGTCATAAGTTTGGGCAATACACTTTTGCATATCCACACCACATTGGTTTAAAAGTTCTTTGATATATGATAGTAATGATTTAGCGTCCAAATTTTTTGCTGCTCTAAAACCAATAAACCTTTCATAAATTGTTCCATCTAAATAATATCGGATTACCACTGATATCTGTTCCGTCTTAGAAATGTCTTTTGTTTCATCACACATTAGTGCAAAGCATGAGGCCCGTCTAATCTCGTCACTTATTTTATCCAATATCATTTTGGAGCAAATAAACAAAATCTCGTTTTGTACTTGAGCACTGGTGTATTTTGCATTTCTTGAAACTTCTTCAACAATTTTTTTTTTTCACAACCAGATTATGCTTTGCAAACAAATCCAATAATTCCAAAAAGTTACCACGATTGGAGCTCTCCAGATTTTCTCGGTTTCCTCTTTGAGCAATATTTTGTGTTGCAGTATAAATTAGAATATCAGTGACAATTGTCATATATGCTTTGTTTTCTTCTACCAATGCTCTATGAGCCTCGTTAACTTGACTCATAACCGAAGTTTCAGCGTTTGCTCTTATTTTAGAATAATTGATCCACTTTAAATGGCAATTTTTATGTTCCATGCTGACCTCATGTTTTTTGAATCCAGAATCTCTTTCCAAGGCCCTTTTCCAGTTTTTAAATCCGGTACTAACAAACACCTCAGGGGGATTAACCGAGAAATGTCTGCACACAAAACAAAACGCGGCGTCACATAATACACTGTATTCTAACCAAGTTGGATAGAGTTTGTACCAAGCGCTGCTGAACTGTCTTTGTTTATTACCAAATTTTGTACGAGGAAATAATATTAATTCGGGTTGTTTGGGTTCATCTTCAGGACTTTGGGAAAGATCAGCTGGTCCAGGTGACTTTTTAGTGTTAACATCCTTTTCTGCATTTGAGGTAGCGCTATACTCGTTCCCACGACGTAACCATTCGGTAAATTCGATTGATTCTGATTTTTCATCATCGTCATCATCCAGATCGGTTTCAGATGAAAAATCATTGGCAATAGAATCGTCATCCGAATCAAAATCAGAATCAGATTTTAATTTTACTTCAGTTATTACGGGACATTCTACTGGAATCGTACTCGTACGAGAAGTCGATGGTTGTTGTAATTCATCTTGAACTGGACTTTCATCATCACTAATTCTTTGCTTCTTACCAGAAGAAAAATAGTCGTGCAGAGTTCGCTTATCACTCATTTTTCAAGAAAATTTTAAACAACGAATAAGACTACGAAGAAAAGCGCGCCGTAACCGAGTTACTTCTCAATATTCGACTACACTAAGACTAAAAGACGAAAACAGTCTTAGTCATTGACCATAAAGATAAATACAGAGTGATCAACAAGAATCCAAATCAGAGCAAGCGTTGCAAATTATCGGTCACGTCGTAGCAGAATCATACGCAAATAAGCGTTCAAAGCATGGCCGTAGACAATTTGTGGTCTCAAACGCTAGTTTATAATAAATCATACCTCATGAATTTTAGACGTTGGAATTATAATTGTGCATTTTATTATTATTATAAGATAAGGGAAACAATTTATAAGATAAATAAGAGCAACATTTTACATTTGTAAGAGTAAGTAAATTATCAGCTTTATTGCCAAACGCGACGCCACTGGTACGGAGATGTTTCGTTTAAATGTCACATTTCAAAATTCAAGGTTGTTGTTGTTGACAATTTAAGTGATTTAACCTAAAAAACAAATCTTCGATTTCGGAAATATTTACAGACGTTTATTGGAATTGTAAGCAATAATTATCCCAGAATAAGTTGTAAAATGGGTTTTACCATTAAAGAGAAGGCATTTTTATTAGATTATTTTCGAAAGAGGGTGAAACAAGAAAGTGAAGACTGGCCTTACTTTGTACCCCCTTACACTGAAGAATTTCAAACCAAATGTCTGAACCTGATGGTATTGGTTATTAACAAGTTTATCAATGTCTTAAAATTATAATGCCTAATTTTAGTGAATCATAATCCATCATTAAGAAGAAGTCAGGTCAGTCCTTAGTTCAAATTTTAGAAATGGTGCAAAATGTTCGACAAATTATCAAGGAACATCCCTCAACTTCCATAAGGCGTTTAAGACTGCAAATTAAATTGAGTTATGGCACTTATTGCAAAAATTTTGAAGGAGGCTATTAATTTGTTTCCCTTGTGTGTTGCAAGAAATAAAACCCACACATTACCTTAAAGAAATTTTCACCATAAATGAATTTTGGCAGTCCATTTCACCTGAGAGCTTCATAAGTGTTTTTGGAAAATATGAGAGGCGAGTTTGACTCTTTCTGGACCACAATGGAGAACATTTGGAGCAGTTTTTGTGAAAACTTATTTTTTGACCTTGGAATAATTTAAATGTTTTAATTAAACTGCTAGAAAAGATACGAGTAAGTTCTCAATTAACCAAAAATGTGAGAATAATAACTTTAGCACTTTTCTTACAGAAAACAACAAAACAAAGAATTCTGAAAAATAATTACTTTTAAAATTTTGTAACCAAAGATTACGTGCCTTATGAAGGAATTTTATGTAACTGTGTGTTTTTTCCTTAATCAGTAATAAATAATAATTAATAATAACTTCCTTTTAAATCCATTATTCATGAATTACAAACAATTTATAAAGGCAATTAATAATAGATTTTTGAGAGGTAGGCAACCAACAAAACGAGTGCACAGCAATGATATAAAAGTGTCTGATTAGTATACGACGTACGTTTCGATAAAATAAAAGATGATTTAGCACTCTTGATTTGGTTTCTTGTTGATCACTCTGTATAATACAAACTTCGTGGAACCATTTCCTAAAACTGCAAATTCGACAGTACGTAATCGGAACCAATTTTTGTTGAGCCGAATTAGTCAGCCTCGATAAGGAAGAAATGAAATCGGATACCAACTACTTAATACATTTGTGTGCGGTAGATTCTTGCATATTATTGCAATTTGTTAAAGTTATCACACTTTTATCGTAAATGACTAATTAGTTTATTTTTCTTTCAAAACTTCCATGTGTATCTTAAGTTTTTCGAAGTGGGCACACGGGTGGGCCCACCCTGGCCCACCTATAGCTACGTGGCTGCCACTGAGCTTGCCCGTCCACAAGAATTAAATGTATAAGGTGAGCGCATCGGCTCAAATTCGTTCAATTAAACTTTGAGGTGAATGCAAATATCTACATAGGAACATCGGTATACAATATCCAAACAAAACAATAATACATTTCTTTCAAAAAATTAATAATATTTGTTTCTCCCGTTTTTCCCATTTTGAATTGCGGGGGCAATGCCTGTGCGCCCTCCCTGCACCAGCCGCCACTGATATCTTGTCTTAAATCATGAATAATATAAAAGCAGGTAAGCCTTATGTTACAATTATATCCGCCATAAATTAGAACAGAATAAAAAGCTTTTACAAACAAATTTGAGGACTTGTTCATAACGACATTTTTTCATGGTTTTTAACAGAATTTTTTTTAAATTGGCCAAGGAAGGCCAACATAATTTTTAGTTCAAAAAGTAGTTTCAACCCTTTCACAAAATTTTGTAAAAGATTTCCCTGCCCCGAGGTGCCCCTTTAGCAAAAATCTTCCATTTTCAGACGCCATACGCATAAGTTATCAAACCCTTTTCGAAGTTTGGCATTCATCAGGCAGAGAGGATTCCGCAGTGCGTGCCTATATTATAAATCAATTTTCGGACAAAGAAAATATGTCACATAACGAAAAACAATTAATTTTTGAAAGGAGCAGACGATTGTGCAGACAATTTCAAACCAAATGGGTTAGATGTAAGAGAACGTTCGAGCGATTTTCTCGCCAAAATGTAAAATGGTTAACGAACTACTTCGAAATGTGTTTGAATACTCCTAAACATCCTGTTGTGCAATCCAGATCTTCATCTGCTCCTGTTGGCCGTCCATCTCTTTCTTATCATCAAAAATCAGATCGCTCAAAAAGAAGACTAGTTTCTAAAATAGTATCAGAATGCGATCAGGACCCGGATATGTTGGTTCATGCTGCTAGTAGCGCAGCAAGAGTTTCCGGAAATTCAGATTTAGCTGCTGTTTTAAAGCAAATGGGACGGATTCCCTCACTATCTTCTAAAATAAGAAAAACTTTATCAAACCCACAAAAACTTCCCGTTGCCTACAGCCCTGATGAAGCTTTGTCCTTTTTATTAGATAATAATTTAAGCAAAAGTCAATATATGAATATGCGTATAGGAAGTAAAGAAAGAAATGCGGACATATACCCACCATATGCAACAATATTAAAAGCAAAAATGGAGTGCCGAATAAGTGGATTTACTGTTAGTGAAACAACAGCTAAAGTACCTTTAGGTAATCTTTTAGATCGTACGGTTAGACGTATTGTTCAGCTACAAAACAGCGTAATTGAGCAGTATCTTAACAACAAGAACTTAACGTTTTGTGAAGCAACTCTAGTACTTAGTTATGGTTTTGATGGAAGCTCGGGTTTTTCAAATTATAATCAGAAATTTACTTCTAATGACAACGAACGAAATGATTCTAGTATATTTGCGACAACAGTTATTCCTCTGCGGTTAATTGCAACTAATACTAACACAATTTTATGGAATAATTACACGCCGCAGTCTATACGGTTTTGCAGACCATTAAAAATCGAATACGTTAAAGAAAGTAGAGAACATATTCTAGAAGAAAAAATCAGTTTAGATGAGGAAATCCGATGTCTTCAACACACGGACATAATATTTTCGAACGAAAAATGGTTACGGATACGATTTGATTTGCATATGACTCTAATTGATGGCAAAGTCCTCAATGCTTTGACTGACACCAAATCTTCCCAAGCTTGTCCCATCTGCGGCGCAACGCCCAAAACTTTTCAAAGCACGACCAATTTTAGTTCGCCAGTCTTTAAAGCAAGACCCCACACATTACAATATGGAATAAGTCCTTTGCATGCGTGGATACGGTTCTTCGAATGCATCCTACACATTGCATACAGAATTGAACTGAGAACCTGGCAGGTCAGGGGTGAAGCTCAAAAAATTACATTTAGGCAACGAAAATTAGAAATTCAAAAAAGATTTTGGGAACAAATGGGGCTCAATATTGATAAGCCAAAAGCTAACGGATCGGGTACCACAAATGATGGCAATACACCACGTAGGGCTTTTAACCAAACAGAAAAATTTGCCGAAGTAACAGATGTGGATGAACAATTAATAAAAAGATTCAAAAATATTTTGATTGCTCTTGCTTGTCAGTATCCATTAAATCCAGATTTATTTGGAGAATACTGCAGCGAAACAGGAAACTTGTACATGAAGCTTTATGATTGGTACCCCATGCCTGCATCCGTCCATAAAGTCTTAATTCATGGGAAAGAAATTTTATTAAACAGTATATTACCTCTAGGAAATTTTGGAGAAGATGCGGCTGAATCTAGAAATAAATTTTATAAGAAAGACAGAGAAATGCATGCCAGGAAGGACAGTAGAATTCACAATTTGACAGATGTTTTTAATAGGTAATAATATAATAATTTGATTTCCTTTATTTCATATGTATAACACATGTCTCTTGAAACGTCTGATCCACTTGTATCTAGTGCAAGCTTGAGCAGTAGATTAAGAAAAAAACAGCAGTTACTGTTGCCCTCAGAAGTAGTTGCTTTATTTGCAGAACCCACTATTGAGCAGGATGATGACGGCAATGCAAATAGTCATGATATGGATGACCAGGAACAGGAACTCGAAAATCTATTAATGCCTCTAGATTCTATTATACTTGAAACAGAATAGCAATTAGCTATCTTAAATAGGTACTTTTTCAATCTAATTTGTGGGTTCTAAATGGGACCTTACACATGAACTAATAATTAATTTAAATAGGTACATAAAAATATTAAAGCATCAATTTTTCCCAATAAATTCTATACATTTTACAACTTATAAATATTTCAACAAATGAAAATTAAGTATTTTGAGCGCTAGGAATTTTGCCCAGTTTTTATGGGTTATCGGACCACTGTGCCATCTAGTGATAATTTTGCAATAATTGCGAGACAATTTCCTGATATTAGTTATCCTTTTTATTTCCTAAAAATCCTTTGACAAAATTTTTAAAAGATATCCAAGCATTTTTTTCTTTCAAAGACAAACACGATGGGGTAGGATTTCTGAATGTAGAATCGACTTTGTGACAGACAGAACATCAGGACAAAGAATTTTATGTTTGTTTTTGGAATTTATACCTAAAGTCGGTGTCATGCATAAATAACAGTCGTTTTCCTGATTCACGGGCTCTTGCCAAAATACTGGAACTCCAAATCGAAGATTTTTTTTTTGTCCAGATACCCATCGTGTGAGAGTTATCCTGCAGCTTTCACAAAAAACGTGTGAAACCCATTTCTTCTCTTGATGTGTTATTGCAAAACCAAATTAATGCAGATATCCTGATTTCAGTGCTTCTGATATAGGTCTTCTTTTTTTGCAAATATAAATTTTCCACAAACGCAACAAAAACGATCAGAAGGTAATTTACACGATCTACTATTATACATTTTGTACAATTTAGGACACTTTCTGATACCAGATGTCTTAAAACAATGCACTTTAAATCGCAGGCATTCGTGCAGAGAAGCAGAAATATTATATTTTTTAGCAAAAAACTGTGAGGTGATAAGAAAATTTTGACTATCATTTGTCTTTTATAGAAGGCAACTAAACATAAAAACAAGGTTTTGACAAAAAGTATATAAAAAATAATTATTTGTAAACTAGTGTAATTATTTTCAGAAAGGGTTTTAACGTATCTAGTAGTGAAAAAAATAGTATATAAACCACGGTGGAGAAGTCCCTTAGAGCCTTCGTGCCTTACAACCCTCGGCGCGCCTCGGGCTCTAATCTTGGCGCTCTGGCTATAATCATTAACTTCTCCAACTTGGTATATAATATACTATTTTTCACTACTAGTAATAAAGTCTAGCGTTATCGGTTGTCATAGAACACTGAGAAGTTTCGTTTTTCTACGTTGGCCCAGTGACAGGTAAATAATTTTTCATTATTAACCAGTGGTGAATAATGGAACAACCGTCATCTAGCAACGAAAGATTGTCGTCTATTTCATTGGTTAACGTAGACGATTTTCATACCAACTGTCAAGAAGTGACAACTCGGACCCATCGCATTCTTCCAAATTCACAATGTATCCAGTAAAACTCAGTACATTCGTTCTTTAGACAGCAACATAGCATCATACGTGGATATTTCAGAACGTTTATTTTGGCTCCATGTTACCTTTCCAAATTACGTTGACGAGATTCAGAATAGCTCTAACAATGCAGGTATGCGTGGCTTGTCAAAGGAAACTGCACATGCTTTGATATTTACTTCTAATAGCACCTACCGCTGCGTCAAATATCTTTTTTCTCAAGTTGGATTCTATTATGTATTGACCAGATCTTTTACTTCTGATGCAGTAGAAGCTATTTTTTCCCATGTAAGACTAAAGGGTGGATCCAACGATATGACAGATTCTAGAACAGCCGAATACGCATGGAGACAAATTTTACGTTGTGGGATTGTAAAAGCCTCAAAATCCTCAAATATTGCACAAAATAATGATGAGTGTTAACACTATTCTTCCAAATTGCAGTAAAACAAATGTTAACCATGGGGATCTAATTTTACCAATCTAACTTCGTATTCAAATTCAAAATTAAAGTAAACACTTCGCAGATCCAGATCCAAACATTTATTCTGCCCCTGTAGCATTTTTGGCAGGATATACTATTAAAAATTTCTGTGATGGTTTCTACTGCTCTTCCCGGAACTTTACTGAGACTTATAGCTCTACAGGACCGTGGAGGATTAACATATCCTAATGGAAGTGGTATTTTCGTGACTCTAGTAAAACAAGTATCTGAGATTGCTGTTAAAACTCTTCCACACCTGAAATGCGATAATATTTGTGAAGAGTTAACAACATTTTTGTATCCTTTCCTAATACAAAATCCTATTTTTAAGTGTTTAGACCATAAAAACAAAGCGTGTGATTTTATTATTAGAACCATTGTAAAACCAGTTTTAGATAATGTATGTTTGGAATCATCAGATCTGGTAAAAAAAACGTTATCATTAAATCGCAAACCAATAAGTAGGAAAGTTTTGACGCTACATATAATTTAACTTGTTCGACACTGTCACAATTGGAGAATTTTCTCCTATGTGAACGGATTTTGATAATTGTGACAACTTATCAAAACGAAACGTCAAGTTAATTTTAAAGATTTTAAGCGATTTGGAGCCTTTAAGGGGGTCTTCGAACAAAAAAACGTTGTATTCAACTCGTTCTTGTGTAAATTGGACTTTTTTTGGCACTCTGTTAACTTATGATCCACTGCAGATTTGGTGCTGATTTTTATTTTTGTAATAAATCATTAATAAGACTACGTAATGCATACTGTTTGAACAACGACAAGCAGTTTTATTCAACTAATTTTACTCTTCAAAGTTGAAATTAATGGACGTAATAAATAATTTGACAAAAAACGTAGTAGGCGAAATGCGAACAAAAATGTACTATTCACTTCATGACATTTTATTAACAAGTTATTGTGAATAATAATTGTTAAAAAATGTCAGTTTTTACAACTAAAGAACGTGTTCAGCATGTAACAGCATTCATTAAAGGTAGGTATGTCCAGTAGAGAAATCAGCCAGAATTTTGCTACTGCATATCCTGATCGCTCTATTCCGAGTAAAACTATTATAATCAAATGGTACAATGCTTTCCGTACAACAGGTTGCTTAAATCTTGGGCACAAAAAACCGAAAAGAAATTCAAATGTTGTTACAGAAGATTTAACAATGAATCTCTGTTTGGCGGTTGAAGAAGACACCACCACTCTTAGTAATCTGGCAGAAGAATTTCATGCGTCAAGAAAGAAGCAGCTGCTTTAAAGCCCTGAAGATTGAAAAACTCAAGTCTTACATTAAAAATGTGCAGAAACTGTTGCCCCGTGATTACTTTCCCAGAATGGAATTTTGTGAATTCTGGATGGAAAAAATTAATGAAGACGAAATATTTTAAATAAAATTCTATTTTCTGGTGAGAGTTCGTTCACGTTGAATGGCAAAATTAACAAACAAAATAGACGGGTTTGGGCAAGAGAAAATCCCTACAGAACACAAGAAAAACATACGCAATATCGTAAAAAAGTTAACGTGTGGGTTGGAATTTTAGGCAACATCTTAGTAGGGCTGTTTTTTATTGATGGAAATTTGAACCAGCACAGATATCTGGATCTCCTTCAAATGGAGGTAGGCCCGGAGCTGGATGCTTTAAGAGACAACGGAGAAATAATATTTCAACATGATGGAGCACCAGCCCATAGTGCTGCCAACGTCAGAGAGTTTTTAAATGAAACCTTTCCTGATAGTTGGGTGGACCATTCAGTTGGCCTGCACGAAGTCCTGACCTTACACCACTCGATTTTTTTTTTATGGGGGCATTTAGGAACACAAGTTTACGACCTCATAAGAGGTCAACCAGAAACTGTGGAGGAATTAAGGGGAAGAATAACTGACCCTTGATACAGTGCGACAATTACAAAATACCAGAAGAAATTTTCAAGATCGAAGGAAAACACTTTGAACAATTCCATTGATAATTTTTGTTAATTTGTTGAATTATTTGTGCGTTAACGTTTTTTTTCTTTTTTTTTTAATCAATAAATGTTTACATGTTCTGCTTTCCAAAAGCTTCGAGAAGATCTCGCTGTTTATTTTTTAAATAAAAGTGACAAAAGTCAAAAGTGGAGATGGTCAGGTGCTGGTTGAGCCGACGGCAACGCTATTCTGGCGCCCGCTCGACGTACCTACTATTATTCCGGCGCGCTTTAAATAGCTATTTATATACAACTAGTTGCAATACGAAGGCTTTTTTCGCACTAGACGTGAACACGTCGTGTGCGAAAAAAGCGAAGTATTGCAACGAGTTGCATACAAGGTGTTTTACAATTTTGCCAAAATTTAAGTAAAATATTAATTTTTACCGCGAATAAATTGAATTTAAAAGATAGGTGGCTGAAAATATTTGGTTGGTTACTGGCATTTTTATAATAAACAACGAAAACGATCTGAAGATTGTCGCATTTTTAAAAGTTTGCGATTATTTAACTGTTTTTGGAAAAAAAATGAGTGATTCAGAAGAAGACAACGTTCTAGAGCGTATTGAAGCTGCTGCACAAGAGGCCGTCTCAAATTTAATCCCCCAGAAAACCCGCGTCGCTTACGAGACAACATACAGCCGTTTCGAAGAATGGAGGTCTAAACAAAAAGTAATTTGCATTAATGAGAAAGTGATGCCCTCAACGTTGTGGAGTGTATATTCCATGTTAAGAACCATGATTTCAATCAACAAAAACCTTGATTTGAGTAAATACACAAATTTGATCGCATTTTTGAAACGACAAAGTGAAGGATATCGCGCCAAGAAATCCAAAAGCTTCAGTAATGAAAATATTGAAAAGTTTATTACAACAGCAAATGATGAAGATTACTTAATGCAAAAAGTAAGAGTTTTTTTTGTCGTATAAGTTTGGTTACTATTTATTTTTTGTTTTCAGGTGGGTTTAATAATAGGAATTACGGGAGCTTGTCAGAGGCAAGAATTACTCAATTTAAAAGTAAATGATGTAGAAGATTTAGGAGAATTTATGAAAATTATGTTGCCGATCACTAAAACAAAAGTGCCTCGTGAGTTCACAGTAACAAAAGGAAATTTCAAAGACCTAAACTTGGTGGATATGGTTCGCAAATATGCAACACTGCGCCCATCTCATACTCCTCATGCCAGATTTTTTATAAATTATAAAAAGAGAAGATGTACCGTGCAACCAGTGGGCATCAATACCTTCGGTGGTCTCCCAAGTATTATTGCAATTTTTTTGGAACTCCCTAGAATATACTGGACATTGCTTTAGAAGAACTTCAGCGTCTTTATTAGCTAATGCAGGAGCTGATATGTCGGTTATAAAAAGACATGGAGCCTGGAAATCCTCAAATGTAGTTGAAAGATACGTAGATGATTCTTTAGAGAATAAAAAGAAGATCGGCAAGTTGCTAGTAGGTGGAGAAGATCAGGAAAACACCCAGATTGAAAAAAAAAATGAAATTTAATGAAACTGTTACTGCTTCATCGTCTTCGGGAGCTTCGAATGTTCAGATTGAAAAAAAAATGAAATTTAATGAAACTGTTACTGCTTCATCGTCTTCGGGAGCTTCGAATGTTCACATATCTGACGCGTGTAACTTCTGGTATTTGTTTTTCAAATTTAACCAATTGTAATTTTTATTTTAATTCTGAATAAAATTGTTGTACATATAAAAATCGTTGCAAAATGAAAGTCCATATTAGCACTAGTGCGCAAAAGTAGCTCATTTTAGCACTCAAAATGATGACAAAATGTCGTGATATTGATTCAAAATTGTAAAAATATTTTTTTCACAATTTTTTTCTACAGTTTAGGACATTGAATTGTAATCTATCCGATAGTTTAAAAAATCTTCCAACTTTGTTCCAAAAATGATTTGAATATTTTATCAAAACAAAAGTGCATGACAGAATTTCTGTCACAAAAATTTTGGATATCAGTCATAATGACAATAAAGCTTAGGCGACACAAGTTTTTTTCCAATTGACAGTAAAATAACTGACGAAATTCCGTGATCGTAACTGTACTTCCTACTTCCCTATTAAATTTTTGTATTTTTAGCTGCCTATATTATTATTCATAATGACAGTGGAGAAGAGTACTCGAGAGAGGGAGACTTTTCACCCGATCACAGCAATTACTCAGACAACCTGAGTTCATCGTTTAGCAGTTCTAAAGATGTAAATATCAATTCTATAGATAATAAATGATAACAAGTTAATAATTTGTTAACTATAAAGGGTGTTTTTTAAAATTTGGCGTCGAAGTTGGCGTTGGAGAGTCGATTGAGAACGCACCCCTCGTATAAAAGCGTAAGATTTAAACAGCTGATCCGTGATCCGTTACCCGAATAGTGCATTCACAATCAACTCTTTAACGCCTACTACGACGCCAAATTTAAAAAAACACCCGTTATTAATATTAGCTTAATTTGGATACTACAGTGAGCGGCAAAAGTATGGAATAAATTCATTAAAAATTAAACAAAATTTTCTTCAAAAAAATCTTTGGACAAGTCAATTTTAGTTTATAAAAATACATACAGAGTGATCAACAAGAATCCAAATCAGAGCAAGCGTTGCAAATTATCGGTCACGTCGTAGCAAAATCATATGCACATAAGCGGTGAAAACATGGGCGTAGACAATTTATGGTCTCAAACGCTATTTAATAAAAAATGACACCTTATGAATTTTAGACGTTGGAATTATAATTGTGCATTTTATTATTATTATAAGATAAGGGAAACAATTTATAAGATTAACAAGGGCAACATTTTACATTTGTAAGAGTAAGTAAATTATCATCTTTATTGCCAAACGCGACGCCACTGGTACGGAGATGCTTCGTTGAAATGTCACATTTCAAAATCCAAGGTTGTTGTTGTTGACAATTTAAGTGATTTAACCTAGAAAACAAATCTTCTATTTCGGCAAAGTTTACAGACGTTTATTGAAGTTGTAAGCAATAATTATCCCAGAATAAGTTGTAAAATGGGTTTTACCATTAAAGAGAAGGCATTTTTATTAGATTATTTTCGAAAGAGGGTGAAACAAGAAAATGAAGACTGGCCTTACTTTGTACCCCCTTACACCGAAGAATTTCAAGCCAGATGTCCGAACCTGATGGTATTGGTTATCAACAAGTTTATCAATGTCTTAAAATTATAGTGCCTAATTTTAGCACATCATAATCCATCATTAAGAAGAAGTCAGGTCAGTCCTTAGTTCAAATTTTAGAAATGGTGCAAAATGTTCGACAAATTATCAAGGAACATCCCTCAACTTTCATAAGGCGTTTAAGACAGCAAGTTAAATTGTGTTATGGCACTTATCAGAAAATTTTTAGGAAGGATATTAATTTGTTTCCCTTTGTGTGTTGCAAGAAATAAAACCCACACATTACCCTAAACAAATTGACAGATTCATAAGGGTTTTTGAAATTATGAGAGGCGAGTTTGATTCTGTCTGGACCACAATGGAGAACATTTTGAGCAGTTTTTGTGAAAACTTATTTTTTGACCTTGGAGTAATTTAAATGTTTTAAACATTGCTAGAAAAATACGAGTAAGTTCTCAATTACCCAAAAATGAGAGAATAATAACTTTTACACTTACAGAAAATAACAAAACAAAGAATTGTGAAAAATAATAATTTTTAAAATTTTGTAACTCAAGATTGTGCCTTATGAAGGAATTTTGTGTAACTGTGTGTTTTTTCCCTAATCAATAATAAATAATAATTAATTATAACTTGCTTTTAAATCTATTATTCATGAATTACAAAAAATTTATAAAGGCAATTAATAATAGATTTTTGAGAGGTAGGCAACCAACAAAACGAGTGTTTACAGCAAGTAAATAAAAGCGGCTGATCAATGATAGAAATACGTTTCGATAAAACAAAAGATGAGGTAGCACTCTTGATTTGGTTTCTTGTTGATCACTCTGTATTTTAATACAAAATAAATTTCCAAGCAGTCATTTGTTTTCGAGTTATGACATCATCGATAGTTTTTTTAAATAGAAACCCCCTATTTTTTTTCTTGATTCTGATAGCCCTTTTAATTGTCTAAATGCCAGTATAAAAATGTTGTTATCTTACATAAGGAAATTTTTGAGAAAAAAATTAATAAAGTTGGAAAAAATAAATTTTATAACGAACAAAAATAAGTCAAAAACTGTGTTACTAAGTACTTAAAATTATGGAATTAAATGTTCGAATTGCCATCCTGCAGCTTGTTGACAATAAGGAAGTTTATGAAGAAATTCCCCCTGTTGCCGTTTTATCTATCGCATCCAATCAAAATGAAAATTTCTATACGTTGTGTTTCTGTTAAATGAGTGATTTTCGAAAACGTTTTGTAAAACAAATAACACATACGAATGAAATTGACAGTAACATTTGACTGTTTGATTTACCTACTTGATTTTTTTACTTCTTTTTGTACATTATTAAATTTATTTTTTCCAACTTTATTATTTTTTTTTCTCAAAAATGTCCTTATGTAAGATAACAAAATTTTTATACCGTCATTTAGACAATTCAAAGGGCTATCAGAATCCAGAAAAAAAATAGAGTGTTTCTATTTAAAAAAACTATCGATGACGTCATAACTCGAAAACAAATGACTGCTTGGAATTTTATTTTCTATTAAAATATGTATTTTTATAAACTAAAATCGACCAGTCCAAAGATTTTTTTGAAAACAATTTTGTTTAATTTTTAATGAATTTATTCCATACTTTTGCCGCTCACCGTATAGTATGATCAAAAAGTCTTTGGATCAGAGTAGCCGTGGAATTATTAACAAGTTATCTAGGAAATTATTTATTTTAATGATTTTTGACATTTATTTGACAACTTTCAAGTTAGCAGGTTATAATTCAAAATGTTTCAAAGAGAACATACCATTTTTATTATTAAATCATACTACAGTAATGGAAATCGTGGTGAAAATGGTGATTGGATTTATTCGCCTCGTTTATGTTTAAACGAGTTCCGTGAGAGATTAGCACTACTTTGAAGTACACATAAAAACTACGGTCAGTAGAAGTAAATAATTCTATAGATGGTTTTTACATTTAATGGCTACCGCGATCCAAAGACTTTTTGATCATACGATATAATAATATACAAAGTGATCAAAAAGAATCCAAATCAAAGCAAGCATTGCAAATTATCCGTCACGTCGTAGCAAAATCATATGCAAAAAAGCGGTCAAAGCATGGGCGTAGACAATTTATGGTCTCAAACGCTACTTAACAAAAAATGATACCTCATGAATTTTACACGTTGAGATTATAATTGTGCATTTCATTATTATTATTATAAGATAATGGAAATAATTTATAAGATAAACAAGAGCAGCATTTAAATTTGTCAGCATAGGTAAATTATCCGCTTTATTGCCAAACGCGACGCCACTGGTACGGAGATTTTTCTTTTAGTGCCTAATTTTAGGGAATCACAATCCATCATTAAGAAAAAGTCAGGTCGGTCCTTAGTTCAAATTCTTGAAGTGGTACAAAATGTTCGACAAATTATCAAGGAACATGACTGGTTCCTACATGATGGTGCTCCAGCACATTTTAGCAGAAATGTACGGGAAATTTTAGATAACCAATATCCACAGCCCTGGATCGGTCGAGCGGGACCGCATCATTGGCCTGCCAGGTCTCCAGATCTGAATCCACTAGATTTTTTCTCTGCGGTTATTTGAAATCTATCATTTTTTATCGGCGGCTCATAAATTCAGAGGCTGATCTGAGAGTTCGAATTCAGGAGGTTTTTGTTTCAGTTACTGAAGAAATGATAACTAACGCTACTACAATAAGTTTGTTACGTAGAGCACAATTATGCATACAAATGAATGGTAGTCATTTCGAACATCTGCTTTAACATTTTTACCTATTCAAATAAATGGTTCTTTTTAGAATCGCCATTTTTATTGTTTTATTTCGAAGTTATTATCTTTTACAATTGTCAAGTCTTAATGTTGATGATAGATAAACGTCAACGAATTATTATATCAGAAAACGTCAAAATTCCAGTTGCCCAAACATTTTATTGATTTTTGCGATATCAGAGATTTTTTGTTGTTGTTTAGTAACCGATCGGATTTTTTAGTAATGCCTGAGGATGAGCTTTCGGGATTGGTGAAATTAAAAAGTTTATAACTCGATAATTTGAGCTAGCAGAAAATTTATTTCAGTCAATTTAGAGTCTCTTTTATTGTCGGCACATGTCTGTTTTCTCTGGGGAGCCAGTTCTGGGACAGCCTTATAAACAGCAACACTGCCGAACCAAATTATTTTAAAATTGCAGGAGAATATGATAATAATATAACGGTTAGTATCAATAAACATTAATAAACAAGATGGCTAATAAAACCATTCTTGTTTTTTTGGTTATTTTTTGTAAGTAGGGTGTGTGCCCCAAATGCATGCAACAATGTTTCTAAGGGCGAGTTGTATAAACCAAAATCAGGATTAAATTGCATAACAACTCTATAACAACAATACAACAATGTAGCCCAATTTAACCCTGATCTTGCTTTATACAAGGTGATTCACGAATAGTGTCTGATTTAGCACCTTTATTCCTACAATATAATTTACCCTCTCATAGAATACGAGTGCTTTGCTGTTTTTCAATTTAAATACACTATTCGTGAATCACCCCGTACGTACAACTTGCCCTAAAACTTGTATAACATTCATTTCAACAAAAATGTAACGCAATAAAAGTTGAATAATTAAGTCGAAATACTGAGATAAAAGAGAAATATTAGACATCTTGTATATCCTGTTCACGTTGGATTGAACATTAGTGGTGCAAATTGCACACATTTGGCATTAACTTTCATATGAGTTGTCATAGTAACAGGTCGGGTCATTTGCACCACTGATGTTCAATCCAACGTGAATAGATATTAGTTAAAAAACTAAAGTTTATCGACTTCTTTTAGTGACTGACCATCCCGCATTATAAACGAATTTCATACGCTATTTTGTCACAAACCATTCAATTTTAAAAATTGTTCAAGTTCCTTCCATTCAAAAATTATTACTCCCTGAACGATCGCATGCGCTTACAATTCTTTTTGTGTTGTACGTCTAAATATCGGATGTTTTTTTAAATTTTATTTATGAATCAAATGATTTGTGCTTTTTAAACATAACAACATATTTTTTATTCGACACTGTCAGAATTTGAGAAATTTCTCCTGTGTGAGCGGATTTTGATAAATGTCACAACTTGTCAAAACGAAACGTCAAGCTAATTTTAAAGATTTTAAGGGATTTGGAACCTTTAAGAGGCTCGTCGAACAAAAAAACGTCGTATTCAGCTCGTTCTTGTGTAAATTGGGCTTTTTTTGGCACTCGTGGGCCTTTAAAACGCTCGTTTCACTCGCGTTTTAAACTGGCTAACTCATGCCAAAAAAAGGTCAATTTACACACTAACTCGTTAAATAAACTACTATTTTTAAGTCATTTTCAGTCAACATGTTATTTCACTAACAATGTAGACCGAATTTCTACCTTAACTGAGAATCACTTGCTAATTTTATACAAGCTTTTTGTGTACAATCCTCAAAATTACTTTTAGCTTATTACTCATTATCACTTATCACTCTTATCACTCATCAAAATTAATTATTAGTTGTTTCAATAAAGAATACCTATTAAAATATAAAATAAATCGAACTGCAGAATAACAAGTCGTTTGATTCAGAAACTTTGAAACAAATACAGGAAAATCTTATTTCCCCAACCATTCGGTAAACTGGCATCTTCCCCAGATTTGGACCATTTACTTCCCAAATGTTTTTAAAACACCGGTGAACACTTTGTTTTATCTCTAAAGTGAGGCATTTTCTCTTTATAACACTGCGTGTGGCCTCCGTGATATCGCTGATTAATCGTATTTTTTTCAATAATTATAATCTGACCGTGTCAATTTTTTTGACAAATTCAAAACGCCCGCTTTGAATGTTCAATATTAGAAAAAATAAAACACTTTCATTGCAATACAAAAAAAGAAAATTCCCTAATAGTAATGTACAGAGTTAGTCACGAGAGACTTCCGATTAAAATTTCGTTATATGCAACCCAAAATACAAGAAACCCCTAGAACTTGATATTTTGTTTAATTCGAAATAAGTTAGCAATCCAAGTAGCTTGGCGAATAAGATTAATCGTGACACTTTCTCTTTATTGAGGTTATTATTATTATTGAATAAGTGAACTAACAGACTACTGTCCAAATAAAAGTTGACTAAAACAAGAAAAACATGAACAGAATTCAGTAACAGTCAGCTACAATTATTACTACTGTCCCATGTCGGGAGATAATACTGAATGAAGTGTTCATCAAGCAAGCCGATGCAATCGATCTAAATTACACATTATAACAACCACTATACTTATGGTTGAGTAAAGGTTATGAGTAAAAATTAATATAAATGTGAAAACTGACATGACAGACAATAAGGGCCAGCAATCGTTGATTTAAGTGTTATTTTTTATACATTTAGGAAGCTAGAAACTGTTGGAAATTTCGGTTGCATATAATATATAACATTACTAGCATGGTAAAAGGGTTTTTACTGGCGACAGAAGGATATGACTGGAGAGCTGAAGGCGAGCAAGTCACCTTCTGGTTTTCCAGTCACCTGTTCTACAAACTATTAAAAATTCCAATATTTGAAAAGAAAAATCGTATGAGCTTTACACGTATTGCTTTGGAAACGCACGACACTCATATGAGCATGGGTGTAACATTTTACTGGCTAGCCAGTAAAAATTTTACAGGCTCAGGCTAGCCAGTTAAGAGACATTTTCAAGGCGAATACAGTGCGGAACAAATAATAGTATTTAACATTACTAGCATGGTAAAAAGGGTTTTTACTGGCGACACAAGGATATGACTGGAGAGCCGAAGGCGAGCCAGTCACCTTCTGAACCCAGTAAAACCCGTTACCATGCGTGTATTGTTGAATATTTTATTTGTTCCTCACTTGTAAATAGTTATACAAACTATTAAAAATTCCGGTATGTAGTGACCCAGTTTAAAATTTAAATTCTAATTCCCGGTACCGCCAAGAAAGCGCGCCAAATGTGAAGGTACTAGCCGCTAGACTAGGTACTAAGGGATGGGGTTGGTAATCCTGGGGAGTTGGCAACTCGGAGAGCGGAAATATAGCGGGGGTGAAGCGGTCCCTCGCGCGCGTGGGTGAAGGGGGTAGGTCACTTTTGTTTGGTTTTTCGAAACGAACACCTC